>NC_090439.1:753810994-754415033 GCF_031143425.1 Pleurodeles waltl
ACGCTGGGCAAGGAAGACCGCGGAGGCCCATTTGGGGATGGACTCCCAATGAGGAAGGGGTGCCCGTCGGACCCTGACCCCCCTGATGACTCGCATTCTGGTGGTGGCATACCCAGAGCTGGATGGGCGCTTGAGAGAATCACAGCAGCCACAAGTGGGTGAGTACAGTGGATATCAACACATATTTTGGCTGGTGGGATGGTAGCTGGGTGGTGGATGTGGGTCAGTGGATGCCCCTAAGGCCAGGCCAGACATTGCAGCGTGGGTCATCTGAAGGGTAATGGGTGTAGGCAAATACAGGTGACCTAGCTTGTTAGCAGTCCATTTCAGGCAGGGCATCATGGGACCCAGGAGTGCTGCAGTTGGTGGTGTGTTGTCCTCATCTTGCCTTAATGACTAGCCATATTCCTGGTAGTGCAATGCATAGTGCTTTAGCCTGTTCCATGTGTGTGACGGTGATGTGTATGCCAACTGTGTTGTTGATGCAGTCATTGACCCAGTGTATCTGTATTTGTCCATGTCCGCCCCTTTCTTGTTTTGTCATCCTGTCCTTGAGTGCATTAGCATAATCTGGCAGAGGAACAGGGGCACCGTCAACAGAGCTGTATCCCACTTGACCCAGGAGGCAGAATCCATGGATGCCGAGGGAACCAGTGGGACGGAAGGCTAGGGGAGCACCACGGTGGAGACTGGAGGAGACAACACAGACTCAGATACCTACTCTGATGGGGGCTCCCTGGTGGTGGGGACACCTCTGTGACCACCCCAGTTGCAGGTACAGCGGCCACACCCCGTACCAGCACCGCCCTCCCAGCAGCTCCTCACTGAGTTGCCCGTGCCCACTTACCCAGGAGAGTGGGCATCTCCTTCGCCCCAGGCACATCAGACCCTGCCCAATTGAGCCCTGCTGTCCTCAGTCAGGAGGCTATTGACCCCCTGAACTCCATCTCTGTAGGGCAGTCAACCATTGTGAATGCCATCCAGGAGCTGGCATCCCAGATGTAGCAATGCAATGCATTCCTGAAGGGCATCCACAGTGGATTGGTGGCCCAACAGAGATCGATTCAGGCTCTGGCGTCCTCTCTGATGGGAGCCATTGTCCCTGTTTCTACTGTCCCCCCTCCAACTCCCACTTCCCAGTCCCATTCTCCTCAACCCCAACCCATCCCAAGTACACATACAGACAAGCATGCACACAAGACAACACCCAAGAGTGTCACAGGCAAACACAAGCACCAACCTTCATCACACAAGCACTCAAACACCATACAGTTGCAGACACAACAACATCCACTGCCTCCACTGTCTTCCCCTCCTCTTCCCCCTCCACCTCCTTCCCAGTCATGTCCACACTCACACCTGCATGCACTACATCAACATCCACTACCAGCATCACCACACCAAGCAGGACACGCACCTCACTGGCAGACACCTCCACAACAGCCATGCACGCGTCCCCTCTGTCCTCTCCCAGCCTCTCTGTTCCCCCTCTTCTGAAGGACACAAACACAAGCACTCACACACCCAACAGCCCTCCACCTCACATTATCAAACAGCCCATGCACCTTCACCCAAGTCCAGCAGACATACACCTCCAACAACCACACCCTCAACCTCCACTCCCATTACTTCTCCCTCCTACCGCCCCAACACCCCTAAAAAGCTTTTCCTTTCCCAAATTGACCTCTTCCCGTATGAGCAGGGTACCAAGGACACAGCCCAGCACCTCAGCCACACACTCCACGGGGACAGTGGTAGCACCACCTACTCATGGTGGTAAGGATACCACTCCTCCATCGAAGAAGGGGAAGGAGCCAGTACCACCAGGCAAGAAGTGGAAGGAGCCTGCACTGCCAGGAAAGAAGGAGAAGGAGCCTGCACCACCAGGAAAGAAGGGGAAGGAGTCTGCACCACCAGGAAAAAAGGGGAAGAGCCCATCCACCCCTGCCAGGAAGGGTAAGGGATCCCATGTTCTAGATGAGACAAAGCCCTCTACTCCAGCGGAGGCAGCCACCACCAGCTGATGAGTCATCAGAAAGTGCAGAGGCTGCCTAGGAGACTCCTCCATCCACCACCAAACTGCAGCCATCAGACAGTGCAGAGGCTTCCGAGGAGGCTCCTCCATCCACCACCACACTGCAGCCATCAGACAGTGCAGAGGCTGCCCAGGAGGCTCCTCCATCCACCACCACACTGTAGCCATCACCGCCAGCTGACATCATTTGGGACACACTCCAGGGGCTGCTGTACAAGTTACCCCCCCAGAACCAGTGGGAAAGTCACCCACCTGAGAGACTGTGGCCTTGCACTATCCAGCAGAGAGAAATAGGCATGGAGCCCCCTCCAGAACTAGTGGGAAAGTCACGCACTCAAGAGACTGTGGCCATACACTCCCCAGGACAGAGCGATGGGCATGTTTCCCCCTCTAGTGACCACTGGGAAAGTCACCACTCCAGAGACTGTCACTTTGCACTCCCCCGGACAGAGCAATGGGCATGTTGCCCCCTCCAGAACCAGTTGGCAAGAGACCAACCTGAGAGACTGTGGCCTTGCACTCCACAGGACAGAGCAATGTGCATGTGGCCCCCTCCAGAGCCAATGGGCAACTCACCCACCTGAGAGACTGTGGCCTTTCACTCCCCAGGACAGAACAATGGGCATGGAGCCCTCTCCAGAACCAGTGGGCTTTTTCCCGCATCTGGCTGAGGTGTCCCGCTCCCCCTGAGGTGCTTGCCTATTTGCAGAATGATGACCCTGCAGTGTACTATCCGATTGTGGGCAGGATTCGAGTTGGGCCTTAGACTGTGCCCTATGGCCATGTGGGCCCTTTGAACATTGGACTCGACAGTGTCCCTTTGTGTACATGTACATATCTGTTTCATTGACAAATCGAATATTTGATTTTGAATTTGATCTGATTACAATCACTTTCGTCCATTCCTATTGTCCTTGCATTATTCTGCCGCTTTTCAGGGAAAAATTGTTTTTCCTGTGCAGCTGGTTGTGTGTATGGTGTGTGTTTGTCAGGTGTGTGTCATGCCTGTGTGTGTCACTCACATTTTCCTCCCTCCCTTCCATTGTGTGGTAGGCGGCTGTACTCACCGTCGTTGTCTTTGGCGGCGTTGGTGTTCCAGGTGGAGCATAATGTAGAAGATCGTCGGGAAGACTTGCAGTTTGGGTTCCATGGTGGCATTGTTCTTCCCTGTGTCTCCGATGGTGAGGCCTTTCTCTTCTGTGATGTGTTTCCACCAGGCTTTTGATGGCATTGGTACTGCCCCGGAAAAGGTGGCGGATTGTAGTGTCTTAAGATGGTGGGCGGTACTTTGTCTTCTGCCTGGCTGTTATTGGCTATCGCCGTGGTGAGTGTTGTTTCCACCCCGGCGGTTGATGTGGTGCATTAGCTGATTATGGGAGTTATCACCGCCATGGTTATAATTTGGCGGGACTTACCGCCACTTTATCACCCACCGCCAGGGGAATAATGAGGGCCTAAATGTCATCTTTGACTGTAAAATCTGCACAGTAACATCTGGAGAGACAAGTTGAAAAGAGCATTCCATAATAACTAGACATATCACTTTTTTCCACAGATGGTAGTGTCGCGTGGGCTCTCATTATTCTAAATGAGACTACTGGATTTCTAGGTAGCAGGATCTATAACGGTGTGGGGGACTGAGCCTGACCCACGTGTAAAGAACTCTGTCACCCTAAATCCGGTTTTTGCTCCGGCTAACTAGCAGTGCCTCATTTCTCCCATGTGGAAGGAATGATCTGGCAGCCGAGCGCATGACATCTTTGGAACTTCTCAGGGAAGTCGTGGTTACTCAGATCCAAACCAACTCTCTTATTTCCAATATGATCTCATATACAAATGACAAAGACAGTATAAGTTTTATATAATGTTTTTAATAAAACAACTGTATTTTAGATATTAAGGCGTGAGCCACAATAACCAGAACGATACAACACAGTAGGATTGAAATAGTCACCAGGAGAGTAAAACATAAGAACAAAGCTATCATATTGTCTAACAGTTTCTACTCTCCCTCTGCTTGTTCTATTTAGAGCACAGCATGTTAAGCTTCTAGCTTGCCTATTAGAATCACTGTGGAGACATCAGCCCTCATACCTGAGCAAAGACCTGTGATCTTGGTTCAGCATCTGCAACGAGGCAGTCAGCGTCTAGTTGTGGTTCCCTGGTCGGAATCTCCCTCTTGCGTGTATTGGGACAAGGAAGTGATTTTATAACTAACATGTCATCGTGATCACAAAATGTCCCTACGCAGGAATGCCAAGTCTAAACTCCTACCACGTCTATCAGCAATGTACCAGACTGTATCCTTGACTGAAGCACAGAGTAAATATGTTATGGAGAACTCCAGTGCAGAAGTAGGCAAAACAGTGTGATATGAATAAAAAACAACACTGTAGAACTGGCTATTTGAAAAATAACAGTACGAAGCCTAATAAAAAGCATGTAGAGCAAAGTGCACAGAGGCTCTAAGCTGTCAGCAAATGAATAAAATATATTCAGGGCAAAGTGCACAAAGGCCTAAAGCCTGAAGCTAAAGCGCAATGAATACGTAAAACTAACCACACTACAGTAGCTGTGAGGCACCTTGAAGAGGAAGACCAAGTTTGACATCTTTTGCCCTGTGCTGAACTCTGTATTCCCACCATTGCTTTTTCCACCCAATTCTCCTCACACGTTGTGGAGTGCCAGTGCATTCTAGGCTGGAATGATGCCCAGCCATTCACTCTGTGTGGAATCATGTGATGAGTTGTGTGGCCATGTGATAAGTCTTCCCTCTTGCCCTACAGGCTAGCAGTTAGAGGTAGGCTCCCACACACAGATGCGAGTGTAAAGGATAAACATTCAGTGATAGTTAAGAAAAGAAGCATATTCACCTCCTATAGGCCTGTGAACAGGTGAGTAGTATTCACCCAGCATCTGAAGTGACTCCAGCTCTAGTTCAGAACGGGCGGTCATTGGGGAATCCAAACTTCCAGCGTACAGCTAACCCATGATTCAGTGTGCATGTTGTATTGCGTTCTTTGGCAACTTCAGCACCAGGTAGGCTGATCTGTGTTGATGGGGCAGGAGGTTGTCATTCTAGGCATGCATAGAAACAGCTAGAGGGTAAAAACAGCAATCCTGAGTCATCAGACTCCAATCCGTCAGGCTATGAGTGCCATTACTCTCTTTGGTCAATACCTCCAGTTTCAGGGAAGTCAGCTGAATCAGTGGCAGGACTGCTGAGACAACAGATAGGATGGTATCCTGTTGTGATCCACCATCACTTCACAGGCAAAGGGAAGAAGGCTGAGAGTAGACTCTTTAAGAAGGATATATCACAACTCAGGGACCCAGTAAGGAATGTTACAACCAAGGGACCGAAATTAGTATTGTTTATTCAGGACACTGGCATCAAATTTCTACAAACACAACTTAAGGCTCCTCTTTCAGGTTCACAGAGGTTATGGTGGGAGCAAGGAGTGAGTCCTGATGCCTACTCTTCTCATTTCTTCAGGCAAGGCCTATCGTAGCATACCACCCAGGGCGCTACATGAAGTAGGCTGGAAAGGGATAGCAGAGGTCATGGTGATAACAGGGATTGTAATGCCTCCTTCTATTTTTCAAGGCTCTAGACAATATTAGCTCTAGAAGGTGGTGATTAAATGTCTGGTAAGAAGGGAAGGTAAAAGAAATCCCTGTGTTGACTTAAAGGTCCTTAATGACGAGTGAAGGGAACAACCACTTCGTCAAGCTAGGATTCTGAAGCTACCCAAATGAAACTTCAGTGGGACAATATTCTTTATAAAGAAAAGATGTAATGCCAGAGTGTAAATCAGCGACTAGAAGACTTTGAAGTGCTTTTGAAGAGTTTGCCTCATGGGAGACGATACACTTAGGAAATAAGAGTAGTATTTGAACCTTATTATTTGGCTATTGGCCTGTCCATCATGTACTGGGCCTGAGTAATGTGTTGCAAAAAGTTGTGGCAAATTGCACACAACAAATTTGCAAATGCATAGACTTAAAAAATTAGAAGGTGAGCATTTACAGCTGATTATGGCATGCCCATTCAGAAATAGGGAATCCTATGCAATTTTTGCATGATTCTATCCATTGCTAAGTATGCAAAATGTAATTTAGTGCACACTTGCAGCAAGAATTTCCTGCTGCAAAGTGTGGGGGCAAACATTTATGTTGGATGAAATATGCATCTGAATTGTACTCCTGGTGTCACTTGTTTCTACATGCTCTGCATTAATAGGAAATCATTGATCTACTCTTTGTTATCTTTCAAAAAAAGTGGACCATGCACTTTTTTCCCCAGTACTGGGCTACTGTAATTATCATTAGCAACATTGACTACCTCACCGACAGACTACAGAACATACACAGTGATGGGGCTCACCTAATCATTGGTCAAAGCTGAGAACGTCTTCTAATTTCATCTTCTTACACTGGTTGCTTATTCCAAAAATAAGTTTGTACAAAAGTCTATTTATTTGTCATAAGTTATGACCCAGCAAAGTCCCTATGCTCTATATAGCTTCTGTCGGACCTTGTCTTCCATGCTAGAAGGGAGCTGCAATGCTCGCCAAATGTGAAGTGCTGCCTCCTGGTAGTTCTCCATTTATCTTGGACTTTCCTGTCTAAACTGCCTTTGTACTCAGCCTGCATTCCCTTTAGTCCTAGCGCAGACCAGATTGCCTAAATGACTCTTTTATTGAAGCACCTTGTAACGATCTTTCATTGCAATTTTGGCCTGGAGGATCTCTTCTTGGTTTCACATTTCCCACTTCCTATTTATTACTACATTTGCTAATAATCCCCCTTAAGTAAGCCTTATGAGCATCCCAGATTATGGGCTGGCTAGTGGTTCCAGAGATTAATGCAAAACAATCAGCAGTCTTATCTGACAGTTCTGGACCTGCTCACACTTCCAAGAGTATAACCCTCTATAATGTCCAGCGCCTCACACATGGCCTTGCTGGAAGGCTCAATTCTAGGTGCAGCAGAGAATGATCTGATAATATAGCTGGGAGATGAACTACTGACTCAACAAAATCATTCAGGGTTTGATGTAAGAGGAAATAGTCAATCCTTGAATGATGTCCATTTTTTTTACTATAGAAAGTAAACCCTTTAGAGGTTCCTGACTTCCTACGCCATATGTCTACAAACATCAGGTCGCTCATTATATGCCTCAATTTGCATGACATTTTAGGGGGATTTATATACTTGGTTCTTGATGTTCTGCCCCAATCCTCATTTAAAACAACATTGAAGTTGCTTCCAACTAATATAGGGGTAGGTAATTCCAGCAGGTGCTGTTGTAACCTCCCCAGTTTTATTCGGTTGTCGATATTCAGACCACAGTATGCTGCCCACAACAAATGCATACCACCAACCATCAAACTTGCCACTAGTCATCTTCCAGTACTGTCAGTTTCATTTTTAGCCAGTTTTATTCCTGAACCTTTCATGACAATGATAGACACTACTCTTGTGCTCCCCCATTGCTCTAAACTCACAACCTCCTGTACCCATCTGCTTACTAAAGCAGGTTCTACACTCCTTTTACATTCCAGGTAACTATTTTAATCTCAAGATTCTTATTGTCAAGTTTTCTACTATCTCCGCCCATTATGTGAACTAGATAGAACCATGCATCCAGCTCTCTCTAAATTTACAGCTTTTCCTGATATGACGATTATGTTATCTGAAGACTTATTTTTTGTTTTTTCCCCTGTCCTTCCCACCCATGTTTACAAAAGGAACTCCCCCAACTTCTTTAACATCTTGTCCGCCATTCACAAACTCATAAAGATGATAGCTGCCTTTATCTTAAATTTACATGTACTGTCCATTTTCTCTACTCTCACTCACCCAAACCTTTTCCTGTATCTTAAGAGGCCACTTTGACCTCTTCAAATAGGGCATCTACTTCAGTAGGATCTCAAAGATTGTGCATCTTGTTCCTCCACGTGGTCCACAACATCACAGGAAACTTCATCTGGACATTGGCCCCTAACTTCTGTATTTCGCCCATTCTGGAGGCAAGCTCCCACTGTAGCTGCACTATCCTCTTACCAATGTCCGATTTCACTTTGTGGGTATATTTACTGTGGCTCAGGACTTAAGCCTTCAATGGTTAGAACCAACTCCTTATTGGCATAAGTGAGAAAGTTAACAACTCCCTGATTCTGTGCAAAGTCTTTGCATCCTCACCATCTTCCAGGGTACTGTACTCGGGGTCTGTATGACTCTGTGACTGTCCCGCACTCCCTCGCGAATGGCGTAGGACTGTTGGAAACAGCTCTGTCAAAACTTTGTGATAGTCCCATTTGGAGCTATTGTGTTCCTAAGCACTATACTAGGAGTTAATCTTTGGAAATTCGCACCTTTGCTTGTTTATGTTGGATTTTTGTCATTTTGGTCTTGTTTTACTCACATAAATATTGGCTATTTTTCAAAACTTTTGTGAATAGTTATGTGGTGTTTTCACTGTGTGTGTGTGTGTATGAATACTTTACACATTCCCTCTGAGATAAGCCTGACTGCTTGAGCCAAGCTACCAAAGGGGTAAACAGGGGGTATCTTAGCTGTGTTGCTCCCTTACCCTGACTAGACTGAGGGCCCCTACGTGGACAGGATGCAGACCACTGCCAACTAGAGACCCAATTTCTAACAAGGATGCTCTGTGATCATGTATCTTAGATTAAGTAGTTGCAGTTACCCTAACATAGGTAATATTTGAAGAGTTAGGATTTCCACTGGTTGCACACCCTTCTAGTTCACATCCCTAGAATTTTTTATTTTTATTTTAAAGCACATATGCTGCTTTGCTTTTCTTAGCGGTGCAATAGTGCAAGTGGCAAGTGTTGCAAAGTGACCCTTTTTGGGTGGCTATTCCCAATTTTTCATTTTCTGAGATTCACCTACTGGTAATATTGAACTTTAACACTGGAACACTGCTATCCAGTACCCAAGTGTATGCACTCCTACTTCTAAAACAAATATGAATCTGGCTGAAACCTCCATTTGGCATATTTACAGTTACAATAATGCTATTCATGTAAAAACTGCATATATGCAATGTAACATTAAATGCCACAAGTGAACTGAAGCACACAATTGTGAAATCCACTTTGTGACCCTGAAACTTGACACATGCCTCCACTGAGGTCCTCTGCAGCCTGCAACATCTCATATTTGCAGACAGACCCACGTAAATTAGATCTTTTACATGCCTAAATACCTGATTCAGAGCGCTAATTAAGCCACCCGTAAATTTACCTTGTTTGTCATGCTTACTGCCGGGAGATGGTACATGGCTAAAGTAATTCTAGAATGTACCTACAGTGAGTAAATCACCAAAAGCTATTTTCACTGTATTGGCTCCAGTTGTTCCCATGGGAAATACTGGTAAAGCAGCTTAAACCACTGTTTATGCATGCCAGAGTAAGAAAAGGCTAAGGAAAATGTTCAAGGATGTTCCCTATTTTTTAAAATCCAATTAATTGGTAACATTGATTTCTTTCTAACTAGTCCAAAGTATAACTGTTAGAAAAGTTATATTCACTTGCTTCAGCCACTATGGCCCTCATTCCGACCCTGGCGGTCATAGACCGCCAGGGTCGCGTATGACGGAAGCACCACCAACAGGCTGGCGGTGCTTCATTTGTCATTCCGACCACGGCGGTACAGCCGCGGTCGCCCAGCCGGGTCCGGCGGTTTCCCGCCGGATTTCCCCCGGCTGGGAGAATCCTCCAGGGCAGCGCTGCAAGCAGCGATGCCCAGGGGATTCTGACCCCCTTCCCGCCAGCCTGTTTCTGGCGGTTTACACCGCCAGGAAGAGGTTGGCGGGAACGGGTGTCTTGGGGCCCCTGGGGGCCCCTGCACTGCCCATGCTACTGGCATGGGCAGTGCAGGGGCCCCCTAACAGGGCCTCAGCCTGCTTTTCACTGTCTGCCTAGCAGACAGAGAAAAGCGCGACGGGTGCAACTGCACCCATCGCACACCTGCAACACCGCCGGCTCCATTCGGAGCCAGCTTCAGTGTTGCAGGCCGCCTTCCCGCTGGGCCGGCGGGCGCTAACAATGTTAGCGCCCGCCGGCCCAGCGGGAAGGTCGGAATGGCCCCAGCGGTCTTTTGACCCCCTATGTCTGTTAGACTTTTCATACTTGCCGTGGTCTCCCTTAACTTTTTGCCTCTGTTTCCCAGGTTGTTGATGTGTGCTGGACTCTGTTTTTGTTGGTTTTGTTACTCTGAGCACTTTACCACTGCTAACCAGTGCCAAAGTGGAAGTGCTCCTTCACAAAATGTGTATGTAATTGGTTTATCCATGATTGGCATATTTGATTTATTAGTAAGTCCCTAGTACAGTGCACTAGAGGTGCCCAGGGCCTGTAAATCAAATGCTACTAGTGGGCCTGCAGCACTGGTGGTGCCACCCACATAAGTAGCTCTGTAATCATGTCTCAGACCTGCCACTGCAGTGTCTGTGTGTACAGTTTTAACTGAAATTCGACTTGGCAAGTGTACCCACTTGCCAGGCCTAACCTTCCCATTTTGTACATGTCAGACACCCCTAAGGTAGGCCCTGGGTAGCCCCAAGGACAGGGTGCAGTGCATGGTTAAGTTTAGGCCATACAGTAATGTGTTTTATATGTCCTGACAGTGAAATATTGCTAAATTTGTTTTTCACTGTTGCAAGGCCTGGCCCTCTCATAGGTTAACATGGGGGCTACCTTTAAATCTGATTGAAGTGTAGATTCCCTTTGGGAGCGGATGGACATCTGGAGTTTGGGGTCTTTGAGGTCACAATTTAAAAATGCATCTTCTAGTAAAGTTGATTTTGAGATTGTGTGTTTGAAAATGCCACTTGTAGAAAGTGAGCATTTTCTTGCTTATACCATTTCTGTGACTGTTTGTGGATTTCCTGTCTGGGTCAGTTTGACAGTTGGGCTGGTTGCACCTTACACTAGACAGTGACACAAAGGGAGCTGGGGTGTACTCTGCATTTCCTGATGAGCCATCTGTGCTAGGAGGGAGGGGGGAGTGGTCACTCACACCTGAAAGGGCTGTGCCTGGACTCATACAATGCAATCTCCAACTCCCTGGTGAGTGTCTAGGGACTGGCCTGGGCAAGGCAGGATTTCACATTCAAGAGAGACTTTTTTTGAAGTAGGCCTACTTCAAAGGAGAAATTGAGTATAAGAAGGGCACCCAAAACCACAGACTTTAGAACACTTCTGGAACCCAAGAGGAACCTCTGCCTGGAGAAGAGCTGAAGAGCTGAGGAAGAAGAGCTGCCCTGCCTGTGACTGTGCTTTGTGGAGCTATCCTGCAGTTACTGCTTCTGCCAGAGTAAGAGGGCAAAGACTGGCCTTTGTGTGCCTTCCATCTTGTGAAGATCTCCAAGGGCTTGATTTAGAGCTTGCCTCCTGTTGTTTGAAGTCTCAGGGACAGCAAAGACTTCTCTCTGCCAGCACCTGGAATCTCTGGAGAGACTACTACTGTACCCTGTGGTACCCATCCAGTTCCTGGGACCCTGAAAGGAGAAGCTGGCAGCCTAAGAGGAAGAAATCCACGCACCGATCTCCGTGTGGGGAAAAGATCACTGCGACTCCGATCTGCGGATGAAAATCGATGCTCGCCTTCAACGCGACCGCAGAATAGACGCAGGGAGCTGGAGAAATGACGCGCAGCATCGCTGAAGGAGGCTGGGAGATCGCAACCCACGCTGCGTGGTGTTTGGATCATCGTGCGGCTGAATTTCTGATGCAAACACCGCTGTGCGTGTAAAAATTACGCAAGACCTGCCCAGACCCGAGACTGCTGACCGGATCAATGCATCGCTCTCCTGCTGAGAGAAGAAACAGCGGGACCCGACCCGTCGAAAGGAGAAACAACGCAAGGTCTCGCTCGTGAGTGAAATCAACGTATTGCAAGCCCTTTTTGACCCACACTCGCCACTGCAGGGTTATTTTTGAGGCACCCAAGGTACATTTTCACGCAAACAGTGTTAGTGTGAGTTTAAAATTACATGAAGACTCTTTTTGCTTTTTAATTGATAACTTGACTTGTGTATTGTGGATTTTTGTCGTTTTGGTCTTGTTTTGTTTAGATAAATATTCTCTATTTTTTATAAACTGTGTTGTGTCATTTTGTAGTGTTTTCTTAAGTTACTGTGTGTGTTGGTACAAATACTTTACACCTAGCAATCTGAAGTTAAGCCTACTGCTTGTGCCAAGCTACCAAAGGGGTAAGCAGGGGTTAGCTGAGGGTGATTCTCTTTTACCCTGACTAGAGTGAGGGTCCTTGACTTGGACAGGCAGTAACCTGACTGCCAACCAAAGACCCCATTTCTAACAATGTATAATTAGCTTTTGTCTCCAGCTGCTGGCCACCAATGCCCTGCTCTGTAAAATTCCTTCCAGGAGCTGCTCAATAGACCACATTGTTTGACAGGCCCTAAATGGGCAATAATGACATTTCTGAGCTCAGTAGAATATTCAGGGTGGGTTTGCTTCCCCTGTTAGTACAGAGTGTCAAATCCTACATGACATGTCAGTCTAAGGCACATGTAAAACCTTTGCACCCTTGAAAGAGATGAAACAGGCCCAGCTCACAATTCTTGTGTATAGACTGTCTGGTTACTGAAGGGCCCTGCTTTGTCTTACTAGACTTTAGTCTCATTTTCTGTTAGATTTCCAGGGCCTGTGCCTAACTGGATTTTAGTGTTAGATGTGGAGGACACTAGTAATGTTCTTAGTACACAACCCCAGCACTCAGGGCACATGTTTAGCATGGCTGAAGACTGGCCATCTTGGATTTGACCTGTCTAATTTTGGGCCTGTTTACAGTATGGAATATAGGAAGTATTTAAAAGGTAGGTAGGCCAGAGTCTCTACTCTGTTGGTCAGAGAGGGAGTGAGAGTGTCTTAAGGTGTCCCTCTCCCACAGACCAGTGAAACCTACAAAGTTGGACTGTCACTCAGTTTTCCTCATAGCGCTTCTGGACTTATGAAAGGATTTCAGGTGGACTGAAGCTGCTGCACTTAAGGAGGAACTGAGGAGGTTGGACTCCATTCCACTTGTAATCTGAAAAAACAACTAAGCGCCTGATTTAGAGTTTGGTGAATGGTGTTACTCCATCACAAACTTGACAAATATCCCATCCATTGTATTACAATTCCCCAGGATATAATAGGATTGTAATGCAGGGGACAGGATATCTGTCACATTTGTGACAGAGTAACACCATCTGCAAAAATTCTAAATCAGGCCCCAAGTCCCATTGTGTGTTGGAATTTACAACATTTTCGGTAACAAAATCACAAAAACTCCAGAGTGCCAATGGGAACAACCTGCTTCAGGTATGCCACCTTCATTTCCATGACCGCAGCTATGGATTCAGCGGCATTATTTTATTTGAATGACTACTTTTGTGTTACATTACCAGTGATTGAGCACACATTTATTTCATTTAATTTGCTTGAAATCAAGCAGGTGTAACCCTTGTCCACTCCAAATAATAACCCACTGGCCTATAGTAAACATTATCATATCTGGCATTTCATCTGCCATCATGCTTCATATGACTTACGGCAATTTATCTCTCTTATCAAACAATGTAGGCTAAGCATAAATCAACATTACATTTCTCATGGCCATCACATACTCTGCGTAAGAAAGAAGGTTGACAATTTGGGTGGATATGAGTCCACCACAATGATTAGGGCCACAAACGTCACGGATAATGCACAGTTTCAATAATTTAAACCTAGGCTAAGTTACCTGGTAGCTATTGCACAGAGCAGACAGACTTCACTTGTGCCAATGTATAAAATGTGTAAATTATTCACTAGCAACAAAACAGTTTAAAAGCAAAACACAACACATTGGAATCCCCACAACCAATTTAGAAAATGAGAGAAAATGAGAGAAAAATGTATGAGCAAAATTACAAAAAAATCAATAAGGGGAACAGAAAATATGAGTTTGTAAAGATTTTAGGCAAAAAACACTAAGGGGGTTATTCTAACTTTGGAGGAGGTGTTAATCCGTCCCAAAAGTGACGGAAAAGTGACGGATTTACCACCAGCCGTATTACGAGTCCATTATATCCTATGGAACTCGTAATACGGCTGGTGGTATATCCGTCACTTTACCGTCACTTTTGGGACAGATTAACACTCCTCCAAAGTTAGAATAACCCCCTAAGTATCAATTTCACTTTAACTGTGATGGAGTGTGGTTCAGATACAAGAATGTTGGTGCCCATCAAAGATTTTACCAACTGATTCTGAAATGGAAGTCAAATTCTTCCAATGGGGCAAGGTTGTATTATGTCAAAGTCCTCTCAAAGCCAAAAACTGCTGCACAAGATCTCACTGATGCCATTAGTTTTGGCAGGAAAATGTCTGAGTGAGAAAGTCCTGTTGTCAGCTAGGTACTTTTTCAAGCTTGGCGTGATGAATATTTTTACCTTAGGGCTTAGGGCCTCAGTACAACCCTGGCAGTCATGAGACTGCCAGGGCCACGATGGTGGTCCGATCACTGCCAAAGCAGCAAATTATGGGCAGTGGAAAGCTCAACAGGTTCTGGCGCACCCAACACACCACCTCATTGCCTCCGGCTCAATTATGAATCAGCGTCAATGTTAAGGCCCTGTTCCCCGCTGGGCTGGCCGGCTCAGGAAACAACTCTTAATAGGGCAGGCGGGTGGAAGACTGGCATGGCGGTCTTCCATGTGAATGAGTTTGGCGGGCGGCCCCTGCCACCCTCAAAAATCATTATGAGGGCCTTTGTGCCCACCAGAGGCCAGGGAAGATTTTTTTTCAAAATAAGAGGGTGGAGGTATCGTCATACCCCCACCCCAAATAAATGCGGACAAAGTTGTTCTGCCCACCAGTGGGCAGATTGGGCAATTACCCCCGATCCATACCGTGGGGGGGGCAGAAAGTCTACTAGATGCCAGGGAATTAAAAAAAAATTGTGGGGTGGTAGCTACCAACCAGTATGGACCTGGTTATGCCCCCACCCCAACTGAAGGGGGTAACAGTCTTTCAGCTCTCCCCTGCACACTAAAACATCTTATCCCACGGCAAGCAAGAGGACATTTGATTATTTTGGGTTTTCGTATTACATTTGGGCCATGAGAGCTTTGCTAACTCTCAAAATCGTCCCACTTGGAATGGTGAGGGCTGCACTTTATGGACTTTGGGATGCTGCCATGTAGAAAAATCCACAAGACCTAGATACATCTGAAAACTAAACATCTGGGTGATTCCAGGGTGGTGTGCTTCACAGGCACCCTGCACCATTTGTTTACCCACAATGCCCTGCAAACCTCCAACTTTGCTGGAAATCCCACATTTTTGTGATGGAACCTACCAGAATCTGCAGGAATCCACAAAATTCCTACCACCCAGCATTGTCTCATCTACACTGATAACAATTCTGCTGCACTTGTCAGCCTAAAAATGTTTTTTTTTTCTCGCACTGCCCTTTTGGACCCGCTTTGGTTCCCCCTCAATTTCAACATGTTTTTGGCTCTTCCCTGCCACAAGCACTTGGCCCACCTACACAAGTGAGGTACCATTTTTATCGGGAGACTTGGGGGAACGCTGGGTGGAAAGAAATTTGTGTCTCCTCTCAGATTCCAGAACTTTCTGTCACTGAAATGTGAGGAAAAAGTGCTTTTCTGATCAAATTGTGAGGTCTGCTAAGGATTCTGGATAACAGAACCTGGTCAGAGCCCCACAAGTCACCCCATCTTGGATTCCCCTAGGTGTCTAGTTTTAAAAAATGCACAGGTTTGGTAGGTTTTCCTAGGTGCCGGCTGAGGAGAGGCCAAAATCTACAGCTAGGCACTTTGTAAAAAACAGGTCTGTTTTCTTTGAGAAAATGTGATGTGTCCATGTTGTGTTTTGGGGTGTATCCTGTCGCAGGCGCTAGGCATAACCACACAAGTGAGGTACCATTTCTGACGGGAGACTTGGGGGAATGCTGGGTGGAAGGAAATGTATGGCTCCTCTCAGATTCCAGAACTTTCTGTCACCGAAATGTGAGGAAAAAGTGGTTTTTTGGCCATATTTTGAGGTTCGCAAAGGATTCTGGGTAAGAGAACCTGGTCAGAGCCCCACAAGTCACCCCATCATGGATTAACCTAGGTGTCTAGTTTCAAAAAATGTGCAGGTTTGCTAGGTTTCCCCAGGTGCCGGCTGAGCTAGAGGCCAAAATCCACAGCTAGGCACCTCGTAAAAAACAGCTCTGTTTTCTTTCTGAAAATGTGATGTGTCCACGTTGTGTTTTGGGGCATTTCCTGTCCCGGGCGCTAGGCCTACCCACACAAGAGAGGTACCATTTGTATTGGGAGACTTGGGGGAACGCTGTGTGGAAGTAAATTTGTGGCTCCTCTCAGATTCCAGAACTTTCGTTCACCGAAATGACAGGAAAAAGTGTTTTTTGGCAACATTTTGAGGTTTGCAAAGGATTCTGGGTAACAGAACCTGGTCAGAGCCCCACAAGTCACCCCATCTTGGATTCCCAGAGGTGTCTAGTTTTAAAAAATGCACAGGTTTTCTAGGTTTCCCCAGGTGCCGGCTGAGCAGGAGGCCAAGATCCACAGCTAGGCACTTTGTAAAAAACAGCTCTGTTTTCTTTCTGAAAATGTGATGTGTCCACGTTGTGTTTTGGGGCATTTCCTGTCCCGGGCGCTAGACCTACCCACACAAGTGAGGTACCTTTGTAATCTGGGGACTTGGGGGAACGCTGGGTAGAAGGAAATTTGTAGCTCCTCTCAGATTCCAGAACTGTCTTTCTTCGAAATGACAGGAAAAAGTGTTTTTTTGGCCAAATTTTGAGGTTTGCAAAGGATTCTGGGTAAGAGAACCTGGTCAGAGCCCCACAAGTCACCCCATATTGGATTCCCAGAGGTGTCTAGTTTTCAAAAATGAACAGGTTTGCTAGGTTTCCCCAGGTGCCGGCTCAGCTAGAGGTCAAAATCCACAGCTAGGCACTTTGCAAAAATCAGCTCTGTTTTCTTTCTGAAAATGTGATGTGTCCACGTTGTGTTTTGGGGCATTTCCTGTCCCGGGCGCTAGGCCTACCCACACAAGTGAGGTACCATTTTTATTGGGAGGCTTGGGGGAACGCTGGGTTGAAGGAAATTTGTGGCTCCTCTAAGATTCCAGAACTTTCTTTCACCGAAATGACAGGAAAAAGTGTTTTTTTGGCCACATTTTGAGGTTTGCAAAGGATTCTGGGTAACAGAACCTAGTCAGAGCCCCACATGTCACCCCATCTTGGATTCCCCTAGGTGTCTAGTTTAAAAAAAATTCACAGATTTGCTAGGTTTCCCCAGGTGCCAGCTGAGCTAGAGGCCAAAATCCACAGCCAGGCACTTTGTAAATAACAGCTCTGTTTTCTTTCAGAAAATGTGATGTGTCCACGTTGTGTTTTGGGGCATTTCCTGTCCTGGGCGCTAGGCCTACCCACACAAGTGAGGTACCATTTTTATTGGGAGACTTGGGGGAACGCTGGGTGGGAGGAAATTTGTGGCTCCTCTCAGATTCCAGAACTTTTTTTCTTCGAAATGACAGGAAATGTTTTTTTTGGCCACATTTTGAGGACTGCAAAGGATTCCGGGTAACAGAACCTGGTCAGAGCCCCACAAGGCACCCCATCTTGGATTCCCAGAGGTGTCTAGTTTTAAAAAAATGCACAGGTTTGCTAGCTTTCCCCAGGTGCCGGCTGAGTTAGAGGCACAAATCCACAGCTAGACACTTTGTAAAAAACAGCTCTGTTTTCTTTCTGAAAATGTGATGTGTCCACGTTGTGTTTTGGGGCATTTCCTGTCCCAGGCGCTAGGCCTACCCACACAAGTGAGGTACCATTTTTATTGGGAGACTTGGGGGGAACGCTGGGTGGGAGGAAATTTGTGGCTCCTCTCAGATTCCAGAACTTTCGTTCAGCGAAATGACAGGAAAAAGTGTTTTTTGGCCACATTTTGAGGTTTGCAAAGGATTCTGGGAAACAGAACCTGGTCAGAGCCCCACAAGTCACCCCATCATGGATTCCCCTAGGTGTCTAGTTTTAAAGAATGCACAGGTTTGCTAGGTTTCCCCAGGTGCCGGCTGAGCTAGAGGCCAAAATCCAAAGCTGGGCACTTTGCAAAAAACAGCTCTGTTTTCTTTGGGAAAATGTGATGTGTCCACGTTGTGTTTTGGGGCATTTCCTGTCCCGGGCGCTAGGCCTACCCACACAAGTGAGGTACCATTGTTATAGGGAGACTTGGGGGAACGCTGGGTGGAAGGAAATTTGTGGCTCCTCTCAGATTCCAGGACTGTCTTTCTTCGAAATGACAGGAAAAAGGGTTTTTTGGCCAAATTTTGAAGTTTGCAAAGGATTCTGGGTAACAGAACCTGGCCAGAGCCCCACAAGTCACCCCATCTTGGATTCCCAGAGGTGTCTAGTTTTAAAAAATGCACAGGTTTTCTAGGTTTCCCAAGGTGCCGGCTGAGCTAGAGGCCAAAATCCACAGCTAGGCACTTTGTAAAAAACAGCTCTGTTTTCTTTCTGAAAATTTGATCTGTCCACGTTGTGTTTTGGGGCATTTCCTGTCCCGGGCGCTAGACCTACCCACACAAGTGAGGTACCTTTGTGATCTGGGGACTTGGGGGAACGCTGGGTAGAATGAAATTTGTGGCTCCTCTCAGATTCCAGAACTGTCTTTCTTCGAAATGACAGGAAAAAGTGTTTTTTTGGCCAAATTTTGAGGTTTGCAAAGGATTCTGGGTAAGAGAACCTGGTCAGAGCCCCACAAGTCACCCCATCTTGGATTCCCAGAGGTGTCTAGTTTTAAAAAATGCACAGGTTTTCTAGGTTTCCCCAGGTGCCGGCTCAGCTAGAGGCCAAAATCCACAGCTAGGCACTTTGTAAAAAACAGCTCTGTTTTCTTTCTAAAAATGTTAGGGTTCCACGTTGTGTTTTTGGGCATTTCCTGACCCGGACGCTAGGCCTACCCACACAAGTGAGGTACCATTGTTATCGGGAGACTTGGGGGAACGCTGGGTGGAAGGAAATTTGTGGCTCCTCTCAGATTCCAGGACTGTCTTTCTTCGAAATGACAGGAAAAAGGTTTTTTTGGCCAAATTTTGAGGTTTGCAAAGGATTCTGGGTAAGAGAACCTGGTCAGAGCCCCACAAGTCACCCCATCTTGGATTCCCAGAGGTGTCTAGTTTTAAAAAATGCACAGGTTTGCTAGGTTTCCCCAGGTTCCGGCTGAGCTAGAGGCACAAATCCACAGCTAGGCACTTTGTAAAAAACAGCTCTGTTTTCTTTCTGAAAATTTGATGTGTCCACGTTGTGTTTTGCGGCATTTCCTGTCTCGGGCACTAGGCCTACCCACACAAGTGAGTTACTGTTTTTATTGGGAGACTTAGCTGAACGCTGGGTGGAAGGAAATTTGTGGCTGCTCTCAGATTCCAGAACTTTTGTTCACCGAAATGACAGGAAAAAGTGTTTTTTGCCACATTTTGAGGTTTGCAAAGGATTCTGGGTAACAGAACCTGGTGAGAGCCCCACAAGTCACCCCATTATGGATTCCCCTAGGTGTCTAGTATTAAAAAATGCACAGGTTCTCTAGGTTTCCCCAGGTGCTGGCTGAGATAGAGGCCAAAATCCACAGCTAGGCACTTTGTAAAAAAAAGCTCTGTTTTCTATCTGAAAATGTGATGCGTCCACATTGGGTTTTGTGGCATTTCCTGTACCGGTCGCAAGGCCTACCCACACAAGTGAGGTACCATTGTTATCGGGAGACTTGGGGGAACGCTGGGTGGAAGGAAATTTGTGGCTCCTCTCAGATTCCAGGACTGTCTTTCTTCGAAATGACAGGAAAAAGGTTTTTTTGGCCAAATTTTGAGGTTTGCAAAGGATTCTGGGTAACAGAACCTGGTCAGAGCCCCAGAAGTCATCCTATCTTGGATTCCCAGAGGTGTCTAGTTTTAAAAAATGCACAGGATTGCTGGGTTTCCCCAGGTGCCGGCTGAGCTAGAGGCACAAAACCACATTTTGAGGTTTGCAAAGGATTCTGGGTAACAGAACCTGGTCAGAGCCCCACAAGTCACCCAATCATGGATTCCCTTAGGTGTCTAGTTTAAAAAAATGCACAGGTTTGCCAGCTTTCCCCAGGTGCCGGCTGAGCTAGAGGCCAAAATCCACAGCTAGGCACTTTGTAAAAAACAGCTCTGTTTTCTTTCTGAAAATGTGATGTGTCCACATTGTGTTTTGGGGCATTTCCTGTCCCGGGCGCTAGGCCTACCCACACAAGTGAGGTCCCTTTTTTATTGGGAGACTTAGGGGAACGCTGGGCGGAAGGAAATTTGTGGCTCCTCTCAGATTCCAGAACTTTCATTCACCGAAATGACAGGAAAAAGTGTTTTTTGGCCACATTTTGAGGTTTGCAAAGGATTCTGGGTAGCAGAACCTGGTCAGAGCCCCACAAGTCACCCTATCGTGGATTCCCCTAGGTGTCTAGTTTTAAAAAATGCACAGGTTTGCTGGGTTTCCCCAGGTGCCGGCTGAGCTAGAGGGCAAAATCCAAAGCTAGGCACTTTGCAAAAAACAGCTCTGTTTTCTTTGGGAAAATGTGATGTGTCCACGTTGTGTTTTGGGGCATTTCCTGTCCCGGGCGCGATGCCTACCCACACAAGTGAGGTACCATTTTTATTGGGAGACTTTGGGGAACGCTGGGTGGAAGGAAATTTGTGGCTCCTCTCAGATTCCAGTACTTTCTTTCTTCGAAATGACAGGAAATGGTTTTTTTGGCCACATTTTGAGGTTTGCAAAGGATTCCGTGTAACAGAACCTGGTCAGAGCCCCACAAGTCACCCCATCTTGGATTCCCAGAGGTGTCTAGTTTTAAAAAAATGCATAGGTTTGCTAGCTTTCCCCAGGTGCCGGCTGAGCTAGAGGCACAAATCCACAGCTAGACACTTTGTAAAAAACAGCTCTGTTTTCTTTCTGAAAATGTGATGTGTCCACGTTGTGTTTTGGGGCATTTCTTGTCCCGGGCGCTAGACCTACCCACACAAGTGAGGTACCATTGTTATCGGGAGACTTGGGGGAATGCTGGGTAGAAGGAAATTTGTGGCTCCTCTCAGATTCCAGAACTGTCTTTCTTTGAAATGACAGGAAAAAGTGTTTTTTTGGCCACATTTTGAGGTTTGCAAAGGATTCTGGGTAACAGAACCTGGTCAGAGCCCCACAAGTCACCCCATCTTGGATTCCCAGAGGTGTCTAATTTTAAAAAATGCACAGGTTTGCTAGGTTTCCCCAGGTGCCGGCTGAGCTAGAGGCCAAAATCCACAGCTAGGCACTTTGTAAAAAACAGCTCTGTTTTCTTTGGGAAAATGTGATGTGTCCACGTTGTGTTTTGCGGCATTTCCTGTCCCGGGTGCTAGGCCTACCCACACAAGTGAGGTACCATTTTTATTGGGAGGCTTGGGGAAACGCTGGGTAGAAGGAAATTTGTGGCTCCTCTCAGATTCCAGAACTGTCTTTCTTCGAAATGACAGGAAAAAGTGTTTTTTGGCCACATTTTGAGGTTTGCAAAGGATTCTGGGTAACAGAACCTGGTCAGAGCCCCACAAGTCACCCCATCTTGGATTCCCAGAGGTGTCTAGTTTTAAAAAATGCACAGGTTTGCTAGGTTTCCCCAGGTGCCGGTTGAGCTAGAGGCACAAATCCACAGCTAGGCACTTTGTAAAAAACAGCTCTGTTTTCTTTCTGAAAATGTGATGTGTCCACGTTTTGTTTTGGGGCATTTCCTGTCCTGGGCGCTAGGCCTACCCACACAAGTGAGGTACCATTTTTATTGGGAGACTTGGGGGAACGCTGGGTGGAAGGAAATGTGTGGCTCCTCTCAGATTCCAGAACTTTCGCTCACCGAAATGACAAGAAAAAGTGTTTTCTGGCCACATTTTGAGGTTTGCAAAGGATTCTGGGTAACAGAACCTGGTCAGAGCCCCACAAGTCACCTCATCATGGATTCCCCTAGGTGTCTAGTTTTAAAAAATGCACAGGATTGCTGGGTTTCCCCAGGTGCCGGCTGAGCTAGAGGCACAAAACCACATTTTGAGGTTTGCAAAGGATTCTGGGTAACAGAACCTGGTCAGAGCCCCACAAGTCACCCAATCATGGATTCCCCTAGGTGTCTAGTTTAAAAAAATGCACAGGTTTGCCAGCTTTCCCCAGGTGCCGGCTGAGCTAGAGGCCAAAATCCACAGCTAGGCACTTTGTAAAAAACAGCTCTGTTTTCTTTCTGAAAATGTGATGTGTCCACATTGTGTTTTGGGGCATTTCCTGTCCCGGGCGCTAGGCCTACCCACACAAGTGAGGTCCCTTTTTTATTGGGAGACTTAGGGGAACGCTGGGCGGAAGGAAATTTGTGGCTCCTCTCAGATTCCAGAACTTTCATTCACCGAAATGACAGGAAAAAGTGTTTTTTGGCCACATTTTGAGGTTTGCAAAGGATTCTGGGTAGCAGAACCTGGTCAGAGCCCCACAAGTCACCCTATCGTGGATTCCCCTAGGTGTCTAGTTTTAAAAAATGCACAGGTTTGCTGGGTTTCCCCAGGTGCCGGCTGAGCTAGAGGGCAAAATCCAAAGCTAGGCACTTTGCAAAAAACAGCTCTGTTTTCTTTGGGAAAATGTGATGTGTCCACGTTGTGTTTTGGGGCATTTCCTGTCCCGGGCGCGATGCCTACCCACACAAGTGAGGTACCATTGTTATCGGGAGACTTGGGGGAATGCTGGGTAGAAGGAAATTTGTGGCTCCTCTCAGATTCCAGAACTGTCTTTCTTCGAAATGACAGGAAAAAGTGTTTTTTTGGCCACATTTTGAGGTTTGCAAAGGATTCTGGGTAACAGAACCTGGTCAGAGCCCCACAAGTCACCCCATCTTGGATTCCCAGAGGTGTCTAATTTTAAAAAATGCACAGGTTTGCTAGGTTTCCCCAGGTGCCGGCTGAGCTAGAGGCCAAAATCCACAGCTAGGCACTTTGTAAAAAACAGCTCTGTTTTCTTTGGGAAAATGTGATGTGTCCACGTTGTGTTTTGCGGCATTTCCTGTCCCGGGTGCTAGGCCTACCCACACAAGTGAGGTACCATTTTTATTGGGAGGCTTGGGGAAACGCTGGGTAGAAGGAAATTTGTGGCTCCTCTCAGATTCCAGAACTGTCTTTCTTCGAAATGACAGGAAAAAGTGTTTTTTGGCCACATTTTGAGGTTTGCAAAGGATTCTGGGTAACAGAACCTGGTCAGAGCCCCACAAGTCACCCCATCTTGGATTCCCAGAGGTGTCTAGTTTTAAAAAATGCACAGGTTTGCTAGGTTTCCCCAGGTGCCGGTTGAGCTAGAGGCACAAATCCACAGCTAGGCACTTTGTAAAAAACAGCTCTGTTTTCTTTCTGAAAATGTGATGTGTCCACGTTTTGTTTTGGGGCATTTCCTGTCCTGGGCGCTAGGCCTACCCACACAAGTGAGGTACCATTTTTATTGGGAGACTTGGGGGAACGCTGGGTGGAAGGAAATGTGTGGCTCCTCTCAGATTCCAGAACTTTCGCTCACCGAAATGACAAGAAAAAGTGTTTTCTGGCCACATTTTGAGGTTTGCAAAGGATTCTGGGTAACATAACCTGGTCAGAGCCCCACAAGTCACCTCATCATGGATTCCCCTAGGTGTCTAGTTTTAAAAAATGCACAGGTTTGCTAGGTTTCCCCAGGTGCTGGCTGAGCTAGAGGCCAAAATCCACGGCTAGGCAATTTTTAAAAAACAGCTCTGTTTTCTTTCTGAAAATGTGATGTGTCCACATTGTGTTTTGGGGCATTTCTTGTCCCGGGCACTAGGCCTACCCACACAAGTGAGGTACCTTTTTTATTGGGAGACTTAGGGGAACGCTGGGTGGAAGGAAATTTGTGGCTACTCTCAGATTCCAGAACTTTCGTTCACCGAAATGACAGGAAAAAGTATTTTTTGGCCACATTTTGAGATTTGCAAAGGATTCTGGGTAACAGAACCTGGTCAGAGCCCCACAAGTTACCCCATCATAGATTCCCCTAGGTGTCAAGTTTTAAAAATGCACAGGTTTGCTAGGTTTCCCCAGGTGCCGGCTGAGCTAGAGGCCAAAATCCAAAGCTAGGCACTTTGCAAAAAACAGCTCTGTTTTCTTTGGGAAAATGTGATGTGTCCACGTTGTCTTTTGGGGCATTTCCTGTCCCGGGCGCTAGGCCTACCCACACAAGTGAGGTACCATTGTTATCAGGAGACTTGGGGGAACGCTGGGTGAAAGGAAATTTGTGGCTCCTCTCAGATTCCAGTACTTTATTTCTTCGAAATGACAGGAAATGTTTTTTTTTGGCCACATTTTGAGGTTTGCAAAGGATTCCGGGTAACAGAACCTGGTCAGAGCCCCACAAGTCACCCCATCTTGGATTCCCAGAGGTGTCTAGTTTTAAAAAAATGCACAGGTTTGCTAGCTTTCCCCAGGTGCCGGCTGAGCTAGAGGCACAAATCCACAGCTAGACACTTTGTAAAAAACAGCTCTGTTTTCTTTCTGAAAATGTGATGTGTCCACGTTGTGTTTTGGGGCATTTCTTGTCCCGGGCGCTAGACCTACCCACACAAGTGAGGTACCATTGTTATCGGGAGACTTGGGGGAATGCTGGGTAGAAGGAAATTTGTGGCTCCTCTCAGATTCCAGAACTGTCTTTCTTCGAAATGACAGGAAAAAGTGTTTTTATGGCCACATTTTGAGGTTTGCAAAGGATTCTGGGTAACAGAACCTGGTCAGAGCCCCACAAGTCACCCCATCTTGGATTCCCAGAGGTGTCTAATTTTAAAAAATGCACAGGTTTGCTAGGTTTCCCCAGGTGCCGGCTGAGCTAGAGGCCAAAATCCACAGCTAGGCACTTTGTAAAAAACAGCTCTGTTTTCTTTGGGAAAATGTGATGTGTCCACGTTGTGTTTTGCGGTATTTCCTGTCCCGGGTGCTAGGCCTACCCACACAAGTGAGGTACCATTTTTATTGGGAGGCTTGGGGAAACGCTGGGTAGAAGGAAATTTGTGGCTCCTCTCAGATTCCAGAACTGTCTTTCTTCGAAATGACAGGAAAAAGTGTTTTTTGGCCACATTTTGAGGTTTGCAAAGGATTCTGGGTAACAGAACCTGGTCAGAGCCCCACAAGTCACCCCATCTTGGATTCCCCGAGGTGTCTAGTTTTAAAAAATGCACAGGTTTGCTAGGTTTCCCCAGGTGCCGGCTGAGCTAGAGGCCAAAATCCACAGCCAGGCACTTTGTAAAGAACAGCTCTGTTTTCTTTCTGAAAATGTGATGTGTCCACGTTGTGTTTTGGGGCATTTCCTGTCGCAGGCGCCAGGCCTACTCACACAAGTGAGGTACCATTTTTATTGGGAGACTTGGGGGAAGTCTGGGTGGAAAGAAATTTGTGGCTCCTCTCAGATTCCAGAACTTTTTTTCACCGAAATGACAGGAAAAAGTGTTTTTTTGGCCAAATGTTGAGGTTTGCCAAGGATTCTGGGTAACAAAACCTGGTCAGAGCCCCATAAGTCCCCCCATCTTGGATTCCCCTAGGTGTTTAGTTTAAAAAAATTCACAGGTTTGCTACGTTTCCCCAGGTGCCGGCTGAGCTGGAGGCCAAAATCCACAGCTAGGCACTTTGTAAAAAACAGCTCTGTTTTCTTTCAGAAAATGTGATGTGTCCATTTTGTTTTTCCTGTCGCGGGCGCTAGGCCTACCCACACAAGTGAGATACCATTTTTATCGGGAGACTTGGTGGAACACAGAATAGCAAAATAAGTGTTATTGCCAGTTGTCTTTCTCTACATTTTTCCTTCCAGATGTAAGACAGTGTGTAAAAAAGACGTCTATTTGAGAAATGCCCTGTAATTCACATGCTAGTATGGGGACCCCAGAATTCAGAGATGTGCAAATAACCACTGCTTCTCAACACCTTTTCTTGTGGCCATTTTGGAAATACAAAGGTTTTTTTGATACCTATTTTTCACTTTTTATATTTCAGCAAATGAATTGCTCTATACCCGGTATAGAATGAAAACCCATTGCAAGATGCAGCTCATTTATTGGCTTTGGGTACCTAGGGTTCTTGAGGAGCCCTATATATCCCCGCAACCAGAAGCGTCCAGCTGACGTAACGGTATATTGCTTTAAAAAATCTGACATCGCAGGAAAACCTTACAGAGTAAAACTTGGAGAAAAATGGCTGTTTTTTACCTCAATTTCAATATTTTTTTATTTCAGCTGTTGTTTTCTGTAGGAAACCCTTGTAGGATCTACACAAATTACCCCTTGCTGAACTCAGAATTTTGTCTACTTTTCAGAAATGTTAACTTTATGGGATCCAGCATTGGTGTCACATCCATTTCGGTCACTAACTGGAAGGAGGCTGAAAGCACAAAAAATTGTAAAAATGGGGTATGTCCCAGTAAAATGCCAAAAGTGTGTTGAAAAATTGGGTTTTATGATTCAAGTCTGCCTGTTCCTGAAAGCTGGAAAGATGGTGATTTTAGCACCGCAAACCCTTTGTTGATGCCATTTTCAGGGCAAGCCTTCTTCTGCTGCTCTTTTTCCAATTTTTTTAAAAAAAAATGAAATTTTCACTGTATTTTGGCTAATTTCTTGGTCTTCTTCAGGGGAACCCACAAAGTCTGGGTACCTCTAGAATCCCTAGGATGTTGGGAAAAAAGGACGCAAATTTGGGGTGGGTAGCTTATGTGGAGAAAAAGTTATGAGGGCCTAAGCTCGAACTGCCCCAAATAGCCAAAAAAAGGCTCTGCACAGGAGGGGAAAAGGCCTGGCAGCGGAGGGGTTGAAAGTAAATTAAAATAAATTAGATACAACCATTAGATGTTGACCAATTTAACCATGTTTTCAAGGAAGGACACAAGCACTTGACAACTTGTTAGCAAGAGTAACAATGCACAGTGTCCGAAAAACCAACACAAACAGGTGTCTTTGCAGAGAGGGCTTGGTCCATCAATCCCAGCTGGGGTAGGCAGGAGCACAGATGTTACAAATAGGGCCCAGTAATGATGTGTGCCTTGGGACCCTCTGACCTAAATTTGTTCTAGAAGGGCACTCGATGTTGAGAAGTTGTGTAGTAAAGTTTCTTTGTTAGCAGACTAGAAGAAAGTTTGTGGGAATCATGAGACAATATTCATGCTCCCAGACTGATTCAATAGTTTTGTTAATTGGATCCCAGAAAGTGAAGGGTGGCAGACTGGCTACTGGGAGACGGTCTCTTCTGGACACTGATCAAAACTGCTTGTCAATGTACCTGACAGATTCTCTCCATCCAGCTTCATGAGATATTGATAAGGTATTGATGGCCACGCTTCCCAGGGAGGGGGTGCAGAGACTTGCTACATTTGTGCTATAAGTGTGACGCTGCTGTATAAGCCTCTTAAGCTGGAAAGCCTGTGCTCATTGAATGCATTCAGTTCTCAGTCAATTTTCAGCAGATCATAGCCTCACCTATATTAACACTTGTTTATAGCGTGGCTTGTACCTTACAGCTGTTATCAGCTCTTCGGTTCAATTGCAGTCATGCAGAATACCTTGCCCATCTGCAGGAAGCCACCGTATATCAGGTAAACTGGAAAAGACCTTGTCCAAAACTTTGGCCCACATTACAATTTTGGTGATAAGTACCACCTACAGCTACGACAACGGCCGCCAAAAGACAGTTGCCCTGGCTAAGATCTGTCTGCCATCATATGACCACAGTCGGATTTCCGCAACAAGAAGAGCGGAAATCCAGCTGTGGCCATGCTTGAGGACGGTGTGAAGGTGGTGCTGCTACCACCAGCAGCGCCACCCCAGTAGACGCCGCCAGCTTTATTATGACATATAATACAGCCTGGCGGTGTTCTGCTGGCGGTAGCAGCGGGCCATCCTGTCTCCTGCCGGAAGACCCCCTGAATGCAGGTAAGTTGGGTTTCCGACAGTGGGGTTTGTGGGGGTGTTGTGTGTGTTTGTGTGGGGGTGTGTGCATGAATGTGTGAGTGTGTGCGTTCATGCCCATGAGTTTGTAGTGTTGCTTGTGTCTGTGTGTGTGTGTGTGTGTGTGTGTGTGCATGTGTAAGACTGCCTGTATAAAATGCAAATGTGAATGCGTGCCTACATGTAAGTTTGGATGTGTGTACGGAGGTAGGAAAATACCATCTTGCCTGGCATGTTACCCCCATTTTTACTTGTGTGTCAGTTTGTTTTTGCCTGTCTCACTGGGATCCTGCTAGCCAGGACCCCAGTGCTCATAGTTTGTGGCCTAAATGTGTTCCCTATGAAGTGCCGAACTGTGTCACTGAGGCTCTGCTAACCAGAACCTCAGTGCTTATGCTCTCTCTGTCTTTAAAATTGTCACTGCAGGCTAGTGACCATTTTAACCAATTCTAATTGGCACACAGGAACACCCTTATAATTCCCTAGTATATGGTACCTAGGTACCCAGGGTATTGGGGTTCCAGGAGATCACTATGGGCTGCAGCATTTCTTTTGCCACCCATAGGGAGCTCAGACAATTCTTACACAGGACTGCCACTGCAGCCTGAATGAAATAACGTCCACGTTATTTCACAGTCATTTTACACTGCATTTAAGTAACTTATAAGTCACCTATATGTCTCACCCTCACTTAGTGAAGGTTAAGTGCAAAGTTACTAAGTGTGAGGGCACCCTGGCACTAGCCAAGGTACCCCCACATAGTTCAGGGCAATTCCCTCTGACTTTGTGAGTGCGGGGACACCATTACACGCGTGCACTACATATAGGTCAATACATATATGTAGCTTCACAATGGTAACTCTGAACATGGCCATGTAACATGTCTAAGATCATGGAATTGTCCCCCATACCAAATCTGGTATTGGGGTACCAATTCCATGCATCCTCGGGGCTCCAGCATGGACCCCGGGTACTGCCAAACTAGCTCTCTGGGGTTTTCGCTGCAGCTATCGCTGCTGCCAACCCACAGACTGGGCAGCCCAGTCCCAGGAAGGCAGAACAAAGGATTTCATCTGAGAGAGGGTGTTACACCCTCTCCCTTTGGTAATAGGTGTTAAGGGCCTGAGAGGAGTAGCCTCTCCTGGCCTCTGGGAATGCTTTGAAGGGCACAGATGGTGCCCTCCTTGCATATACCAGTCTATACCGGTTCAGGGATCCCTCAGCCCCTGCTCTGGCGTGAAACTGGACAAAGGAAGGGGGAGTGACAACTCCCCTGTCCATCACCACCCCAAGGGTGGTGCCCAGAGCTCCTCCAGTGTGTCCCAGACATCTGCCATCTTGAATGCAGAGGTGTGAGGGCACAATGGAGGCCTCTGACTGGCCAGTGCCAGCAGGTGACGTCAGAGACCCCTCCTGATGGGTGCTTACCTGGTTAGGTGGTCAATCCTCCTCTAAGGGCTATTTAGGGTCTCTCCTGTGGGTTTCTCATCAGATAACGAATGCAAGAGCTCACCAGAGTTCCTCTGCATCTCCCTCTTCGACTTTTGCCAAGAATCGACCGCTGACTTCTCCAGGACGCCTGCAAAACCGCAACGAAGTAGCAAGATGACTACCAGCAACATTGTAGCGACTAATCCTGCCAGCTTTCTCAACTGTTTCCTGGTGTTGCATGCTCTGAGGGCTGTCTACCTTCACCTTGCACTGGAAGCCAATAAGAAATCTCCTGTGGGTCGACAGAATCTTCCCCCTGCTAACGCAGGCACCAAACTTCTGTATCACCGGTCCTCTGGGTCCCCTCTCATCTTGACGAGCATGGTCCCTGGAACACAGGAGCTGGATCCACATGACCCCGACAGTCCAGTGGTCCATCTGTCCAAATTTGGTGGAGGTAAATCCTTGCCTCCCCACGCCAGACAGTTATCCTGTGTACTGCATGAACTGCAGCTGCTAAATCAAATCAAATCATTAACATTTATAAAGCGCGCTACTCACCCGTGCGGGTCTCAAGGCGCTAGTGGAAAAAGGGGGGTTATCGCTGCTCGAACAGCCAGGTCTTTAGGAGTCTCCGGAAAGCGGAGTGGTCCTGGGTGGTCCTGAGGCTGGCGGGGTGGGAGTTCCAGGTCTTGGCCGCCAGGAAGGAGAAAGATCTCCCACCCGCCGTGGAGCGGCGGATGCGAGGGACAGCAGCGAGTGCGAGGCCAGAGGAGCGGAGGAGGCGGGTGGGGACGTAGAAGCTGAGGCGTCTGTTGAGGTATTCCGGTCCCTTGTCGTGGAGGGCTTTGTGTGCGTGGGTGAGAAGTCGGAAGGTGATCCTTTTGCTGACTGGGAGCCAATGCAGGTGTCTCAGGTGTGCGGAGATGTGGCTGCTGCGGGGTATGTCGAGGATGAGGCGGGCCGAGGCGTTTTGAATGCGTTGCAGGCGATTTTGGAGTTTGGCTGTGGTCCCGGCGTAGAGGGTGTTGCCGTAGTCCAGGCGGCTCGTGACGAGGGCGTGGGTCACGGTTTTTCTGGTGTCGGCGGGGATCCAGGGGAAGATCTTGCGGAGCATGCGGAGGGTGAGGAAGCAGGCGGAGGACACGGCGTTGACTTGTTTGGTCATGGTGAGAAGAGGGTCCAAGATGAAGCCGAGGTTGCGGGCGTGGTCTGTGGGGGTCGATGCGGTGCCGAGGGCCGTGGGCCACCAGGAGTCGTCCCAGGCGGACGGGGTGTTGCTGAGGATGAGGACTTCCGAGTTCAGCTTCTTCATACCCTCTTGTAGGTTGGTCTTGGCGCTGGCGGGGTCCTTGGTGAGGGAGAGTATAAGTTGGGTGTCGTCGGCGTAGGAGGTGATGATGATGTCGTGCTTGCGTACGATGTTGGCGAGGGGGCTCATGTAGACATTGAAGAGTGTCGGGCTGAGTGATGAGCCTTGGGGTACGCCGCAGATGATCTTGGTGGGTTCTGAGCGAAACGGAGGGAGGTAAACTCTTTGGGAATGGTTTGAGAGGAAGGAGGCGATCCAGTCCAGGGCCTGGCCTTGGATTCCGGTGGAGCGGAGGCAGGTAATTAGGGTGCGGTGACAGACGGTGTTAAAGGCAGCCGAGAGGTCGAGCAGAATGAGGGCGACTGTTTCACCGTTGTCCATCAGGGTTCTGATGTCGTCAGTGACTGAGATGAGGGCGGTTTCAGTGCTGTGGTTGGTTCGGAATCCGGTTTGTGAGGGGTCGAGCAGGTTGTTGTCTTCCAGGAAGGTGGTCAGCTGTTTGTTGACGGTCTTCTCTATTACTTTGGCTGGGAAAGGCAGAAGAGAGATGGGGCGGAAGTTTTTCAGGTCGCTCGGGTCAGCCGAAGGTTTCTTTAGTAGGGCGTTGACTTCGGCGTGTTTCCAGCATTCGGGGAAGGTAGCAGAAGAAAAAGAAGAGTTGATGACGGCCTGGAGGTGCGGGGCGATGATGTTGTCGGCTTTGTTAAAGATGAAGTGAGGGCAGGGGTCCGGAGGGGAGCCGGAGTGGATAGAGTTCATGTTGATGTGGGTCCAGTTGTTGAGGGTGATGGCCGTGGATGCTGGTTCGGTGGTGTTTGGTTGGGTCTGGTGTCAGAAGCTGTCGTGGAGGTCGCTAATCTTGCGATGGAAGAAAGTGGCGAGGGATTCGCACAGATCCTGTGAGGGCGTGACGGCGTTGGCGCTGGGGTTGGAGAACTCCTTGACGATGCTGAAGAGTTCTCTGCTGTTGTGTCTGTTTTTGTCCAGTCTGTCGGTGAAAAAGTTCCTAGGGCTTCTGTGCACTTTTGCAGGGAATTCTTTGTGCACATCATAGCCCAGGTCCCCAGCACTCCGTCCTGCATTGCTCAACTCACTGAGTTAACCACCGGCTTCATGGGACTCTCCTTTGTAGTGTTGAGATGACCACTGTGCTCAGATTTCTTGAACCCCCTGTTCAAGTGCTTCTGCGGGTGCTGCCTGCTTCTGCATGGGCTCCCTGTGCTACTGAGCACCCCCTCTGTCTCCTTTTCCAAGGGGCGACCTCCTGGTCCTTCCTTGGCACAGGCAGCACCCATTTTCTTTAACCACAACCTTTGCAGCTAGTAGGGCTTGTTTGTGGTATTTCTGTGTGGAAACAATTCTACATCCTCCAGCATGCCGTGTGACATCTTCTGTGCAAAGGAGAAGTTCCTGGCATCCTCCGTTGTTGCAGAATCTTCAGCTTCTTCCACCCAGAGGCAGCCATCTTGCACCTTCATCCAGGGTTTAGTGGGCTCCTGCCCCCCGGACACTTTTGTGACTCTTGGACTTGGTCCCCTTCCTTTGCAGGTCCTCAGGTCCAGGAATCCATCTTCAGTGCTTTGCAGTCAGTTGTTGTCTTTGCAGAATCTCATATCACGACTTCAGTGTGTTTCTGAGGAAGTAGGGTCACTTTACTCCTACTTTTCAGAGTCTTGGGGTGGGGTATCTTGGACACCCTTAGGGGCCTATTTATACTCCGTTTGCGCCGGATTTGCATCGTTTTTTTTTACACAAATTCGACGCAAAACGAACTCCATATTTATACTCTGGCGTAAGACGCGCCAAGCGCCAAAGTCCATGGAGTTTGCGTCATTTTTTAGCGTGGACACCTACTTTGCGTTAATGATATGCAAGGTAGGTGTTCCCGTCTAAAAAAGTGACTCCGAGGCATGTGCGCCGTATTTACACTCCCGGGCAAAAATGACGCCCGGGAGTGGGCGGGTCAAAAAAAATGACGTCCTGCTGCTTTTGCGTCGTTTTTTAGCGCCTGGTCAGGGCAGGCGTTAAGGGACCTGTGGGCTCGGAAGGAGCCCAGAGGTGCCCTCCCATGCCCCCAGGCACCCCCCCTGTCACCCTTGCCCACCCCAGGAGGACGCCTAAGGATGGAGGGACCCATCCCAGGGAACATAAGGTAAGTTCAGGTAAGTAATTTTTATTTTTATTTTTGTGGCATAGGGGGGCCTGATTTGTGCCCCCCTACATGCCACTATGCCCAATTACCATGCCCAGGGGACAGAAGTCCCCTGGGCGTGGCCATTGGGTAAGAGGGCATGACTCCTGTCTTTGCTAAGACAGGAGTCATTTAAATGGGGGTTGGGAGTAAAAAAAAATGGCGCAAATCGGGTTGAGGCGAAAATTTTGCCTCAGCCTGATTTGCCCCATTTTTTGGCGCCTAAGCTCCATATTCCCCTACGCCGGCGCTGCCTGGTGTACGTCATTTTTTTTTACGCACACCAGGCAGCTCCGCTGGCTAACGCCGGCTAACGTCATTGAATAAATACGGCGCCCACATGGCGCTTCAGAATGGCGTTAGCCGGCGTTAGATTTTTTGACGCACAACTGCGTTGGCGCAGTTGTGCGTCGAATAGTATAAATATGGCCCTTAGTGTTTTCTAACACTCCCAGCAACCCTCTACACACTACACTAGGCCTGGGGTCCCTAAGTGGTTCGCATTCCACTTTCTTAGTATATGGTTTGTGTTGCCCCTAGGCATATTGCATCCTATTGTATTCTACAGTGTTTGCACTACTTTTCTAACTGTTTACTTATCTGATTTTGGTTTGTGTGTATATTTTGTGTATTTTACTTACCTCTTAAGGGAGTATATCCTCTGAGATATTTTTGGCACATTGTCACTAAAATAAAGTACCTTTATTTTTAGTAACTCTGAGTATTGTGATTCTTATGATATAGGGGGTCATTCCAACCCTGGCGGTCATCGACCGCCAGGGTGGATGACCACGGAAGCACCGCCAACAGGCTGGCGGTGCTTCCCTGCCCATTCTGACCGCGGCGGTAAAGCTGCGGTCAGAAAAGGGGATCCGGCGGTTTCCCGCCGGATTTCCCCTGTCTGGGCTGAATCTCCATGGCGGCGCTGCAAGCAGCGCCGCCATGGAGATTCCAACCCCCTTCCCGCCACCCTGTTTCTGGCGGTTTTACCGCCAGGAACAGGATGGCGGGAACGGGTGTCGTGGGGCCCCTGGGGGCCCCTGCACTGCCCATGCCAATGGCATGGGCAGTGCACTGGCATGGGCAGTGCAGGGGCCCCCTAACAGGGCCCCAGCATGATTTTCACTGTCTGCTTAGCAGACAGTGAAAATCGCGACGGGTGCAACTGCACCCGTCGCACCCCTGCAACACCGCCGGCTCCATTCGGAGCGCCCGCCGGCCCAGCGGGAAAGCCAGAATGGCCGCCGCGGTCTTTTGACCGCGGTGCGGCCAGATGGTCAGAATGACCGCCATAGTGCCATATGATATAAGTGGTATAGTAGGAGCTTTGCATGTCTCCTAGGTCACCCTAAGTTGCTCTGCTATAGCTACCTCTATCAGCCTAAGCTGCTAGAACAATACTAATCTACTAATAAGGGATAACTGGACCTGGGACAAAGTGTAAGTACCATCAGGTACCCACTATAAGCTAGGCCAGCCTCCTACAATGGATGTGTGCGTGAATGAATGGATGCATGCATGTATGAATGCGTGTATGCCTGTGTGAGTGAGTGTGTGAATGGGTGGTGTATGCCTACGGGTGTGCGTGTATGGGGGGAGGATTGGAAGGGAGGGAGCGTGGATGGAGGGGGTGTGGGGGTTCTCTGGGGAGTGTTGTGGGGTGGGCCTCTAACAGTGACAGGGAAGGACCTTCATGTCACTGGTAGGGTCTACCGCCATGGTTTTCGTGGCGTTATGAATGCCACGAAAACCATGGGGATAGGCAGGGTCATAATGCCGCCGGCAGGAGAGTATCGGTCGCCGGGTTGGAGATTGTTATCTCCAGCCCAGTGACTGCTACCGCCATGGCAGTCGGTGTGGTACATTGGCGTGTTGGCTTCAGCCAACTTGCCAGTGTCATAATGTGGCGGTATATACCGCCAACCTGTTGGCAGTACTATCGCCACATTTCCACCGACCGCTGTGGTCATAATTACCCTCTATGTCTTTGGAAGTCCTAAAATCTATTGAAATGTACCTTTCTTCTCAAGGGAGGACTAGTTAGAGTTTAAGACTTTTCAGTGACTCTCAATAAGCAAACTGACAACTTGTGAAATTATTTAACTTAGGAAATTCATGTGATGCAACAGGGATTCTAAACTCATCCACTTGAGAATTATTCAGGGTAAAGGTTTTGCTGGGAAACAGCCAGTACTGTCATCAGACCCAGTACAAAGTGGTTGATCTTATATTGTTAGCACAGAGAATCCAGTTGTACATGTACTGCGATGAGCTTTATGATCTCTGCATGGTTTCCTTTTCCATCAGGTCTACTATGCCAGTTACATATTGTTACATAAATGTGGAAATTGACTAACCCTGTATCTTCTCTTTAATGGAATAGAAGGGAGTTGGGATTGACGCAACTTTCTTTCATGAACAAGACCATTGTGACACATCAAGGAATATTGTGGCCACCTTTTTGTGTTTCACTGCATATTCAGATAAGACAGTGTAAAGGGACAGGAAGAAGAATCTCTACCTTCAGCATGTGTGTGTATGGGGATCGTAAAAAGGGAGCACCTGACCCCAAAAACAAAACCTGCGGTTCCAAAAAGGAGTAATATATAGATCCTGAACTGATCTGGAAGAAGTAACCTTTGGGACAAATATTTTCTTGGGCTTCCTTTCTTAACATTTTCTGTGTTGACATCATTCATATTCTTTTCCTCATACAATGTGGATTAATATTTCTCTTTCAAGTTCATAAGATTCTCCATGACACTTTTGTTTGTCAGTCTCCCATTTGCTTTTTCTGAAGTAGCTCTTTATGTTCGTACACGGAATTCTAGTTTACACATTTTCCAAGTCAAAAGAACTGACCCTGCTGTATCAATATTTTACTTGTGAGTGTGTTTGGGAAAGCGTTATTAGAGCTATATGAATTGTACTGACTCTTGAACTGCAGATACGTATTCATCCTCTCACCACAATGCAAGCACTGAATGAACATGTTACCTATTGGGCACCTAACAGAAACAGAGGCCAGTCCTCCTAGTTTTAGGATCATTCGAACTGTTACTTTAGAAAGCCTGTAATCTGACTATGCATAAGCTTTGCATCTATATTGTACTTTTCTTGCATCATTCAAATATTCAATATTATATGCTATCTGAGGCTATGTCGCGATTATGTAACATCCTGACACATACCTCAACTACTTTCCGCTCTAGGTCTGTAAGTAGTGGTCCATATCTTTGTCTTTATGAGATTAGATCATAGGAGCACCCTTTAGAAAAATTTGCTTTAGAACAATTGTGGAAAATTCAGCTTGTGCCAAGTGTGGAAATGTGGATGCTGACACATAACTAGAGCACCCCCTTCAATTAGAAATCCGTCTGGGTTTACTGACATTCCAATATATGACTGATTTCATGTTGTATAGAGTGTTGTTTGGATGAACATGTCCTTCAGCCCTCATTTTCTATTAGTTCAAGTAATTTAGTAAAGTGTGTGGCAAAGACCCACAATTGGGTAATCACCTGTGGCAATGGGTCTCTTAATTCTAGGAATTTCATGTATGGTTGCATGACACTATATCAAGGTTGATTACATCAACCTACACAAAAACTGTATCTACAATATTTTCTCGCACTACAACAACATTGTAAATACATAAATACGATTCTTACCTCCGCATCCACTTGCCTATGCTTTACCTTGCAAATATAGTTGTATTATACCACATGTTATTCCCCATTTTGGGCTGAAAACTCAGGCTGGTATTATTCTTCCAGTAACAGGCAATCTCAAAATGAAGACCTCAGGAGGGTATTGAGTTCCATTATTTCTATACCGTTTTCACTTTGAAAGCAAATAATCACTATTCCCATAAGAGCTGACATCCAAAACTCAGCTTTCGTCCATAACTCTTCATCCTAGATTTCAGAGATGCCCTAATTCTTCATCATTTCACAAAACTATACTGGGTTAATTTATTCCCCTGACTTCAAATTGAATGTCATGCTTTGATATTTATTTCATGAACACTAATTGATGGCCTGGGAGGTACATTTCTGAAATTTGATGTCTTGTGTGGAATGGGTCAATATGACAGTATGCACATATGTATGTACATAAGTATGTATGGGCTATTTCTATGGTGTTAAGCTAGCCAAAGGGCAGTGGAGCTCTGTACAGGGTATTATAGGACAGTGCATTTAATAAGTATGCAAAAACTTTTTATTGGAAATTCAAGAATGCTCTCCCATGCAAAAAATCCTGGGAGATGAAACAAAAACGCAGGAACTCAAAAACATAGAAAGGAATGTTGAACTTAAACTGTCGAAGAACAGCAGTGAAAAGGTGAAAAGGGCAATTTTGTCAAATGTTTCTGGAACTTTTGTAAATTCATTGATTCTACTGTAAACACAGTGTGTGGTTTGGTCCTGGTTTACAGCAAAAGGTCCAGTGGTAACTGGGGTTAGCCTTTTGTGTGACGTCACTAGGTAGTTTTGGATGGACTTCAAATAAAGAGTAGCTTCTAAGTTTCGGTCAGTTTATATGTTTTGTGAAAAGCCAGTGATTCACTTCACTGCCCGATTCCATGAATGCTGAATCTTTACTTGTGTTGTCTGGTTTCCATGGATGCTTTCCATTCGGTAGGCCACAAGTTGAAAAAGAACACTGCCCACGTACCATTTAGTAATATCCTTGTGGGTGACCTCGGTGACAGTCATGCAGCAATTTTGTCTTCCAAGCATCTCTGTGCCTCATTGCCTTTAGCTGTTTGCAGTGTTATCACCTGTATACAGTGTGGTCTAATAGGCTTCTTCTGAAGATCACTGGAGGGGGCTATTTTTGTTGGTTACTAGTTAGAGGATGTTATTCTCAGGGTCACTCGGAACAAAATTATACAACGTTCCATTAGAGTTACTTTGATTTGATGCACATTCTGAGGAGTCAGAACACAACACGTGGTTGACGATAACAATAATAATAATATAATAACGAGTACGATGGCCGAGCTCCTGTTATAACATTATGGAACTCTGAGGTGACTTGCAATATCATTATCTTATGTGAGCGGGGTACTTCCTTCCTTATTATACATGGTCACACAATCTCCAGTGCAAAAGTAAACATATAAAAAGAGCTGTTAGACATTAGTTACAAAAAGATAGTTGAATCAGTTTAATACAATTCAGTTTTTTAAAAAAAGGCACAGTAGCTCGGAATGTAGAGAAACATGCAGAAAGATTCTAACTTTTGTATAATTACCTGAGGATTGCAAGAAATAAACATGTTGCCAAACATATCTTCTTTCTGCCTATCACTGTACAGCTAGTAATACAGAGTAGAAGAAAGAACAGCCACATTTGTTTTCTTTCTTTATACAGCTGCATAATTATGCTCCATTACGTGGCCTACCTTTCTCTTTGACTGCTGGCTCTGGCAGTCAGCATTCTGATGTTAGAACTCAACTGTGATTAGTTATTACTACATCATTTCTTTATAATAGGCCACTGACTGCGTCACAAGGCACCTATTACCTGTGGGATAAAATACTCCCTTATGTACATTCTAAGGATATTGCAAGTCACTAAGGAGATCAAGGACCATATGGAGGAACAAGGCTGCAGTTCGAGTGCCTTTACTTACATACTTGTTGGCAGTCTATCTTACCTGTGCATGCTTCTGGAGTTGGGGTCCCACAGCTTCACAAATGTGACCTTCTGTTACAGTAACTCGGAAAGCCAACCACTATTTTAAGAATTAAAATGCAAACCACTAATGTGAAGTAAGTTGGTGGTCCCTACAGTACATGGCAACAATTATTTTCTTGAGTTGGTCTGTGCGGAGCTTTGCCTCTCATGAGGGAAGTTGCAGTGATTTCCATAAACTATGCTCTTAATCAAATTTAACTAGTGTATCACTGCTCCGAATTTCCATGTGAGAAGGGCTTACTGCATGATGGAGGCGCTGAAGGCCTTGCTACACTCGCCATGCCTGACAGACCTCGCTTTGTCGGTATTATGATAAAATGAAAACTTTCCGGATGACCTTGGGCTATCTGTCTCCTCTGCACAAGCTACCATCTGTGGCTCGGTAGCTCATGTAAACGAGCACCTGTAGCGGGTGCACTGACACTCCTTTGTGAAGAGCGGTGGCTGCTGTTCTGTCCATAGCAAGGCACTCCATCCTAAGGTAAAGCAATTTTGGCAAACACAACGCATTCCTTTCAACATATATGCCGATCTAAACATACACCTATTGCAGTACGAGATCATTGTTTGGTATACACACAGCAGCCAGGATCCTGTAAGAAGTGAGGACCTACTTCCGGCTACAGATGAAATGGTCATCTCGACAGATGTAATCTTCTAATCCCTTTTCATGTAAGTGCTTCCAATGCCATTGTCCACATATACACCTAAAAAGCATGTTTACATCGTGAGTTCTGAACCACCCCAACTCGAACCAACCTGAAAATGATCTATCAACGGTTAACATCGCCATTTTCATCTGCATTCAATAAAAAGCTGATTTGTTCTTCCTCATCGCCCACTGGCTGCTGCTTACATTTCAAATTCCTCAGATGACGCCAGGCTCAATAGCACAAATGGTGCAACAGGGTGTATGCATATGCAGGACGAATATATTTACCAAAGGAGGGTGAGGAGTTAAGCAAGTGGCTCTTTCCACTAGAAGAGCGTTTGTAGCTGCTCCTGTCGCTTAAAGAGCAAGTGAAAACACAAACACTGTTTACGATGCTTGGAGCAAGAATAAGCACACTGACCTCAAACAGGTTTTTGCATGTACTCTGTAGTAGCTGCAACGCTAAAGCCTCCATTGTTCTGCTTCTGTTGCTTACAGAGTAAGTGAAAACATGAGCGCTCTTTACAACGGCACTGGAGAAAGTGAAAACACAGAACTCCTTAGGATGGTTCGTAAGCCAAGAAAAGAAAAGTCCCTAAATCGGTGATAAAAAGATAGCAGTGGAGGAATAGCGCACTTAGGGCCAGATGTATCATGAATTGGGCCGTTTGGGTTCACAAAAATGCATTTTGGTATTTATGAATAATTTGCGATTCAGTAACTTGTTCCCGAATCGCAAATTGGAATTGCAACTACATACCAATTCAGTATTGGGAAGGGCGTCCCTTCCTAATACCAAATCGCAGTGGTATATAGGAATGTTTTGTGACTGAAGTGTGGTAGCAAAACATTCATATTTCTACTTCAAATAGGTGGTAACCCATTCACAAACGGGAAGGGGTCCCGAGGGACCCCCTCCCCTTTGTGAATGCAGGCAAAAACATTTTTTAGGAGCAGGCAGTGGTCCCACGGACCACTGCCTACTCTTAAACAATGAAAAGAAATCTTTTCCTTTTTCTTTTTTAAACACATACCGTTTTTCTTTAAGAAACACTGGCTGCATTAAAAAAAAGTTTGCTTTATTGAAAAGCAATCACCGACATGGTGGTCTGCCGAACCCAGCAAGCCACCATCCCTGCGATTATAGCCATTCACAATGGGTCGCAAATTGTGACCTACCTCATGAATATTAATGCGATAGGTCGATTTGCAAGCCATTGGGAATCGCTAAATGAAACTCCTGGTGTTTCATACATTCAAAGAGCAATGACGTAATTGCGATACACAGATTATCGCAATCAGGTAATCGCGATTTGGATAAATGATGCATCTGGCCCTTAATCCCTGCTCTTGGGAAGTGTTAACTACAGGAAGAGGCATGGCAAATAATGTCATGGGCAATGGGGGCGAAAGACTAGCAGAGCGATGATGGACCCAGCAAATGGGAAGCCGATGGGCGTGATGAAACCAACAAAGTAGATACAGCATGTCTCGGCTGGAGACAGCACATGCACGCCGTTTAGAGCCGGGATCTGAAAACTGGGCATTTGGAGCTGATATCTGATATCCTATGGTTTCGGTCAGAAAAATGAATATTAATCAGATTGAACTTAAAGATGTGTATATATGTAGCACATTTGAAGGGCTCACAATTTTGAAAACTGCTAAATGATTGCCTAGGTCTGCCCGCACAACAACACAGTCAAATAGTGCATTCCAGCAGTTAACACATTTATGACAGAAACAAATAGAGTGCTTACTGTCCCGACATATGTGTCACTGCATACTGGGGGGCTTATTTACAAGCCCCATGGTGCTGGTTAATGCAGCAACTCACCTTGCTGCATTGCCCTGTGCTACAGAGAAAGGGCAGAAATGTGCCATATCTACAAGATGTGACACATTTCCCTCCTCTCCCTTTTTGCTGGCACACAGTAGGCTGCCTAGCACCAAGGAAGGGACACCTTCCTGCACAAAAACAATCCAAAGAGGTGTTTTCCTTTTTCTATGTGTGCTACATCCTGCAGCATACATAGAAAGAGGAAACCACAGAGAGAAATGAAGTTATTCCTCCTTGTTGCACCTCCTGGGTTTACAGATTCTTGTTACTTTTGAAATGCACCAAAACCCATGAGTGTTGCGTGAGAAAACCCACCGCAACGCCAATGGAATGTCTCCTTGATGCATTAGAAGGCAACAAAGTGACTTGAGCTGCTTTGCCTTACACCATTTCTACAAGGGTATGAAAAGCCATGCAAAGTGGCTTTGCGCAGCCTTGTGAATATGGGCCTGCACTATGCACCACTGGTGCATCACAACAAGTGAATCAACATTGGCATACAGGGCTTGTAAATAAGTCTCTGGGTCTCCTTCAAAGAGGTTAAGCAAAGGCTAGTAGCTTGTACCACCATTGTTAATGCTTTTCAAGGCATCCATCGGCATATTGCAATGTTGTCAATGGCTTTTCCAGAGCTAAAGCGCACACAGCTGACAACATCTCAGACAAAATAAATACCAATTGGTTGACAGTTACAATGTTATCCATGACATACAGCTGCCAACATCCTGGGATAATTTAATACTACGGATGGCTTCAGCACAGAGGTTTAAACATTGGATTTTTGCCACTGACAACAGAAGCTTTGCTGTCGAAGTCATAGCAGATGGAGGATTCTTCAATGTGCAATGCATAGCTAATTCACCAATCTAACTGTGCATAACTTGCTAAAAAAAGAATAAGTAGTCCACAAGATACATTTCAACCCTTACTAGATTCACACACATTTCAGCCATTCCTTCAGAGCCCAGAAGCAGTTATGGATTATTCAGTGCTCTAATGGTGTTCTGGTAAAAGCCCTTACACAGAAGGTTCCAACCCTTTGCAGTTTCATCTTCTACATGGTCTAGAGGCTATTATAGCAGCACAGTTTCTTAATGAATGTGTGCTGCACACTAAGGGGAATGCAACTGCCAAAGCCATTAAGATGGACATTGACAAATAGAGGTAAATAGATTGTCTGACCAAATGCTAGTGACGTGAGAACATTTACTTGCAGGGCAAACATCATCTTATACTTTATGTTGGTGTTTGCCCTGAGTTAATTTCTGTTTTCTTTTTTATATGGTGTGTGGCACCCTGCTTCCCCACACCCTTTCAATTTTGCCCACAGGCATTTTGTCACATACAACTGCAGCGCTGTTTAATAAGGCACTGCAGTGCAATGGATGAAATGTACATCTGCAAGAATAGAGCAGCACAAAGTTCGCACACCAGATTTTGATGTGGGAAGTCAGCAAGGAGTATCGTCCCGTGAGCCAAACTATCCAGTCGTTGCTCTACCAGCAGGCCCATTTCTATAGATCAGTACCCATGAAGAAGCAGATGGTTTGGTTAACAATGTAATCCTTCACTGGATACAAAAGTATGTCTGCAACAAGAGAATTTTATCTTCAAAGGATATATGTGCGCTTCTAAAAAAGGATATAGGATCCGTAGTACCAACAAAGGCTTTTTATTCCTTTTTCAGCAGAGTGTTTCTGTTTTTCTGTTTTTAATAACTGGATTATCAAATAACAATTGAATTGGAAGTGCTTTCTTCTTAGACTTCTGGAGAGCATGGCAGTGGCTCTGAGTCTAGAAGCATGAAACAACTGCAGCTATCACGACTGGTAAAGCAATAATAAATCTAACTCACCCGCTAGAAAAAAAAAAACAACTGCATCACTTTAACCAGCCTCTGTTCTGGGTTGGGTTTTGGCACTTCAAGAACTTAAAGCAAGCACACCGGTTCAGGAAATGCTAATTATATCAACAGAGAAAATGTTTCCGGAATATCTGGATGACCAAACAAATTTCCCAGTAGATCAACACCCATTGATATATTCGGTTGGGAAAAAGGAACAGTGGTCAAAACTCAGTAAGCTGGCATTAAAATATCTAGCATACAGTGCAGCCAATGTATTCTTTGAGTGAGTTTTCAGTGAAGCCTATGCATTATCACAGTTAGGAACAGAAATGAGTTTGTAAACTTAAGGAGTGTAAGCATTGGCGTATTAGTTGCGGTGGTGAGTATCCACCTCAAGTAATAACCACATTCCTTGTCACAATTTACCACTAATGTCACTAAATAAATGTGAGCTCAACCCCCTGGTGGCTATGGGACAGAGCAGACAGGCTTAACTTAGAGGCAATGTGTAAAATATTTGTACAGTACCAAAACAGTGATAAAGTTAAAACACAACACAAGATAAATCCCAATTAAAATGGCAGAAAAATGACACAAATCCAGGCAACTGAGATATACATTTTGCATACAGAAATATTGCAAAATGTGCTAAGTATCTAGAACATGGGGAAATGACCCATAACCCAGAGACCCGGGTATACACAGTGTCAGACACAAATGGCCCCCAATGCGGAAGTATTGCCCTTGACTTCCACGGCTACTCTGTTGCATATATAGTGTAGTAGAAGGACATTTTTGAAAAATATACAGTTTTATTAAATATCAAGAAAACAATTTTCTGTTGTAATGACATGAGATATAAGGTGCTCCTATAGAGTGATGGCGCAGTGCAGTGACAAAGTGAAAAAAGTGCACTAGTGCTATGTACATATATACATGTAACTGGAGCAAATTATTGTGTTGTACTAGGGTATCTATCGTTTAGATATCCACATCCACATTAACTAGTTTAAAAACCAGTACACAACTGTGTCTGTCAACGTTTCAACCCTATTCTCAGATTAATCAGTGCAGGGCCATCATCAGGACAATCAAATTATGCGGAGACACCTTGAAACGAAAAAATATATGAAATATAAGAATATAAGAACTGAGGCTGAATTTATTTTCCAAGTAAACACTAAAATATCAAGAATATTATACCAGAAAAATATGTTGTTATTCCCCTTTATGGTCCACAGGAGGTCCGGAAGGAAGGACTTTCCCTAATGATTGAAAAATACAACAAAATATGTAACAATGGTGGCACATGTGGCACCCATCATAAAAAGAAAGCCCAACGTGCTGAAACATATTTAGGAGGGCACCATCAACACCACACCCGACATGTACTCATGACTGCCACCAATAGGTGCACTCACCCACTGGGAGTGTTCCTTGGCTGACTAGAGGAACAAAGGAGGACTCTGCCCAGGTGCAAGATAACATTTGCCTGTGACCAGTTATGCCTTTTTGAAGTTAATCACGTTCCTGGGCACAGCCCAGGTGGCCATCCTACCAGGGGAACAGACACACCTTCTCATACCCAAGATTTTGTCCTACTCTGCAAGTAGTTTTCACACCTCATAGAGGGGACTATTCAGCTGCCAGGTAACAGTTGGAGCTCATGCAAATGGACCTCAAGAAGCTTTAGGCAAGGAAAAGATAAAGTTTCAAAAAGCATCTTTTCCAAATTATTTATTAAAACTCCAACATTACCAGTGAATTGGGCTTCTAATAAATATTTTAAAAAGCCCCAAAATGACATTTTAGGTGTGTTCTAGACAGAAATATCATTATTAGTCTTGTAATTGCATGACAATTATTTCCCATGTAACAGTGAGCCTTGCTACAGGGGAAATAGTTTTGGAGCTTATGGACTTGGCCCTTTATGCAGAGTCATCCTGAGTCTTTTTGCCTTCACTCAGCCATTTTTGCTGCATTTGTTTTTGTTGGTTTTGAGGACTGATCACACTTTACCACTGCTAACTAGTGTTAAAACATGGTAACACAGGCTTATACACAATTGCCATAATTATTATACTTATTCATCCTTAGCAAAGTAGCACTATCTCTACCAGGGCCTGTAAATTAAATTATACTAGTGATCTTGTAGTACCTAGTGAGCCTGCAGTTCTGACTGTGCCATCCACTTAGGTAGCATGGCAAAAATGTTTCAGGCCTGCCATAGCACCCTTTGTTTGCAGATTTTAAACTGCCATGCCAACTGGGCAAGGTAAACATTTTGCCTGGCCCAAACCTTCCTTTTTAATACATATAAGTCACTCCTAGGGTAAGCCCTGAACCGACCAGAGAGTGGGGTGCAATGTATTTAAAACCCTGGACCTGTACTGTTAAGTTTTACATGTCCTGGTAGTAAAAAAAACTCCTGAATGAAATTCTCACTCCCATAGGTTAACATTGAAGTTACCTTATTACATTTTATACGTATCATTTCCAAATGAGAATATGTAATTAGTTCATGTTAGGTGTCTCTGGAATCACAATTTAAAATCCTAACTTATGGTGGAGTCAGATTTTTAATTTCACTTCTGAAAATACCACTTTTTGAAAGTTGGCATTGTCTTGCCTTAGCCATTAAGTATTTGCAGTCTTTCCCTGGGTCACATGACTGGGTGTGGGTGACAGTTGGGTTTGTGTATTCCTCTTCAACAGCCACACACAAATGGGAGCTTTTGTGAAACTTGGCGGGCCATCACTTCCATGATGAGTGGAAGGAGGTGGACCCAGCCCAGTTGCACTTGAATATGCTGTGTCCTGTCTCCACACAAATGGCAGCAAACCCCTGTATTTAGTCTGGAGCCAGGACCAGAAGGCAGGACATTTGTATACTTCAATGACATACCCCCAGAAGCTTCTCTCCACTTCAAAGGCACAACTGTGTATAAATTCTGGACCTCATACACCAACTCTTCAGTACACTTCTGGACCTATGGATACTCCACCAGGCAAAAGAACTGCTGTGCTGCTGAAAGGACTACCATGTTGCTGGACTGCTGGTCTGAAGGAACTGCTGGCCTGACAGGCTCACCTGCTTCCAACTGGTCTCTTCCCTGGGGAGGAAGAACTGGATCTGTAATTTCATCTTGAACCCAGGACCACAGAGTGACTCCAGGGGCTAGTCTGCTTGCCTCCTGATCTGAGCCTCAGGGATATAGAAGGCTCCCCAACATCATGCACCATCCATCCTCTGGACCAAGCAGAAGTAAGTTTCTGAACCCCAAAGTGGTGCCTCTCAAGTTCTAGACCCCTGGTGTGGTTCAAGGGAGTTGAATCACGCTTTTGGGCTATTTGTGTCAGTGAATGTGCCCTTTTACGTGAGACCTCGCGACTCGCACATGAAGGCTTTTCAGTCTGACTCTTCTTGCTCAGACATTGACTGCCCATGTGGACCCTCAATGCAAAGCTCCAGCATTGCCCACCTGCAATGGTGTTTGGATCTTTGTGCTCCGCTGACAGCCTTCTGTGATGCTCTCCCTGGTGCTCACAGCCCTCTTCAACATGAACGGAACTTTTGACATGAACTGGCACACTTGATCTGGTGACTATATTCGACCCTCACTCAATCGCGGTCGTCCTGAAAGTTTGAGTTTGATGCAGTCCAGCGCAACAGATATACCGAGCTGGTGCTTCCTACCTTTTGGTGTTATTTTCCCAAAGTCTTTAAAAATTAATATCTTCAATTCTTGGATTTATGTCTTGGTTTTATTTTTATTAATTACATTTTGCCCTTTGGATTCTTTTTGCGTAGCGTTTTCACTCTATTGTTCATTGGAGTGTCACAGAAATTCTTTATACATTGCCTCTAAGTTGAGCCTGACTGCTCTGTGCCAAGCTACCACAGAGTTGAACACAGGTTAATTTAGAGTTGGCTTGTGCCTCATTCTAACAAAGACTGTGGCTCCTGCTTGACCAGGGCTCACACCCTTGTCAACCAACAACCCGATTTCTCACAGGGGCATTTTCACTGGAAAGGCATGAGTAACATTAAACTTATACATGTCCTACTTTCAAATACCATACACCCTGTCTTATGGGCAATAAGGCCTATGTAGGGGTGATCCTTGGCGTGTTTTAACAAGAGTTGTTATTTTGACTGTTCAATCTGGCATCCTTGGCATGGTTTCCCCTGACAGTCTTCAGGCGTCCTGTTTTAGCGACATTGTTTTTGCTGGCCTTCAGAGTTCTCTACACTTTACCACTACTAACCAGTGCTTATTTGCTTATGCTCTTTCTCTAAAACATTGTCTTATCCCAGACTGGCATATTTAATTTACTGATAGGTCTCTAGTAAAATGCATTATATATGTCCAGCGCCAGTAAATTAAATGCTACTCGTGGGCCAGCAGCACTGATTGTACCACCCACTTAAGTAGCCATTTAATAATGGTCCAGACCAGGCACTGCAGAGCCCACGTGTGCAATATTAAACCACCATGTCTCCCTGGCAAAATAACCTCTTTTGCCAGGCCCAAACCTCCCTTTTTAATATACGAAAGTCACCCCTGAGAAAGGCTCTAATTAGCTCCAAGGGGAGGGTGCATTGTATTGAAAAAGTAAGACATTTACTTTTACATGTCCTGGTGGTGAAAAACTCACAAATTGGTTTTTCACCACTGCAAGGCCTATCTATCCCATAGGTTGAAAATGGAGTTGTCTTATTACATTTTATAAGTGTAACTTCCAAATTGTAAAAGATTGACTTTTTGAGTTTGGTGTCTCTGGAATCGCAATTTAAAATGACAACTTCTAGTGAATTCAGATTTTAAATTACAATTCTGAAAATGGCAGTTTTAGAAAGTCAGCATTTTCTTACTTTAGCTATTTTGTGCTTGCTGCCTTTCTCTGATCATATGTCTGGGAGGGGGTGACAGCTGGGCGTTGTTTATTCCCCTAGACAGCCACACACAAAGGGAGCTAAAGTGTGACTTGATGGCCCATCTGTGTCTTGATGGGTCATCCTGAGAAGGATGGGGGAGGGAGCTGGATGCAGCCTTACATATACCTGAATAGGCTGTCCTCTGTCCACACACAAAGGGCTGCATACTCCCTTTAGTAAGTCTGAAACCAGGGCAGGATGGGCCGGACATCTGTGCAATTCAAAGGCATCTCTTTGAAGTTTCCCCCACTTTAGAGGCCCAATTGGGTATATGTACTGGACCTCTGTCTTCACCAACTCAGTATACTTCTGGACCAGAGGACACTCTGCTAGGAAGAACTTCTGTGACACTACAAGGATTGCCACTCTCCTGGATTGCTACTCTTCTGGATGCTTGCTTTGCTGGACTTACCTGCTGCCTATTGGCCTCTTGCCTGGGAGTGAGAAGGACTGAACCTGTATCTCTCTAACCCAGAGCCCAGAGTGACTTCAAGAGTGACGTGATGTCACATTATATACCTTATATTCTGGCTTTGAAAAGTCTTGAAGATTTCCAATGTTGACTCTTAAAAGTTCTGTTCTGCCCAAAGTAAGGGTGACCCTTTCCAGTAGCCACTGTGCTGCAAACGAAGACACGTCAGAGCAGACTGTGCTATCCAGAAAGAGTCCCATGAGAGAAAAACCCCAAAGGATTGCCACTCTCCTGGATTGCTACTCTTCTGGATGCTTCCTTTGCTGGACTTACCTGCTGCCTATTGGCCTCTTGCCTGGGAGTGAGAAGGACTGAACCTGTATCTCTCTAACCCAGAGTGACTTCAAGAGTGACGTGATGTCACATTATATACCTTATATTCTGGCTTTGAAAAGTCTTGAAGATTTCCAATGTTGACTCTTAAAAGTTCTGTTCTGCCCAAAGTAAGGGTGACCCTTTCCAGTAGCCACTGTGCTGCCAACGAAGACACGTCAGAGCAGACTGTGCTATCCAGAAAGAGTCCCATGAGAGAAAAACCCCAAAGGGAAAAAACCTCTGCTGAAGGCTGGAACTCCTGAGAAGGAAAAGATGAGCACAAATGGAAGGCAGGGAAGAGTCCAGAAGAAGACAACAAAAGGCCTGTGCTGAAAACTGGAATTCACAGAAGACTAGGAGAATCCAAAGTAGCAGGAGTGCCAGCGGGATATGAAGTTACACCAGGCAGGAGCAAGATGCACCAATGGAGCATGGATACCTCAACAGGAAGTGAAGAGTGTTGCAAGGCAAAGAAAATGAAGAACTCAGGGCCAGATGTAGCAAAGACTTTGCGACTCGCAAACGGCGAAAATCGCCGTTTGCGACTCGCAAATGCGTCTTTGCTATGTTGAAATGCATTTTGCGAGTCGGAACCGACTCGCACAATGCATTTCCGAGTCGCAAATAGGAAGGGGTGTTCCCTTCCTATTTGCGAGTCGCAATGGTATGCATTTTCATTTGTGACCGCGATTGCGGTCGCAAATGAAAGCGCAGTTACCATCCACTTGAAGTGGATGATAACCCAGGCGCAAACGGGAAGGGGTCCCTATGGGACCCCTTCCCCTTTGTGTCTGGCACAAAAAAAAAATTCAGGGCAGGCAGTGGTCCAATGGACCACTACCTGCCCTGAAAAATACCGAAACTAAAGGTTTCGTTTTTTTTTCAAAGTTCAGCTCGTTTTCCTTTAAGGAAAACGGGTTGCACTTTGAAAAAAAAACTGCTTTATTTAAAAGCAGTCACGGACATGGTGGTCTGCTGTTCCCAGCAGGCCACCATCCCCGTGAGTGACCTGAATCGCTATGGGGTCGCAAATTGTGACCCACCTCATTAATGTTAATGAGGTGGGTCTTTGCAACTCGCAGAAGGTGTCGTAGACACCTTTCTGCATTCCAAATTGCCAGTTGCAATTTGCGAGTCGCTGGGACTCGCAAATTGCAAGTCGCAATTTGGAAGATTGCTACATCTGGCCCTCAGTGCCTTATATACCCATAGAAAGGAAATGACGAAACAGAAAGTAAGAGGCAACTATCTTTGATATCTTTGATAGTTAATGAATAATAAAAAAAGAGAAAAACTGCATATTAGATTGGTGTGTATTTATATTTTTTCCATGAGCATGCTGGGAACAAAAAAAGGAGGAGAATAAAAGGCAGAATGTGGCCCCAGGAAGTAGGTGAGTGTACACTACATATGTGGTGTAGTAAACATGGCATGTCCTATACATTCTATATGCAGGTGCCGCAGAGTTAATCCATGACACCAGAACAATCACAGAGGGTCACCACACTGACCTGTGGCATTCCCCATGGAAGGAGGGAGACGCCACGGGCTGCGGCACTCAGTGTTAGGCCAGGACTCACCTGGGGCTTAGGCAGTGCCTGCGGTGTGACAGCCTACTGGTCTCCTGATCTGAAGTCTCAGGGTCATAAAAGACTTCCAACCAACTTACATCTGCACCTGGACTCTGCCATCTGTGAGTCTGTCCTGCCAAATGGTCCCACCCTCATCCTGGACCCTTGGAAGTGGGCCTAAGGTGTTTTTTGAAGCATAAACAACACATTGCCAACACTGCACAAATTGGAACTGGCACATCGCCCCTGTTACATGGATCAGAACCAGCGCATCACCCCATTGCGTCGATTGGAAACAATGCGTCACCTCTCCTGCGCAGATCCATCTTGATTCATTGCCTTCATTGCATCTTGGACTCTATGCATAGTGGCTGCTGCATTGAGCAAATCAACATATCTTCACTACTGCATGGGAAGGATCGACGCATCACCTCTGCTGCGGTGGTCAACACCAATGCATCTCTTCAGCCTGATCCCTGCATCTTCTTTATCTATGGTACATTGGTTCAGCAGGCACAATGGAGTCCCTGCAGCTGGCCCATGCCCCATTGCGATCAACCTCAACTTTTGACTTTGTCCCGGTTCGGCGCGACCAGATATGCCCAGTTGATGCTTCTTGCTTCTAAACACTATTTTACAATTTATTCTTTAAAAAATCATAACCCAAGTTCTACTAATTGGATTTTTATCATTTAGTTCTTGTTTTATTCATTAAATTAAGTTCTATTGTGCAACCAGGTGTGGTTTATTTTTGTGTGGCACTGTCACTGTTGTACTGTTTGAAGTGAAGTCCCCCACCAAGCCAGCAATGACTACTCTGTAGGCCAATATTTAAATTGGGCCCTCTGGAAAGCTTATTCTGATCAATTCTGCAGCCCCCACTTCCTCTGGACAGCCTTCTGGGCACCAGGGCTTTATCAAACCTGATTTTCTGCATAGTCTAGTCCTGGTTAGTCATCAATACCCTCTTGGAGTCAGGAATCTGCCTTCTTTTTGTGTCCCTTTAGCAAGTAAACCGAAGGACAACCACTTGATCATTCTAGTCTCTGGGTGCCAGCAGGATTTAAATTCTTGTGAGCCTTTTTCTACCCGCAAGAGCCAGAAGTCCCGATTGTTCTTTGGCATGGCCTTCTTACTCAGATGGAACATTCTTGGGAATGTTCTCAGGTGGTGGGGGTGCCAGATTTATGCTGTGTACTAGCCATGTATTGGAGAAATTCTCTCGCCCAGTCCGTACAATTTTCTCAAAGTCCCCCACTGTCTTTTGCAGCACTTCTTCTTGGCCTTACTGTAAAATTACCCAAGAGCCCCTATTTCAAGATAGTGGAACACAGATGCCATCATGCAGGCCTGTCTTTAGCTTCTTGACCACTTCCCTACCTGACAAAAATGGTTATTCCTCCTTCTATGTCTGGAGCCTAACTATCTAGGAGGGTCCTTGTGATGAGCAGAATAAGCCCTCCTTGGCATCTACAGGTCATATCATGTCAGTGAATCTTCATTCCCTTTACAAAAAGGTAAACCATAAACGATATTCAAACACAGAGCTTAAACAATAAAATCAAAATGGCAATAAAAACACGCTAAAACCACCAAAGTGCAAATAAATACAACGAAAGTACATAGGCAACCATTAAGACTAATGCATTATTCTCAGATCATTGATTTCCTCATTTCGGCTGCACTGATTAAAAAGCAAAATAATAACAAGTTTTGTCAAGCAACATCTGAAGATGTAGCAAAGCAGGCCTAACTTGCCTACAATTCGGTTCTTTCAGGATTGGCTTCAGGAATCTTTTGCAGAAAGGCAAGAAAAATTGGCATACAGGAACAAAGTGCATAGTGTCTTGTGCTGAATACCAATCATATTGGCAGGGGATATCCTTACCATTGTCCGCCACCCCTTGGGAACGCAGAGCAAATGATGTACCAACTGTAACTTAAACAGTGTTAGCATGACACAGAACATTTTAGCCAACCCAAAGTTTAGATAGGGTTCCAATGAAAGGAAGTTTGAACCAAGACATTAGATCTAACAGTTGGCATATACCGAGCAGTAGATTCTCTTTCTTCTGAATTAATTACCATGAAGGCTTCCATGACCCAAGGTATATCAGCCTTATTTATAATGTTAGGTTGAAAAAAACAAGTCGGTTCACCCTAATCTGAGAAGCTAATCTTTAACATACTTAATCTACAGGATTGTATTGGTGCTGTCAAGGTGCAAGAAATCTTTGACAATTGCTCTATTGAGTTCAAGATCTTTCTAGGACCATACATCAAACTACATGATCAGAGGACGGAGCTGGATCAAATCAGTAATATAGCCAATGGCTAGTTCTTCATTAACCTTGATTAACTACAAAGCAATGAGAGCAAACACCTGAGGAATCTATTCTCAGTGGTTTGTGGTTGCAACAAATTAGAATACACCCAGATCTCCACGCCATAGGAATCTATAAAAAGACACTTCACTTGGTAGATTTTTAACATAACAGGAACACAGCTATGACCTAGTCTAAAAGCAAAATAAAAAATGAATGCAAGGCTTCTAACAAATGTACGTCACTTGGCAATAATTAAAGAGGACCAACAAAGGGAGGAATGAAAGAGAATCCCAAGATAAGGAAAAGTCTTGACCTTGCTGAGCAGGTCAACTCTGATGTGATATGCTCTAATCTTAGTATTTTTAGGTCCAAAAATCATAATATTGGACTTGGTTTAATTTGTGCTAAGATCGGGACTATCCCTGAAGTCGACAAAGCTGTTCAAAAGGTGCTGTAGTCATAGAAATCAGGACAGAGTTGTCGGCACGGATACCTACCTTAGAAAGGTTGTGGCCTACTGTACAAAGAAACATATTCAAATTATTGTTATACAAAACAACTAAAAATGGCGCTAATATACAACCTTGCCTGATGCCCATATTCAAGGCAAATTTGGAAGTACACTCCCCTTAAAGGCCCATAGCGAGCTGTAGCAGTGAGATCATATTGAAGATCACTATGGAATCTACTAGTGTTCTGTCAAAACCCATGTTCATTTCAGAGTTTGGACCTAATTACCTAATCAAAAGCTGAGGTTAAGTCCATGAACCCTAGATGAAGCTAAACAGCTTTAGCCTTGGTGAACTTGGTTACAAGTAAATAGAGATTTAAGCCATTGCCCACAGTGCTCTTTCCAACATGAAAGCCATATTGTACCTTGGACAGGATCTACCTGCTTAATAGAATTCTACCCATCAACTTGATCAAAGAAATGGGGCAATAAAGACAAGGGACATTTTTATAACCATTTTTAAAGACAGGGGCAATGACAGAATTTGACCATGAAGACAAAAGTTGTTGCCTAATAGCTGTATTGATATAAAGGATTCAAAGGGGTACCCAAAGGTCAAAGTTTGATTTAAAATCATTGAGTGGTACAGGACCAGGGCCTGGGGTGTTATCCTTTGGGAGATCAATAATGGCATCCCTAACTTTTTCCCAACTGAACACTAACAAAGAAGCAGACGAAAGAGACATAGACATATCTAGATGCACATCCTTGTTGTCATCAAGGGCAGGGACATCATAAATGGCAGCATAGTGCTTGAGCCACGACTCAGAAATAACACTCTTCGAAGAATAAACTAAAGGAGGACGATTAATTATTTCCCAGGAAAGTCTTTGGAATTACCTAAGTTTACCAGATCTTCTCAGACTTCTTTCTTTAATATCATCTTCCTGCTCCTAATGGCAGAATCATAATCACGACGACTAGTTTGGCTTCAAGTTTATCTCTGGGCTTCTCCCTCAAGGCTTCCAAGAGCTTTTTATAAGATATTGAACAAGAATGGTCAAAGTATCTACGAGTTGGCCGTCTAGACATATTGGTAGTAAGAACAGATCTCACCTTAGTGCACATGGCAGTAAAAGAGGTTAAAATGTTCCCATCTGAAACACCTTGGTCTAAAGTAAATCCTCAAAGTACTCTCTAAACAAATCACTGTAAAATTGAGTGGGAATAACTTTATCCCAGCTAATTCGGCATCTCTTTCTTTAAAGGAAACCCACCTGCACAAAGCATGTTTGAAGAGTGCAGAATTATTTGCCCAGGAGAAAGTGGCATGTAGGGGATTCTGGTCTCTTCAAAGGTTCAAAAACATCTAAAAGTTCAATAACGAAGGAGCCAATCCCAAGGACACACACATTAAATCAATTACAGAAAAACAACCTCTCCCGAAGAAGGTAGGCACACTCAGAGAAAGACTCATGGATGAGAAAGCATCTTTAACTAAGACCAGGTTGAAGTCACTCAAAATAGAATTTAAATGTTCACCTTGGGCAGAGTGTCTAAAACGGTGATCAGCTGGGGGAAGGGGAGACCATTTCCAAGTATCCTGAATGATACAGGAGTCACACAGATTGTTGCGTAGGTTCTCATTATCCTAATGAGGCTACTGGATTTGGATGGTTGATAGCATAGATTGTGGGGCACTAACTACAATTCCACACTATGTGACACCTGTTGGCCTAATCCAAGTTTTCGGGCTAACTAGCAGTGCCTCATCTCTACCAAAGAGCAGGGATGATTGTGGCAACCGGGCGCATGACAAGAGAGACTCCTCAGGGGAATCATGGTTGCTCAGATCTCATTCCTTTCTCTCAGTTGCATCAGTCTCACACAGGCAAAGACAAATAGAGGCAGAATATAATTCAACAGGGATTTATTGAACTAACTGCATCTTAGATAAAATGGCATGTATAGTAATAATTAGGATGATAAAATACAATAAAAGCAAAATTGCGACAAGGAGAGTGAAACACATAAACAGTCCCAACATAATGTCACTAGGAGTGATATATAGTTCTCCGACCTAAACTGTGTTAGAGCACAGCATATTAAGCCTTAATCCACCCTTCAGGTTTCCCCCCTGGGAAGACCTCATCCCTGAGTAAGTAAGCCTGTAGTCTAGAGAAACACCATCCCCATGTAGGCCAGGAGTTCAGAGGTCTAAGTAATCAGAGGGAGACAATCAGCATGCAGTCGTGGTCATATGGCCTCCCTCTAACGTGTATGAGACAAAGGAGTGTTTTTATTATAAAACAGTTGACATTCTCAGAAAGGGTCTCCACGTGGGAATATGTGCGTTTCTGTGAATGTTGGAGACACAGCGTACCACTTTTGCCGGCAACTCTATCTGACTGCAGCCTTGAGGAAAGCACAAAGTGAAATGAATGCCCTGCTGAGAATGTATTGCTTTCCTAGGTGAAAGAACAATTAGATAGTGAAACATAAAACAACACAGCAAATGTGGATATTGATAGATGAATAAAGCAATGCTGAATACAAATATAACTGGGCTAAAGTGTACAATGGCAGGCCTAGTTTGCTGGAATAACGAGTCTAAAATATGGCTAAAATAGCTATACAACTCCCTCCCCTTGCCAGTTCAAAGGTGGTTTAAAAGCTTAAAATAAAAGAAAAAACGAATAAAAAGCTATCAATAAAGCATATGAACTGATAACGCATCCTTTTATAATATTTTATTACACATCAGGACTCGTTTTAGGCCAATTAATCTTTTGACCCAGTTGAGAGACACCTTAGGACGAGATAGCTGATCAATATGTCAATCAATATGTCAATAATCTCAACAATATTTATCACAACAAGACATTTCACTTTAGTCAAAGTCATTAATCAATTCAAGACGCTACCATGGCCTTTCAGTCATGAATGACCACACTGATTTAGTAGAATTTTATAAGTTTTATTCCCTATTAATTACAATCTAGAAGCAGATATGTTAATCTCAACACCTAAAAACATAATAGCATAGTCACGATATGGCAACTTTGATAAGATTTCATTAAGGCAAGAATCACAAACATCAGAACATAACACGACGTGAACGTAGATCAAATTCAACAGTGTGTCAATAATGCGTCAGTTCAACAAAGCATAGTCTCGGTCGTTTGTCTATTTGCGTCAGTTTTGCTGAACACCTGTCCTAACCACTGATCAGCATTCGCATGTTGGGCTTCATGCAAAACAATTTAGAACACTAATTTGGAAAACATCTAACTAAGGTCTCTGTCAAAATTAAGCAGTTGGTACCTAGAAAGGAAAAGCAAACAGACAAATCACAATTGCATTGTCATAATTACCCTCCAAAGTTTAGGTCAGCGCACAGGTTCAGTCTTCGTCTTCAGGACATCAGTGAATTCGCCATCAGTCAGAACTCAGCTCCGGGGCAAAAAGGGCACTTTCCTCATAAGGAGGTAAAGTGTAAATGGACAAATCTAAGGGCGAGGATGGTTTTAAGTAACCCACCAAGTCACCAAACTCAGTGACAGAGTTTCTGGATAAAGTCAATAGCATTCCCTAACCCACCTAAATGACTCCCTGTGACATGGGTTTTTATCCCTTTTCCGATGTACATTCCCCCAAAATTTTATTGGCCATTTGCTATACCCCACTATCTTTAACCTATCATAAAACACATTAGGGGGTCATTCTGACCCCGGCCGGCGGCGGAAGCCGCCGGCCTGGCTGGAACCGCCAGAATACCGCTGCGCGGTCAAAAGACCGCCGCGGGTATTCTGGGTTTCCCGCTGGGCTGGCGGGCGACCGCCAGAAGGCCGCCCGCCAGCCCAGCGGGAAACACCCTTCCATGAGGATGCCGGCTCCGAATGGAGCCGGCGTAGTGGAAGGGGTGCAACGGGTGCAGTTGCACCCGTCGCGATTTTCAGTGTCTGCATGGCAGACACTTAAAATCTTGGTGGGGCCCTGTTACGGGGGCCCCACGACACCCCATACCGCCATCCTGTGCCTGGCGGCCAAAACCGCCAGGAACAGGATGGCGGTATGGGGGTCGGAATCCCCATGGCGGCGCAGCAAGCTGCGCCGCCATGGAGGATTCCCCAGGGCAGCGGAAAACCGGCGGTACACCTCCGGTTTTCCGTTTCTGACCGCGGCGGTACGCACCGCCCTGTTAGATGATAAAATACAATAACAGCAAAATTGTGACAAGGAGAGTAAAACACAAAAACAGTCCCATCATACTGTCACTAGGGGTGATATATTGTTCTTCTACCTAAAATATGTTAGAGCACAGCATAATAAGCCTTAATCTGCCGTTAAGATTTCCCCCCTGGGAAGACATGAGCCCTCATAGCAGAGTGAGGAAGCCTGGGGTCTAGAGCAACACCGTCCCCATGTAGGCCAGAGGTTCAGCAGTCTAAATAGGCAGCTGTAGTGAGGCAATCAGCATGCAGGCGTGGTCATCTGGCTGTAATCTGCCTCTAACGTGTGTGAGACAAGGAAGTGTTTTTTAAATAAAATATTTGACATTCTAACAAAGGGTCCCTGTTAGATATGGGGACTTTGGTTGGTAGTCAGGTTACCCCCTGTCCAAGCAAGGACCCTCACTCTAGTAAGGGTAAGTCACACACAATCCAAATTATCCTGTGCTCACCCTCTGGTAACTTGGCACTGAGCAGTCAGGCTTAACTTAGAAAGCAATGTGTAAAGTATTTGTGCAATAAATCATACAATAACACAATATAGCACCACAAAAATACACCACACAGTGTTTAGAAAAATATATAATATTTATCTGGGTATTTGCAGGTCAAAACGATAAAAGATGCAATATGAAATTGCAGAGGTATCACTGAAAAGTGATATAAAGTATCTTAAGTCTTTAAAAAGCAAACAAAGTCTCTTTCAAGCACAAAGTACCTGGTTTGGAGTGGAAAATCTCCGCAAAGGCCGCAGAGGAGGAGATGCGTGGAAAAATGGTGTGTGCGTCGGTTTCGCCCCTTCACACACGGACTTGCGTCGTTACTTTTCACGCGGGGAAGACGTGCGCTGTTTTCCGGCGTGCGGACAGTCTCCTTCTGTGGGTCGCGGAATTACTAGATGTCCCGGGGTCTGTGCGTGGAATCCTGGGCTTGTTATCCGGCTGCATGTTGTTCTGGTGGGATGTGCGTGGAATTGTCTTCCTCATGGCAGGCGTCGCATCGATTTCCTCTCTGGGAGTCGGGCGCCGTTGTCCAGACGGATCGTGCGTCGAAGTTCCGGTCGCACCGCAGGCGTCGCGTCGATCTTTTCCTTGTGGGGTCGAGCGGCATCTTTCCGGATCGCCGTGCAGTGAATTTTTCACCGCGGAGCAAGCTGTGCGTCGAATTTTTCGGCGCACACGGAGTCCAGTTGAAAGATGGAAGGCAAGAGTTCAGCAAGGCAGCAGGCCAACAGCAAGGCAGCAGTCCTTTGTAGAAAGCAGTCAGGTGAGTCCTTTGAGCAGCCAGGCAGTTCTTCTTGGCAGGATGCTGGTTCAGGTTTCTTCTCCAGCAAGTGTCTGAGGTGGTAGGGCAGAGGCCCTGTTTTATACCCAAATGTGCCTTTGAAGTGGGGGAGACTTCAAAGAGTGGCTTAGAAGTGCACCAGGTCCTCTTTCAGTTCAATCCTGTCTGCCAGGGTCCCAGTAGGGGGTGTGGCAGTCCTTTGTGTCAGAGCAGGCCCTCCACCCTCCCAGCCCAGGAAGACCCATTCAAAATGCAGATGTATGAAAGTGAGGCTGCGTACCCTGTGTTTGGGGTGTGTCTGAGTGAATGCACAAGGAGCTGTCAACTAAACCCAGCCAGACGTGGATTGTAAGGCACAGAAAGATTTAAGTGCAAAGAAATGCTCACTTTCTAAAAGTGGCATTTCTAGAATAGTAATATTAAATCCAACTTCACCAGTCAGCAGGATTTTGCATTACCATTCTGGCCATACTAAATATGACCTTCCTGCTCCTTTCAGATCAGCAGCTACCACTTCAGTAATGTATGAGGGCAGCCCCAATGTTAGCCTATGAAGGGAGCAGGCCTCACAGTAGTGTAAAAACAAATTTAGGAGTTTTACACTACCAGGACATGTAAACTACACAGGTACATGACCTGCCTTTTACCCACATAGCACCCTGCTCTAGGGGTTACCTAGGGCACACATTAGAGGTGACTTATGTGTAGAAAAATGGGAGTTTTAGGCTTGGCAAGTACTTTTAAATGCCAAGTTGAATTGACAGTGAAACTGCACACCCAGGCCTTGCAATGGCAGGCCTGGGACAAGGTAAAGGGGCTACTTGAGTGGGTGGCACAACCAGTGCTGCAGGCCCACTAGTAGCATTTAATCTACAGGCCCTAGGCACATACAGTGCACATTATTAGGGACTTATAAGTAGATTAAATAGTCCAATTGGGTATGATCCAAAGTTACCATGTTTAAAGGGAGAGAGCATATGCACTTCAGCACTGGTTAGCAGTGGTAAAGTGCACAGAGTCTAAAAGCCAGCAAAAACAGAGTCCAAAAAGTGGAGGGAGGCAGGCAAAAAGTTAGGGGTGACCACACTAAGGCATGTCTGGTCTAACAGTCCCCAAGCAGGAAATGTGTGTTTCTGTGGATAATGGAGAAACAGCGTGCCACTTTTGGCAGCAAATCTGTCTGACTGCAGCCTTGAGGAAAGAACAATGTGAAATGAATGTCCTGCTGAGAACATATTACTTTCCTAGTCGAAAGAACAATTAGATAGAGAAAAATAAAACAACACCGTATATGTAGCTATTGCTAGAAAAAGGGAGGGAGACAGGCAAAAAGTTAGGGGCGACCACCCTAAAGCATGTCAGGTCTAACATGTGTCCCCCCCAGCTGAAAGTGGGGAGAGCTACCCGACCTCCTGGGAGCTCTCATCGCTAAGGCGGAAGTATCTGGAGAGACCATCAGCATTGGCGTGGTCAACCCCTGGGCAATGCTCCACCATAAAGTCCATCCCCTGTAGGGAAATGGACCACCTCAAGAGTTTTGGATTCTCACCCCTCATCTGCATGAGCCATCTGAGGGGCCTGTGGTCTGTCTGAACCCGGAAGTGAGTCCCAAACAGGTGGGGTCTTAGCTTCTTCAGTGCCCAGACCACAGCAAATGCGTCTCTCTCAATAGCACTCCACCGTGATAATAGCCTTCTGCTAATAAAGACTACTGGTTGGTCTGAGCCCTTCTCATTTAGCTGTGCTAGAACAGCCCCTATGCCATGCTCTGAAGCGTCTGTCTGCACAATAAATTCCTGGGAGTAGTCAGGGGCCTTGAGCACGGGGGCCGTGCACATGGCTTCCTTCAGAGAATCAAAGGCCTTCTGACAAGCCTCTGTCCAATTCACCAACCTAGGTTGTTTCTTGGAAGTGAGTTTTGTCAAGGGTGACACAATGGTGCCATAGCCCTTGATGAATCTGCGGTAGTATCCAGTGAGGCCTAAAAAGGCTCTCACCTCAGTCTGTGTTTTAGGTGGTTGCCAGGCCTTGATAGTTTCAATCTTGGCCTGGAGTGGCTGCACCTTGCCACCACCTACTAGGTGCCCCAAGTACACCACAGAACTGGGCCCAATCTGGCACTTACTGGCCTTGATGGTCAGGCCTGCCTGTTGCAGAGCCTGGAGCACCTCCTTGAGGTAGAGCAGGTGTTCCTCCCAGCTGGAACTGTAGACAGCTATGTCGTCCAGGTAAGCTGCACAGTAGGCATCTTTACCAGCTAGGACCCCGTTAACCAACCGTTGGAAGGTAGCGGGGGCATTTTTCAACCCAAATGGCATCACCCGGAATTGGTGATGGCCATCAGGGGTGGAAAATGCTGATCTCTCTTTAGCCCCCTCAGTCAGTCCGACCTGCCAGTACCCTGAAGTAAGATCAAACGTACTCAGGAACTTGGCAGCGCCTAGTCTGTCAACGAGCTCATCAGCTTGGGGGATGGGGTGAGCATCAGTCTGGGTGACTGAGTTGAGACCCCAGTAGTCCACACAGAACCTGAGTTCTGGCTTCGCACCTGGGGCAGTAGCCTAAGGAACCAATACCACAGGGCTGGCCCAGGGACTACTGGATTTCTCAATAACCCCTAAAGTCAACATCTTGAAGACCTCCTCCTTGATGCTGGCCTTCACCTTATCCGATAACCTCTAAATTTTGTTCTTCACAGGGGGACTGTCACCTGTGTCAATGTCATGAACACAGAGGTGGGTCAGTCCAGGAGTAAGGGAGAACGGGGGGAGAACTGCTCTAACAGCTCATAGCAGTCTCCTCTCTGGGTTAGAGTCAGGGAGTCAGAGAGAATGACGCCTTCCACTGACCCATCCCCTTCTTTGACAGAGAGAAGGTCGGGGAGAGGTTCACTCTCCTCTTCCATGCCCTCACCTGTGACCAGGACCATACTGACCTCAGACCTCTCAAAGTGAGGTTTGAGCTGGTTGTGATGGAGGACGCTTAGGGGGTGCCTAGGGGTCTTGAGGTCCACTAGGTAAGTGGCCTCCCCTTTATGCTCCTTGATCTCAAAAGGGCGAGTCCAGCGGTCCTGGAGAGTCCTGGGCTCTACTGGCTCCATCACCCAAACTTTGTCTCCAGGTGAGAACTCAACCAGAGTGGTCTTCCGGTCATACCACTCCTTCATCACCTCTTGACTGGCCTCGAGGTTGCTCTTGGCCTGCTTCTAGAAGCGTTGGGTTTGGTTGTGGAGGGCCAGCATGTAGCTGACCACATCCTGGGGAGGTGACTTGGGAGCTTTCTCCCAGCCCTCTTTTACAATGCTTAGGGGTCCCCTGACAGGGTGACCGTAGAGAAGCTCAAAGGGGCTGAACCCGACCCCTTTCTGGGTCACCTCTCTGTAAGCAAACAACAGGCATGGTAAGAGGACATCCCACTTACGCCTCATGGCATCAGTCAGGCCACTAATCATGCCCTTCATGGTCGTGTTGAATCTCTCAACAAGCCCATTGGATTGAGGATGATAAGGGGTGGTAAACCAGTAGGTCACCCCACACTCATCCCAAATGGACTTCATGTATGCATACATGAAGTTTGTGCCCCTGTCAGACACAACCTCATTAGAGAATCCCACACGGGTAAATATTCCCAACAGTGCTCGGTCACCACCGGTGCAGTCACTATTCTCACAGGGATTGCCTCTGGATAGTGGGTGGCATGGTCCACCAAAACCAGGATAAACCTGTTGCCCAAGGCAGTTTTGGGGTCCAAGGGACCAACAATGTCAATGCCCACCCTGTCAAAGGGGGTTCCAACGACTGGGAGTGGGAGTAGGGGAGCCTTAAGCTGTTTCTCTGTCTTCCCACTAGCCTGGCAGGTGGGGCAAGCTCTGCAGAAGTTATCTGAGGCTGTCCTCACTCTGGGCCAATGGAAGTGGGTGACAAGCCTGTTGAAGGTCTTGTCTTGGCCCAGGTGTCCTGCCAGGGGGATGTCGTGAGCCAGACCCAGTAGGAAGGTCCGGTAACACTGGGAGACCACCAGCATACGGGCTGCCCCAGGACCTGAACCTTACGCTCACTGTAAAGGAGATCATTCTCCCAATAAATATGGTGAGCGCCAGAGGCGTCACCTGCTGATTGGGCTGTGGCCTGTTGCCTCAGACCCTCAAGGGTGGGGCATTCCTTCTGCGCTTTGCAGAATTCTGTCCTGGTCGGCCCACCCTCTACTTGCCAGCCAACAAGTTCTGGTAGGTTACCCAGGTCAGCTATGTCCTCCCCAGCTGGCTCAGGGGCTTCCTCCTCCTCAGGGGCCCCATCCACCACCTTGGGAGCATTTGAGGTGGGTTTCCCGCGCCTCTTGCCCTTCCTCTTTGCAGCTGTCTGGGCCATTGTTCCAGGATCCAGACGCCCGTGACTCCCTTCCCGGGCAGCCATGGACCGTGTGGTCATGCAGACCCACTCAGGCAAACCTAACATCTCCAGGTGAGATCTGAGCTCTACCTTTTTCCAGGCAGTATGCTCAAGATCATTGCCTAACAGACAATCTACAGGCATGGCAGGATTCACAGCTACTTTCAGAGTACAAGAGACCCCCCCCCACTCAAAGGGAACCAGAGCCACCGGTAGGTGACTCTCACGATTGTCAGCGACTATGACCTGGTGGAATGTATTAGGGACTATCTGCTCTGTTGACACCAGCTGACTCTTGACAGTAGTCATACTGGCTCCTGTATCACGCAGAGCCTCCACCTTTTGCCCATCAATGGTGACCCACTGCCTGTACTTGGAAGTATTTTTGGGCATGTGGGCTTTGGGCACCATTTCTCTTTCTCCCAGGGACACTAGGGAAACCGCTGCCTGCTCCCCAAAGCTATCTGGGTCCATCTCCCCCCCGAGCGCTACACTAGTCAACCCAGGTGTCTGTCCGGTAGTGGATGGTGCTCTCTTGGAACACTGGGAGTCGCCCTTAGAGTGACCATACTGGTAGCACTCTAAGCATTTGGAATTGAATTTCCCTGATGATTTCTCATAAGTCCCTGGCTTTTTCCCAAATCTGGAAGAGGAGTAGTTGCCCCCCCTCCCTGGGAATTCTTTTGGGGGCCTTTTGAGAGTTCCTTATCTGTAAGTTTATCTCCCCCCTCTTTCTTCTGTTGGGAACCCTGACCACCTTTGTGGGTGTCCCCCCCAGATACCTTTCTGGACACTCTGGTGCTAACCCAGAGGTCCACCTCCCCAGCAAGCTTCCTGGGATCAGTCAGCTTACTATCTACCAAGTGCTGGCGCAACTCTGTAAAAGTAGTATTGAGCATATGCTCTCTCAGAATCAAGTCATATAGCCCTTTGTAATCATCTACTTTGTTGCCCCGCACCCATCCATTCAGTGCCTTACTGGAAAAGTCAAAGAAATCTACCCATGTTTGTGTGGATTGTTTGGTGCTGTCCCTGAACCTCTGACGGAATCCCTCAAGGGTCAGCCCAAACTTGGCAAGTAAAATGGCTTTCTGAAGTGTGTATGTGTTTTGATCTGGTTTATCCAATGTGAGAAGTGTGTCCCTCCCCAATGGAGGCACATAACCCCACATAGCTGTACCCCATTGCCCTTCAGGAACCTCATGAGCCCTTAGTGCAACTTCATAAGCAGATAACCATTTATTTATGTCATCTCCCACCACAAAACTGGGCACCACATTTTTGGGTATACGAACCTTCTTTTCTCGAGCAGGTCCTGTCTGTATGCTGCCACCATTACTGCTGGATTCAGACTGTCTTGCCTTGATCTCCAGCTCCTTGAGACTCAGTTCATGAGCCAACAATAGTTTCTTTTCAGCCAAAGCTCTCTCAGCTGCAGCTTCAGCTCTTTCAGGTTCCATCTGTTTGGCTGCTCTTTCAGCCTCCATCTCTTTTGCTGCTCTTTCAGCTTTAGCTCGCTTGGCTTCTCTCTCTGCCCTCCTTTCCTCCTGTTGAGCCTCAATTTTCAGTTATGCCATTTGCAATTGGAACTCCCTTTCTTCTCTCCTTTCCTCTGCGGTCAGCTTTGCTCAGAGACACTGCTCCCTGGTCTGGAAGGGGGCACAATTGCAGTGGTAACATCACCCACTGATAGCAACAAAGCCTCTGAGGGGCCATTTTCTGGCTCCTCCTCCTCATCATCCTCCTCTAAATGGGCTTCTGCCCAGGCCCTCAGCGCCACTTGAAAGACCTCCTTTCTGGAAGCCCCTTGGGTGGGTACTCTCATCACCCTGCAGAACCCTTTTAGCTGTTTGACAGTATATGTCTCCAACAGGGCTAGGTCCAAATCTCCTGCTTGAGACCCAACCAGATACATGTTGAGTGAGGATTTAGTTTTTGAAAATTGTCAAGAAAAACAGATTTGCAGAAAGAGATAAAAATCAAGTTGACCTTCAACTGTGGGTAGGTAGTGAAATACTTAGCTACTGTATGTCACTGCACAAATACAAGTCCTATCCTCACCGCTGATCACCAATGTTAGAAATGTGGTCTTTGGTGGGCAGTCGGGTTACCCCCTGTCCAAGCAAGGACCCTCACTCTAGTCAGGGTAAGTCACACACAATCCAAATTATTCTGTGCCCACCCTCTGGTAGCTTGGCACTGAGCAGTCAGGCTTAACTTAGAAGGCAATGTGTAAAGTATTTGTGCAATAAATCATACAATAACACAATATAGCACAACAAACATACACCACACAGTGTTTAGAAAAATATATAATATTTATCTGGGTATTTGCAGGTCAAAACGATAAAAGATGCAATATGAAATTGTAGAGGTATCACTGAAAAGTGATATAAAGTATCTTAAGTCTTTAAAAAGCAAACAAAGTCTCTTTCAAGCACAAAGTACCTGGTTTGGAGTGGAAAATCTCCGCAAAGGGGCGCAGAGGAGGAGATGCGTGGAAAAATGGTGTGTGCGTCGGTTTCGCCCCTTCACACACGGACTTGCGTCTTTACTTTTCACGTGGGGAAGACGTGCGTCATTTTCCGGCGCGCGGACAGTCTCGTTCTGTGGGTCGCGGGATTACCAGATGTCGCGGGGTCTGTGCGTGGAATCCTGGGCTTGTTATCTGGCTGAGTGTCGTTCCGGTGGGATGTGCGTGGAATTTTCTTCCTCACGGTAGGCGTCGCGTCGATTTCCTCTCTGGGAGTCGGGCAGCGTTGTCCAGGCGGGCCGTGCGTCGAAGTTCCGGTCGCACCGCAGGCATTGCATCAATCTTTTCTTTGCGGGGTCGAGCGGCGTGCAGTGAATTTTTCACTGCGGAGCGAGCTGTGCATCGAATTTTTCGGCGCACAAGTAGTCCAGTTGAAAGATGGAAGTCTTTTTGGTCCTGAGAGTTCAGGAAACAGGAGGCAAGCTCTATCCAAGCCCTTGGAGAGCACTTCTGCAGCAAGGCAAGAGTTCAGCAAGGCAGCAGGCGAACAGCAAGGCAGCAGTCCTTTGTAGAAAGCATCATCAGGTGAGTCCTTTGAGCAGCCAGGCAGTTCTTCTTGGCAGGATGCAGGTTCTGGTTCAGATTTCTTCTCCAGCAAGTGTCTGAGGTGGTAGGGCAGAGGCCCTGTTTTATACCCAAATGTGCCTTTGAAGTGGGGGAGACTTCAAAGAGTGGCTTAGAAGTGCACCAGGTCCTCTTTCAGTTCAATCCTGTCTGCCGGGGTCCCAGTAGGGGGTGTGGCAGTCCTTTGTGTCAGAGCAGGCCCTCCACCCTCCCAGCCCAGGAAGACCCATTCAAAATGCAGATGTATGCAAGTGAGGCTGAGTACCCTGTGTTTGGGGTGTGTCTGAGTGAATGCACAAGGAGCTGTCAACTACACCCAGCCAGACGTGGATTGTAAGGCACAAAAAGATTTAAGTGCAAAGAAATGCTCACTTTCTAAAAGTGGCATTTCTAGAATAGTAATATTAAATCCAACTTCACCAGTCAGCAGGATTTTGTATTACCATTCTGGCCATACTAAATATGACCTTCCTGCTCCTTTCAGATCAGCAGCTACCACTTCAGTAATGTATGAGGGCAGCCCCAATGTTAGCCTATGAAGGGAGCAGGCCTCACAGTAGTGTAAAAACAAATTTTACACTACCAGGACATGTAAACTACACAGGTACATGACCTGCCTTTTACCCACATAGCACCCTGCTCTAGGGGTTACCTAGGGCACACATTAGAGGTGACTTATGTGTAGAAAAATGGGAGTTTTAGGCTTGGCAAGTACTTTTAAATGCCAAGTTGAATTGACAGTGAAACTGCACACCCAGGCCTTGCAATGGCAGGCCTGGGACAAGGTAAAGGGGCTACTTGAGTGGGTGGCACAACCAGTGCTGCAGGCCCACTAGTAGCATTTAATCTACAGGCCCTAGGCACATACAGTGCACATTATTAGGGACTTATAAGTAGATTAAATAGTCCAATTGGGTATGATCCAAAGTTACCATGTTTAAAGGGAGAGAGCATATGCACTTCAGCACTGGTTAGCAGTGGTAAAGTGCACAGAGTCTAAAAGCCAGCAAAAACAGAGTCCAAAAAGTGGAGGGAGGCAGGCAAAAAGTTAGGGGTGACCACACTAAGGCATGTCTGGTCTAACAGTCCCCAAGCAGGAAATGTGTGTTTCTGTGGATAATGGAGAAACAGCGTGCCACTTTTGGCAGCAAATCTGTCTGACTGCAGCCTTGAGGAAAGAACAATGTGAAATGAATGTCCTGCTGAGAACATATTGATTTCCTAGTCGAAAGAACAATTAGATAGAGAAAAATAAAACAACACCGTATATGTAGCTATTGCTAGAAAAAGAAAGAGGTGCTGAATAAAAATGTAACTGGGCTAAAGTGCACAACGGCAGGCCTAGTTTGCTAGAATAATGTGTCTAAAATATGGCTAAAATAGCTATACAACAAGGTCAGTGTTAAAATCACCCAGAAGCACAATGGAAACAATGCTGTTAGAACAGGAATGCTGATCCAACAAATCTCTCAGGTTGAGTGCATTGGCATTCTGAGATAGGGTGAGGTTTGGATTATAAAAACTAACAAGGAAGACATTTACATAATTCCGAGCAAGTAAATTCGGAGAACTAGACTCCACTTGCTTAGCATTGTGAATCAGACTTGGAGAAATAAAAACTGAGAGACACTTGTTAGCTCTACCCAAGCTAGAACCTTCTGCTGGGACAAAAAAAGCCCTTGTAACTCTCCAGTAACAAACAGTACAATGTCTCGCAAATTCCTTCAAATCACATTGTGCCTCCTCAGCAAAGAGACCCATCTAGTATCATTAACAGTTTGGGCTACCCCAGCCACATTATAAATTTGAAAAACTAGATTGACCTTGGGCAATTTTTTCCAGGATCCCCTAATGATGGTGACACAATTGTCAGAGCGGGTACCACGGGGCAGTCATTCATTCTCCTTAAGAGAACTCAAAGGGCCAAATCTATTATGGGTAGAAATAACTTGGGTAAGGTCTCTAACATAGCTCAGGTCTAAGTAAGTAAGCGCATTTGAAGGGGCACAATAGAAGCAGACGGTTTAATTACCAAAGGGAGTGGCTGCACAGTGGTATGGGGCAAACAAGGATTTGAGAGGTCCATCAACAACTGCCCGGCAATACTAGGATTGCTAAAGTTCACAATACAGTCCCCTTCCATATTTTTGGGTAACACTGCCTATCAAGTTGACCCGTCATGCCATAATAATAGAATTAGACAAATGTAAATTTTTGTTCTGTATCCAAAACTTTGAGAAACGTTTGACCATCCTAGATTTAAGTGGGGGCCCATTGGCAAGGACAACTGCATAATGCATGGACACTGAAGGAAGATTTAGGATCTGTAGGGTACTACTGAAGTCATCTTCGATGGCCTCTTGGACAGACAGATTTGTCCCAAAAGCTGATCTCTTCAAAATTTATAGTTGAAATACTAAGGGCAATATTGATACTTTTTCACGTAAAACTGTGCTAAATACAGTTTTGCGTGAAAAGGTTTACCACCGGCTAGAGCCATTCCAAGATGCCGGCCAGGTATCTTATCTATGGAATGGCACAATCCGCCGCAAAGGGTGGGCTAACGTCATGGAAAATGACGTTAGCTGGGTGTGGGTGGCAGTATGGGAGAAGGGGGTTTTGCACTAAAAAATAACATTAGGCTGGTTAGAGTAAAAAAAGATGACTCTAACCAGCCTAGCATCCTTTCTTGATGCAAAATCATCCATACCACATGACTCCTGTCTTATAAAAGACAGGAGTCATGCCCACCACCCCAATGGCCAGCATAGGGGACAAGGATCCCCTGGGCATGGCCATTGCACCCAGTGCCATGTAGGGGGCGCCATTTCAGCACCCCCAATGGCACTTTGAAAAAAAATATAAAATACTCACCTCTATTTACCTGTTCTTACCTGGGATAGGGTCACCCATCCTCTGCTGTCCCTCTGATTTGGGTGGAGGAGTGTCCCTGGGGCCTGGGGAGGGCACCTGTGGACTTATTCTGTGATGTTCCCCCATGAAAATATGGCAACAGGTCCCCTAACACCTGCCCTGATCAAGGCGTTAAATAATGGCGCTAAGCAAGGTTAGCGCCATTATTTAGGCCTGACTCCCTCCCCAGCACCATTTTTACATGGGAGGATACATAAGGCGCCTGGGCCTTACAGTAATTTTTTGCCCCGGAACGCCTACTTTGCATCTCATTGACACAAGGTAGATTCCTGCTAGCAAAAATTACTATAACTCCAAAACTTTGGCACTAGACGGGTCTAGCACCAAAATATAAATTTGGAATTAGGTTTGCAATGAATTAGCGTAAATAAAGATCACACTAATTCAGAGCAAAGAGAGTATATATCTGGGCCCAAGTGTTGAACAGAAAAGAGCACATCCCCCCATCCAATAGGACAGGGAGAGACAGACGAGTTTGCAATTTTCTCATGTCCAGGACCAACGTGGAGCAAATCAATAGGATAGGTTAGGATGGTATGGAGATCACGTGTTATTTAAGTCCTGTGAAAGTACTTGCAAAATAATATTAGATGTTAGAATCCCTGAAGCTGCAGGCTGGGTAGGCTATGTCTCAGCCTGACTGGCAAAGGCAACTTCCAGCTTAGCCAACCTCTCAATACAAGCTGCAAAGACTGCCACAATCACATGTTCCAGTTTGCTAAAGTGATAGGCAAGCAGGTCACGAAAACGTTCAAAAGATACAACAGTGTGCTTCAATGCCTCAATGTTTGCTGCTTTCTTTCTTTTTTGAAGAGGCTGGTGAATAAAGGTAGAACACAACCCTCTGCAGTTGGCTGGTGGGTGATGGCCTCAACCAAGTGTGCATTGCCTGATGTAGGGGCTTTGGAGACACCCCGTACAAGTGAAGGCCTACAACCAGTGGTGCGATCTTTTTGCACAATGGCAATTGTGTCTAGAACCAAATCTTCTTCTACTGAAATGATTTCATTGGTTATTGCCCCAATAGCAGAAGTCAAATATGTTTGCTTTTCGGGAGAAGGTGCTGGAGTCAATTTACGCTTTCCCGTGATACCAACAAGTGCTGGAACACAGACAGACTATACAGCTGCTCGGTTGTATCTGGAGTTAATGGTGAGCAATAAGGGCAGACAAAGGGGAAGCCAATGATAAAAAAAAAACTAAAGAGCTACATTTACTGGATAAAAGTTGAAGGAAAAGAAGGCAAACACTAGAGAGGTGGCCCACCCCAGCCTCCTCCAGGCTCTGACAGGTCTCGACATGTCCACCTTTGGCCTGGGCTTTCCTACGCTGGGGGATAGCTGAAGGTGCTATATAGTGCAAGTGAAGATGGTCCCTCACCTCGCCTCCAAGTCACCTGTCATAGCGCTGGGGATCTTGAGACAGGTAATCCCTGATGCTGTCATCGGTCTGTGTCCCCACTCTGCGGGACAACTGCGCTATATAGCACAGGTGAAGATGGCCCCTCCTCTCATCTCCAAGTCACATTGGGCAGCACTGAGGATCCTGGGACAGGTAGTCCCTGATGCCGGCGTGGGTCTGTGTCTCCATCTACAAGTCAAGTAGTACTTAAAACTGTCCATTTTTCTGACAACTGTTCCTGTTCACTCTCAGGTATGTAATACCTGCCAAGTGCTCAGAAGTAAGAACCCATTGAACTTTTGTTGGCCCAGAGGCAAGCCATAGTCCTCTGAGTTGTTAGCTGTCCCAGCTAAAGTTGTATTTTCTAGAGTGGGAATTGTGAGTGGTGGTAAAACTGGTTTTCCCATCTACTGTGACTGTGGACGGGCAGTCTAACAGGGCTTTGGGGATGAATAAGAGAAGCCCTCTGGTCTGGCAACTGTTGCTGTCTACTCCCAGATACCTAAGTCCTGCTAAGTGGTAGACAGTTAACACATATTGGACTTTCCTGAGTCCAAAAATCAAGCCGTTATCTTCTGAATCAGACATGCAAACTCTGACAGTAAAAGATATACTGTACATGCTACATCTGGATGTGTGATGAGGGGCAGAATTGGTTTTAAAACAGCCCTTCCTCAGGCAGCCTCAAGCACATTTTTCAAAGTTTTTGATTTACTTATCAAAAATCTGTTTTCCCTATTAAATCAGATTAAAAAAACTAAGCAGGGAATAACATTAAAGCATTTTTCTGTTCTTTCATAAGTGGAGATGGAAAATAAAGATTTTAATCCCATCCAGCCCTATTGGGGAAAGATGAATTAGCTTTTTGGATTTATTTTACTGTGAGAGCACACAAACCCTAATATATAGTGGGCCCTGTTTTTTAAATATATAGCACCCTCCTTATGACCTTTCAATGCACACTTTAGGAGAGACAACAATATGTAAAAATAGGCTTTTTTCTGCAATGCCATGCAGTTTTGCCTGCCATGTGTCATTGCAGAACATTAAGACTGCAGCCTAGCCAGAGCACAATGTTGCTCCCAGAAGACATTTTTTTTAACATATATGAGTGGTTTAGATACACTCTGCATCCCACATATGACATTTAACTTTCTATGCCATGGGCACACTTTAGACAACTTTCACAATGGGCTTGTAGGGACTTTAAATATGCCAAAGTGGGAGATCCAATATACTGCACATGATTTTGGGGGAAAGCACAGGCACTTTTGTACTGTTTAGCTGTGGTAAATTGCACAGAGTTCTAAACGCAGGAAAAATGACGCGTCCAGAAAAATGTGAACAAAGGTGATCCTGCAAAAAGGTGCATTTGCTACACCTACTCCCTCCATCTGAGAGTCGGGTACATGAATCAATCCTTTGATTAACTTTCCTGCTCAGGCGACAGTACAAGGGTGATTTGCTGCCTCTGCAGTAGCACATGTCTGTTGAATGCCTCTATTACCGTACCAGTACTGGTCCTGCAACATCTGCCCTAGCAACAGATTGTGTCCTTTGAAAACTATTCTCCTCCTCATCCACTTAGGCACCAGGGATCTTGTGTGTGTCTGTTTTGTGTGGGTGGGTGGGTGGGTTTTGTGTGCAAGCGTCGCTCCCCAAAGGGAGGCACATTACTGATGACCATTCCTGCTCCCCCTGGGGGCAGATCAGGCTATTTTGTTAGGCCTATCTGTCCCCAAGACCCCAGCTAAGAGATGACTAATGCTGGCCTACTCTTAGATGCATCCCAGTATGTGAACAGTACCAATAATATTCAACAAGGTTATGTGGCTTATTCTGCCGCTTGTGTCAGATATGTGTCCCCAGTCTAGGGTCTGTTCTGGCAACAATAACCAAAAAGCAGAAACAACTGAGAGCTGTTGGTTTATTGCACCAGGTCACTGCCCATCCAATCACAGGTGAATGCTCAAACCCTGTGCCTTGTGTAGGTCTCACATTTAGGCCCTCGTTATGACACGCCAATGTCATTCTGCCATCAGGCCACACGGGTGGCCTGAACACCGCTGGCCCTAATTTGAGTTTCCCTGCTGGGCCGGCGGGTGGAAACAGTTTTTCCACCTGCCAGCCCAGTGGGGAATAGGGCCTTTATGTTGCAGCCAGCTCCTAATGGAGTGGTGCAGGGGGTGTAGCAGCACCCATTGTGCATTCCACTGTCCGTAATTCTGGCAGTGAAATGCTAGATGAGGCTGTGCATGGAGGCCCCTGCACTGCCCATGTCAAGTGCATGGGCAGTGCAGGGCCCCCCCGAGTCCCGCATTCCACCAGCCTTCCCATGGCAGAGTAAACCGCCATGGGCAGGCTGGCCGATAGGGACTCGTAATTCCCAGGGCAGCACTGCTTGCAGCGCTGCCCTGGTGGATTACAACTGCCAGGACTGCCAGGCTGGCAGCAGCCTGGCGGCAGTGGGACCTTGGTCGAACGCCACGACCGCGGTGGTCCGACTGCCACCGTGACCCTGGTCTGGTGACCGCCAGGGTCATAATGACCCCCTTAGCATCTACGCTGACAATGAGTCACCTATGGGTCCCTGGGGCCTCTCTGGACATAGTCCAGAACTTTCAGCACAGTAAGCCTTCTGAAACCACAAGCCCCAGTGCTACTCTTTTTAGGCAAAAGTCTGGCAAAGGACCCAACTCACCTGTCACCACTGTGCCCGCACAAGGGTCCACAAAGGTTTCCTCGGATAGCAATGATGATGACCACAGACATCCTTAGGCAAACTCTTCTATTCCTGCGCTATTGGCTAAGAAACCTTCCTGAGGCCTATTAGTCTGCATAGGAATTTCAGAGGTGGGTTTACACCCTCAGTCTGCAGATACCCTCCTTCCATTCTCACTTCCACCATCTCAAGAGGGACACACCAAGACTGCCCCTTTGAGTGGACCCTCAGATTAAACACTTGATAAGCAGTCCAGGATTTCCAGTGGTGACACTGCCCACATCAAGGGTGACACACATTGTTTGTGTCATGCAGGGGTCTGCCAGGGCTAGGGCTCCTACTGACAGCCTATATCTGTGCAGCACCGCTAGGATAGAAGAGCTCTACCAGCTCCAGTCTTGAGTCCTCTCTTGATAGAGACGGTAAGCACTATCCTACTGATCCTCTCATTGCCGACGGCACCTGCCTCATGCCCCTTACTTTCCAGTATCTTCTCGGATCTGTTGTGGGTACATTTCCTAGTAGTGATAGTTCACTGTAATATAGAGGCAAGCAAGGGCATGCAGCTACCTTCCTTTGAGCAACTACCACCCTCCACTCTAAAGAGACCATGGCCATCTGGTGATCAATCACCTCCCCCATGGACATTTGTAACCCTACAGACCTTGTTCAAACTTAAGCCACCATTTACAATAGACTTCACAGAGGAGTTAAATAGACTAAATAAGGACTCCCAATGTTGAATACATGAATTAGATTGAAAGCACAGGCACTTGATGTCTGCTTAGCAGTGCTAAAGTGCATTGTGTTCTAAAACTAAATAAAGTCTAAACAAAAATTAAAATCTGGGGTGCTCATACAAAAAGAGAAAAGTCAGGAAATATTGTAAGGACTGTAGTGAAATTATTAAACATAGGTGAAGGGCAATGGAAAGGGGAAAAAAAGAAAATCTGTATATTAACAGTCAGGACTCAAAGGAAACTTGATACTTAGTAAAGGATTAAAAACATCACTGTCTCAAAACTTTAGATAAAGAAAATAACTAAAACACTAATCTTTATAGTTATGAGGAAACCAAATGTACTGCAGATGTTTCTGAATGTATTTCAAAATACTGATCCTGAGCAAGCCAACATACACTACTAAATTACCAGAGAGCAGGATAAAAAATAAGTAATATTCAATTATCAAGCATCCATTCAATAAGTGAATGTATATAAACATATCCAAATGTCAAAGTACTGCATGCTGAGAAATCTGAGATATGAAAAGGCACTTATTTATTATACGTATGTCTGCACTAGACAGAGACAGCAGCAACTCAAATGAAACATGATTGGTGGAAGGAAATGATATTACTATCTCTGAGTACAAAAGTGTGGCAAGAGCAATGAAGAGAGATGAGAAAGTAAATATGTCAAGCAATTATTAAGTATGCATTAAATAAGAAAGCTCAGATAGACACATCCGAATAACAAAGTGATGCATCCTGAGAAAATATTTTCTTCAAACATATAAAAGTAGAGAAGAAGGGGAGGATGAAAAAGCAGTCACATGACCCCTTAAATCTAAGACCACACACAAACAAAAGTGACTGCTAAAGGGGAGAGATTCAAAATAACTTTTTGGTTCTCTTTTTTTCTTTTTTTTCTTTTTTTCAGGAGCCTCTTTTTGAAGATCACTTATGCCTTTCTTGGCCTCAAGGGGGGTAATATCTTTTTATGGAAGGGGAAGCCTCACACACCTAGAAGTGCCATGCTTCATCATTGGCTTCCTCTCTCCACCCTAGTATGACAGTGCCTCCAGGGCAGTCTCAACCACCTGATAACTCAGGGCAGGAGGGAGTTCTTAATAACTAATTACTGGATAAAAATGGGGATCTAGACAAATACAATAAAAATACCTTGTGTTACTCCAGTGGTTCACCTTTAACCCGTGTGCCTGGGACGAGATCACCTCGTCCTGCACCCGGCCCACGGGGGGAGCGCTAGCGCTCCCCCGTGGGCTCCCCACACACACCCCCTGGTCGGGGATGGAAGGGAATCCCTTCCCCTTCCACCCCGACCCCCCCTCGGCAATCTGATGACATCAGCGCGCTCACAGCGCGCCAACGTCATCAATTGTTGCCGAGGACGCGCTGGAAGCCATTTGCTTCCAGTGCGTCGAGGGAAAGGAGCTCAAGAAGGTGAGTCCTTCCCTTTTTGGGGGTTTTGGGGGGGAAAACAGACACGGGGGAAAGGAAAGGGTTTTACTTTCCCCCTGTGCCTGTTTTCAGTGGATTCCTGGTCCACGATTGTGGGCAGGGCCCATGATCGTGGACCAGGAATCCCCACTAGATGCCAGGGAATTTCTTAGATATTTTGTTCTGGGAGCGACCCCTTGGGCAAGGGTCGCTCCCATGGGGGGCTAATTTTAATCATATTTCGGCCGATCTGCCCCCAGGGGGGGTCGAAAGGCACTAGACACCAGGGATTTTATATTGTGTATGATTTTTTGGGGAGCGACCCCTTGGGCAAGGGTCGCTCCCTTTGGGGGCATAAATAATCCTTTTTGGCCCCTCCTGGGGGCAGATCGGCCATTTTTCCGGCCGATCTGCCCCCAGGGGGAGTCGAAAGCTACTAGACACCAGGGATTTTATTTTGTATATGATTTTTTACAGAGCGACCCCTTGGGCAAGGGTCGCTACCCTTGGGGGCATAAATAATCCTTTTTCGGCCCCCCCTGGAGGCAGATTGGCAGTTTTTTCAGCCGATCTGCCCTCTGGGGGCGGGGTTGAAAACCACTAGACCACCAGGGATTATCTTCACCTTATGTTTTTGGGCAGCGAGCTATTAAGCAAGGGTCGCTGCCCTGGGGGCAATCATTTTTTATATGTTTCAGCCCCCCGGGCTAGATCGCCCATGTTTTTGGCCGATCTTATCCCCGGGGGGGGGGGTTGAAACCCACTAGGCGCCAGGAATTGTGTGGTGTGTGTGGGTGTTTTGTGTGTTTGGGGGCATCCCTTGGGCAAGGGTCGCCCCCCCCCCAAAGGGGGGAAAATTTGTATTGGCTATTTCTGCCCCCCTTGGGGGCAGATGGGCCTATTTTTTTTTAGGCCCATCTGCCCCCAAGGAGGGCAGAAACCACCAATACGCCAGGGATTTTTTTTTGTTCCCCTTTTTTTTGTTTTGTGCTGGGGGTGCCCCCTTTGGCAAGGGTCGCCCCCTAAATGGGGCACAGAGCTGTTGGCCATTTCTGCCCCCCTTGGGGGCAGATTCGCCTATTTTGGTTAGGCCCATCTGCCCCCAAGGGGGGCAGAATCCACTTAGGCACCAGGGATCTTGTGTGTGTCTGTTTTGTGTGGGTGGGGGGGGGCGGACCCTTTTGCAAGCGTCGCTCCCCAAAGGGAGGCACATTACTGATGACCATTTCTGCTCCCCCTGGGGGCAGATCAGGCTATTTTGTTAGGCCTATCTGTCCCCAAGAGGGCAGAAGCCACCAAGACATGAGGGGAATTATTTATTTTTTTGCTCCCCTTAGTTTTTTTTGTGCTGGGGGCACCCCTATTCGCCCCCTTTGGCAAGGGTCACCCCCCCAAACAGGATACAGAGCTGTTGGCAGATTGGCCTATTTTTTTTAGGCGCATCTGCCCCCAAGGGGGGCAGAAGCCACTTAGGCACCAGGGACAGTTTCTAAGTTCTTGGTGGCGGGGTGTTTGTCAACTGGCGAAGTATTTGTATTTCTGATTATAAAAGTGTATTTCTTCTTTTGGTTCTAGTTCAAAGCTTTTGCTTCCTTTGTTGTGGATCCTTGTGGTTTTGGCAGTAGTTGTCCTGCGGTTTGCATAGTTGCATGTTTTAGGTAAGTGAAAGCAATGTACTCCAAAGGAGTATTGTTGACATGTATGAATGACATGTTTGTAGGTGGTGTACTAAATGTAGTATTGTGTGTGAAATTGTCCTTAGATTTGGGCACAATGATATTTGTGTTGCCATATGTCTAATTTGCTTTTTTCTTTTTCCTTTTTAGTGGGATACCATTGGTGATTGCTGTGTCTGTGCAGAGTAGTTGCTGGTGAGTAGCTTTTTTCAGGCAAGTGAGTGGTATAGTTTTTTAGTACATAACTCTTTGTGATAAAGCTACACTTTGTTTATTACTTATTTTAGTGCTGGTGGTTGATGGCAATCCATTTGTTGTTAGTGAGGATCATGGCTAGCCGCAGAGTGACCGCTCAGCAGGTTGTGGGCATGCTTTTTGAGTCGTCTTCAGACCATGATTACGAAACTGACTCTGCATCTGAGGCAGAGGAGGAAGTGAGAGATTCTGGTAGTGAGTTTTCTGTCTGAGAGAATTCTTCTGTTGAGGAAGCCACTCTTAGTGCAGATGAAGGGCCTGTTTTAGAGGAGGACATTGATGTGCCAAGAGTGCAGCAGCCTGGGGCTGAAGGGTTTCTCATTAGAAGACCTGACACCTGGATTGCCCCAAACATGGAGCAGCCACAGTTACCTGCATTTACTGGTCTCCCAGGGTGTAGAGTCAATACAGAAAACTTTTTGCCTGTCAATTTTTTTCACTTGTTAATGGACAATGTATTTTTGGAAGAGATTGTGGACCAGACTAATGTGTATGCGGAGCAATATTTGAGGGACAACGCTGCCAGACTTAGGCCTCAGTCTAGAGCTACTCAGTGGGTTCCCACATATCTTGAAGAGGTGAAAAAGTTTTTAGGTTTGACTTTTTTGATGGGGTTGATAAGGAAGCTGTCACAGGCTTCTTATTGGTCTACTAGTCACTTGATGGCAACAGCTATATTTCCTGCAACTATGACTCGTAATTGATATTTGCTTCTTCTTCGTATGCTCCGTTTTATAGACAATGATTTAGCCTTGCCACGAGATCACCCTGATTGTGACCGTCTTTTTAAGATTAGGCCTGTCCTTGATCATTTTGTAGATCAGTTTTCAGAAGTTTATGTTCCAGGCAAAGAGATAAGTGTGGACGAGTCTTTGGTCCTTTTCAAGGGGCGTTTAGTTTTTAAGCAGTACATTCCTAGTAAGAGGGCACGGTATGGGATTAAATTGTATATGCTGTCAGAAAGCAGTACAGGATACGTGTATAATTTCCGGGTCTACACTGGTAGGGGTTCCAGTATTGACCCTCCTGGTTGTCCGGCCACTTTTGGAGTTAGCAAAAAAGTTGTGTGGGAACTTGGTAGACGACTGTTTAACAAAGGTCACCATTTGTACGCAGATAATTTCTACACTGGAGTGCAGTTGTTCAAGGAGTTGTTTAGAGTGGACACTTGCTTGTGGCACAATCCGTTCTAACCGGAAAGGCTATCCAAGGGAGCTTGTCTGTAAAAACTTAAGACGGGACAGTGCAGTGCCTTGTGGAATTATGAGCTGCTAGCTCTGAAATTTTCAGACAGGAGGGATGTGTTCATGCTATCTACCATCCATGATGAGAGTACTTCCCCTGTGACCCTTTGGGGCCAGGTTGCGGAAGCGCGCAAACCTGTGTGCATTTTGGACTACAATAGGCACATTGGTGGTGTTGATAGAGAAGATCAGAGGTTGGAACCTTACACTGCTCTGCGTAAGTCTTACGTGTGGTATAAAAAGTTGGCCCTACTTTTATTTCACCTGGCAACTTTTAATGCCTTTATTGTGTTCAAGGATTGTTCACCTGAATCAAGGATGACATTTGTTAAATTTCAGGAGTCGGTGATAGAGAGCCTTATTGTGGTGGAACAGGCAAGAGTTCCTAGAGTAGCAGTGGTGGAGGAAGTGCCTAGATTGAAAGATCACCACTTTCCAGATCACATTCCTCCCACTCCCAAGAAAGACATACCCACTAAGAAATGTAGAGTATGTGCCCAAAGAGGTATCCGGAGGGAGAGCCGGATGTACTGCCCCGATTTCCCATCAAAGCCTGGGCTGTGTGTGCCCGGCGGTTTCAGAAATTACCACACCAAGAAAACTTTTGAGGAAATACTGTGAGCGTAAACTGACTATTTTATATTTTCATATGTTCAGTTTCACGGTTGGCATTACTGTCATGTATTTAGTTAGAGCTGTTGTGTTTGTAGTTTTGTACTTGTTTTATGATTAGTTAGTGGTTTCTTTGTTGTTTATAAATGTAAAAAAGTGATGGTGGTGTGCGTGGGGTGGCGCTTGGCTGGCGGTGTGCGTGAGGTGGGGCTTGGCTGGCAGTGTGCTTGGGGTGGCACTTGGCTGGCAGTGTGCGTGGGGTGGTGCTTGGCTGGCAGTGTGCATGGGGTGGCGCTTGGCTGGCGGTGTGCTTGGGGTGGCGCTTGGCTGGCAGTGTGCGTGGGGTGGGGCTTGGCTGGCAGTGTGCGTGCGGTGTCCCTTGGCTGGCAGTGTGCGTGTGGTGGCACTTGGCTGGCGGTGTGCTTGGGGTGGCGCTTGGCTGGCAGTGTGCGTGGGGTGGCACTTGGCTGTCGGTGTGCTTGGGGTGGCGCTTGGGTGGCAGTGTGCGTGGGGTGGCGCTTGGCTGGTGGTGTGTGTGAGGTGGCACTTGGCTGGCGGTGTGCGTGGGGTGGTGCTTGGCTGGCGGTGTGCGTGGGGTGGCGCTTGGCTGGCGGTGCCAGCCAAACATCAGTCCACACACTCCCAACAGCTAGTGTGACTGCTGTATCAGGTATGTGGGTGTATGGAAGTGATGGGCCCTTGAGTGGCGCTGTCTGTTGATGCGAGTGTTATAATGTGCTGGGCCCGTGGCTGGCGGCGTGAATGTACTTGTGCATGTCATGTATGAAAGGTGCGTGAATGGACTGTAAAACGGTTGGTGCCTTGACGCGGCTTTACAGCTCACGAGCTGTGAGTCATTGGTTCAGTTTTTTGGCCTTTCAGTTATTAACAGTGCATTTCACTTTTGTGAAATCTCTTGTTAATAAAATTTGATCTACTGAACCATAACTCACCCTCGTGCCAAATCAAACCAAATGTGTGGCACAAATGACAAAACCTGCTCCGCTGTAATCAGGCGTCGCAGCACACTTGTGACACGCTAGGTGTCTCAGCTGGGACCCCGATGATGAAGCATGCCACCAACTTGGCTGGTGGGTGAGGGGTCTTTTTCACATAACCTAAGTGCGTTTCTTTTCGCAATTTTAGTGTTTGGCACATCACGGACGTACGTGGACACATCAAAATGATATATTGCAAAACTACCTGTGTTTGGGGGGGGCACCTATGTTTTTGGTCGTGGGTGCAGCCTTCATCTAGGGAAACCTACCAAACCCAGACATTTTTTTAAACTAGACACCCCAAGGAGTCCAGGGAGCTGTGGCTTGCGTGGATCCCCCAACATTTTTTAGCCAGACTCCTCTGCAAACCTCACAATTTGCTTAAAAAAGCATATTTCCTGACTTTTCTTAGTAGGATCACCGCTCCAGCACAAAATTCCTACTCCACAGCGTTCCCCTCAGTCTCCCAAGTAAAATGACACCTCACTTGTGTGGGTCCCCAAAGCAGAGTCAGCCTAAAGATGTATAAAAGAAGAAAATGTCCTTATAAACTCGCTGTGCTATCCCCTCTATCTCTGCAAATTTTTGGCCTTATTCTGTTGCAGGCACCTGGCCCACCCACACAAGTGAGGTATCATTGTTATCGGAAGACTTGGGGGAACGCTGGGCGGAAGGAAATTTGTGGCTCCTCTCAGATTCCAGAACTCTCTGTCACTGAAATGTGAGGAAAAAGTGTTTTTTAGCCAAATTTTGAGGTGTGCAAAGGATTCTGGGTAACAGAACCTGGTGAGAGCCCACAGGTCACCCCGTCTTGGATTCCCCTAGGTCTCTAGTTTTAAAAAATGCACAGGTTTGGTAGGTTTCCCTAGATGCCGGATGAGCTAGAGTCCAAAATCCACAGGTAGGCACTTTGCAAAAAACACCTCTGTTTTCTGTAGAAAAATGTGATGTGTCCACGTTGTGTTTTGGAGCATTTCCTATCACGGGTTCTATGCCTATCCACACAAGAGAAGTATCATTTTTATCGGGAGACTTAGGGGAACGCTGGGTGGAAGGACATTTGTGGCTCCTCTCAGATTCCAGAGCTCTCTGTCACCGAAGTGTGAGGAAAAAGTGTTTTTGTATCCAAATTTTGAGGTTTGCAAAGGATTCTGAGTAACATAACCTGGTGAGAGCCCCACAAGTCATCCCGTCTTGGATTCCCCTAGGTCTCTAGTTTTCCAAAATGCACAGGTTTGGTAGGTTTCCCTAGGTGCCGGCTGAACTAGAGGCCATAATCCACAGGTAGGCACTTTGCAAAAAACACCTCTGTTTTCTGTAGAAAAATGTGATGTGTCCACGTTGTGTTTTGGAGCATTTCCTATCGCGGGCACTATGCCTACCCATACAAGTGAGGTACCATTTTTATCGGGAGACTTGGGGGAATGCTGGGTGGAAGGAAATTTGTGGCTCCTCCCAGATTCTACAACGCTCTGTCACAGAAATGTGTGGAAAAGGTGATTTTTTAGCCAACTTTTGAGGTTTGCAAAGGATTCTGGATAACAGAACCTGGCGAGAGACCCACAAGTCATCCCGTCGTGGATTCCCCTAGGTCTCTAGTTTTCAATAATGCACAGGTTTGGTAGGTTTCCCTAGGTGCCGGCTGAACTAGAGGCCATAATCCACAGGTAGGCACTTTGCAAAAAAACAACTCTGTTTTCTGTAGAAAAATGTGATGTGCCCACGTTGTGTTTTGGAGCATTTCCTGTCACGGGCACTATGCCTACCCACACAAGTGAGGAACCATTTGTATCGGGAGACTTGGGGGAACGCTTGGTGGAAGGAAATTTGTGGCTCCTCTCAGATTCCAGAACTCTCTGTCACTGAAATGTGAGGAAAAAGTGTTTTTTAGCAAACTTTTGAGGTTTGCAAAGGATTCTGGGTAACAGAACCTGGTGAGAGCCCCACATGTCACCCTGTCTTGGATTCCCCTAGGTCTCTACTTTTAAAAAATGCACAGGTTTGGTAGGTTTCCCTAGGTGCCGGCTGAGCTAGAGTCCAAAATCCACAGGTAGGCACTTTGCAAAAAACACCTCTGTTTTCTGTAGAAAAATGTGATGTGTCCTCGTGTTTTGGAGCATTTCCTATCGCGTGCACTATGCCTACCCACACAAGTGAAGTATCATTTTTATCGGGAGACTTGGGGAACGCTGGGTGGAAGGACATTTGTGGCTCCTCTCAGATTCCAGAACTCTCTGTCACCGAAATGTGAGGAAAAGGTGTTTTTTTAGCCAAATTATGAGGTTTGCAAAGGATTCTGGATAACAGAATCTGGTGAGATCCCCACAAGTCATTCCGTCTTGGATTCCCCTAGGTCTCTAGTTTTGAAAAATGCACAGGTTTGGTAGGTTTCCCTAGGTGCCGGCTGAACTAGAGGCCATAACCCCCCAGGTAGGCACTTTGCAAAAAACACCTCTGTTTTCTGTAGAAAAATGTGATGTGTCCACGTTGTGTTTTGGAGCAGTTCCTGTCGCGGGCACTATGCCTAACCACACAAGTGAGTTACCATTTGTATCGGGAGACTTGGGGGAACGCTGGGCGGAAGGAAATTTGTGGCTCCTCTTAGATTCCAGAACTCTCTATCACCGAAATGTGAGGAAAAAGTGTTTTGTTAGCCAAATTTCGAGGTTTGCAAAGGATTCTGGGTAACAGAACCTGGTGAGAGCCCCACAAGTCACCCCGTATTGCATTCCCCTAGGTCTCTAGTTTTAAAAAATGCACAGGTTTGGTAGGTTTCCCCTAGGTGCCGGCTGAGCTAGAGTCCAAAATCCACAGGTAGGCACTTTGCACAAAACACCTCTGTTTTCTGTAGAAAAATGTGATGTGTCCACGTTGTGTTTTGGAGCATTTCCTATCGCGGGCACTATGCCTACCCACACAAGTGAAGTATCATTTTTATCGGGAGACTTGGTGGAACGCTGGGTGGAAGGACATTTGTGGCTCCTCTCAGATTCCAGAACTCTCTGTCACCGAAATGTGAGGAAATGTGTTTTTTAGCCAAATTTTGAGGTTTGCAAAGGATTCTGGGAAACAGAACCTGGGGAGAGCCCCACAAGTCATCCCGTCCTGGATTCCCCTAGGTCTCCAATTTTCAATAATGCACAGGTTTGGTAGGTTTCCCTAGGTGCTGGCTGAGCTAGAGGCCAAAATCCACGAGTAGGCACTTTGCAAAAAACACCTCTGTTTTCTGTAGAAAAATGTGATGTGTCCACGTTGTGTTTTGGAGAATTTCCTGTTGAGGGCACTATGCCTACCCATACAAGTTAGGTACCATTTTTATCGGGAGACTTGGGGGAATGCTGGGTGGAAGGAAATTTGTGGCTCCTCCCAGATTCTAGAACGCTCTGTCACCGAAATGTGAGGAAAAGGTGATTTTGTAGCCACATTTTGAGGTTTGCAAAGGATTCTGGGTAACAGAACTTGGTGAGAGCCCCACAAGTCATCCCGTCCTGGATTCCCCTAGGTCTCTAGTTTTCAATAATGCACAGGTTTGGTAGGATTCCCTTGGTGCCGGCTGAACTAGAGGCCATAATCCACAGGTAGGCACTTTGGAAAAAAACAACTCTGTTTTCTGTAGAAAAATGTGATGTGTCCACGTTGTGTTTTGGAGCATTTCCTATTGCGGGCACTATGCCTACCCACACAAGTGAAGTATCATTTTTATCGCGAGACTTAGGGGAACTCTGGGTGGAAGGACATTTGTGGCTCCTCTCAGATTCCAGAACTCTCTGTCACCGAAGTGTGAGGAAAAAGTGTTTTTTTAGCCAAATTGTGAGGTTTGCAAAGGATTCTGGGTAACAGAACCTGGTGAGAGCCCCACAAGTCACCCCGTCTTGGATTCCCCTAGGTCTCTAGTTTTCAATAATGCACAGGTTTGGTAGCTTTCCCTAGGTGCCGGCTGAACTAGAGGCCATAATCCACAAGTAGGCACTTTGCAATAAACACCTCTGTTTTCTGTAGAAAAATGTGATGTGTCCACGTTGTGTTTTGGAGCACTTCCTATCGCGGGCACAATGCCTACCCATACAAGTGAGGTATCATTTTTATCGGGAGACTTGGGCGAACGCTGGGTGGAAAGACATTTGTGGCTCCTCTCAGATTCCACAACTCTCTGTCACCGAAATATGAGGAAAAAGTGTTTTTTACGCCAAATTTTGAGGTTTGCAAAGGATTCTGGGTAACAGAATCTGGTGAGTGCCCCACAAGTCACCCTGTCTTGGATTCCCCTCGATCTCTAGTTTTAAAAAATGCACAGGTTTGGTAGGTTTCCCTAGGTGCCGGCTGAACTAGAGGCCATAATCCACAAGAAGGCACTTTGGAAAAAACACCTCTGTTTTCTGTAGAAAAATGTGATGTGTCCACGTTGTGTTTTGCAGCATTTCCTGTCGCGGGCACTATGCCTACCCACAGAAGTGAGGTGCCATTTGTATCGGGAGACTTGGGGGAACGCTGGGTGGAAGGAAATTTGTGGCTCCTCTCAGATTCCAGAACTCTCTGTCACTGAAATGTGAGGAAAAAGTGTTTTTTAGCCAAATTTTGAGGTTTGCAAAGGATTCTGGGTAACAGAACCTGGTGAGAGCCCCACAGGTCACCCCGTCTTGGATTACCCTAGGTCTCTAGTTTTAAAAAATGCACAGGTTTGGTAGGTTTCCCTAGGTGCCGGCTGAACTAGAGGCCATAATCCACAGGTAGGCACTTTGCAAAAAACACCTCTGTATTCTGTAGAAAAATTTGATGTGTCCACGTTGTGTTTTGGAGCATTTCCTGTCACGGGCACTATGCCTACCCACACAAGTGAGGTACCATTTGGATCGGGAGACTTGGGGGAACGCTGTGTGGAAGGAAATTTGTGGCTCCTCTCAGATTCCAGAACTCTCTGTCTCTGAAATATGAGGAAAAAGTGTTTTTAGCACAATTTTGAGGTTTGCAAAGGATTCTGGGTAGCAGAACCTGGTGAGAGCCCCACAGGTCACCCTGCCATAGATTCCCCTAGGTCTCTAGTTTTCAAAAATGCACAGGTTTGGTACGTTTCCCTAGGTGCCGTCTGAACTAGAGGCCATAATCCACAGGTAGGCACTTTGCAAAAAACACCTCTGTTTTCTGTAGAAAAATGTGATGTGTCCACGTTGTGTTTTGGAGCATTTCCTGTTGCGGGCAGTATGCCTACCCATACAAGTGAGGTACCATTTTTATTGGGAGACTTGGGGGAATGCTGGGTGGAAGTAAATTTTTGGCTCCTCCCAGATTCTAGAACGCTCTGTCACTGAAATGTGAGGAAAAGGTGATTTTTTTGCCAAATTTTGAGGTTTGCAAAGGATTCTGGGTAATAGAATCTGGTGAGAGCCCCACAAGTCACCCTGTCTTGGGTTCCCCTAGGTCTCTAGTTTTCAAAAATGCAAATGTTTGGTAGGTTTCCCTAGGTGCCGGCTGAACTAGAGGCCATAATCCACAGGAAGGCACTTTGGAAAAAACACCTCTGTTTTCTGTAGAAAAATTTGATGTGTCCACGTTGTGTTTTGCAGCATTTCCTATCGCGGGCACAATTCCTACCCACACAAGTGAAGTACCATTTTTATCAGGAGACTTGGGGGAACGCTGGGTGGGAGGACATTTGTGGCTCCTCTCAGATTCCAGAACTCCCTGTCACTGAAATGTGAGGAAAAAGTGTTTTTTTAGCAAAATTTTGAGGTGTGCAAAGGATTCTGGGTAACGGAACCTGGTGAGAGCCCCACAAATCACCCCGTCTTGGATTCCCCTAGGTCTCTAGTTTTCAAAAATGCACAGGTTTGGTAGGTTTCCCTAGGTGCCGGCTGAACTAGAGGCCATAATCCACAGGTAGGCACTTTGCAAAAAAACACCTCTGTTTTCTATAGAAAAATGTGATGTGTCCTCGTTGTGTTTTGGAGCATTTACTATCGCGGCCACTATGCCTTCCCACACAAGTGAGGTACCATTTGGATCGGGAGACTTGGGGGAACTCTGGGTGGAAGGAAATTCGTGGCTCCTCTCACATTCCAGAACTTTCTGTCACCGAAGTGTGAGGAAAAAGTGTATTTTTTAGCCAAATTTTGAGGTTTGCAAAGGATTCTGGGTAACAGAACCTGGGGAGAGCCCCACAAGTCATCCCATCCTGGATTCCCCTAGGTCTCTAGTTTTCAATAATGCACAGGTTTGGTAGGTTTCCCTAGGTGCCGGCTGAACTAGAGGCCATAATCCACAGGTAGGCACTTGGCAAAAAAACAACTCTGTTTTCTGCAGAAAAATGTGATGTGTCCATGTTGTGTTTTGGAGCATTTCCTGTCACGGGCACTATGCCTACCCACACAAGTGAGGTACCATTTGGATCGGGAGACTTGGGGGAATGCTGGGTGGAAGGAAATTTGTGGCTCCTCTCAGATTCCAGAACTCTCTGTCACTGAAATGTGAGGAAAAAGTGTTTTTTAGCAACATTTTGAGGTTTGCAAAGGATTCTGGGCGACAGAACCTGGTGAGAGCCCCACAGGTCACCCTGTCATGGATTCCCCTAGGTCTCTAGTTTTCAAAAATGCACAGGTTTGGTAGGTTTCCCTAGGTGCTGGCTGAGCTAGAGGCCAAAATCCACAATTAGGCACTTTACAAAAAACACCTCTGTTTTCTGTAGAAAAATGTGATGTGTTCACGTTTTGTTTTAGAGCATTTCCTGTTGCGGGAACTATGCTTACCCATACAAGTGAGGTACCATTTTTATCGGGAGAATTGGGGGAACGCTGGGTGGAAGGAAATTTTTGGCTCCTCCCAGATTCTAGAACGCTCTGTCACCGAAATGTGAGGAAAAGGTGATTTTTTAGCCAAATTTTGAGGTTTGCAAAGGATTCTGGGTAACAGAACCTGGGGAGAGCCCCACAAGTCATCCCGTCCTGGATTCCCCTAGGTCTCTAGTTTTCAATAATGCACAGGTTTGGTAGGTTTCCCTAGGTGCCGGCTGAACTAGAGGCCATAATCCACAGGAAGGCACTTTGGAAAAAACACCTCTGTTTTCTGTAGAAAAATGTGATGTGTCCACGTTGTGTTTTGCAGCATTTCCTGTCGCGGGCACTATGCCTACCCACAGAAGTGAGGTGCCATTTGTATCGGGAGACTTGGGGGAACGCTGGGTGGAAGGAAATTTGTGGCTCCTCTCAGATTCCAGAACTCTCTGTCACTGAAATGTGAGGAAAAAGTGTTTTTTAGCCAAATTTTGAGGTTTGCAAAGGATTCTGGGTAACAGAACCTGGTGAGAGCCCCACAGGTCACCCCGTCTTGGATTACCCTAGGTCTCTAGTTTTAAAAAATGCACAGGTTTGGTAGGTTTCCCTAGGTGCCGGCTGAACTAGAGGCCATAATCCACAGGTAGGCACTTTGCAAAAAACACCTCTGTATTCTGTAGAAAAATTTGATGTGTCCACGTTGTGTTTTGGAGCATTTCCTATCGCAGGCACAATGCCTACCCACACAAGTGAAGTAGCATTTTTATCAGGAGACTTGGGGGAACGCTGGGTGAGAGGACATTTGTGGCTCCTCTCAGATTCCAGAACTCTCTGTCACCGAAATGTGAGGAAAAAGTGTTTTTTTAGCCAAATGTTGAGGTGTGCAAAGGATTCTGGGTAACAGAACCTGGTGAGAGCCCCACAAATCACCCCGTCTTGGATTCCCCTAGGTCTCTAGTTTTCAAAAATGCACAGGTTTGGTAGGTTTCCCTAGGTGCCGGCTGAACTAGAGGCCATAATCCACAGGTAGGCACTTTGCAAAAAAACACCTCTGTTTTCTGTAGCAAAATTTGATGTGTCCTCGTTGTGTTTTGGAGCATTTACTATCGCGGACACTATGCCTACCCACACAAGTGAAGTATAATTTTTATCGGGAGACTGAGGGGAACGCTGGGTGGATGGAAATTTGTGGCTCCTCTCAGATTCCAGAACTCTTTGTCACTGAAATGTGAGGAAAAAGTGTTTTTTAGCAAAATTTAGAGGTTTGCAAAGGATTCTGGGCAACAGAACCTGGTGAGAGCCCCACAGGTCACCCTGTCATGGATTCCCCTAGGTCTCTAGTTTTAAAAAATGCACAGGTTTGGTAGGTTTCCCTAGGTGCCGGCTGAGCTAGAGTCCAAAATCCACAGGTAGGCACTTTGAAAAAAACACCTCTGTTTTCTGTAGAAAAATGTGATGTGTCCACGGTGTGTTTTGGAACATTTCCTGTCGCGGGCACTATGCCTACCCACACAAGTGAGGTACCATTTTTATCGGGAGACTTGGGGGAACGCTGGCTGGAAGGAAATTCGTGGCTCCTCTCACATTCCAGAACTTTCTGTCACCGAAATGTGAGGAAAAAGTGTTTTTTTAGCCAAATTTTGAGGTTTGTAAAGGATTCTGGGTAATAGAACCTGGTGAGAGCCCCACAAGTCACCCAGTCCTGGATTCCCCTAGGTCTCTAGTTTTCAAAAATGCACAGGTGTGGTAGGTTTCCCTAGGTGCTGGCTGAGCTAGAGGCCAAAATCCACAAGTAGGCACTTTGCAAAAAACACCTCTGTTTTCTGTAGAAAAATGTGATATGTTCACGTTTTGTTTTGGAGCATTTCCTGTCGCGGGCACTATGCCTACCCATACAAGTGAGGTACCATTTTTATTGGGAGACTTGGGGGAACGCTGGGTTGAAGGAAATTTTTGGCTCCTCCCAGATTCTAGAACGCTCTGTCACCGAAATGTGAGGAAAAGGTGATTTTTTAGCCAAATTTTGAGGTTTGCAAAGGATTCTGGGTAACAGAACCTGGGGAAAGCCCCACAAGTCATCCCGTCCTGGATTCCCCTAGGTCTTTAGTTTTCAATAATGCACAGTTTGGTAGGTTTCCCTAGGTGCCGGCTGAACTAGAGGCCATAATCCACAGGTAGGCACTTTGCAAAAAAACAACTCTGTTTTCTGAAAAAAATTTGATGTGTTCACGTTGTGTTTTGGAGCATTTCCTATCGCGGGCACTATGCCTACCCATACTAGTGAGGTACCATTTTTATCGGGAGAGTTTGGGAATGCTGGGTGGAAGTAAATTTGTGGCTCCTCCCACATTCTAGAACGCTCTGTCACCGAAATGTGAGGAAAAGGAGATTTTTTAGCCAAATTTTGAGGTTTGCAAAGGATTCTGGGTAACAGAACCTGGGGAAAGCCCCACAAGTCATCCCGTCCTGGATTCCCCTAGGTCTTTAGTTTTCAATAATGCACAGGTTTGGTAGGTTTCCCTAGGTGCCGGCTGAACTAGAGGCCATAATCCACAGGTAGGCACTTTGCAAAAAAACAACTCTGTTTCTGTAGAAAAATGTGATGTGTCCACGTTGTGTTTTGGAGCATTTGCTATCGCGGGCACTATGCCTACCCACACAAGTGAAGTATCATTTTTATATGGAGACTTAAGGGAACGCTGGGTGGAAGGACATTTGTGGCTCCTCTCAGATTCCAGAACTCTCTGTCACTGAAGTGTGAGGAAAAAGAGGTTTTTTTTAGCACAATTTTGAGTCTTGCAAAGGCTTCTGGGTAACAGAACCTGGTGAGAGCCCCACAAGTCACCCCGTCTTGGATTCCCCTAGGTCTCTAGTTTTAAAAAATGTACAGGTTTGGTAGGTTTCCCTAGGTGCCGGCTGAACTAGAGGCCATAATCCACAGGTAGGCACTTTGCAAAAAACACCTCTGTTTTCTGTAGAAAAATGTGATGTGTCCACGTTGTGTTTTGGTGCATTTCCTGTCGCGGGCAGTATGCCTACCCATACTAGTGAGGTACAATTTTTATCGGGAGACTTGGGGGAATGCTGGGTGGAAGTAAATTTGTGGCTCCTCCCACATTCTAGAACGCTCTGTCACCGAAATGTGAGGAAAAGGTGATTTTTTAGCCAAATTTTGAGGTTTGCAAAGGATTCTGGGTAACAGAACCTGGGGAGAGCCCCACAAGTCATCCCGTCCTGGATTCCCCTAGGTCTCTAGTTTTCAATAATGCACAGGTTTGGTAGGTTTCCCTAGGTGTCGGCTAAACTAGAGGCCATAATCCACAGGTAGGCACTTAGCAAAAAAACACCTCTGTTTTCTGCAGAAAAATTTGATGTGTCCACGTTGTGTTTTGCAGCATTTCCTATCGCGGGCACAATTCCTACCCACACAAGGGAAGTACCATTTTTATCAGGAGACTGAGGGGAACGCTGGGTGGAAGGAAATTTGTGGCTCCTCTCAGATTCCAGAACTCTGTCACTGAAATGTGAGGAAAAAGTGTTTTTTAGCAAAATTTTGAGGTTTGCAAAGGATTCTGGGCAACAGAACCTGGTGAGAGCCCCACAGGTCACCCTGTCATGGATTCCCCTAGGTCTCTAGTTTTAAAAAATGCACAGGTTTGGTAGGTTTCCCTAGGTGCCGGCTGAGCTAGAGTCCAAAATCCACAGGTAGGCACTTTGCAAAAAACACCTCTGTTTTCTGTAGAAAAATGTGATGTGTCCACGGTGTGTTTTGGAACATTTCCTGTCGCGGGCACTATGCCTACTCACACAAGTGAGGTACCATTTTTATCGGGAGACTTGGGGGAACGCTGTCAGGAAGGAAATTCGTGGCTCCTCTCACATTCCAGAACTTTCTGTCACCGAAATGTGAGGAAAAAGTGTTTTTTTAGCCAAATTTTGAGGTTTGTAAAGGATTCTGGGTAATAGAACCTGGTGAGAGCCCCACAAGTCACCCAGTCCTGGATTCCCCTAGGTCTCTAGTTTTCAAAAATGCACAGGTGTGGTAGGTTTCCCTAGGTGCTGGCTGAGCTAGAGGCCTAAATCCACAAGTAGGCACTTTGCAAAAAACACCTCTGTTTTCTGTAGAAAAATGTGATATGTTCACGTTTTGTTTTGGAGCATTTCCTGTCGCGGGCACTATGCCTACCCATACAAGTGAGGTACCATTTTTATTGGGAGACTTGGGGGAACGCTGGGTTGAAGGAAATTTTTGGCACCTCGAAGATTCCAGAACGCTCTGTCACCGAAATGTGAGGAAAAGGTGATTTCTTAGCCAAATTTTGAGGTTTGCAAAGGATTCTGGGTAACAGAACCTGGGGAAAGCCCCACAAGTCATCCCGTCCTGGATTCCCCTAGGTCTTTAGTTTTCAATAATGCACAGTTTGGTAGGTTTCCCTAGGTGCCGGCTGAACTAGAGGCCATAATCCACAGGTAGGCACTTTACAAAAAAACAACTCTGTTTTCTGTAGAAAAATGTGATGTGTTCACGTTGTGTTTTGGAGCATTTCCTATCGCGGGCACTATGCCTACCCATACTAGTGAGGTACCATTTTTATCGGGAGAGTTTGGGAATGCTGGGTGGAAGTAAATTTGTGGCTCCTCCCACATTCCAGAACGCTCTGTCACCGAAATGTGAGGAAAAGGTGATTTTTTAGCCAAATTTTGAGGTTTGCAAAGGATTCTGGGTAACAGAACCTGGGGAAAGCCCCACAAGTCATCCCGTCCTGGATTCCCCTAGGTCTTTAGTTTTCAATAATGCACAGGTTTGGTAGGTTTCCCTAGGTGCCGGCTGAACTAGAGGCCATAATCCACAGGTAGGCACTTTGCAAAAAAACAACTCTGTTTTCTGTAGAAAAATGTGATGTGTCCACGTTGTGTTTTGGAGCATTTCCTATCGCGGGCACTATGCCTACCCACACAAGTGAAGTATCATTTTTATCGGGAGACTTAAGGGAACGCTGGGTGGAAGGACATTTGTGGCTCCTCTCAGATTCCAGAACTCTCTGTCACTGAAGTGTGAGGAAAAAGAGGTTTTTTTAGCCAAATTTTGAGTCTTGCAAAGGCTTCTGGGTAACAGAACCTGGTGAGAGCCCCACAAGTCACCCCGTCTTGGATTCCCCTAGGTCACTAGTTTTAAAAAATGTACAGGTTTGGTAGCTTTCCTTAGGTGCCGGCTGAACTAGAGGCCATAATCCACAGGTAGGCACTTTGCAAAAAACACCTCTGTTTTCTGTAGAAAAATGTGATGTGTCCACGTTGTGTTTTGGTGCATTTCCTGTCGCGGGCAGTATGCCTACCCATACTAGTGAGGTACAATTTTTATCGGGAGACTTGGGGGAATGCTGGGTGGAAGTAAATTTGTGGCTCCTCCCACATTCTAGAACGCTCTGTCACCGAAATGTGAGGAAAAGGTGATTTTTTAGCCAAATTTTGAGGTTTGCAAAGGATTCTGGGTAACAGAACCTGGGGAGAGCCCCACAAGTCATCCCGTCCTGGATTCCCCTAGGTCTCTAGTTTTCAATAATGCACAGGTTTGGTAGGTTTCCCTAGGTGTCGGCTAAACTAGAGGCCATAATCCACAGGTAGGCACTTAGCAAAAAAACAACTCTGTTTTCTGTAGAAAAATGTGATGTGTCCACGTTGTGTTTTGGAGCATTTCCTGTCACGGGCACTATGCCTACCCACACAAGTGAGGTACCATTTGGATCGGGAGACTTGGGGGAACGCTGTGTGAAAGGAAATTTGTGGCTCCTCTCAGATTCCAGAACTCTCTGTCGCTGAAATGTGAGGAAAAAAGTGTTTTTTAGCACAATTTTGAGGTTTGCAAAGGATTCTGGGTAGCAGAACCTGGTGAGAGCCCCACAGGTCACCCTGCCATGGATTCCCCTAGGTCTCTAGTTTTCAAAAATGCACAGGTTTGGTAGGTTTCCCTAGGTGCCGTCTGAACTAGAGGCCATAATCCACAGGTAGGCACTTTGCAAAAAACACCTCTGTTTTCTGTAGAAAAATGTGATGTGTCCACGTTGTGTTTTGGAGCATTTCCTGTTGCAGGCAGTATGCCTACCCATACAAGTGAGGTACCATTTTTATCGGGAGACTTGGGGGAATGCTGGGTGGAAGTAAATTTTTGGCTCCTACCAGATTCTAGAACGCTCTGTCACTGAAATGTGAGGAAAAGCTGATTTTTTAGCCAAATTGTGAGGTTTGCAAAGGATTCTGGGTAATAGAATCTGGTGAGAGCCCCACAAGTCACCCTGTCTTGGGTTCCCCTAGGTCTCTAGTTTTCAAAAATGCACAGGTTTGGTAGGTTTCCCTAGGTGCCGGCTGAACTAGAGGCCATAATCCACAGGAAGGCACTTTGGAAAAAACACCTCTGTTTTCTGTAGAAAAATTTGATGTGTCCACGTTGTGTTTTGCAGCATTTCCTATCGCGGGCACAATTCCTACCCACACAAGGGAAGTACCATTTTTATCAGGAGACTGAGGGGAACGCTGGGTGGAAGGAAATTTGTGGCTCCTCTCAGATTCCAGAACTCTCTGTCACTGAAATGTGAGGAAAAAGTGTTTTTTAGCAAAGTTTTGAGGTTTGCAAAGGATTCTGGGCAACAGAACCTGGTGAGAGCCCCACAGGTCACCCTGTCATGGATTCCCCTAGGTCTCTAGTTTTAAAAAATGCACAGGTTTGGTAGTTTTCCCTAGGTGCCGGCTGAGCTAGAGTCCAAAATCCACAGGTAGGCACTTTGCAAAAAACACCTCTGTTTTCTGTAGAAAAATGTGATGTGTCCACGGTGTGTTTTGGAACATTTCCTGTCGCGGGCACTATGCCTACCCACACAAGTGAGGGACCATTTTTATCGGGAGACTTGGGGGAACGCTGGCTGGAAGGAAATTCGTGGCTCCTCTCACATTCCAGAACTTTCTGTCACCGAAATGTGAGGAAAAAGTGTTTTTTTAGCCAAATTTTGAGGTTTGTAAAGGATTCTGGGTAATAGAACCTGGTGAGAGCCCCACAAGTCACCTAGTCCTGGATTCCCCTAGGTCTCTAGTTTTCAAAAATGCACAGGTGTGGTAGGTTTCCCTAGGTGCTGGCTGAGCTAGAGACCAAAATCCACAAGTAGGCACTTTGCAAAAAACACCTCTGTTTTCTGTAGAAAAATGTGATATGTTCACGTTTTGTTTTGGAGCATTTCCTGTCGCGAGCACTATGCCTACCCATACAAGTGAGGTACCATTTTTATCGGGAGACTTGGGGGAACGCTGGGTTGAAGGAAATTTTTGGCTCCTCCCAGATTCTAGAACGCTCTGTCACCGAAATGTGAGGAAAAGGTGATTTTTTAGCCAAATTTTGAGGTTTGCAAAGGATTCTGGGTAACAGAACCTGGGGAAAGCCCCACAAGTCATCCCGTCCTGGATTACCCTAGGTCTTTAGTTTTCAATAATGCACAGTTTGGTAGGTTTCCCTAGGTGCCGGCTGAACTAGAGGCCATAATCCACAGGTAGGCACTTTGCAAAAAAACAACTCTGTTTTCTGTAGAAAAATGTGATGTGTTCACGTTGTGTTTTGGAGCATTTCCTATCGCGGGCACTATGCCTACCCATACTAGTGAGGTACCATTTTTATCGGGAGAGTTTGGGAATGCTGGGTGGAAGTAAATTTGTGGCTCCTCCCACATTCTAGAACGCTCTGTCACCGAAATGTGAGGAAAAGGTGATTTTTTAGCCAAATTTTGAGGTTTGCAAAGGATTCTGGGTAACAGAACCTGGGGAGAGCCCCACAAGTCATCCCGTCCTGGATTCCCCTAGGTCTCTAGTTTTCAATAATGCACAGGTTTGGTAGGTTTCCCTAGGTGTCGGCTGAACTAGAGGCCATAATCCACAGGTAGGCACTTAGCAAAAAACAACTCTGTTTTCTGTAGAAAAATGTGATGTGTCCACGTTGTGTTTTGGAGCATTTCCTGTCACGGGCACTATGCCTACCCACACAAGTGAGGTACCATTTGGATCGGGAGACTTGGGGGAACGCTGTGTGGAAGGAAATTTGTGGCTCCTCTCAGATTCCAGAACTCTCTGTCGCTGAAATGTGAGGAAAAAGTGTGTTTTAGCACAATTTTGAGGTTTGCAAAGGATTCTGGGTAGCAGAACCTGGTGAGAGCCCCACAGGTCACCCTGCCATGGATTCCCCTAGGTCTCTAGTTTTCAAAAATGCACAGGTTTGGTAGGTTTCCCTAGGTGCTGGCTGAGCTAGAGGCCAAAATCCACAAGTAGGCACTTTGCAAAAAACACCTCTGTTTTCTGTAGAAAAATGTGATATGTTCACGTTTTGTTTTGGAGCATTTCCTGTCGCGGGCACTATGCCTACCCATACAAGTGAGGTACCATTTTTATCGGGAGACTTGGGGGAACGCTGGGTGGAAGGAAATTTTTGGCTCCTCCCAGATTCTAGAACGCTCTGTCACCGAAATGTGAGGAAAAGGTGATTTTTTAGCCAAATTTTGAGGTTTGCAAAGGATTCTGGGTAACAGAACCTGGGGAAAGCCCCACAAGTCATCCCGTCTTGGATTCCCCTAGGTCTTTAGTTTTCAATAATGCACATGTTTGGTAGGTTTCCCTAGGTGCCGGCTGAACTAGAGGCCATAATCCACAGGTAGGCACTTTCCAAAAAAAACAACTCTGTTTTCTGTAGAAAAATGTGATGTGTCCATGTTGTGTTTTGGAGCATTTCCTATCGCGGGCACTATGCCTACCCATACTAGTGAGGTACCATTTTTATCGGGAGACTTGGGGGAATGCTGGGTGAAAGTAAATTTGTGGCTCCTCCCACATTCTAGAACGCTCTGTCACCGAAATGTGAGGAAAAGGTGATTTTTTAGCCAAATTTTGAGGTTTGCAAAGGATTCTGGGTAACAGAACCTGGGGAGAGCCCCACAAGTCATCCCGTCCTGGATTCCCCTAGGTCTCTAGTTTTCAATAATGCACAGGTTTGGTAGGTTTCCCTAGGTGTCGGCTGAACTAGAGGCCATAATCCACAGGTAGGCACTTAGCAAAAAACAACTCTGTTTTCTGTAGAAAAATGTGATGTGTCCACGTTGTGTTTTGGAGCATTTCCTGTCACGGGCACTATGTCTACCCACAGAAGTGAGGTACCATTTGGATCGGGAGACTTGGGGGAACGCTGTGTGGAAAGAAATTTGTGGCTCCTCTCAGATTCCAGAACTCTCTGTCGCTGAAATGTGAGGAAAAAGTGTTTTTTAGCACAATTTTGAGGTTTGCAAAGGATTCTGGGTAGCAGAACCTGGTGAGAGCCCCACAGGTCACCCTGCCATGGATTCCCCTAGGTCTCTAGTTTTCAAAAATGCATAGGTTTGGTAGGTTTCCCTAGGTGCTGGCTGAGCTAGAGGCCAAAATCCACAAGTAGGCACTTTGCAAAAAACACCTCTGTTTTCTGTAGAAAAATGTGATGTGTCCACGTTGTGTTTTGGAGCATTTCCTGTTGCAGGCAGTATGCCTACCCATACAAGTGAGGTACCATTTTTATCGGGAGACTTGGGGGAATGCTGGGTGGAAGTAAATTTGTGGCTCCTCCCACATTCTAGAACGCTCTGTCACCGAAATGTGAGGAAAAGGTGATTTTTTAGCCAAATTTTGAGGTTTGCAAAGGATTCTGGGTAACAGAACCTGGGGAGAGCCCCACAAGTCATCCCGTCCTGGATTCCCCTAGGTCTCTAGTTTTCAATAATGCACAGGTTTGGTAGGTTTACCTAGGTGTCGGCTAAACTAGAGGCCATAATCCACAGGTAGGCACTTAGCAAAAAAACAACTCTGTTTTCTGTAGAAAAATGTGATGTGTCCACGTTGTGTTTTGGAGCATTTCCTGTCACGGGCACTATGCCTACCCACACAAGTGAGGTACCATTTGGATCAGGAGACTTGGGGGAACGCTGTGTGAAAGGAAATTTGTGGCTCCTCTCAGATTCCAGAACTCTCTGTCGCTGAAATGTGAGGAAAAAAGTGTTTTTTAGCACAATTTTGAGGTTTGCAAAGGATTCTGGGTAGCAGAACCTGGTGAGAGCCCCACAGGTCACCCTGCCATGGATTCCCCTAGGTCTCTAGTTTTCAAAAATGCACAGGTTTGGTAGGTTTCCCTAGGTGCCGTCTGAACTAGAGGCCATAATCCACAGGTAGGCACTTTGCAAAAAACACCTCTGTTTTCTGTAGAAAAATGTGATGTGTCCACGTTGTGTTTTGGAGCATTTCCTGTTGCAGGCAGTATGCCTACCCATACAAGTGAGGTACCATTTTTATCGGGAGACTTGGGGGAATGCTGGGTGGAAGTAAATTTTTGGCTCCTACCAGATTCTAGAACGCTCTGTCACTGAAATGTGAGGAAAAGCTGATTTTTTAGCCAAATTGTGAGGTTTGCAAAGGATTCTGGGTAATAGAATCTGGTGAGAGCCCCACAAGTCACCCTGTCTTGGGTTCCCCTAGGTCTCTAGTTTTCAAAAATGCACAGGTTTGGTAGGTTTCCCTAGGTGCCGGCTGAACTAGAGGCCATAATCCACAGGAAGGCACTTTGGAAAAAACACCTCTGTTTTCTGTAGAAAAATTTGATGTGTCCACGTTGTGTTTTGCAGCATTTCCTATCGCGGGCACAATTCCTACCCACACAAGGGAAGTACCATTTTTATCAGGAGACTGAGGGGAACGCTGGGTGGAAGGAAATTTGTGGCTCGTCTCAGATTCCAGAACTCTCTGTCACTGAAATGTGAGGAAAAAGTGTTTTTTAGCAAAGTTTTGAGGTTTGCAAAGGATTCTGGGCAACAGAACCTGGTGAGAGCCCCACAGGTCACCCTGTCATGGATTCCCCTAGGTCTCTAGTTTTAAAAAATGCACAGGTTTGGTAGTTTTCCCTAGGTGCCGGCTGAGCTAGAGTCCAAAATCCACAGGTAGGCACTTTGCAAAAAACACCTCTGTTTTCTGTAGAAAAATGTGATGTGTCCACGGTGTGTTTTGGAACATTTCCTGTCGCGGGCACTATGCCTACCCACACAAGTGAGGGACCATTTTTATCGGGAGACTTGGGGGAACGCTGGCTGGAAGGAAATTCGTGGCTCCTCTCACATTCCAGAACTTTCTGTCACCGAAATGTGAGGAAAAAGTGTTTTTTTAGCCAAATTTTGAGGTTTGTAAAGGATTCTGGGTAATAGAACCTGGTGAGAGCCCCACAAGTCACCCAGTCCTGGATTCCCCTAGGTCTCTAGTTTTCAAAAATGCACAGGTGTGGTAGGTTTCCCTAGGTGCTGGCTGAGCTAGAGGCCAAAATCCACAAGTAGGCACTTTGCAAAAAACACCTCTGTTTTCTGTAGAAAAATGTGATATGTTCACGTTTTGTTTTGGAGCATTTCCTGTCGCGAGCACTATGCCTACCCATACAAGTGAGGTACCATTTTTATCGGGAGACTTGGGGGAACGCTGGGTTGAAGGAAATTTTTGGCTCCTCCCAGATTCTAGAACGCTCTGTCACCGAAATGTGAGGAAAAGGTGATTTTTTAGCCAAATTTTGAGGTTTGCAAAGGATTCTGGGTAACAGAACCTGGGGAAAGCCCCACAAGTCATCCCGTCCTGGATTACCCTAGGTCTTTAGTTTTCAATAATGCACAGTTTGGTAGGTTTCCCTAGGTGCCGGCTGAACTAGAGGCCATAATCCACAGGTAGGCACTTTGCAAAAAAACAACTCTGTTTTCTGTAGAAAAATGTGATGTGTTCACGTTGTGTTTTGGAGCATTTGCTATCGCGGGCACTATGCCTACCCATACTAGTGAGGTACCATTTTTATCGGGAGAGTTTGGGAATGCTGGGTGGAAGTAAATTTGTGGCTCCTCCCACATTCTAGAACGCTCTGTCACCGAAATGTGAGGAAAAGGTGATTTTTTAGCCAAATTTTGAGGTTTGCAAAGGATTCTGGGTAACAGAACCTGGGGAGAGCCCCACAAGTCATCCCGTCCTGGATTCCCCTAGGTCTCTAGTTTTCAATAATGCACAGGTTTGGTAGGTTTCCCTAGGTGTCGGCTGAACTAGAGGCCATAATCCACAGGTAGGCACTTAGCAAAAAACAACTCTGTTTTCTGTAGAAAAATGTGATGTGTCCACGTTGTGTTTTGGAGCATTTCCTGTCACGGGCACTATGCCTACCCACACAAGTGAGGTACCATTTGGATCGGGAGACTTGGGGGAACGCTGTGTGGAAGGAAATTTGTGGCTCCTCTCAGATTCCAGAACTCTCTGTCGCTGAAATGTGAGGAAAAAGTGTGTTTTAGCACAATTTTGAGGTTTGCAAAGGATTCTGGGTAGCAGAACCTGGTGAGAGCCCCACAGGTCACCCTGCCATGGATTCCCCTAGGTCTCTAGTTTTCAAAAATGCACAGGTTTGGTAGGTTTCCCTAGGTGCTGGCTGAGCTAGAGGCCAAAATCCACAAGTAGGCACTTTGCAAAAAACACCTCTGTTTTCTGTAGAAAAATGTGATATGTTCACGTTTTGTTTTGGAGCATTTCCTGTCGCGGGCACTATGCCTACCCATACAAGTGAGGTACCATTTTTATCGGGAGACTTGGGGGAACGCTGGGTGGAAGGAAATTTTTGGCTCCTCCCAGATTCTAGAACGCTCTGTCACCGAAATGTGAGGAAAAGGTGATTTTTTAGCCAAATTTTGAGGTTTGCAAAGGATTCTGGGTAACAGAACCTGGGGAAAGCCCCACAAGTCATCCCGTCTTGGATTCCCCTAGGTCTTTAGTTTTCAATAATGCACATGTTTGGTAGGTTTCCCTAGGTGCCGGCTGAACTAGAGGCCATAATCCACAGGTAGGCACTTTCCAAAAAAACAACTCTGTTTTCTGTAGAAAAATGTGATGTGTCCATGTTGTGTTTTGGAGCATTTCCTATCGCGGGCACTATGCCTACCCATACTAGTGAGGTACCATTTTTATCGGGAGACTTGGGGGAATGCTGGGTGGAAGTAAATTTGTGGCTCCTCCCACATTCTAGAACGCTCTGTCACCGAAATGTGAGGAAAAGGTGATTTTTTAGCCAAATTTTGAGGTTTGCAAAGGATTCTGGGTAACAGAACCTGGGGAGAGCCCCACAAGTCATCCCGTCCTGGATTCCCCTAGGTCTCTAGTTTTCAATAATGCACAGGTTTGGTAGGTTTCCCTAGGTGTCGGCTGAACTAGAGGCCATAATCCACAGGTAGGCACTTAGCAAAAAACAACTCTGTTTTCTGTAGAAAAATGTGATGTGTCCACGTTGTGTTTTGGAGCATTTCCTGTCACGGGCACTATGCCTACCCACAGAAGTGAGGTACCATTTGGATCGGGAGACTTGGGGGAACGCTGTGTGGAAAGAAATTTGTGGCTCCTCTCAGATTCCAGAACTCTCTGTCGCTGAAATGTGAGGAAAAAGTGTTTTTTAGCACAATTTTGAGGTTTGCAAAGGATTCTGGGTAGCAGAACCTGGTGAGAGCCCCACAGGTCACCCTGCCATGGATTCCCCTAGGTCTCTAGTTTTCAAAAATGCATAGGTTTGGTAGGTTTCCCTAGGTGCTGGCTGAGCTAGAGGCCAAAATCCACAAGTAGGCACTTTGCAAAAAACACCTCTGTTTTCTGTAGAAAAATGTGATATGTTCACGTTTTGTTTTGGAGCATTTCCTGTCGCGGGCACTATGCCTACCCATACAAGTGAGGTACCATTTTTATCGGGAGATTTGGGGGAACGCTGGGTGGAAGGACATTTTTGGCTCCTCCCAGATTCTAGAACGCTCTGTCACTGAAATGTGAGGAAAAGGTGATTTTTTAGCCAAATTTTGAGGTTTGCAAAGGATTCTGGGTAACAGAACCTGGGGAAAGCCCCACAAGTCATCCCGTCTTGGATTCCCCTAGGTCTTTAGTTTTCAATAATGCACAGGTTTGGTAGGTTTCCCTAGGTGCCGGCTGAACTAGAGGCCATAATCCACAGGTAGGCACTTTCCAAAAAAACAACTCTGTTTTCTGTAGAAAAATGTGATGTGTCCACGTTGTGTTTTGGAGCATTTCCTATCGCGGGCACTATGCCTACCCATACTAGTGAGGTTCCATTTTTATCGGGAGACTTGGGGGAATGCTGGGTGGAAGTAAATTTGTGGCTCCTCCCACATTCTAGAACGCTCTGTCACCGAAATGTGAGGAAAAGGTGATTTTTTAGCCAAATTTTGAGGTTTGCAAAGGATTCTGGGTAACAGAACCTGGGGAGAGCCCCACAAGTCATCCCGTCCTGGATTCCCGTAGGTCTCTAGTTTTCAATAATGCACAGGTTTGGTAGGTTTCCCTAGGTGTCGGCTGAACTAGAGGCCATAATCCACAGGTAGGCACTTAGCAAAAAACAACTCTGTTTTCTGTAGAAAAATGTGATGTGTCCACGTTGTGTTTTGGAGCATTTCCTGTCACGGGCACTATGCCTACCCACACAAGTGAGGTACCATTTGGATCGGGAGACTTGGGGGAACGCTGTGTGGTAGGAAATTTGTAGCTCCTCTCAGATTCCAGAACTCTCTGTCGCTGAAATGTGAGGAAAAAGTGTTTTTTAGCACAATTTTGAGGTTTGCAAAGGATTCTGGGTAGCAGAACCTGGTGAGAGCCCCACAGGTCACCCTGCCATGGATTCCCCTAGGTCTCTAATTTTCAAAAATGCACAGGTTTGGTAGGTTTCCCTAGGTGCCGTCTGAACTAGAGGCCATAATCCACAGGTAGGCACTTTGCAAAAAACACCTCTGTTTTCTGTAGAAAAATGTGATGTGTCCAAGTTGTGTTTTGGTGCATTTCCTGTCGCGGGCAGTATGCCTACCCATACAAGTGAGGTACCATTTTTATCGGGAGACTTGGGGGAATGCTGGGTGGAAGTAAATTTTTGGCTCCTCCCAGATTCTAGAACGCTCTGTCACTGAAATGTGAGGAAAAGGTGATTTTTTAGCCAAATGTTGAGGTTTGCAAAGGATTCTGGGTAACAGAATCTGGTGAGAGCCCCACAAGTCACCCTGTCTTGGGTTCCCCTAGGTCTCTAGTTTTCAGAAATGCACAGGTTTGGTAGGTTTCCCTAGGTGCCGGCTGAACTAGAGGCCATAATCCACAGGAAGGCACTTTGGAAAAAACACCTCTGTTTTCTGTAGAAAAATTTGATGTGTCCACGTTGTGTTTTGCAGCATTTCCTATCGCGGGCACAATTCCTACCCACACAAGTGAAGTACCATTTTTATCAGGAGACTTGGGGGAACGCTGGGTGGGAGGACATTTGTGGCTCCTCTCAGATTCCAGAACTCCCTGTCACTGAAATGTGAGTAAAAAAAAGTGGTTTTTTAGCCAAATTTTGAGGTGTGAAAAGGATTCTGGGTAACAGAACCTGGTGAGAGCCCCACAAATCACCCCGTCTTGGATTCCCCTAGGTCTCTAGTTTTCAAAAATGCGCAGGTTTGGTAGGTTTCCCTAGGTGCCGGCTGAACTAGAGGCCATAATCCACAGGTAGGCACTTTGCAAAAAAAACACCTCTGTTTTCTATAGAAAAATGTGATGTGTCCTCGTTGTGTTTTGGAGCATTTACTATCGCGGGCACTATGCCTACCCACACAAGTGAAGTATCATTTTTATAGGGAGACTTAGGGGAACGCTGGGTGGAAGGACATTTGTGGCTCCTCTCAGATTCCAGAACTCTCTGTCACCGAAGTGTGAGGAAAAAGTGTTCTTTTTAGCCAAATTTTGAGGTTTGCAAAGGATTCTGGGTAACAGAACCTGGTGAGAGCCCCACAAGTCACCCCGTCTTGGATTCCCCTAGATCTCTAGTTTTCAAAAATGCACAGGTTTGGTAGGTTTCCCTAGGTGCCGGCTGAACTAGAGGCCATATTCCACAGGTAGGCACTTTGCAAAAAACACCTCTGTTTTCTGAAGAAAAATGTGATGTGTCCACGTTGTGTTTTGGTGCATTTCCTGTTGCGGGCAGTATGCCTACCCATACAAGTGAGGTACCATTTTTATCGGGAGACTTGGGGGAACACTGGGTGGAAGGAAATTTGTGGCTCCTCCCAGATTCTTGAACGCTCTGTCACCGAAATGTGAGGAAAAGGTGATTTTTTAGCCAAATTTTGAGGTTTGCAAAGGATTCTGGGTGACAGAACCTGGGGAGAGCCCCACAAGTCATCCCGTCCTGGATTCCCCTAGGTCTCTAGTTATTAATAATGCACAGGTGTGGTTGGTTTCCCTAGGTGCCCGCTGAACTAGAGGCCATAATCCACAGGTAGGCACTTTGCAAAAAAACAACTGTGTTTTCTGTAGAAAAATGTGATGTGTCCACGTTGTGTTTTGGAGCATTTCCTGTCACGGGCACTATGCCTACCCACAAAAGTGAGGTACCATTTGGATCAGGAGACTCGGGGGAATGCTGGGTGGAAGGAAATTTGTGGCTCCTCTCAGATTCCAAAACTCTCTGTCACTGAAATGTGAGGAAAAAGTGTTTTTTAGCAAAATTTTGAGGTTTTAAAGGATTCTGGGCAACAGAACCTGATGAGAGCCCCACAGGTCACCCTGTCATGGATTCCCCTAGGTCTCTAGTTTAAAAAAATGCACAGGTTTGGTAGGTTTCCCTAGGTGCGGGCTGAACTAGAGGCCATATTCCACAGGTAGGCACTTTGCAAAAAACACCTCTGTTTTCTGTAGAAAAATGTGATGTGTCCACGTTGTGTTTTGGTGCATTTCCTGTTGCGGGCAGTATGCCTACCCATACAAGTGAGGTACCATTTTTATCGGGAGACTTGGGGGAACACTGGGTGGAAGGAAATTTGTGGCTCCTCCCAGATTCTTGAACGCCCTGTCACCGAAATGTGAGGAAAAGGTGATTTTTTAGCCAAATTTTGAGGTTTGCAAAGGATTCTGGGTAACAGAACCTGGGGAGAGCCCCACAAGTCATCCCGTCCTGGATTCCCCTAGATCTCTAGTTTTCAATAATGCACAGGTGTGGTTGGTTTCCCTAGGTGCCCGCTGAACTAGAGGCCATAATCCACAGGTAGGCACTTTGCAAAAAAAACAACTGTGTTTTCTGTAGAAAATGTGATGTGTCCACGTTGTGTTTTGGAGCATTTCCTGTCACGGGCACTATGCCTACCCACAAAAGTGAGGTACCATTTGGATCAGGAGACTCGGGGGAATGCTGGGTGGAAGGAAATTTGTGGCTCCTCTCAGATTCCAAAACTCTCTGTCACTGAAATGTGAGGAAAAAGTGTTTTTTAGCAAAAAGTTTGAGGTTTTAAAGGATTCTGGGCAACAGAACCTGATGAGAGCCCCACAGGTCACCCTGTCATGGATTCCCCTAGGTCTCTAGTTTAAAAAAATGCACAGGTTTGGTAGGTTTCCCTAGGTGCGGGCTGAGCTAGAGTCCAAAATCCACAGGTAGGCACTTTGCAAAAAACACCTCTGTTTTCTGTAGAAAAATGTGATGTGTCCACGTTGTGTTTTGGAGCATTTCCTATCGTGGGCACTATGCCTTCCCACACAAGTGAAGTATCATTTTTTATCGGGAGACTTGGGGGAACGCTGGGTGGAAGGACATTTGTGGCTCCTCTCAGATTCCAGAACTCTCTGTCACCGAAATGTGAGGAAAAGGTGTTTTTTAGCCAAGTTTGAGGTTTTGCAAAGGATTCTGGGTAACAGAACCTGGTGAGAGCCCCACAGGTCACCCTGTCTTGGATTCCCCTAGGTCTCTAGTTTTCAAAAAAGCACAGGTTTGGTAGGTTTCCCTTGGTGTCGGCTGAACTAGAGGCCATAATCCACAGGTAGGCACTTTGCAAAAAAACAACTCTGTTTTCTGTAGAAAAATGTGATGTGTCCACGTTGTGTTTTGGAGCATTTCCTGTCACGGGCACTATGCCTACCCACACCCCGTCTTGGATTCCCCTAGGTCTCTAGTTTAAAAAAATGCACAGGTTTGGTAGGTTTCCCTAGGTGCCGGCTGAGCTAGAGTCCAAAATCCACAGGTAGGCACTTTGCAAAAAACACCTCTGTTTTCTGTAGAAAAATGTGATGTGTCCACGTTGTGTTTTGGAGCATTTCCTATTGTGGGCACAATGCCTACCCACACAAGTGAAGTACCATTTTTATCAGGAGACTTGGGGGAACGCTGGGTGGAAGGACATTTGTGGCTCCTCTCAGATTCCAGAACTCCCTGTCACCGAAATGTGAGGAAAAAGTGTTTTTTTAGCCAAATTTTGAGGTGTGCAAAAGATTCTGGGTAACAGAACCCGGTGAGAGCCCCACAAGTCACCCCGTCTTGGATTCCCCTAGGTCTCTAGTTTTAAAAAATGCACAGGTTTGGTAGGTTTCCCTAGGTGCCGGCTGAACTAGAGGCCATATTCCACAGGTAGGCACTTTGCAAAAAACACCTCTGTTTTCTGTAGAAAAATGTGATGTGTCCACGTTGTGTTTTGGTGCATTTCCTGTCGCGGGCAGTATGCCTACCCATACAAGTGAGGTACCATTTTTATCGGGAGACTTGGGGGAATGCTGGGTGGAAGTAAATTTGTGGCTCCTCCCAGATTCTAGAACGCTCCGTCACTGAAATGTGTGGAAAAGGTGATTTTCTAGCCAAATTTTGAGGTTTGCAAAGGATTCTGGGTAACAGAACCTAGGGAGAGCCCCACAAGTCATCCCGTCCTGGATTCCCCTAGGTCTCTAGTTTTATATAATGCACAGGTTTGGTAGGTTTCCCTAGGTGCCGGCTGAACTAGAGGCCATAATCCACAGGTAGGCACTTTGCAAAAAAACAACTCTGTTTTCTGTAGAAAAATGTGATGTGTCCACGTTGTGTTTTGGAGCATTTCCTGTCACGGGCACTATGCCTACCCACACTCCGTCTTGGATTCCCCTAGGTCTCTAGTTTTAAAAAATGCACAGGTTTGGTAGGTTTCCCTAGGTGCCGGCTGAGCTAGAGTCCAAAATCCACAGGTAGGCACTTTGCAAAAAACACCTCTGTTTTCTGTAGAAAAATGTGATGTGTCCACGTTGTGTTTTGGAGCATTTCCTATCGCAGGCACTATGCCTACCCACACAAGTGAAGTATCATTTTTATTGGGAGACTTGGGGGAACGCTGGGTGGAAGGACATTTGTGGCTCCTCTCAGATTCCAGAACTCTCTGTCACCGAAATGTGAGGAAAAAGTGTTTTTTTAGCCAAATCTTGAGGTTTGCAAAGGATTCTGGGTAACACAATCTGGTGAGAGCCCCACAAGTCACCCTGTCTTGGATTCCCCTAGGTCTCTAGTTTTCAAAAATGCACAGGTTTGGTAGGTTTCCCTAGGTGCCGGCTGAACTAGAGGCCATAATCCACAGGAAGGCACTTTGGAAAAAACACCTCTGTTTTCTGTAGAAAAATGTGGATTGTCCACGTTGTGTTTTGCAGCATTTCCTGTCGCGGGCACTATGCCTACCCACACAAGTGAGGTACCATTTGTATCGGGAGACTTGGGGGAACGCTGGGTGGAAGGAAATTTGTGGCTCCTCTCAGATTCCAGAACTCTCTGTCACTGAAATGTGAGGAAAAATTGTTTTTTAGCCAAATTTTGAGGTTTGCAAAGGATTCTGGGTAACAGAAACTGGTGAGAGCCCCACAAGTCACCCCGTCTTGGATTCCCCTAGGTCTCTAGTTTTCAAAAATGCACAGGTTTGGTAGGTTTCCCTAGGTGCCGGCTGAACTAGAGGCCATATTCCACAGGTAGGCACTTTGCAAAAAACACCTCTGTTTTCTGTAGAAAAATGTGATGTGTCCACGTTGTGTTTTGGTGCATTTCCTGTTGCGGGCAGTATGCATACCCATACAATTGAGGTACCATTTTTATCGGGAGACTTGGGGGAACACTGGATGGAAGGTAATTTGTGGCTCCTCCCAGATTCTAGAACGCTCTGTCACCGAAATGTCAGGAAAAGGTGATTTTTTAGCCAAATTTTGAGGTTTGCAAAGGATTCTGGGTAACAGAACCTGGGGAGAGCCCCACAAGTCATCCCGTCCTGGATTCCCCTAGGTCTCTAGTTTTCAATAATGCACAGGTTTGGTAGGTTTCCCTAGGTGCCGGCTGAACTAGAGGCCATAATCCACAGGTAGGCACTTTGCAAAAAAACACCTCTGTTTTCTGTAGAAAAATGTGATGTGTTCTCGTTGTATTTTGGAGCATTTACTATCGCGGGCACTATGCCTACCCACACAAGTGAAGTATCATTTTTATCGGGAGACTTAGGGGAACGCTGGGTGGAAGGACATTTGAGGCTCCTCTCAGATTCCAGACCTCTCTGTCACCGAAGTGTGAGGAAAAAGTGTTATTTTTAGCCAAATTTTGAGGTTTGCAAAGGATTCTGGGTAACAGAACCTGGTGAGAGCCCCACAGGTCACCCTGTCTTGGATTCCCCTAGGTCTCTAGTTTTCAAAAATGCACAGGTTTGGTAGGTTTCCCTAGGTGATGGCTGAGCTAGAGGCCAAAATCCACAAGTAGGCACTTTGCAAAAAACACCTCTGTTTTCTGTAGAAAAATGTGATGTGTCCACGTTGTGTTTTGGTGCATTTCCTGTTGCGGGCAGTATGCCTACCCATACAAGTGAGGTACCATTTTTATCGGGAGACTTGGGGGAATACTGGGTGGAAGGAAATTTGTGTCTCCTCCCAGATTCTAGAACGCTCTGTCACCGAAATGTGAGGAAAAGGTGATTTTTTAGCCACATTTTGAGGTTTGCAAAGGATTCTGGGTAACAGAACCTGGGGAGAGCCCCACAAGTCATCCCGTCCTGGATTCCCCTAGGTCTCTAGTTTTCAATAATGCACAGGTTTGGTAGGTTTCCCAATGGTGCACGCTGAACTAGAGGCCATAATCCACAGGTAGGCACTTTGCAAAAAAAACAACTCTGTTTTCTGTAGAAAAATGTGATGTGTCCACGTTGTATTTTGGAGCATTTCCTGTCACGGGCACTATGCCTACCCACAAAAGTGAGGTACCATTTGGATCGGGAGACTTGGGGGAATGCTGGGTGGAAGGAAATTTGTGGCTCCTCTCAGATTCCAGAACTCTCTGTCACTGAAATGTGAGGAAAAAGTGTTTTTTTAGCAAAATTGTGAGGTTTGCAAAGGATTCTGGGCAACAGAACCTGGTGAGAGCCCCACAGGTCACCCTGTCATGGATTCCCCTATGTCTCTAGTTTAAAAAAATGCACAGGTTTGGTAGGTTTCCCTAGGTGCCGGCTGAACTAGAGGCCAAAATCCACAAGTAGGCACTTTGCAAAAAACACCTCTGTTTTCTGTAGAAAAATGTGATGTGTCCACGTTGTGTTTTGGAGCATTTCCTATCGCATGCACTATGCCTACCCACACAAGTGAAGTATCATTTTTATCGGGAGACTTAAGGGAACGCTGGGTGGAAGGACATTTGTGGCTCCTCTCAGATTCCAGAACTCTCTGTCACTGAAGTGTGAGGAAAAAGAGGTTTTTTTAGCCAAATTTTGAGTCTTGCAAAGGCTTCTGGGTAACAGAACCTGGTGAGAGCCCCACAAGTCACCCCGTCTTGGATTCCCCTAGGTCTCTAGTTTTAAAAAATGCACAGGTTTGGTAGGTTTCCCTAGGTGCCGGCTGAACTAGAGGCCATAATCCACAGGTAGGCACTTAGCAAAAAACACCTCTATTTTCTGTAGAAAAATGTGATGTGTCCACGTTGTGTTTTGGTGCATTTCCTGTCGCGGGCAGTATGCCTACCCATACTAGTGAGGTACAATTTTTATCGGGAGACATGGGGGAATGCTTTGTGGAAGTAAATTTGTGGCTCCTCCCACATTCTAGAACGCTCTGTCACCGAAATGTGAGGAAAAGGTGATTTTTTAGCCAAATTTTGAGGTTTGCAAAGGATTCTGGGTAACAGAACCTGGGGAGAGCCCCACAAGTCATCCCGTCCTGGATTCCCCTAGGTCTCTAGTTTTCAATAATGCACAGGTTTGGTAGGTTTCCCTAGGTGTCAGCTAAACTAGAGGCCATAATTCACAGGTAGGCACTTAGCAAAAAAACAACTCTGTTTTCTGTAGAAAAATGTGATGTGTCCACGTTGTGTTTTGGAGCATTTCCTGTCACGGGCACTATGCCTACCCACACAAGTGAGGTACCATTTGGATCGGGAGACTTGGGGGAACGCTGTGTGAAAGGAAATTTGTGGCTCCTCTCAGATTCCAGAACTCTCTGTCGCTGAAATGTGAGGAAAAAAGTGTTTTTTAGCACAATTTTGAGGTTTGCAAAGGATTCTGGGTAGCAGAACCTGGTGAGAGCCCCACAGGTCACCCTGCCATGGATTCCCCTAGGTCTCTAGTTTTCAAAAATGCACAGGTTTGGTAGGTTTCCCTAGGTGCCGTCTGAACTAGAGGCCATAATCCACAGGTAGGCACTTTGCAAAAAACACCTCTGTTTTCTGTAGAAAAATGTGATGTGTCCACGTTGTGTTTTGGAGCATTTCCTGTCGCAGGCTGTATGCCTACCCATACAAGTGAGGTACCATTTTTATCGGGAGACTTGGGGGAATGCTGGGTGGAAGTACATTTTTGGCTCCTCCCAGATTCTAGAACGCTCTGTCACTGAAATGTGAGGAAAAGGTGATTTTTTAGCCAAATTTTGAGGTTTGCAAAGGATTCTGGGTAATAGAATCTGGTGAGAGCCCCACAAGTCACCCTGTCTTGGGTTCCCCTAGGTCTCTAGTTTTCAAAAATGCACAGGTTTGGTAGGTTTCCCTAGGTGCCGGCTGAACTAGAGGCCATAATCCACAGGAAGGCACTTTGGAAAAAACACCTCTGGGGAAGCGCTGTGACCGGAGGAGGGGCAGGAGCCCTTTAAATTTGTATCGCGCTCCCGCCGTCGCGGGAAGCGCTGTGACCGGAGGAGGGGCAGGAGCCCTTTAAATTTGTATCGCGCTCCCGCCGTCGCGGGACGCGCTGTGATCGGAGGAGGGGCAGGAGCCCTTTAAATTTGTATCGCGCTCCCGCCGTCGCGGGAAGCGCTGTGACCGGAGGAGGGGCAGGAGCCCTTTAAATTTGTATCGCGCTCCCGCCGTCGCGGGAAGCGCTGTGACCGGAGGAGGGGCAGGAGCCCTTTAAATTTGTATCGCGCTCCCGCCGTCGCGGGAAGCGCTGTGACCGGAGGAGGGGCAGGAGCCCTTTAAATTTGTATCGCGCTCCCGCCGTCGCGGGAAGCGCTGTGACCGGAGGAGGGGCAGGAGCCCTTTAAATTTGTATCGCGCTCCCGCCGTCGCGGGAAGCGCTGTGACCGGAGGAGGGGCAGGAGCCCTTTAAATTTGTATCGCGCTCCCGCCGTCGCGGGAAGCGCTGTGACCGGAGGAGGGGCAGGAGCCCTTTAAATTTGTATCGCGCTCCCGCCGTCGCGGGACGCGCTGTGACCGGAGGAGGGGCAGGAGCCCTTTAAATTTGTATCGCGCTCCCGCCGTCGCGGGACGCGCTGTGACCGGAGGAGGGGCAGGAGCCCTTTAAATTTGTATCGCGCTCCCGCCGTCGCGGGAAGCGCTGTGACCGGAGGAGGGGCAGGAGCCCTTTAAATTTGTATCGCGCTCCCGCCGTCGCGGGAAGCGCTGTGACCGGAGGAGGGGCAGGAGCCCTTTAAATTTGTATCGCGCTCCCGCCGTCGCGGGAAGCGCTGTGACCGGAGGAGGGGCAGGAGCCCTTTAAATTTGTATCGCGCTCCCGCCGTCGCGGGAAGCGCTGTGACCGGAGGAGGGGCAGGAGCCCTTTAAATTTGTATCGCGCTCCCGCCGTCGCGGGAAGCGCTGTGACCGGAGGAGGGGCAGGAGCCCTTTAAATTTGTATCGCGCTCCCGCCGTCGCGGGAAGCGCTGTGACCGGAGGAGGGGCAGGAGCCCTTTAAATTTGTATCGCGCTCCCGCCGTCGCGGGAAGCGCTGTGACCGGAGGAGGGGCAGGAGCCCTTTAAATTTGTATCGCGCTCCCGCCGTCGCGGGACGCGCTGTGACCGGAGGAGGGGCAGGAGCCCTTTAAATTTGTATCGCGCTCCCGCCGTCGCGGGAAGCGCTGTGACCGGAGGAGGGGCAGGAGCCCTTTAAATTTGTATCGCGCTCCCGCCGTCGCGGGAAGCGCTGTGACCGGAGGAGGGGCAGGAGCCCTTTAAATTTGTATTGCGCTCCCGCCGTCGCGGGAAGCGCTGTGATCGGAGGAGGGGCAGGAGCCCTTTAAATTTGTATCGCGCTCCCGGTTTCGCGGGAAGCGCTGTGACCGGAGGAGGGGCAGGAGCCCTTTAAATTTGTATCGCGCTCCCGGTTTCGCGGGAAGCGCTGTGACCGGAGGAGGGGCAGGAGCCCTTTAAATTTGTATCGCGCTCCCGCCGTCGCGGGAAGCGCTGTGACCGGAGGAGGCGCTCCCGCCGTCGCGGGAAGCGCTGTGACCGGAGGAGGGGCAGGAGCCCTTTAAATTTGTATCGCGCTCCCGCCGTCACGGGACGCGCGCGGGCGGCGCCCGGGCGAAGCCCGGGCCAAGGGCGGGCCCGTCCTTCGCCCGTCATCGACCGGAAGAGGCCGGGCTGGGCCCCCCCCTAACGTCTACTTCTTCTGCCTGTGGAATCTCCATCAGGGTGCTGTACCAGATATTGTGTGAGTTTGTTACCAAATATGGGGAAAAGAAAGTCTAATGTCCAGAAGGGGGAAGCCGGGTCCAGCTCCCTTCAGTCCTCCATTACTAGTTATTTATCCTCTGTGATGGGGGCCATTGAATCCGAACTTGAACATGTAGAAGAAAGGATTGGGGCTGTCCAAAGTACTGTCCAACACCCCCCCTTGGAACCTACCATCCATATTTCCACTTTTCCAAGGACTGGTCCTTCATCACTGATCTCGCCTCTGAATACCAGCCAGTTGGGCGCCGATATACTCCCCACAACCGACCAAATTAATTCTTCTCTCCTTTTAGCTATTCCTCCTCCTGAAAGCTCTTGCTCTCAGGCCGATTCTCCCCCTTTGAAGAAGAGGAGAGCCGGGAAAAAGCTCAAAAATACAAAAAAGGCCCTGGGCCCCAATAAGAATCTACCTACCTCCCTGGCCCATAGTGACCAACCACCAATCCCCCTGGTCTCCTTCCCCGAATGCCCGCCGAGCAAGGATGCTCCTGAAGATCTTTCTAGTTTTATTGACTTGACACTCAAATCCTTTTGTGCAACTCTTGAGGCAAAAATTTCCACCTTGATCGCTAGGAAGCTCGATTGCTTTTGTAACGATGTGACCAGGTTTTTATCTAGTTTTTTAAAACCAGGTCCTTTATGCTCGGGAATACTTCATAGCCCCGAACCAGCACATCAGTCTACTCCTCCCCCTACTTTGGTATCCCAAGGAGTAAGCAATTTTTTGCCTGATCCACGAACCGTCTCTGGTCAAGGACCTTTCACTGACAACCCTGCATCAGGGCCGATAAGGGAAGTTTATTCCTCTAGATCGCATGACAAAGATCCTACTAAACTTACTAACCATGTAGACTTTTTACATTTACCACCTGCCTGCAACCCGTACGTTCTGGTTCTTTCAAATGTTCCTCCTCTGGAGTGCTCCAAACAAGAAGATACCCATTCCCTAATTAGAAAAGCTGGTCACTGGTTGAACTTCAATTTCAAATCCAATTGCTTTCATAATGATAAGATTCTCATGGCCCGAAGAGTGAGGAGGGTAGGACACTCCCAAGTATTGGAGGAGGGAGACTATGTTGTTTTAAATTTTGCTAATCCTCGTTCAGTAGACAATTTTTTGACCAATTTGGACTACTGTAAAATGTCAACTAACAGGATTCAAATACATCCCCTGTATCATTTTTACGACCCTGTGCTCCTACCAAACCGCATTGTCACTAATTCTAGTATTCGCAGACCAGATTTTGAAAGGTTTCATTTACAGGTAAATGTACCCTCTAGCAACCGGTTCTCGACTCTCAGTCACCTTGACGTGAACGATTGACTATCGGTGACCCACCCCTGCTCTTCTAAAAAGGAGAGACCAAAGGCTGGGAATGTCCTCGCTGAATGTATCTGGGACACAGGAAAGCCTGATTTGGACCTGAAAGCTCCTATAAATACTAAAGTTCTAATGTCATGTCCTGTGTCTAGACCATTAACTCTGCTTAGCTGGAACATAGCAGGGCTGCGATCTAAATCTGACAATTCGGACTGGAAAAGCTTCATTTCCTCCTACGATATAATCTGTCTACAGGAGACCTGGTCCAAAGATACGTTCCTCTTGAACGGTTTCACCTCCTTGTGTCAGCCGGCATTAACTTCCCAGATGGGGAGAGCTAGTGGCGGCCTCTTAGTTCTCGTTTCCGTACATCTCCCGCTTTTAAAAGTGTCTTTAATCTGGTCTTCCCTTTATTTTATGGTTGTCCTTGTCTCTATCTGTGGCCAAAAGGTTATCCTTATTTTAAACTTTTATAACAATATTCCACGGGGCCTCCTTATGGGTCATTTGGAAGAGGTAACGGATTTTATAGATTCTTCACATGCTTTGCAGAATAGTGACCTAATTATTATATGGGTGGGCGATTTCAACACTCCTCTGTGCAGCAAAGAACACATGGACCTGTGTGCCTTTCCTGCTGAGGGCAGAGAGTCAGTATTTCATTTTAACCACACATCTGAAGGAGATGCCTTAAACCTTTTTACTTGTAAATTTGACTTGGTCCATGTTACCGAGAAATTGGCCCCTGACGCCTGTAATATACCAACCTTTACAGGGAATTTGAGGGGGAGTATTATCGATTTCATACTTATCAGCTCCTCTGATTTTTACGTAATTCAAGAATTCAAGATTACGCCCCACTGTGCGAGTGATCATAACCCCCTTAGTATTATATTGGACCTAAAAATTATTCAGGCATCCAATAATAAAAGCGTGAGCGCTGCTACTGTTTATAATCCAAACTGTGGCATACGTTTAAAATGGGACAAAATAGATCCAAAACTCTTTAACCAGGAAATTGTAAGAAGTAGGTCGGACTCGATTCAAATGTGTCTCTCCCAGCAGTTAGATTCTGACCGCATAGTGCGTGAATTTGAATTTTTAAGCACTGACATTTCACGCGCCTTGGCGGTGGACAGGCCTGCGAAGGGGCCGGCGGCCCACAGATGGTTCGATTCCGCGTGTTCATCTGCCCACAAAAAACTCAAAGATGCACTTAAAGCAGTTCCTCTCTCCCGACAATTAGTTAAAATAGCCAGAGTTGATTATAAGGCTGCCATTGACAAACGGAAATCAGAAATTAGGTCCAGGGCCTGGGGCGATCTTTTGGCCGCATCTGAGCAGAAGGACACTTCTAAATTTTGGAAAGTGATTAATCACTCATACTTTTCTGGTCACCACTCTTTGGCCGATGACTGTCTTATTACTGAGGATGTCTGGTTAACTCATTTTAGGAAAGTCTTCTGTTCAGGATCCTATGAAAATTCGCTTGTAAATTCTTCTACACTTTTCAATTTAGATTCCAAAACTAAGGCCCCAAACATTATTTTTGACCTCCACGAGGTCAAAAATGCTATTATTAGATCAAGGCAGGGAAAAGCTCCCGGCCCTGATGGGGTTCCCGCTGATCTTTTTAAATCAGAAATTGATCTTTGGGGTCCGCTAGTTACAAATGTTTTGAATAGTGTGGTAAACAGTAACGTGCCCCTTTCATGGAAATCGGCCATTATTGTTCCTATCTTTAAAAAAGGTAATAGACAAGATCCTTCCTGTTACAGACCAATCTCTCTTATTGATTCGACGGCAAAGATTTTAGGTAGAGTGATCTTGTCCCGGTTAGAAGACTGGGTGTCCGAGGCCCATATTTTATCCCCTATTCAATTTGGTTTTAGACCTGGTGTAGGCACAGTTGAGCAAGTTTTAAACTTGCAGCTGATACTCAGCAAATATGTGACAGTCAAAAAAGAGTCTATTCACATGGCTTTCATTGATCTAACCAGTGCCTTTGATATGGTTAATAGGTCAAAGTTATGGCAAATTTTGGAAGTCTTAGGCTGCGATCCGCCTCTTTTGGAGCTTATTAAACGCCTACACACAGACCTAACAATTTCTGTTCAGGTCGGCTCACATGGGCAGAGAACCTCCCCCATCCCGTCAACTAGGGGCGTAAGGCAGGGATGTATCTTAGCCCCTTTTCTCTTTCTGATTTATATAAATGGGCTCTATGATTCACTTTTAAAACATGCAAAGGACATACCGAAGATGGGTCAGAGACACCTCCCAGTTTTATTATACGCTGACGATGCAGTTTTAATTGCCCGTACTGCAAACGGTTTACAGGGACTACTGGATGTATTTTACGATTTTATGCTGAATCTGGATCTGAAAGTAAATTACACAAAGACTTTTGTTATGACTTGTGGCCCACGCAACACTAAGTCTAAACTATTTTCTATGGGAGGGCACACTCTTAATAAGGTCAAAGAATTTTGTTATCTAGGCATGTACATGAGTTCTTCTTTGTCCTGGAAGACACACATTAATTTTAAGCTCCTACAGTTGATAAGGAACAATGAAGCAATTTTTCGCTTTTCAAATAAACTAGGTCACAGACCCCCTGCTCAGTTGAAAACTCTTTATAATTCCAAATGCACTGCATCAGTCCTTTATGGGGCAGGCGTCTGGGGCTTTAATAAAATACCGTCTCTTCAGAGTGTAGAAAATAAATTCCTGCGCAGATTATTGTTGGTTCCAAAATGCACCGCAAACATAATCTGCCATGAAGAACTGGGTCAGTGCTTTTTGGAGGACAGGGTCTTTATGGCTCCCCTACTGCTGTGGATCAAATGTTGGTCAAATCCTATGGCAAGTTTGGTCCAAGACTGTATCACTGATTGTCTTCAATTGGAATACTCAAATAGGATTCCCTGGCTTATGTTTCTGCAAAACTCCTTTGAGAACCTAGGGCTTAGATATATGTTTGATGATCCCCATCTATTAACCACAAACTCTAGGTCTGTTTTGAAGTCTACCTATTCCAAGCACATATCAGAGCTGAGATTTTATAGTTCCCTGAAATTGAAATCTTTTGATTCTTATTCTCGGATTGTGACTGTTCCATGCCTTGAACCCTATTTGTCTTGGTTTTCAAGTTTTAAAATAATTTCCTTTTTAACACTTTTTAGACTTAATCTAATTCATTTTAAGGTAGCTTTCCCTGAACCATGTTTCTGGAAAAAGGATTTACCGCTTTGTCCCTGTGACTCCAAATCAACCCAGAGCACTTTGCACTTTTTTCTTTTTTGCCCTTTATATGCTGCACCTAGAGGGGCCTTTATTTTACCCACGTTACGTCTTTTTAGACCTATTCATTATAAGGAAGCCCTGCTATACCTTCAGAGGTTGCCTAATATCCAAATTTGTCACCATGTATTAGACTTTGTCACAGCTTCTTTACGCATTAGGAAAAGTCCTATTCCTTTTTAAATATTTTATGTACGTATAGCATATCCTTTTAACGCCAATATTTGTACTTTTCTGACTTTGTGATTTTTAATCATGTCTAGTATATCTATCTATGTATGTCAAGGGGTTTCAGTTTGGATGTTCATCTGGTGCTTCCAGTAATGGTTTTTAAGCTTTATTTTACTATTTATAGATTGTGAAATGTGTCTTGGTTTGTACTTTTATGGCAATTGCCGAATAAAGTTATTTGACTGACTGACTGACTGACACCTCTGTTTTCTGTCGAAAAATTTTATGTGTCCACGTTGTGTTTTGCAGCATTTCCTATCGCGGGCACAATTTCTACCCACTCAAGGGAAGTACCATTTTTATCAGGAGACTTGGGGGAACGCTGGGTGGGAGGACATTTGTGGCTCCTCTCAGATTCCAGAACTCCCTGTCACTGAAATGTGAGGAAAAAGTGTTTTGTTAGCCAAATTTTGAGGTGTGCAAAGGATTCTGGGCAACAGAACCTGGTGAGAGCCCCACAAATCACCCCGTCTTGTATTCCCCTAGGTCTATAGTTTTCAAAAATGCACAGGTTTGGTAGGTTTCCCTAGGTGCCGGCTGAACTAGAGGCCATAATCCACAGGTAGACACTTTGCAAAAAAACACCTCTGTTTTCTATAGAAAAATGTGATGTGTCCTCGTTGTGTTTTGGAGCATTTACTATCGCGGGCACTATGCCTACCCACACAAGTGAGGTACCATTTGGATCGGGAGACTTGGGGGAACTCTGGGTGGAAGGAAATTCGTGGCTCCTCTCACATTCCAGAACTTTCTGTCACCGAAGTGTGAGGAAAAAGTGTATTTTTTAGCCAAATTTTGAGGTTTGCAAAGGATTCTGGGTAACAGAACCTGGGGAGAGCCCCACAAGTCATCCCGTCCTGGATTCCCCTAGGTCTCTAGTTTTCAATAATGCACAGGTTTAGTAGGTTTCCCTAGGTGCCGGCTGAACTAGAGGCCATAATCCACAGGTAGGCACTTTGCAAAAAAACAACTCTGTTTTCTGCAGAAAAATGTGATGTGTCCACGTTGTGTTTTGGAGCATTTCCTGTCACGGGCACTATGCCTACCCCACACAAGTGAGGTACCATTTGGATCGGGAGACTTGGGGGAATGCTGGGTGGAAGGAAATTTGTGGCTCCTCTCAGATTCCAGAACTCTCTGTCACTGAAATGTGAGGAAAAAGTGTTTTTTAGCAAAATTTTGAGGTTTGCAAAGGATTCTGGGCAACAGAACCTGGTGAGAGCCCCACAGGTCACCCTGTCATTGATTCCCCTAGGTCTCTAGTTTTAAAAAATGCACAGGTTTGGTAGGTTTCCCTAGGTGCCGGCTGAGCTGGAGTCCAAAATCCACAGGTAGGAACTTTGCAAAAAACACCTCTGTTTTCTGTAGAAAAATGTGATGTGTCCACATTGTGTTTTGGAGCATTTCCTATAGCAGGCACTATGCCTACCCACACAAGTGAAGTATCATTTTTTATCGGGAGACTTGGGGGAACGCTGGGTGGAAGGACATTTGTGGCTCCTCTCTGATTCCAGAACTCTCTGTCACCGAAATGTGAGGAAAAAGTGTTTTTTAGCCAAATTGTGAGGTTTGGAAAGGATTCTGGGTAACAGAACCTGGTGAGAGCCCCACAGGTCACCCTGTCTTGGATTCCCCTAGGTCTCTAGTTTTCAAAAATGCACAGGTTTGGTAGGTTTCCCTAGGTGCCGGCTGAACTAGAGGCCATAATCCACAGGAAGGCACTTTGGAAAAAACACCTCTGTTTTCTGTAGAAAAATGTGATGTGTCCACGTTGTGTTTTGCAGCATTTCCTGTCGCGGGCACTATGCCTACCCACACAAGTGAGGTGCCATTTGTATCGGGAGACTTGGGGGAACGCTGGGTGGAAGGAAATTTGTGGCTCCTCTCAGATTCCAGAACTCTCTGTCACTGAAATGTGAGGAAAAAGTGTTTTTTAGCCAAATTTTGAGGTTTGCAAAGGATTCTGGGTAACAGAACCTGGTGAGAGCCCCACAGGTCACCCCGTCTTGGATTCCCCTAGGTCTCTAGTTTAAAAAAATGCACAGGTTTGGTAGGTTTCCCTAGGTGCCGTCTGAACTAGAGGCCATAATCCACAGGTAGGCACTTTGCAAAAAACACCTCTGTATTCTGTAGAAAAATGTGATGTGTCCACGTTGTGTTTTGGAGCATTTCCTATCGCGGGCACAATGCCTACCCATACAAGTGAAGTAGCATTTTTATCAGGAGACTTGGGGGAACGCTGGGTGGGAGGACATTTGTGGCTCCTCTCAGATTCCAGAACTCTCTGTCACCGAAATGTGAGGAAAAAGTGTTTTTTTAGCCAAATTTTGAGGTGTGCAAAGGATTCTGGGTAACAGAACCTGGTGAGAGCCCCACAAATCACCCCGTCTTGGATTCCCCTAGGTCTCTAGTTTTCAAAAATGCACAGGTTTGGTAGGTTTCCCTAGGTGCCGGCTGAACTAGAGGCCATAATCCACAGGTAGGCACTTTGCAAAAAAACACCTCTGTTTTCTGTAGCAAAATTTGATGGGTCCTCGTTGTGTTTTGGAGCATTTACTATCGCGGGCACTATGCCTACCCACACAAGTGAAGTATAATTTTTATCTGGAGACTGAGGGGAACGCTGGGTGGAAGGAAATTTGTGGCTCCTCTCAGATTCCAGAACTCTCTGTCACTGAAATGTGAGGAAAAAGTGTTTTTTAGCAAAATTTTGAGGTTTGCAAAGGATTCTGGGCAACAGACCCTGGTGAGAGCCCCACAGGTCACCCTGTCATGGATTCCCCTTGGTCTCTAGTTTTAAAAAATGCATAGGTTTGGTCGGTTTCCCTAGGTGCCGGCTGAGCTAGAGTCCAAAATCCACAGGTAGGCACTTTGCAAAAAACACCTCTGTTTTTTGTAGAAAAATGTGATGTGTCCACGGTGTGTTTTGGAACATTTCCTGTCGCGGGCACTATGCCTACCCACACAAGTGAGGTACCATTTTTATCGGGAGACTTGGGGGAACGCTGGGTGGAAGGAAATTCGTGGCTCCTCTCACATTCCAGAACTTTCTGTCACCGAAATGTGAGGAAAAAGTGTTTTTTTAGCCAAATTTTGAGGTTTGTAAAGGATTCTGGGTAATAGAACCTGGTGAGAGCCCCACAAGTCACCCAGTCCTGGATTCCCCTAGGTCTCTAGTTTTCAAAAATGCACAGGTGTGGTAGGTTTCCCTAGGTGCTGGCTGAGCTAGAGGCCAAAATCCACAAGTAGGCACTTTGCAAAAAACACCTCTGTTTTCTGTAGAAAAATGTGATATGTTCACGTTTTGTTTTGGAGCATTTCCTGTCGCGGGCAGTATGCCTACCCATACAAGTGAGGTACCATTTTTATCGGGAGACTTGGGGGAACGCTGGGTTGAAGGAATTTTTTGGCTCCTCCCAGTTTCTAGAACGCTCTGTCACCGAAATGTGAGGAAAAGGTGATTTTTTAGCCAAATTTTGAGGTTTGCAAAGGATTCTGGGTAACAGAACCTGGGGAGAGCCCCACAAGTCATCCCGTCCTGGATTCCCCTAGGTCTCTAGTTTTCAATAATGCACAGGTTTGGTAGGTTTCCCTAGGTGTCGGCTGAACTAGAGGCCATAATCCACAGGTAGGCACTTAGCAAAAATCAACTCTGTTTTCTGTAGAAAAATGTGATGTGTCCACGTTGTGTTTTGGAGCATTTCCTGTCACGGGCACTATGCCTACCCACACAAGTGAGGTACCATTTGGATCGGGAGACTTGGGGGAACGCTGTGTGGAAGGAAATTTGTGGCTCCTCTCAGATTCCAGAACTCTCTGTCGCTGAAATGTGAGGAAAAAGTGTTTTTTAGCACAATTTTGAGGTTTGCAAAGGATTCTGGGTAGCAGAACCTGGTGAGAGCCCCACAGGTCACCCTGCCATGGATTCCCCTAGGTCTCTAGTTTTAAAAAATGCATAGGTTTGGTAGGTTTCCCTATGTGCTGGCTGAGCTAGAGGCCAAAATCCACAAGTAGGCACTTTGCAAAAAACACCTCTGTTTTCTGTAGAAAAATGTGATATGTTCACGTTGTGTTTTGGAGCATTTCCTATCGCGGGCACTATGCCTACCCATACTAGTGAGGTACCATTTTTATCGGGAGAGTTTGGGAATGCTGGGTGGAAGTAAATTTGTGGCTCCTCCCACATTCTAGAACGCTCTGTCACCGAAATGTGAGGAAAAGGTGATTTTTTTAGCCAAATTTTGAGGTTTGCAAAGGATTCTGGGTAACAGAACCTGGGGAAAGCCCCACAAGTCATCCCGTCCTGGATTCCCCTAGGTCTTTAGTTTTCAATAATGCACAGGTTTGGTAGGTTTCCCTAGGTGCCGGCTGAACTAGAGGCCATAATCCACAGGTAAGCAGTTTGCAAAAAAACATCTCTGTTTTCTGTAGAAAAATGTGATGTGTCCACGTTGTGTTTTGGAGCATTTCCTATCGCGGGCACTATGCCTACCCACACAAGTGAAGTATCATTTTTATCGGGAGACTTAAGGGAACGCTGGGTGGAAGGACATTTGTGGCTCCTCTCAGATTCCAGAACTCTCTGTCACTGAAGTGTGAGGAAAAAGAGGTTTTTTTAGCCAAATTTTGAGTCTTGCAAAGGCTTCTGGGTAACAGAACCTGGTGAGAGCCCCACAAGTCACCCCGTCTTGGATTCCCCTAGGTCTCTAGTTTTAAAAAATGCACAGGTTTGGTAGGTTTCCCTAGTGGCCGGCTGAACTAGAGGCCATAATCCACAGGTAGGCACTTTGCAAAAAACACCTCTGTTTTCTGTAGAAAAATGTGATGTGTCCACGTTGTGTTTTGGTGCATTTCCTGTCGCGGGCAGTATGTCTACCCATACTAGTGAGGTACAATTTTTATCGGGAGACTTGGGGGAATGCTGGGTGGAAGTAAATTTGTGGCTCCTCCCACATTCTAGAACGCTCTGTCACCGAAATGTGAGGAAAAAAGTGTTTTTTAAGCCAAATTTTGAGGTTTGCAAAGGATTCTGGGTAACAGAACCTGGGGAGAGCCCCACAAGTCATCCCGTCCTGGATTCCCCTAGGTCTCTAGTTTTCAATAATGCACAGGTTTGGTAGGTTTCCCTAGGTGCCGTCTGAACTAGAGGCCATAATCCACAGGTAGGCACTTTGCAAAAAACACCTCTGTTTTCTGTAGAAAAATGTGATGTGTCCACGTTGTGTTTTGGAGCATTTCCTGTTGCAGGCAGTATGCCTACCCATACAAGTGAGGTACCATTTTTATCAGGAGACTTGGGGGAATGCTGGGTGGAAGTAAATTTTTGGCTCCTCCCAGATTCTAGAACGCTCTGTCACTGAAATGTGAGGAAAAGGTGATTTTTTAGCCAAATTTTGAGGTTTGCAAAGGATTCTGGGTAATAGAATCTGGTGAGAGCCCCACAAGTCACCCTGTCTTGGGTTCCCCTAGGTCTCTAGTTTTAAAAAATGCACAGGTTTGGTAGGTTTCCCTAGGTGCCGGCTGAACTAGAGGCCATAATCCACAATAAGGCACTTTGGAAAAAACACCTCTGTTTTCTGTAGAAAAATGTGATGTGTCCACGTTGTGTTTTGCAGCATTTCCTATCGCGGGCACAATTCCTACCCACACAAGGGAAGTACCATTTTTATCAGGAGACTTGGGGGAACGCTGGGTGGGAGGACATTCGTGGCTCCTCTCACATTCCAGAACTTTCTGTCACCGAAGTGTGAGGAAAAAGTGTATTTTTTAGCCAAATTTAGAGGTTTGCAAAGGATTCTGGGTAACAGAACCTGGGGAGAGCCCCACAAGTCATCCCGTCCTGGATTCCCCTAGGTCTCTAGTTTTCAATAATTCACAGGTTTAGTAGGTTTCCATAGGTGCCGGCTGAACTAGAGGCCATAATCCACAGGTAGGCACTTTGCAAAAAAACAACTCTGTTTTCTGCAGAAAAATGTGATGTGTCCACGTTGTGTTTTGGAGCATTTCCTGTCACGGGCACTATGCCTACCCCACACAAGTGAGGTACCATTTGGATCGGGAGACTTGGGGGAATGCTGGGTGGAAGGAAATTTGTGGCTCCTCTCAGATTCCAGAACTCTCTGTCACTGAAATGTGAGGAAAAAGTGTTTTTTAGCAAAAGTTTGAGGTTTGCAAAGGATTCTGGGCAACAGAACCTGGTGAGAGCCCCACAGGTCACCCTGTCATTGATTCCCCTAGGTCTCTAGTTTTAAAAAATGCACAGGTTTGGTAGGTTTCCCTAGGTGCCGGCTGAGCTGGAGTCCAAAATCCACAGGTAGGAACTTTGCAAAAAACACCTCTGTTTTCTGTAGAAAAATGTGATGTGTCCACATTGTGTTTTGGAGCATTTCCTATAGCAGGCACTATGCCTACCCACACAAGTGAAGTATCATTTTTTATTGGAAGACTTGGGGGAACGCTGGGAGGAAGGACATTTGTGGCTCCTCTCTGATTCCAGAACTCTCTGTCACCGAAATGTGAGGAAAAAGTGTTTTTTAGCCAAATTGTGAGGTTTGGAAAGGATTCTGGGTAACAGAACCTGGTGAGAGCCCCACAGGTCACCCTGTCTTGGATTCCCCTAGGTCTCTAGTTTTCAAAAATGCACAGGTTTGGTAGGTTTCCCTAGGTGCCGGCTGAACTAGAGACCATAATCCACAGGTAGGCACTTTGCAAAAAAACACCTGTTTTCTGTAGAAAAATGTGATGTGTCCACGTTGTGTTTTGGAACATTTCCTGTCGCGGGCACTATGCCTACCCACACAAGTGAGGTACAATTTTTATCGGGAGACTTGGGGGAACGCTGGGTGGAAGGAAATTCGTGGCTCCTCTCACATTCCAGAACTTTCTGTCACCGAAATGTGAGGAAAAAGTGTTTTTTCAGCCAAATTTTGAGGTTTGTAAAGGATTCTGGGTAATAGAACCTGATGAGAGCCCCACAAGTCATCCCGTCCTGGATTCCCCTAGGTCTCTAGTTTTCAATAATGCACAGGTTTGGTAGGTTTCCCTAGGTGCCGGCTGAACTAGAGGCCATAATCCACAGGAAGGCACTTTGGAAAAAACACCTCTGTTTTCTGTAGAAAAATTTGATGTGTCCACGTTGTGTTTTGCAGCATTTCCTATCGCGGGCACAATTCCTACCCACACAAGGGAAGTACCATTTTTATCAGGAGACTTGGGGGAACGCTGGGTGGGAGGACATTTGTGGCTCCTCTCAGATTCCAGAACTCCCTGTCACTGAAATGTGAGGAAAAAGTGTTTTGTTAGCCAAATTTTGAGGTGTGCAAAGGATTCTGGGTAACAGAACCTGGTGAGAGCCCCACAGGTCACCCTGTCTTGGATTCCCCTAGGTCTCTAGTTTTCAAAAAAGCACAGGTTTGGTAGGTTTCCCTTGGTGTCGGCTGAACTAGAGGCCATAATCCACAGGTAGGCACTTTGCAAAAAAACAACTCTGTTTTCTGTAGAAAAATGTGATGTGTCCACGTTGTGTTTTGGAGCATTTCCTGTCACGGGCACTATGCCTACCCACACCCCGTCTTGGATTCCCCTAGGTCTCTAGTTTAAAAAAATGCACAGGTTTGGTAGGTTTCCCTAGGTGCCGGCTGAGCTAGAGTCCAAAATCCACAGGTAGGCACTTTGCAAAAAACACCTCTGTTTTCTGTAGAAAAATGTGATGTGTCCACATTGTGTTTTGGAGCATTTCCTATCGTGGGCACAATGCCTACCCACACAAGTGAAGTACCATTTTTATCAGGAGACTTGGGGGAACGCTGGGTGGAAGGACATTTGTGGCTCCTCTCAGATTCCAGAACTCCCTGTCACCGAAATGTGAGGAAAAAGTGTTTTTTTAGCCAAATTTTGAGGTGTGCAAAAGATTCTGGGTAACAGAACTCGGTGAGAGCCCCACAAGTCACCCCGTCTTGGATTCCCCTAGGTCTCTAGTTTTCAAAAATGCACAGGTTTGGTAGGTTTCCCTAGGTGCCGGCTGAACTAGAGGCCATATTCCACAGGTAGGCACTTTGCAAAAAACACCTCTGTTTTCTGTAGAAAAATGTGATGTGTCCACGTTGTGTTTTGGTGCATTTCCTGTCGCGGGCAGTATGCCTACCCATACAAGTGAGGTACCATTTTTATCGGGAGACTTGGGGGAATGCTGGGTGGAAGTAAATTTGTGGCTCCTCCCAGATTCTAGAACGCTCCGTCACTGAAATGTGTGGAAAAGGTGATTTTCTAGCCAAATTTTGAGGTTTGCAAAGGATTCTGGGTAACAGAACCTAGGGAGAGCCCCACAAGTCATCCCGTCCTGGATTCCCCTAGGTCTCTAGTTTTATATAATGCACAGGTTTGGTAGGTTTCCCTAGGTGCCGGCTGAACTAGAGGCCATAATCCACAGGTAGGCACTTTGCAAAAAAACAACTCTGTTTTCTGTAGAAAAATGTGATGTGTCCACGTTGTGTTTTGGAGCATTTCCTGTCACGGGCACTATGCCTACCCACACCCCGTCTTGGATTCCCCTAGGTCTCTAGTTTTAAAAAATGCACAGGTTTGGTAGGTTTCCCTAGGTGCCGGCTGAGCTAGAGTCCAAAATCCACAGGTAGGCACTTTGCAAAAAACACCTCTGTTTTCTGTAGAAAAATGTGATGTGTCCTCGTTGTGTTTTGGAGCATTTCCTATCGCAGGCACTATGCCTACCCACACAAGTGAAGTATCATTTTTATTGGGAGACTTGGGGAAACGCTGGGTGGAAGGACATTTGTGGCTCCTCTCAGATTCCAGAACTCTCTGTCACCGAAATGTGAGGAAAAAGTGTTTTTTTAGCCAAATCTTGAGGTTTGCAAAGGATTCTGGGTAACACAATCTGGTGAGAGCCCCACAAGTCACCCTGTCTTGGATTCCCCTAGGTCTCTAGTTTTCAAAAATGCACAGGTTTGGTAGGTTTCCCTAGGTGCCGGCTGAACTAGAGGCCATAATCCACAGGAAGGCACTTTGGAAAAAACACCTCGGTTTTCTGTAGAAAAATGTGATGTGTCCACGTTGTGTTTTGCAGCATTTCCTGTCGCGGGCACTATGCCTACCGACACAAGTGAGGTACCATTTGTATCGGGAGACTTGGGGGAACGCTGGGTGGAAGGAAATTTGTGGCTCCTCTCAGATTCCAGAACTCTCTGTCACTGAAATGTGAGGAAAAATTGTTTTTTAGCCAAATTTTGAGGTTTGCAAAGGATTCTGGGTAACAGAAACTGGTGAGAGCCCCACAAGTCACCCCGTCTTGGATTCCCCTAGGTCTCTAGTTTTAAAAAATGCACAGGTTTGGTAGGTTTCCCTAGGTGCCGGCTGAACTAGAGGCCATATTCCACAGGTAGGCACTTTGCAAAAAACACCTCTGTTTTCTGTAGAAAAATGTGATGTGTCCACGTTGTGTTTTGGTGCATTTCCTGTTGCGGGCAGTATGCATACCCATACAATTGAGGTACCATTTTTATCGGGAGACTTGGGGGAACACTGGATGGAAGGTAATTTGTGGCTCCTCCCAGATTCTAGAACGCTCTGTCACCGAAATGTCAGGAAAAGGTGATTTTTTAGCCAAATTTTGAGGTTTGCAAAGGATTCTGGGTAACAGAACCTGGGGAGAGCCCCACAAGTCATCCCGTCCTGGATTCCCCTAGGTCTCTAGTTTTCAATAATGCACAGGTTTGGTAGGTTTCCCTAGGTGCCGGCTGAACTAGAGGCCATAATCCACAGGTAGGCACTTTGCAAAAAAACACCTCTGTTTTCTGTAGAAAAATGTGATGTGTTCTCGTTGTATTTTGGAGCATTTACTATCGCGGACACTATGCCTACCCACACAAGTGAAGTATCATTTTTATCGGGAGACTTAGGGGAACGCTGGGTGGAAGGACATTTGTGGCTCCTCTCAGATTCCAGAACTCTCTGTCACCGAAGTGTGAGGAAAAAGTGTTATTTTTAGCCAAATTTTGAGGTTTGCAAAGGATTCTGGGTAACAGAACCTGGTGAGAGTCCCACAAGTCACCCCGTCTTGGATTCCCCTAGGTCTCTAGTTTTAAAAAATGCACAGGTTTGGTAGGTTTCCCTAGGTGCCGGCTGACCTAGAGGCCATATTCCACAGGTAGGCACTTTGCAAAAAACACCTCTGTTTTCTGTAGAAAAATGTGATGTGTCCACGTTGTGTTTTGGTGCATTTCCTGTTGCGGGCAGTATGCCTACCCATACAAGTGAGGTACCATTTTTATCGGGAGACTTGGGGGAATACTGGGTGGAAGGAAATTTGTGTCTCCTCCCAGATTCTAGAACACTCTGTCACCGAAATGTGAGGAAAAGGTGATTTTTTAGCCACATTTTGAGGTTTGCAAAGGATTCAGGGTAACCGAACCTGGGGAGAGCCCCACAAGTCATCCCGTCCTGGATTCCCCTAGGTCTCTAGTTTTCAATAATGCACAGGTTTGGTAGGTTTCCCAATGGTGCACGCTGAACTAGAGGCCATAATCCACAGGTAGGCACTTTGCAAAAAAAACAACTCTGTTTTCTGTAGAAAAATGTGATGTGTCCACGTTGTATTTTGGAGCATTTCCTGTCACGGGCACTATGCCTACCCACAAAAGTGAGGTACCATTTGGATCGGGAGACTTGGGGGAATGCTGGGTGGAAGGAAATTTGTGGCTCCTCTCAGATTCCAGAACTCTCTGTCACTGAAATGTGAGGAAAAAGTGTTTTTTAGCAAAATTGTGAGGTTTGCAAAGGATTCTGGGCAACAGAACCTGGTGAGAGCCCCACAGGTCACCCTGTCATGGATTCCCCTAGGTCTCTAGTTTTAAAAAATGCACAGGTTTGGTAGGTTTCCCTAGGTGCCGGCTGAGCTAGAGGCCAAAATCCACAAGTAGGCACCTTTGCAAAAAACACCTCTGTTTTCTGTAGAAAAATGTGATGTGTCCACGTTGTGTTTTGGAGCATTTCCTATCGCGGGCACTATGCCTACCCACACAAGTGAAGTATCATTTTTTATCGGGAGACTTGGGGGAACGCTGGGTGGAAGGACATTTGTGGCTCCTCTCAGATTCCAGAACTCTCTGTCACCGAAATGTGAGGAAAACGAGTTTTTTAGCCAAATTTTGAGGTTTGCAAAGGATTCTGGGTAACAGAACCTGGTGAGAGCCCCACAGGTCACCCTGTCTTGGATTCCCCTAGGTCTCTAGTTTTCAAAAATGCACAGGTTTGGTAGGTTTCCCTAGGTGATGGCTGAGCTAGAGGCCAAAATCCACAAGTAGGCACTTTGCAAAAAACACCTCTGTTTTCTGTAGAAAAATGTGATGTGTTCACGTTTTGTTTTGGAGCATTTCCTGTCGCGGGCACTATGCTAACCCATACAAGTGAGGTACCATTTTTATCGGGAGACTTGGGGGAACGCTGGGTGGAAGGAAATTTTTGGCTCCTCCCAGATTCTAGAACGCTCTGTCACCGAAATGTGAGGAAAAGGTGATTTTTTAGCCAAATTTTGAGGTTTGCAAAGGATTCTGGGTAACAGAACCTGAGGAGAGCCCCACAAGTCATCCCGTCCTGGATTCCCCTAGGTCTCTAGTTTTCAATAATGCACAGGTTTGGTAGGTTTCCCTAGGTGCGCGCTGAACTAGAGGCCATAATCCACAGGTAGGCACTTTGCAAAAAAACAACTCTGGTTTCTGTAGAAAAATGTGATGTGTCCACGTTGTGTTTTGGTGCATTTCCTGTTGTGGGCAGTATGCCTACCCATACAAGTGAGGTACCATTTTTATCGGGAGACTTGGGGGAACACTGGGTGGAAGGACATTTGTGGCTCCTCCCAGATTCTAGAACGCTCTGTCACCGAAATGTGAGGAAAAGATGATTTTTTAGCCAAATTTTGAGGTTTGCAAAGGATTCTGGGTAACAGAACCTGGTGAGAGCCCCACAAGTCATCCCGTCCTGGATTCCCCTAGGTCTCTAGTTTTCAATAATGCACAGGTTTGGTAGGTTTCCCTAGGTGCCGGCTGAACTAGAGGCCATAATCCACAGGTAGGCACTTTGCAAAAAAACACCTCTGTTTTCTGTAGAAAAATGTGATGTGTTCTCGTTGTGTTTTGGAGCATTTACTATCGCGGGCACTATGCCTACCCACACAAGTGAAGTATCAATTTTATCGGGAGACTTAGGGGAACGCTGGGTGGAAGGACATTTGTGGCTCCTCTCAGATTCCAGAACTCTCTGTCACCGAAGTGTGAGGAAAAAGTGTTATTTTTAGCCAAATTTTGAGGTTTGCAAAGGATTCTGGGTAACAGAACCTGGTGAGAGCCCCACAAGTCACCCCGTCTTGGATTCCCCTAGGTCTCTAGTTTTCAAAAATGCACAGGTTTGGTAGGTTTCCCTAGGTGCCGGCTGACCTAGAGGCCATATTCCACAGGTAGGCACTTTGCAAAAAACACCTCTGTTTTCTGTAGAAAAATGTGATGTGTCCACGTTGTGTTTTGGTGCATTTCCTGTTGCGGGCAGTATGCCTACCCATACAAGTGAGGTACCATTTTTATCGGGAGACTTGGGGGAATACTGGGTGGAAGGAAATTTGTGTCTCCTCCCAGATTCTAGAACGCTCTGTCACCGAAATGTGAGGAAAAGGTGATTTTTTAGCCACATTTTGAGGTTTGCAAAGGATTCTGGGTAACAGAACCTGGGGAGAGCCCCACAAGTCATCCCGTCCTGGATTCCCCTAGGTCTCTAGTTTTCAATAATGCACAGGTTTGGTAGGTTTCCCAATGGTGCACGCTGAACTAGAGGCCATAATCCACAGGTAGGCACTTTGCAAAAAAAACAACTCTGTTTTCTGTAGAAAAATGTGATGTGTCCACGTTGTATTTTGGAGCATTTCCTGTCACGGGCACTATGCCTACCCACAAAAGTGAGGTACCATTTGGATCGGGAGACTTGGGGGAATGCTGGGTGGAAGGAAATTTGTGGCTCCTCTCAGATTCCAGAACTCTCTGTCACTGAAATGTGAGGAAAAAGTGTTTTTTAGCAAAATTGTGAGGTTTGCAAAGGATTCTGGGCAACAGAACCTGGTGAGAGCCCCACAGGTCACCCTGTCATGGATTCCCCTAGGTCTCTAGTTTTAAAAAATGCACAGGTTTGGTAGGTTTCCCTAGGTGCCGGCTGAGCTAGAGGCCAAAATCCACAAGTAGGCACTTTGCAAAAAACACCTCTGTTTTCTGTAGAAAAATGTGAAGTGTCCACGTTGTGTTTTGGAGCATTTCCTATCGCGGGCACTATGCCTACCCACACAAGTGAAGTATCATTTTTATCGGGAGACTTAAGGGAACGCTGGGTGGAAGGACATTTGTGGCTCCTCTCAGATTCCAGAACTCTCTGTCACTGAAGTGTGAGGAAAAAGAGGTTTTTTTTAGCCAAATTTTGAGTCTTGCAAAGGCTTCTGGGTAACAGAACCTGGTGAGAGCCCCACAAGTCACCCCGTCTTGGATTCCCCTAGGTCTCTAGTTTTAAAAAATGCACAGGTTTGGTAGGTTTCCCTAGGTGCCGGCTGAACTAGAGGCCATAATCCACAGGTAGGCACTTAGCAAAAAACACCTCTATTTTCTGTAGAAAAATGTGATGTGTCCACGTTGTGTTTTGGTGCATTTCCTGTTGCGGGCAGTATGCCTACCCATACAAGTGAGGTACCATTTTTATCGGGAGACTTGGGGGAATACTGGGTGGAAGGAAATTTGTGTCTCCTCCCAGATTCTAGAACGCTCTGTCACCGAAATGTGAGGAAAAGGTGATTTTTTAGCCACATTTTGAGGTTTGCAAAGGATTCTGGGTAACAGAACCTGGGGAGAGCCCCACAAGTCATCCCGTCCTGGATTCCCCTAGGTCTCTAGTTTTCAATAATGCACAGGTTTGGTAGGTTTCCCAATGGTGCACGCTGAACTAGAGGCCATAATCCACAGGTAGGCACTTTGCAAAAAAAACAACTCTGTTTTCTGTAGAAAAATGTGATGTGTCCACGTTGTATTTTGGAGCATTTCCTGTCACGGGCACTATGCCTACCCACAAAAGTGAGGTACCATTTGGATCGGGAGACTTGGGGGAATGCTGGGTGGAAGGAAATTTGTGGCTCCTCTCAGATTCCAGAACTCTCTGTCACTGAAATGTGAGGAAAAAGTGTTTTTTAGCAAAATTGTGAGGTTTGCAAAGGATTCTGGGCAACAGAACCTGGTGAGAGCCCCACAGGTCACCCTGTCATGGATTCCCCTAGGTCTCTAGTTTTAAAAAATGCACAGGTTTGGTAGGTTTCCCTAGGTGCCGGCTGAGCTAGAGGCCAAAATCCACAAGTAGGCACTTTGCAAAAAACACCTCTGTTTTCTGTAGAAAAATGTGATGTGTCCACGTTGTGTTTTGGAGCATTTCCTATCGCATGCACTATGCCTACCCACACAAGTGAAGTATCATTTTTATCGGGAGACTTAAGGGAACGCTGGGTGGAAGGACATTTGTGGTTCCTCTCAGATTCCAGAACTCTCTGTCACTGAAGTGTGAGGAAAAAGAGGTTTTTTTAGCCAAATTTTGAGTCTTGCAAAGGCTTCTGGGTAACAGAACCTGGTGAGAGCCCCACAAGTCACCCCGTCTTGGATTCCCCTAGGTCTCTAGTTTTAAAAAATGCACAGGTTTGGTAGGTTTCCCTAGGTGCCGGCTGAACTAGAGGCCATAATCCACAGGTAGGCACTTAGCAAAAAACACCTCTATTTTCTGTAGAAAAATGTGATGTGTCCACGTTGTGTTTTGGTGCATTTCCTGTCGCGGGCAGTATGCCTACCCATACTAGTGAGGTACAATTTTTATCGGGAGACATGGGGGAATGCTTTGTGGAAGTAAATTTGTGGCTCCTCCCACATTCTAGAACGCTCTGTCACCGAAATGTGAGGAAAAGGTGATTTTTTAGCCAAATTTTGAGGTTTGCAAAGGATTCTGGGTAACAGAACCTGGGGAGAGCCCCACAAGTCATCCCGTCCTGGATTCCCCTAGGTCTCTAGTTTTCAATAATGCACAGGTTTGGTAGGTTTCCCTAGGTGTCAGCTAAACTAGAGGCCATAATCCACAGGTAGGCACTTAGCAAAAAAACAACTCTGTTTTCTGTAGAAAAATGTGATGTGTCCACGTTGTGTTTTGGAGCATTTCCTGTCACGGGCACTATGCCTACCCACACAAGTGAGGTACCATTTGGATCGGGAGACTTGGGGGAACGCTGTGTGAAAGGAAATTTGTGGCTCCTCTCAGATTCCAGAACTCTCTGTCGCTGAAATGTGAGGAAAAAAGTGTTTTTTAGCACAATTTTGAGGTTTGCAAAGGATTCTGGGTAGCAGAACCTGGTGAGAGCCCCACAGGTCACCCTGCCATGGATTCCCCTAGGTCTCTAGTTTTCAAAAATGCACAGGTTTGGTAGGTTTCCCTAGGTGCCGTCTGAACTAGAGGCCATAATCCACAGGTAGGCACTTTGCAAAAAAACACCTCTGTTTTCTGTAGAAAAATGTGATGTGTTCTCGTTGTGTTTTGGAGCATTTACTATCGCGGGCACTATGCCTACCCACACAAGTGAAGTATCAATTTTATCGGGAGACTTAGGGGAACGCTGGGTGGAAGGACATTTGTGGCTCCTCTCAGATTCCAGAACTCTCTGTCACCGAAGTGTGAGGAAAAAGTGTTATTTTTAGCCAAATTTTGAGGTTTGCAAAGGATTCTGGGTAACAGAACCTGGTGAGAGCCCCACAAGTCACCCCGTCTTGGATTCCCCTAGGTCTCTAGTTTTCAAAAATGCACAGGTTTGGTAGGTTTCCCTAGGTGCCGGCTGACCTAGAGGCCATATTCCACAGGTAGGCACTTTGCAAAAAACACCTCTGTTTTCTGTAGAAAAATGTGATGTGTCCACGTTGTGTTTTGGTGCATTTCCTGTTGCGGGCAGTATGCCTACCCATACAAGTGAGGTACCATTTTTATCGGGAGACTTGGGGGAATACTGGGTGGAAGGAAATTTGTGTCTCCTCCCAGATTCTAGAACGCTCTGTCACCGAAATGTGAGGAAAAGGTGATTTTTTAGCCACATTTTGAGGTTTGCAAAGGATTCTGGGTAACAGAACCTGGGGAGAGCCCCACAAGTCATCCCGTCCTGGATTCCCCTAGGTCTCTAGTTTTCAATAATGCACAGGTTTGGTAGGTTTCCCAATGGTGCACGCTGAACTAGAGGCCATAATCCACAGGTAGGCACTTTGCAAAAAAAACAACTCTGTTTTCTGTAGAAAAATGTGATGTGTCCACGTTGTATTTTGGAGCATTTCCTGTCACGGGCACTATGCCTACCCACAAAAGTGAGGTACCATTTGGATCGGGAGACTTGGGGGAATGCTGGGTGGAAGGAAATTTGTGGCTCCTCTCAGATTCCAGAACTCTCTGTCACTGAAATGTGAGGAAAAAGTGTTTTTTAGCAAAATTGTGAGGTTTGCAAAGGATTCTGGGCAACAGAACCTGGTGAGAGCCCCACAGGTCACCCTGTCATGGATTCCCCTAGGTCTCTAGTTTTAAAAAATGCACAGGTTTGGTAGGTTTCCCTAGGTGCCGGCTGAGCTAGAGGCCAAAATCCACAAGTAGGCACTTTGCAAAAAACACCTCTGTTTTCTGTAGAAAAATGTGATGTGTCCACGTTGTGTTTTGGAGCATTTCCTATCGCGGGCACTATGCCTACCCACACAAGTGAAGTATCATTTTTATCGGGAGACTTAAGGGAACGCTGAGTGGAAGGACATTTGTGGCTCCTCTCAGATTCCAGAACTCTCTGTCACTGAAGTGTGAGGAAAAAGAGGTTTTTTTAGCCAAATTTTGAGTCTTGCAAAGGCTTCTGGGTAACAGAACCTGGTGAGAGCCCCACAAGTCACCCCGTCTTGGATTCCCCTAGGTCTCTAGTTTTAAAAAATGCACAGGTTTGGTAGGTTTCCCTAGGTGCCGGCTGAACTAGAGGCCATAATCCACAGGTAGGCACTTAGCAAAAATCACCTCTATTTTCTGTAGAAAAATGTGATGTGTCCACGTTGTGTTTTGGTGCATTTCCTGTTGCGGGCAGTATGCCTACCCATACAAGTGAGGTACCATTTTTATCGGGAGACTTGGGGGAATACTGGGTGGAAGGAAATTTGTGTCTCCTCCCAGATTCTAGAACGCTCTGTCACCGAAATGTGAGGAAAAGGTGATTTTTTAGCCACATTTTGAGGTTTGCAAAGGATTCTGGGTAACAGAACCTGGGGAGAGCCCCACAAGTCATCCCGTCCTGGATTCCCCTAGGTCTCTAGTTTTCAATAATGCACAGGTTTGGTAGGTTTCCCAATGGTGCACGCTGAACTAGAGGCCATAATCCACAGGTAGGCACTTTGCAAAAAAAACAACTCTGTTTTCTGTAGAAAAATGTGATGTGTCCACGTTGTATTTTGGAGCATTTCCTGTCACGGGCACTATGCCTACCCACAAAAGTGAGGTACCATTTGGATCGGGAGACTTGGGGGAATGCTGGGTGGAAGGAAATTTGTGGCTCCTCTCAGATTCCAGAACTCTCTGTCACTGAAATGTGAGGAAAAAGTGTTTTTTAGCAAAATTGTGAGCTTTGCAAAGGATTCTGGGCAACAGAACCTGGTGAGAGCCCCACAGGTCACCCTGTCATGGATTCCCCTAGGTCTCTAGTTTTAAAAAATGCACAGGTTTGGTAGGTTTCCCTAGGTGCCGGCTGAGCTAGAGGCCAAAATCCACAAGTAGGCACTTTGCAAAAAACACCTCTGTTTTCTGTAGAAAAATGTGATGTGTCCACGTTGTGTTTTGGAGCATTTCCTATCGCATGCACTATGCCTACCCACACAAGTGAAGTATCATTTTTATCGGGAGACTTAAGGGAACGCTGGGTGGAAGGACATTTGTGGCTCCTCTTAGATTCCAGAACTCTCTGTCACTGAAGTGTGAGGAAAAAGAGGTTTTTTTAGCCAAATTTTGAGTCTTGCAAAGGCTTCTGGGTAACAGAACCTGGTGAGAGCCCCACAAGTCACCCCGTCTTGGATTCCCCTAGGTCTCTAGTTTTAAAAAATGCACAGGTTTGGTAGGTTTCCCTAGGTGCCGGCTGAACTAGAGGCCATAATCCACAGGTAGGCACTTAGCAAAAAACACCTCTATTTTCTGTAGAAAAATGTGATGTGTCCACGTTGTGTTTTGGTGCATTTCCTGTCGCGGGCAGTATGCCTACCCATACTAGTGAGGTACAATTTTTATCGGGAGACATGGGGGAATGCTTTGTGGAAGTAAATTTGTGGCTCCTCCCACATTCTAGAACGCTCTGTCACCGAAATGTGAGGAAAAGGTGATTTTTTAGCCAAATTTTGAGGTTTGCAAAGGATTCTGGGTAACAGAACCTGGGGAGAGCCCCACAAGTCATCCCGTCCTGGATTCCCCTAGGTCTCTAGTTTTCAATAATGCACAGGTTTGATAGGTTTCCCTAGGTGTCAGCTAAACTAGAGGCCATAATCCACAGGTAGGCACTTAGCAAAAAAACAACTCTGTTTTCTGTAGAAAAATGTGATGTGTCCACGTTGTGTTTTGGAGCATTTCCTGTCACGGGCACTATGCCTACCCACACAAGTGAGGTACCATTTGGATCGGGAGACTTGGGGGAACGCTGTGTGAAAGGAAATTTGTGGCTCCTCTCAGATTCCAGAACTCTCTGTCGCTGAAATGTGAGGAAAAAAGTGTTTTTTAGCACAATTTTGAGGTTTGCAAAGGATTCTGGGTAGCAGAACCTGGTGAGAGCCCCACAGGTCACCCTGCCATGGATTCCCCTAGGTCTCTAGTTTTCAAAAATGCACAGGTTTGGTAGGTTTCCCTAGGTGCCGTCTGAACTAGAGGCCATAATCCACAGGTAGGCACTTTGCAAAAAACACCTCTGTTTTCTGTAGAAAAATGTGATGTGTCCACGTTGTGTTTTGGAGCATTTCCTGTCGCAGGCTGTATGCCTACCCATACAAGTGAGGTACCATTTTTATCGGGAGACTTGGGGGAATGCTGGGTGGAAGTAAATTTTTGGCTCCTCCCAGATTCTAGAACGCTCTGTCACTGAAATGTGAGGAAAAGGTGATTTTTTAGCCAAATTTTGAGGTTTGCAAAGGATTCTGGGTAATAGAATCTGGTGAGAGCCCCACAAGTCACCCTGTCTTGGGTTCCCCTAGGTCTCTAGTTTTCAAAAATGCACAGGTTTGGTAGGTTTCCCTAGGTGCCGGCTGAACTAGAGGCCATAATCCACAGGAAGGCACTTTGGAAAAAACACCTCTGTTTTCTGTAGAAAAATTTTATGTGTCCACGTTGTGTTTTGCAGCATTTCCTATCGCGGGCACAATTTCTACCCACACAAGGGAAGTACCATTTTTATCAGGAGACTTGGGGGAACGCTGGGTGGGAGGACATTTGTGGCTCCTCTCAGATTCCAGAACTCCCTGTCACTGAAATGTGAGGAAAAAGTGTTTTGTTAGCCAAATTTTGAGGTGTGCAAAGGATTCTGGGTAACAGAACCTGGTGAGAGCCCCACAAATCACCCCGTCTTGGATTCCCCTAGGTCTATAGTTTTCAAAAATGCACAGGTTTGGTAGGTTTCCCTATGTGCCGGCTGAACTAGAGGCCATAATCCACAGGTAGACACTTTGCAAAAAAACACCTCTGTTTTCTATAGAAAAATGTGATGTGTCCTCGTTGTGTTTTGGAGCATTTACTATCGCGGGCACTATGCCTACCCACACAAGTGAGGTACCATTTGGATCGGGAGACTTGGGGGAACTCTGGGTGGAAGGAAATTCGTGGCTCCTCTCACATTCCAGAACTTTCTGTCACCGAAGTGTGAGGAAAAAGTGTATTTTTTAGCCAAATTTTGAGGTTTGCAAAGGATTCTGGGTAACAGAACCTGGGGAGAGCCCCACAAGTCATCCCGTCCTGGATTCCCCTAGGTCTCTAGTTTTCAATAATGCACAGGTTTAGTAGGTTTCCCTAGGTGCCGGCTGAACTAGAGGCCATAATCCACAGGTAGGCACTTTGCAAAAAAACAACTCTGTTTTCTGCAGAAAAATGTGATGTGTCCACGTTGTGTTTTGGAGCATTTCCTGTCACGGGCACTATGCCTACCCCACACAAGTGAGGTACCATTTGGATCGGGAGACTTGGGGGAATGCTGGGTGGAAGGAAATTTGTGGCTCCTCTCAGATTCCAGAACTCTCTGTCACTGAAATGTGAGGAAAAAGTGTTTTTTAGCAAAATTTTGAGGTTTGCAAAGGATTCTGGGCAACAGAACCTGGTGAGAGCCCCACAGGTCACCCTGTCATGGATTCCCCTAGGTCTCTAGTTTTAAAAAATGCACAGGTTTGGTAGGTTTCCCTAGGTGCCGGCTGAGCTAGAGGCCAAAATCCACAAGTAGGCACTTTGCAAAAAACACCTCTGTTTTCTGTAGAAAAATGTGATGTGTCCACGTTGTGTTTTGGAGCATTTCCTATCGCATGCACTATGCCTACCCACACAAGTGAAGTATCATTTTTATCGGGAGACTTAAGGGAACGCTGGGTGGAAGGACATTTGTGGCTCCTCTTAGATTCCAGAACTCTCTGTCACTGAAGTGTGAGGAAAAAGAGGTTTTTTTAGCCAAATTTTGAGTCTTGCAAAGGCTTCTGGGTAACAGAACCTGGTGAGAGCCCCACAAGTCACCCCGTCTTGGATTCCCCTAGGTCTCTAGTTTTAAAAAATGCACAGGTTTGGTAGGTTTCCCTAGGTGCCGGCTGAACTAGAGGCCATAATCCACAGGTAGGCACTTAGCAAAAAACACCTCTATTTTCTGTAGAAAAATGTGATGTGTCCACGTTGTGTTTTGGTGCATTTCCTGTCGCGGGCAGTATGCCTACCCATACTAGTGAGGTACAATTTTTATCGGGAGACATGGGGGAATGCTTTGTGGAAGTAAATTTGTGGCTCCTCCCACATTCTAGAACGCTCTGTCACCGAAATGTGAGGAAAAGGTGATTTTTTAGCCAAATTTTGAGGTTTGCAAAGGATTCTGGGTAACAGAACCTGGGGAGAGCCCCACAAGTCATCCCGTCCTGGATTCCCCTAGGTCTCTAGTTTTCAATAATGCACAGGTTTGATAGGTTTCCCTAGGTGTCAGCTAAACTAGAGGCCATAATCCACAGGTAGGCACTTAGCAAAAAAACAACTCTGTTTTCTGTAGAAAAATGTGATGTGTCCACGTTGTGTTTTGGAGCATTTCCTGTCACGGGCACTATGCCTACCCACACAAGTGAGGTACCATTTGGATCGGGAGACTTGGGGGAACGCTGTGTGAAAGGAAATTTGTGGCTCCTCTCAGATTCCAGAACTCTCTGTCGCTGAAATGTGAGGAAAAAAGTGTTTTTTAGCACAATTTTGAGGTTTGCAAAGGATTCTGGGTAGCAGAACCTGGTGAGAGCCCCACAGGTCACCCTGCCATGGATTCCCCTAGGTCTCTAGTTTTCAAAAATGCACAGGTTTGGTAGGTTTCCCTAGGTGCCGTCTGAACTAGAGGCCATAATCCACAGGTAGGCACTTTGCAAAAAACACCTCTGTTTTCTGTAGAAAAATGTGATGTGTCCACGTTGTGTTTTGGAGCATTTCCTGTCGCAGGCTGTATGCCTACCCATACAAGTGAGGTACCATTTTTATCGGGAGACTTGGGGGAATGCTGGGTGGAAGTAAATTTTTGGCTCCTCCCAGATTCTAGAACGCTCTGTCACTGAAATGTGAGGAAAAGGTGATTTTTTAGCCAAATTTTGAGGTTTGCAAAGGATTCTGGGTAATAGAATCTGGTGAGAGCCCCACAAGTCACCCTGTCTTGGGTTCCCCTAGGTCTCTAGTTTTCAAAAATGCACAGGTTTGGTAGGTTTCCCTAGGTGCCGGCTGAACTAGAGGCCATAATCCACAGGAAGGCACTTTGGAAAAAACACCTCTGTTTTCTGTAGAAAAATTTTATGTGTCCACGTTGTGTTTTGCAGCATTTCCTATCGCGGGCACAATTTCTACCCACACAAGGGAAGTACCATTTTTATCAGGAGACTTGGGGGAACGCTGGGTGGGAGGACATTTGTGGCTCCTCTCAGATTCCAGAACTCCCTGTCACTGAAATGTGAGGAAAAAGTGTTTTGTTAGCCAAATTTTGAGGTGTGCAAAGGATTCTGGGTAACAGAACCTGGTGAGAGCCCCACAAATCACCCCGTCTTGGATTCCCCTAGGTCTATAGTTTTCAAAAATGCACAGGTTTGGTAGGTTTCCCTATGTGCCGGCTGAACTAGAGGCCATAATCCACAGGTAGACACTTTGCAAAAAAACACCTCTGTTTTCTATAGAAAAATGTGATGTGTCCTCGTTGTGTTTTGGAGCATTTACTATCGCGGGCACTATGCCTACCCACACAAGTGAGGTACCATTTGGATCGGGAGACTTGGGGGAACTCTGGGTGGAAGGAAATTCGTGGCTCCTCTCACATTCCAGAACTTTCTGTCACCGAAGTGTGAGGAAAAAGTGTATTTTTTAGCCAAATTTTGAGGTTTGCAAAGGATTCTGGGTAACAGAACCTGGGGAGAGCCCCACAAGTCATCCCGTCCTGGATTCCCCTAGGTCTCTAGTTTTCAATAATGCACAGGTTTAGTAGGTTTCCCTAGGTGCCGGCTGAACTAGAGGCCATAATCCACAGGTAGGCACTTTGCAAAAAAACAACTCTGTTTTCTGCAGAAAAATGTGATGTGTCCACGTTGTGTTTTGGAGCATTTCCTGTCACGGGCACTATGCCTACCCCACACAAGTGAGGTACCATTTGGATCGGGAGACTTGGGGGAATGCTGGGTGGAAGGAAATTTGTGGCTCCTCTCAGATTCCAGAACTCTCTGTCACTGAAATGTGAGGAAAAAGTGTTTTTTAGCAAAATTTTGAGGTTTGCAAAGGATTCTGGGCAACAGAACCTGGTGAGAGCCCCACAGGTCACCCTGTCATTGATTCCCATAGGTCTCTAGTTTTAAAAAATGCACAGGTTTGGTAGGTTTCCCTAGGTGCCGGCTGAGCTGGAGTCCAAAATCCACAGGTAGGAACTTTGCAAAAAACACCTCTGTTTTCTGTAGAAAAATGTGATGTGTCCACATTGTGTTTTGGAGCATTTCCTATAGCAGGCACTATGCCTACCCACACAAGTGAAGTATCATTTTTTATCGGGAGACTTGGGGGAACGCTGGGTGGAAGGACATTTGTGGCTCCTCTCTGATTCCAGAACTCTCTGTCACCGAAATGTGAGGAAAAAGTGTTTTTTAGCCAAATTGTGAGGTTTGGAAAGGATTCTGGGTAACAGAACCTGGTGAGAGCCCCACAGGTCACCCTGTCTTGGATTCCCCTAGGTCTCTAGTTTTCAAAAATGCACAGGTTTGGTAGGTTTCCCTAGGTGCCGGCTGAACTAGAGGCCATAATCCACAGGAAGGCACTTTGGAAAAAACACCTCTGTTTTCTGTAGAAAAATGTGATGTGTCCACGTTGTGTTTTGCAGCATTTCCTGTCGCGGGCACTATGCCTACCCACACAAGTGAGGTGCCATTTGTATCGGGAGACTTGGGGGAACGCTGGGTGGAAGGAAATTTGTGGCTCCTCTCAGATTCCAGAACTCTCTGTCACTGAAATGTGAGGAAAAAGTGTTTTTTAGCCAAATTTTGAGGTTTGCAAAGGATTCTGGGTAACAGAACCTGGTGAGAGCCCCACAGGTCACCCCGTCTTGGATTCCCCTAGGTCTCTAGTTTAAAAAAATGCACAGGTTTGGTAGGTTTCCCTAGGTGCCGTCTGAACTAGAGGCCATAATCCACAGGTAGGCACTTTGCAAAAAACACCTCTGTATTCTGTAGAAAAATGTGATGTGTCCTCGTTGTGTTTTGGAGCATTTCCTATCGCAGGCACTATGCCTACCCACACAAGTGAAGTATCATTTTTATTGGGAGACTTGGGGAAACGCTGGGTGGAAGGACATTTGTGGCTCCTCTCAGATTCCAGAACTCTCTGTCACCGAAATGTGAGGAAAAAGTGTTTTTTTAGCCAAATCTTGAGGTTTGCAAAGGATTCTGGGTAACACAATCTGGTGAGAGCCCCACAAGTCACCCTGTCTTGGATTCCCCTAGGTCTCTAGTTTTCAAAAATGCACAGGTTTGGTAGGTTTCCCTAGGTGCCGGCTGAACTAGAGGCCATAATCCACAGGAAGGCACTTTGGAAAAAACACCTCTGTTTTCTGTAGAAAAATGTGATGTGTCCACGTTGTGTTTTGCAGCATTTCCTGTCGCGGGCACTATGCCTACCGACACAAGTGAGGTACCATTTGTATCGGGAGACTTGGGGGAACGCTGGGTGGAAGGAAATTTGTGGCTCCTCTCAGATTCCAGAACTCTCTGTCACTGAAATGTGAGGAAAAATTGTTTTTTAGCCAAATTTTGAGGTTTGCAAAGGATTCTGGGTAACAGAAACTGGTGAGAGCCCCACAAGTCACCCCGTCTTGGATTCCCCTAGGTCTCTAGTTTTCAAAAATGCACAGGTTTGGTAGGTTTCCCTAGGTGCGGCTGAACTAGAGGCCATATTCCACAGGTAGGCACTTTGCAAAAAACACCTCTGTTTTCTGTAGAAAAATGTGATGTGTCCACGTTGTGTTTTGGTGCATTTCCTGTTGCGGGCAGTATGCATACCCATACAATTGAGGTACCATTTTTATCGGGAGACTTGGGGGAACACTGGATGGAAGGTAATTTGTGGCTCCTCCCAGATTCTAGAACGCTCTCTCACCGAAATGTCAGGAAAAGGTGATTTTTTAGCCAAATTTTGAGGTTTGCAAAGGATTCTGGGTAACAGAACCTGGGGAGAGCCCCACAAGTCATCCCGTCCTGGATTCCCCTAGGTCTCTAGTTTTCAATAATGCACAGGTTTGGTAGGTTTCCCTAGGTGCCGGCTGAACTAGAGGCCATAATCCACAGGTAGGCACTTTGCAAAAAAACACCTCTGTTTTCTGTAGAAAAATGTGATGTGTTCTCGTTGTATTTTGGAGCATTTACTATCGCGGACACTATGCCTACCCACACAAGTGAAGTATCATTTTTATCGGGAGACTTAGGGGAACGCTGGGTGGAAGGACATTTGTGGCTCCTCTCAGATTCCAGAACTCTCTGTCACCGAAGTGTGAGGAAAAAGTGTTATTTTTAGCCAAATTTTGAGGTTTGCAAAGGATTCTGGGTAACAGAACCTGGTGAGAGTCCCACAAGTCACCCCGTCTTGGATTCCCCTAGGTCTCTAGTTTTCAAAAATGCACAGGTTTGGTAGGTTTCCCTAGGTGCCGGCTGACCTAGAGGCCATATTCCACAGGTAGGCACTTTGCAAAAAACACCTCTGTTTTCTGTAGAAAAATGTGATGTGTCCACGTTGTGTTTTGGTGCATTTCCTGTTGCGGGCAGTATGCCTACCCATACAAGTGAGGTACCATTTTTATCGGGAGACTTGGGGGAATACTGGGTGGAAGGAAATTTGTGTCTCCTCCCAGATTCTAGAACGCTCTGTCACCGAAATGTGAGGAAAAGGTGATTTTTTAGCCACATTTTGAGGTTTGCAAAGGATTCAGGGTAACCGAACCTGGGGAGAGCCCCACAAGTCATCCCGTCCTGGATTCCCCTAGGTCTCTAGTTTTCAATAATGCACAGGTTTGGTAGGTTTCCCAATGGTGCACGCTGAACTAGAGGCCATAATCCACAGGTAGGCACTTTGCAAAAAAAACAACTCTGTTTTCTGTAGAAAAATGTGATGTGTCCACGTTGTATTTTGGAGCATTTCCTGTCACGGGCACTATGCCTACCCACAAAAGTGAGGTACCATTTGGATCGGGAGACTTGGGGGAATGCTGGGTGGAAGGAAATTTGTGGCTCCTCTCAGATTCCAGAACTCTCTGTCACTGAAATGTGAGGAAAAAGTGTTTTTTAGCAAAATTGTGAGGTTTGCAAAGGATTCTGGGCAACAGAACCTGGTGAGAGCCCCACAGGTCACCCTGTCATGGATTCCCCTAGGTCTCTAGTTTTAAAAAATGCACAGGTTTGGTAGGTTTCCCTAGGTGCCGGCTGAGCTAGAGGCCAAAATCCACAAGTAGGCACCTTTGCAAAAAACACCTCTGTTTTCTGTAGAAAAATGTGATGTGTCCACGTTGTGTTTTGGAGCATTTCCTATCGCGGGCACTATGCCTACCCACACAAGTGAAGTATCATTTTTTATCGGGAGACTTGGGGGAACGCTGGGTGGAAGGACATTTGTGGCTCCTCTCAGATTCCAGAACTCTCTGTCACCGAAATGTGAGGAAAACGAGTTTTTTAGCCAAATTTTGAGGTTTGCAAAGGATTCTGGGTAACAGAACCTGGTGAGAGCCCCACAGGTCACCCTGTCTTGGATTCCCCTAGGTCTCTAGTTTTCAAAAATGCACAGGTTTGGTAGGTTTCCCTAGGTGATGGCTGAGCTAGAGGCCAAAATCCACAAGTAGGCACTTTGCAAAAAACACCTCTGTTTTCTGTAGAAAAATGTGATGTGTTCACGTTTTGTTTTGGAGCATTTCCTGTCGCGGGCACTATGCTAACCCATACAAGTGAGGTACCATTTTTATCGGGAGACTTGGGGGAACGCTGGGTGGAAGGAAATTTTTGGCTCCTCCCAGATTCTAGAACGCTCTGTCACCGAAATGTGAGGAAAAGGTGATTTTTTAGCCAAATTTTGAGGTTTGCAAAGGATTCTGGGTAACAGAACCTGAGGAGAGCCCCACAAGTCATCCCGTCCTGGATTCCCCTAGGTCTCTAGTTTTCAATAATGCACAGGTTTGGTAGGTTTCCCTAGGTGCGCGCTGAACTAGAGGCCATAATCCACAGGTAGGCACTTTGCAAAAAAACAACTCTGTTTTCTGTAGAAAAATGTGATGTGTCCACGTTGTGTTTTGGTGCATTTCCTGTTGTGGGCAGTATGCCTACCCATACAAGTGAGGTACCATTTTTATCGGGAGACTTGGGGGAACACTGGGTGGAAGGACATTTGTGGCTCCTCCCAGATTCTAGAACGCTCTGTCACCGAAATGTGAGGAAAAGATGATTTTTTAGCCAAATTTTGAGGTTTGCAAAGGATTCTGGGTAACAGAACCTGGTGAGAGCCCCACAAGTCATCCCGTCCTGGATTCCCCTAGGTCTCTAGTTTTCAATAATGCACAGGTTTGGTAGGTTTCCCTAGGTGCCGGCTGAACTAGAGGCCATAATCCACAGGTAGGCACTTTGCAAAAAAACACCTCTGTTTTCTGTAGAAAAATGTGATGTGTTCTCGTTGTGTTTTGGAGCATTTACTATCGCGGGCACTATGCCTACCCACACAAGTGAAGTATCAATTTTATCGGGAGACTTAGGGGAACGCTGGGTGGAAGGACATTTGTGGCTCCTCTCAGATTCCAGAACTCTCTGTCACCGAAGTGTGAGGAAAAAGTGTTATTTTTAGCCAAATTTTGAGGTTTGCAAAGGATTCTGGGTAACAGAACCTGGTGAGAGCCCCACAAGTCACCCCGTCTTGGATTCCCCTAGGTCTCTAGTTTTCAAAAATGCACAGGTTTGGTAGGTTTCCCTAGGTGCCGGCTGACCTAGAGGCCATAATCCACAGGTAGGCACTTAGCAAAAAACACCTCTATTTTCTGTAGAAAAATGTGATGTGTCCACGTTGTGTTTTGGTGCATTTCCTGTTGCGGGCAGTATGCCTACCCATACAAGTGAGGTACCATTTTTATCGGGAGACTTGGGGGAATACTGGGTGGAAGGAAATTTGTGTCTCCTCCCAGATTCTAGAACGCTCTGTCACCGAAATGTGAGGAAAAGGTGATTTTTTAGCCACATTTTGAGGTTTGCAAAGGATTCTGGGTAACAGAACCTGGGGAGAGCCCCACAAGTCATCCCGTCCTGGATTCCCCTAGGTCTCTAGTTTTCAATAATGCACAGGTTTGGTAGGTTTCCCAATGGTGCACGCTGAACTAGAGGCCATAATCCACAGGTAGGCACTTTGCAAAAAAAACAACTCTGTTTTCTGTAGAAAAATGTGATGTGTCCACGTTGTATTTTGGAGCATTTCCTGTCACGGGCACTATGCCTACCCACAAAAGTGAGGTACCATTTGGATCGGGAGACTTGGGGGAATGCTGGGTGGAAGGAAATTTGTGGCTCCTCTCAGATTCCAGAACTCTCTGTCACTGAAATGTGAGGAAAAAGTGTTTTTTAGCAAAATTGTGAGGTTTGCAAAGGATTCTGGGCAACAGAACCTGGTGAGAGCCCCACAGGTCACCCTGTCATGGATTCCCCTAGGTCTCTAGTTTTAAAAAATGCACAGGTTTGGTAGGTTTCCCTAGGTGCCGGCTGAGCTAGAGGCCAAAATCCACAAGTAGGCACTTTGCAAAAAACACCTCTGTTTTCTGTAGAAAAATGTGATGTGTCCACGTTGTGTTTTGGAGCATTTCCTATCGCATGCACTATGCCTACCCACACAAGTGAAGTATCATTTTTATCGGGAGACTTAAGGGAACGCTGGGTGGAAGGACATTTGTGGCTCCTCTCAGATTCCAGAACTCTCTGTCACTGAAGTGTGAGGAAAAAGAGGTTTTTTTAGCCAAATTTTGAGTCTTGCAAAGGCTTCTGGGTAACAGAACCTGGTGAGAGCCCCACAAGTCACCCCGTCTTGGATTCCCCTAGGTCTCTAGTTTTAAAAAATGCACAGGTTTGGTAGGTTTCCCTAGGTGCCGGCTGAACTAGAGGCCATAATCCACAGGTAGGCACTTAGCAAAAAACACCTCTATTTTCTGTAGAAAAATGTGATGTGTCCACGTTGTGTTTTGGTGCATTTCCTGTCGCGGGCAGTATGCCTACCCATACTAGTGAGGTACAATTTTTATCGGGAGACATGGGGGAATGCTTTGTGGAAGTAAATTTGTGGCTCCTCCCACATTCTAGAACGCTCTGTCACCGAAATGTGAGGAAAAGGTGATTTTTTAGCCAAATTTTGAGGTTTGCAAAGGATTCTGGGTAACAGAACCTGGGGAGAGCCCCACAAGTCATCCCGTCCTGGATTCCCCTAGGTCTCTAGTTTTCAATAATGCACAGGTTTGGTAGGTTTCCCTAGGTGTCAGCTAAACTAGAGGCCATAATCCACAGGTAGGCACTTAGCAAAAAAACAACTCTGTTTTCTGTAGAAAAATGTGATGTGTCCACGTTGTGTTTTGGAGCATTTCCTGTCACGGGCACTATGCCTACCCACACAAGTGAGGTACCATTTGGATCGGGAGACTTGGGGGAACGCTGTGTGAAAGGAAATTTGTGGCTCCTCTCAGATTCCAGAACTCTCTGTCGCTGAAATGTGAGGAAAAAAGTGTTTTTTAGCACAATTTTGAGGTTTGCAAAGGATTCTGGGTAGCAGAACCTGGTGAGAGCCCCACAGGTCACCCTGCCATGGATTCCCCTAGGTCTCTAGTTTTCAAAAATGCACAGGTTTGGTAGGTTTCCCTAGGTGCCGTCTGAACTAGAGGCCATAATCCACAGGTAGGCACTTTGCAAAAAAACACCTCTGTTTTCTGTAGAAAAATGTGATGTGTTCTCGTTGTGTTTTGGAGCATTTACTATCGCGGGCACTATGCCTACCCACACAAGTGAAGTATCAATTTTATCGGGAGACTTAGGGGAACGCTGGGTGGAAGGACATTTGTGGCTCCTCTCAGATTCCAGAACTCTCTGTCACCGAAGTGTGAGGAAAAAGTGTTATTTTTAGCCAAATTTTGAGGTTTGCAAAGGATTCTGGGTAACAGAACCTGGTGAGAGCCCCACAAGTCACCCCGTCTTGGATTCCCCTAGGTCTCTAGTTTTCAAAAATGCACAGGTTTGGTAGGTTTCCCTAGGTGCCGGCTGACCTAGAGGCCATATTCCACAGGTAGGCACTTTGCAAAAAACACCTCTGTTTTCTGTAGAAAAATGTGATGTGTCCACGTTGTGTTTTGGTGCATTTCCTGTTGCGGGCAGTATGCCTACCCATACAAGTGAGGTACCATTTTTATCGGGAGACTTGGGGGAATACTGGGTGGAAGGAAATTTGTGTCTCCTCCCAGATTCTAGAACGCTCTGTCACCGAAATGTGAGGAAAAGGTGATTTTTTAGCCACATTTTGAGGTTTGCAAAGGATTCTGGGTAACAGAACCTGGGGAGAGCCCCACAAGTCATCCCGTCCTGGATTCCCCTAGGTCTCTAGTTTTCAATAATGCACAGGTTTGGTAGGTTTCCCAATGGTGCACGCTGAACTAGAGGCCATAATCCACAGGTAGGCACTTTGCAAAAAAAACAACTCTGTTTTCTGTAGAAAAATGTGATGTGTCCACGTTGTATTTTGGAGCATTTCCTGTCACGGGCACTATGCCTACCCACAAAAGTGAGGTACCATTTGGATCGGGAGACTTGGGGGAATGCTGGGTGGAAGGAAATTTGTGGCTCCTCTCAGATTCCAGAACTCTCTGTCACTGAAATGTGAGGAAAAAGTGTTTTTTAGCAAAATTGTGAGGTTTGCAAAGGATTCTGGGCAACAGAACCTGGTGAGAGCCCCACAGGTCACCCTGTCATGGATTCCCCTAGGTCTCTAGTTTTAAAAAATGCACAGGTTTGGTAGGTTTCCCTAGGTGCCGGCTGAGCTAGAGGCCAAAATCCACAAGTAGGCACTTTGCAAAAAACACCTCTGTTTTCTGTAGAAAAATGTGATGTGTCCACGTTGTGTTTTGGAGCATTTCCTATCGCGGGCACTATGCCTACCCACACAAGTGAAGTATCATTTTTATCGGGAGACTTAAGGGAACGCTGAGTGGAAGGACATTTGTGGCTCCTCTCAGATTCCAGAACTCTCTGTCACTGAAGTGTGAGGAAAAAGAGGTTTTTTTAGCCAAATTTTGAGTCTTGCAAAGGCTTCTGGGTAACAGAACCTGATGAGAGCCCCACAAGTCACCCCGTCTTGGATTCCCCTAGGTCTCTAGTTTTAAAAAATGCACAGGTTTGGTAGGTTTCCCTAGGTGCCGGCTGAACTAGAGGCCATAATCCACAGGTAGGCACTTAGCAAAAATCACCTCTATTTTCTGTAGAAAAATGTGATGTGTCCACGTTGTGTTTTGGTGCATTTCCTGTTGCGGGCAGTATGCCTACCCATACAAGTGAGGTACCATTTTTATCGGGAGACTTGGGGGAATACTGGGTGGAAGGAAATTTGTGTCTCCTCCCAGATTCTAGAACGCTCTGTCACCGAAATGTGAGGAAAAGGTGATTTTTTAGCCACATTTTGAGGTTTGCAAAGGATTCTGGGTAACAGAACCTGGGGAGAGCCCCACAAGTCATCCCGTCCTGGATTCCCCTAGGTCTCTAGTTTTCAATAATGCACAGGTTTGGTAGGTTTCCCAATGGTGCACGCTGAACTAGAGGCCATAATCCACAGGTAGGCACTTTGCAAAAAAAACAACTCTGTTTTCTGTAGAAAAATGTGATGTGTCCACGTTGTATTTTGGAGCATTTCCTGTCACGGGCACTATGCCTACCCACAAAAGTGAGGTACCATTTGGATCGGGAGACTTGGGGGAATGCTGGGTGGAAGGAAATTTGTGGCTCCTCTCAGATTCCAGAACTCTCTGTCACTGAAATGTGAGGAAAAAGTGTTTTTTAGCAAAATTGTGAGGTTTGCAAAGGATTCTGGGCAACAGAACCTGGTGAGAGCCCCACAGGTCACCCTGTCATGGATTCCCCTAGGTCTCTAGTTTTAAAAAATGCACAGGTTTGGTAGGTTTCCCTAGGTGCCGGCTGAGCTAGAGGCCAAAATCCACAAGTAGGCACTTTGCAAAAAACACCTCTGTTTTCTGAAGAAAAATGTGATGTGTCCACGTTGTGTTTTGGAGCATTTCCTATCGCATGCACTATGCCTACCCACACAAGTGAAGTATCATTTTTATCGGGAGACTTAAGGGAACGCTGGGTGGAAGGACATTTGTGGCTCCTCTTAGATTCCAGAACTCTCTGTCACTGAAGTGTGAGGAAAAAGAGGTTTTTTTAGCCAAATTTTGAGTCTTGCAAAGGCTTCTGGGTAACAGAACCTGGTGAGAGCCCCACAAGTCACCCCGTCTTGGATTCCCCTAGGTCTCTAGTTTTAAAAAATGCACAGGTTTGGTAGGTTTCCCTAGGTGCCGGCTGAACTAGAGGCCATAATCCACAGGTAGGCACTTAGCAAAAAACACCTCTATTTTCTGTAGAAAAATGTGATGTGTCCACGTTGTGTTTTGGTGCATTTCCTGTCGCGGGCAGTATGCCTACCCATACTAGTGAGGTACAATTTTTATCGGGAGACATGGGGGAATGCTTTGTGGAAGTAAATTTGTGGCTCCTCCCACATTCTAGAACGCTCTGTCACCGAAATGTGAGGAAAAGGTGATTTTTTAGCCAAATTTTGAGGTTTGCAAAGGATTCTGGGTAACAGAACCTGGGGAGAGCCCCACAAGTCATCCCGTCCTGGATTCCCCTAGGTCTCTAGTTTTCAATAATGCACAGGTTTGATAGGTTTCCCTAGGTGTCAGCTAAACTAGAGGCCATAATCCACAGGTAGGCACTTAGCAAAAAAACAACTCTGTTTTCTGTAGAAAAATGTGATGTGTCCACGTTGTGTTTTGGAGCATTTCCTGTCACGGGCACTATGCCTACCCACACAAGTGAGGTACCATTTGGATCGGGAGACTTGGGGGAACGCTGTGTGAAAGGAAATTTGTGGCTCCTCTCAGATTCCAGAACTCTCTGTCGCTGAAATGTGAGGAAAAAAGTGTTTTTTAGCACAATTTTGAGGTTTGCAAAGGATTCTGGGTAGCAGAACCTGGTGAGAGCCCCACAGGTCACCCTGCCATGGATTCCCCTAGGTCTCTAGTTTTCAAAAATGCACAGGTTTGGTAGGTTTCCCTAGGTGCCGTCTGAACTAGAGGCCATAATCCACAGGTAGGCACTTTGCAAAAAACACCTCTGTTTTCTGTAGAAAAATGTGATGTGTCCACGTTGTGTTTTGGAGCATTTCCTGTCGCAGGCTGTATGCCTACCCATACAAGTGAGGTACCATTTTTATCGGGAGACTTGGGGGAATGCTGGGTGGAAGTAAATTTTTGGCTCCTCCCAGATTCTAGAACGCTCTGTCACTGAAATGTGAGGAAAAGGTGATTTTTTAGCCAAATTTTGAGGTTTGCAAAGGATTCTGGGTAATAGAATCTGGTGAGAGCCCCACAAGTCACCCTGTCTTGGGTTCCCCTAGGTCTCTAGTTTTCAAAAATGCACAGGTTTGGTAGGTTTCCCTAGGTGCCGGCTGAACTAGAGGCCATAATCCACAGGAAGGCACTTTGGAAAAAACACCTCTGTTTTCTGTAGAAAAATTTTATGTGTCCACGTTGTGTTTTGCAGCATTTCCTATCGCGGGCACAATTTCTACCCACACAAGGGAAGTACCATTTTTATCAGGAGACTTGGGGGAACGCTGGGTGGGAGGACATTTGTGGCTCCTCTCAGATTCCAGAACTCCCTGTCACTGAAATGTGAGGAAAAAGTGTTTTGTTAGCCAAATTTTGAGGTGTGCAAAGGATTCTGGGTAACAGAACCTGGTGAGAGCCCCACAAATCACCCCGTCTTGGATTCCCCTAGGTCTATAGTTTTCAAAAATGCACAGGTTTGGTAGGTTTCCCTAGGTGCCGGCTGAACTAGAGGCCATAATCCACAGGTAGACACTTTGCAAAAAAACACCTCTGTTTTCTATAGAAAAATGTGATGTGTCCTCGTTGTGTTTTGGAGCATTTACTATCGCGGGCACTATGCCTACCCACACAAGTGAGGTACCATTTGGATCGGGAGACTTGGGGGAACTCTGGGTGGAAGGAAATTCGTGGCTCCTCTCACATTCCAGAACTTTCTGTCACCGAAGTGTGAGGAAAAAGTGTATTTTTTAGCCAAATTTTGAGGTTTGCAAAGGATTCTGGGTAACAGAACCTGGGGAGAGCCCCACAAGTCATCCCGTCCTGGATTCCCCTAGGTCTCTAGTTTTCAATAATGCACAGGTTTAGTAGGTTTCCCTAGGTGCCGGCTGAACTAGAGGCCATAATCCACAGGTAGGCACTTTGCAAAAAAACAACTCTGTTTTCTGCAGAAAAATGTGATGTGTCCACGTTGTGTTTTGGAGCATTTCCTGTCACGGGCACTATGCCTACCCCACACAAGTGAGGTACCATTTGGATCGGGAGACTTGGGGGAATGCTGGGTGGAAGGAAATTTGTGGCTCCTCTCAGATTCCAGAACTCTCTGTCACTGAAATGTGAGGAAAAAGTGTTTTTTAGCAAAATTTTGAGGTTTGCAAAGGATTCTGGGCAACAGAACCTGGTGAGAGCCCCACAGGTCACCCTGTCATTGATTCCCATAGGTCTCTAGTTTTAAAAAATGCACAGGTTTGGTAGGTTTCCCTAGGTGCCGGCTGAGCTGGAGTCCAAAATCCACAGGTAGGAACTTTGCAAAAAACACCTCTGTTTTCTGCAGAAAAATGTGATGTGTCCACATTGTGTTTTGGAGCATTTCCTATAGCAGGCACTATGCCTACCCACACAAGTGAAGTATCATTTTTTATCGGGAGACTTGGGGGAACGCTGGGTGGAAGGACATTTGTGGCTCCTCTCTGATTCCAGAACTCTCTGTCACCGAAATGTGAGGAAAAAGTGTTTTTTAGCCAAATTGTGAGGTTTGGAAAGGATTCTGGGTAACAGAACCTGGTGAGAGCCCCACAGGTCACCCTGTCTTGGATTCCCCTAGGTCTCTAGTTTTCAAAAATGCACAGGTTTGGTAGGTTTCCCTAGGTGCCGGCTGAACTAGAGGCCATAATCCACAGGAAGGCACTTTGGAAAAAACACCTCTGTTTTCTGTAGAAAAATGTGATGTGTCCACGTTGTGTTTTGCAGCATTTCCTGTCGCGGGCACTATGCCTACCCACACAAGTGAGGTGCCATTTGTATCGGGAGACTTGGGGGAACGCTGGGTGGAAGGAAATTTGTGGCTCCTCTCAGATTCCAGAACTCTCTGTCACTGAAATGTGAGGAAAAAGTGTTTTTTAGCCAAATTTTGAGGTTTGCAAAGGATTCTGGGTAACAGAACCTGGTGAGAGCCCCACAGGTCACCCCGTCTTGGATTCCCCTAGGTCTCTAGTTTAAAAAAATGCACAGGTTTGGTAGGTTTCCCTAGGTGCCGTCTGAACTAGAGGCCATAATCCACAGGTAGGCACTTTGCAAAAAACACCTCTGTATTCTGTAGAAAAATGTGATGTGTCCACGTTGTGTTTTGGAGCATTTCCTATCGCGGGCACAATGCCTACCCATACAAGTGAAGTAGCATTTTTATCAGGAGACTTGGGGGAACGCTGGGTGGGAGGACATTTGTGGCTCCTCTCAGATTCCAGAACTCTCTGTCACCGAAATGTGAGGAAAAAGTGTTTTTTTAGCCAAATTTTGAGGTGTGCAAAGGATTCTGGGTAACAGAACCTGGTGAGAGCCCCACAAATCACCCCGTCTTGGATTCCCCTAGGTCTCTAGTTTTCAAAAATGCACAGGTTTGGTAGGTTTCCCTAGGTGCCGGCTGAACTAGAGGCCATAATCCACAGGTAGGCACTTTGCAAAAAAACACCTCTGTTTTCTGTAGCAAAATTTGATGTGTCCTCGTTGTGTTTTGGAGCATTTACTATCGCGGGCACTATGCCTACCCACACAAGTGAAGTATAATTTTTATCTGGAGACTGAGGGGAACGCTGGGTGGAAGGAAATTTGTGGCTCCTCTCAGATTCCAGAACTCTCTGTCACTGAAATGTGAGGAAAAAGTGTTTTTTAGCAAAATTTTGAGGTTTGCAAAGGATTCTGGGCAACAGAACCTGGTGAGAGCCCCACAGGTCACCCTGTCATGGATTCCCCTAGGTCTCTAGTTTTAAAAAATGCACAGGTTTGGTAGGTTTCCCTAAGTGCCGGCTGAGCTAGAGGCCAAAATCCACAAGTAGGCACTTTGCAAAAAACACCTCTGTTTTCTGTAGAAAAATGTGAAGTGTCCACGTTGTGTTTTGGAGCATTTCCTATCGCGGGCACTATGCCTACCCACACAAGTGAAGTATCATTTTTATCGGGAGACTTAAGGGAACGCTGGGTGGAAGGACATTTGTGGCTCCTCTCAGATTCCAGAACTCTCTGTCACTGAAGTGTGAGGAAAAAGAGGTTTTTTTTAGCCAAATTTTGAGTCTTGCAAAGGCTTCTGGGTAACAGAACCTGGTGAGAGCCCCACAAGTCACCCCGTCTTGGATTCCCCTAGGTCTCTAGTTTTAAAAAATGCACAGGTTTGGTAGGTTTCCCTAGGTGCCGGCTGAACTAGAGGCCATAATCCACAGGTAGGCACTTAGCAAAAAACACCTCTATTTTCTGTAGAAAAATGTGATGTGTCCACGTTGTGTTTTGGTGCATTTCCTGTTGCGGGCAGTATGCCTACCCATACAAGTGAGGTACCATTTTTATCGGGAGACTTGGGGGAATACTGGGTGGAAGGAAATTTGTGTCTCCTCCCAGATTCTAGAACGCTCTGTCACCGAAATGTGAGGAAAAGGTGATTTTTTAGCCACATTTTGAGGTTTGCAAAGGATTCTGGGTAACAGAACCTGGGGAGAGCCCCACAAGTCATCCCGTCCTGGATTCCCCTAGGTCTCTAGTTTTCAATAATGCACAGGTTTGGTAGGTTTCCCAATGGTGCACGCTGAACTAGAGGCCATAATCCACAGGTAGGCACTTTGCAAAAAAAACAACTCTGTTTTCTGTAGAAAAATGTGATGTGTCCACGTTGTATTTTGGAGCATTTCCTGTCACGGGCACTATGCCTACCCACAAAAGTGAGGTACCATTTGGATCGGGAGACTTGGGGGAATGCTGGGTGGAAGGAAATTTGTGGCTCCTCTCAGATTCCAGAACTCTCTGTCACTGAAATGTGAGGAAAAAGTATTTTTTAGCAAAATTGTGAGGTTTGCAAAGGATTCTGGGCAACAGAACCTGGTGAGAGCCCCACAGGTCACCCTGTCATGGATTCCCCTAGGTCTCTAGTTTTAAAAAATGCACAGGTTTGGTAGGTTTCCCTAGGTGCCGGCTGAGCTAGAGGCCAAAATCCACAAGTAGGCACTTTGCAAAAAACACCTCTGTTTTCTGTAGAAAAATGTGATGTGTCCACGTTGTGTTTTGGAGCATTTCCTATCGCATGCACTATGCCTACCCACACAAGTGAAGTATCATTTTTATCGGGAGACTTAAGGGAACGCTGGGTGGAAGGACATTTGTGGCTCCTCTCAGATTCCAGAACTCTCTGTCACTGAAGTGTGAGGAAAAAGAGGTTTTTTTAGCCAAATTTTGAGTCTTGCAAAGGCTTCTGGGTAACAGAACCTGGTGAGAGCCCCACAAGTCACCCCGTCTTGGATTCCCCTAGGTCTCTAGTTTTAAAAAATGCACAGGTTTGGTAGGTTTCCCTAGGTGCCGGCTGAACTAGAGGCCATAATCCACAGGTAGGCACTTAGCAAAAAACACCTCTATTTTCTGTAGAAAAATGTGATGTGTCCACGTTGTGTTTTGGTGCATTTCCTGTCGCGGGCAGTATGCCTACCCATGCTAGTGAGGTACAATTTTTATCGGGAGACATGGGGGAATGCTTTGTGGAAGTAAATTTGTGGCTCCTCCCACATTCTAGAACGCTCTGTCACCGAAATGTGAGGAAAAGGTGATTTTTTAGCCAAATTTTGAGGTTTGCAAAGGATTCTGGGTAACAGAACGTGGGGAGAGCCCCACAAGTCATCCCGTTCTGGATTCCCCTAGGTCTCTAGTTTTCAATAATGCACAGGTTTGGTAGGTTTCCCTAGGTGTCAGCTAAACTAGAGGCCATAATCCACAGGTAGGCACTTAGCAAAAAAACAACTCTGTTTTCTGTAGAAAAATGTGATGTGTCCACGTTGTGTTTTGGAGCATTTCCTGTCACGGGCACTATGCCTACCCACACAAGTGAGGTACCATTTGGATCGGGAGACTTGGGGGAACGCTGTGTGAAAGGAAATTTGTGGCTCCTCTCAGATTCCAGAACTCTCTGTCGCTGAAATGTGAGGAAAAAAGTTTTTTTTAGCACAATTTTGAGGTTTGCAAAGGATTCTGGGTAGCAGAACCTGGTGAGAGCCCCACAGGTCACCCTGCCATGGATTCCCCTAGGTCTCTAGTTTTCAAAAATGCACAGGTTTGGTAGGTTTCCCTAGGTGCCGTCTGAACTAGAGGCCATAATCCACAGGTAGGCACTTTGCAAAAAAACACCTCTGTTTTCTGTAGAAAAATGTGATGTGTTCTCGTTGTGTTTTGGAGCATTTACTATCGCGGGCACTATGCCTACCCACACAAGTGAAGTATCAATTTTATCGGGAGACTTAGGGGAACGCTGGGTGGAAGGACATTTGTGGCTCCTCTCAGATTCCAGAACTCTCTGTCACCGAAGTGTGAGGAAAAAGTGTTATTTTTAGCCAAATTTTGAGGTTTGCAAAGGATTCTGGGTAACAGAACCTGGTGAGAGCCCCACAAGTCACCCCGTCTTGGATTCCCCTAGGTCTCTAGTTTTCAAAAATGCACAGGTTTGGTAGGTTTCCCTAGGTGCCGGCTGACCTAGAGGCCATATTCCACAGGTAGGCACTTTGCAAAAAACACCTCTGTTTTCTGTAGAAAAATGTGATGTGTCCACGTTGTGTTTTGGTGCATTTCCTGTTGCGGGCAGTATGCCTACCCATACAAGTGAGGTACCATTTTTATCGGGAGACTTGGGGGAATACTGGGTGGAAGGAAATTTGTGTCTCCTCCCAGATTCTAGAACGCTCTGTCACCGAAATGTGAGGAAAAGGTGATTTTTTAGCCACATTTTGAGGTTTGCAAAGGATTCTGGGTAACAGAACCTGGGGAGAGCCCCACAAGTCATCCCGTCCTGGATTCCCCTAGGTCTCTAGTTTTCAATAATGCACAGGTTTGGTAGGTTTCCCAATGGTGCACGCTGAACTAGAGGCCATAATCCACAGGTAGGCACTTTGCAAAAAAAACAACTCTGTTTTCTGTAGAAAAATGTGATGTGTCCACGTTGTATTTTGGAGCATTTCCTGTCACGGGCACTATGCCTACCCACAAAAGTGAGGTACCATTTGGATCGGGAGACTTGGGGGAATGCTGGGTGGAAGGAAATTTGTGGCTCCTCTCAGATTCCAGAACTCTCTGTCACTGAAATGTGAGGAAAAAGTGTTTTTTAGCAAAATTGTGAGGTTTGCAAAGGATTCTGGGCAACAGAACCTGGTGAGAGCCCCACAGGTCACCCTGTCATGGATTCCCCTAGGTCTCTAGTTTTAAAAAATGCACAGGTTTGGTAGGTTTCCCTAGGTGCCGGCTGAGCTAGAGGCCAAAATCCACAAGTAGGCACTTTGCAAAAAACACCTCTGTTTTCTGTAGAAAAATGTGATGTGTCCACGTTGTGTTTTGGAGCATTTCCTATCGCGGGCACTATGCCTACCCACACAAGTGAAGTATCATTTTTATCGGGAGACTTAAGGGAACGCTGAGTGGAAGGACATTTGTGGCTCCTCTCAGATTCCAGAACTCTCTGTCACTGAAGTGTGAGGAAAAAGAGGTTTTTTTAGCCAAATTTTGAGTCTTGCAAAGGCTTCTGGGTAACAGAACCTGGTGAGAGCCCCACAAGTCACCCCGTCTTGGATTCCCCTAGGTCTCTAGTTTTAAAAAATGCACAGGTTTGGTAGGTTTCCCTAGGTGCCGGCTGAACTAGAGGCCATAATCCACAGGTAGGCACTTAGCAAAAATCACCTCTATTTTCTGTAGAAAAATGTGATGTGTCCACGTTGTGTTTTGGTGCATTTCCTGTTGCGGGCAGTATGCCTACCCATACAAGTGAGGTACCATTTTTATCGGGAGACTTGGGGGAATACTGGGTGGAAGGAAATTTGTGTCTCCTCCCAGATTCTAGAACGCTCTGTCACCGAAATGTGAGGAAAAGGTGATTTTTTAGCCACATTTTGAGGTTTGCAAAGGATTCTGGGTAACAGAACCTGGGGAGAGCCCCACAAGTCATCCCGTCCTGGATTCCCCTAGGTCTCTAGTTTTCAATAATGCACAGGTTTGGTAGGTTTCCCAATGGTGCACGCTGAACTAGAGGCCATAATCCACAGGTAGGCACTTTGCAAAAAAAACAACTCTGTTTTCTGTAGAAAAATGTGATGTGTCCACGTTGTATTTTGGAGCATTTCCTGTCACGGGCACTATGCCTACCCACAAAAGTGAGGTACCATTTGGATCGGGAGACTTGGGGGAATGCTGGGTGGAAGGAAATTTGTGGCTCCTCTCAGATTCCAGAACTCTCTGTCACTGAAATGTGAGGAAAAAGTGTTTTTTAGCAAAATTGTGAGGTTTGCAAAGGATTCTGGGCAACAGAACCTGGTGAGAGCCCCACAGGTCACCCTGTCATGGATTCCCCTAGGTCTCTAGTTTTAAAAAATGCACAGGTTTGGTAGGTTTCCCTAGGTGCCGGCTGAGCTAGAGGCCAAAATCCACAAGTAGGCACTTTGCAAAAAACACCTCTGTTTTCTGTAGAAAAATGTGATGTGTCCACGTTGTGTTTTGGAGCATTTCCTATCGCATGCACTATGCCTACCCACACAAGTGAAGTATCATTTTTATCGGGAGACTTAAGGGAACGCTGGGTGGAAGGACATTTGTGGCTCCTCTCAGATTCCAGAACTCTCTGTCACTGAAGTGTGAGGAAAAAGAGGTTTTTTTAGCCAAATTTTGAGTCTTGCAAAGGCTTCTGGGTAACAGAACCTGGTGAGAGCCCCACAAGTCACCCCGTCTTGGATTCCCCTAGGTCTCTAGTTTTAAAAAATGCACAGGTTTGGTAGGTTTCCCTAGGTGCCGGCTGAACTAGAGGCCATAATCCACAGGTAGGCACTTAGCAAAAAACACCTCTATTTTCTGTAGAAAAATGTGATGTGTCCACGTTGTGTTTTGGTGCATTTCCTGTCGCGGGCAGTATGCCTACCCATACTAGTGAGGTACAATTTTTATCGGGAGACATGGGGGAATGCTTTGTGGAAGTAAATTTGTGGCTCCTCCCACATTCTAGAACGCTCTGTCACCGAAATGTGAGGAAAAGGTGATTTTTTAGCCAAATTTTGAGGTTTGCAAAGGATTCTGGGTAACAGAACCTGGGGAGAGCCCCACAAGTCATCCCGTCCTGGATTCCCCTAGGTCTCTAGTTTTCAATAATGCACAGGTTTGATAGGTTTCCCTAGGTGTCAGCTAAACTAGAGGCCATAATCCACAGGTAGGCACTTAGCAAAAAAACAACTCTGTTTTCTGTAGAAAAATGTGATGTGTCCACGTTGTGTTTTGGAGCATTTCCTGTCACGGGCACTATGCCTACCCACACAAGTGAGGTACCATTTGGATCGGGAGACTTGGGGGAACGCTGTGTGAAAGGAAATTTGTGGCTCCTCTCAGATTCCAGAACTCTCTGTCGCTGAAATGTGAGGAAAAAAGTGTTTTTTAGCACAATTTTGAGGTTTGCAAAGGATTCTGGGTAGCAGAACCTGGTGAGAGCCCCACAGGTCACCCTGCCATGGATTCCCCTAGGTCTCTAGTTTTCAAAAATGCACAGGTTTGGTAGGTTTCCCTAGGTGCCGTCTGAACTAGAGGCCATAATCCACAGGTAGGCACTTTGCAAAAAACACCTCTGTTTTCTGTAGAAAAATGTGATGTGTCCACGTTGTGTTTTGGAGCATTTCCTGTCGCAGGCTGTATGCCTACCCATACAAGTGAGGTACCATTTTTATCGGGAGACTTGGGGGAATGCTGGGTGGAAGTAAATTTTTGGCTCCTCCCAGATTCTAGAACGCTCTGTCACTGAAATGTGAGGAAAAGGTGATTTTTTAGCCAAATTTTGAGGTTTGCAAAGGATTCTGGGTAATAGAATCTGGTGAGAGCCCCACAAGTCACCCTGTCTTGGGTTCCCCTAGGTCTCTAGTTTTCAAAAATGCACAGGTTTGGTAGGTTTCCCTAGGTGCCGGCTGAACTAGAGGCCATAATCCACAGGAAGGCACTTTGGAAAAAACACCTCTGTTTTCTGTAGAAAAATTTTATGTGTCCACGTTGTGTTTTGCAGCATTTCCTATCGCGGGCACAATTTCTACCCACACAAGGGAAGTACCATTTTTATCAGGAGACTTGGGGGAACGCTGGGTGGGAGGACATTTGTGGCTCCTCTCAGATTCCAGAACTCCCTGTCACTGAAATGTGAGGAAAAAGTGTTTTGTTAGCCAAATTTTGAGGTGTGCAAAGGATTCTGGGTAACAGAACCTGGTGAGAGCCCCACAAATCACCCCGTCTTGGATTCCCCTAGGTCTATAGTTTTCAAAAATGCACAGGTTTGGTAGGTTTCCCTAGGTGCCGGCTGAACTAGAGGCCATAATCCACAGGTAGACACTTTGCAAAAAAACACCTCTGTTTTCTATAGAAAAATGTGATGTGTCCTCGTTGTGTTTTGGAGCATTTACTATCGCGGGCACTATGCCTACCCACACAAGTGAGGTACCATTTGGATCGGGAGACTTGGGGGAACTCTGGGTGGAAGGAAATTCGTGGCTCCTCTCACATTCCAGAACTTTCTGTCACCGAAGTGTGAGGAAAAAGTGTATTTTTTAGCCAAATTTTGAGGTTTGCAAAGGATTCTGGGTAACAGAACCTGGGGAGAGCCCCACAAGTCATCCCGTCCTGGATTCCCCTAGGTCTCTAGTTTTCAATAATGCACAGGTTTAGTAGGTTTCCCTAGGTGCCGGCTGAACTAGAGGCCATAATCCACAGGTAGGCACTTTGCAAAAAAACAACTCTGTTTTCTGCAGAAAAATGTGATGTGTCCACGTTGTGTTTTGGAGCATTTCCTGTCACGGGCACTATGCCTACCCCACACAAGTGAGGTACCATTTGGATCGGGAGACTTGGGGGAATGCTGGGTGGAAGGAAATTTGTGGCTCCTCTCAGATTCCAGAACTCTCTGTCACTGAAATGTGAGGAAAAAGTGTTTTTTAGCAAAATTTTGAGGTTTGCAAAGGATTCTGGGCAACAGAACCTGGTGAGAGCCCCACAGGTCACCCTGTCATTGATTCCCATAGGTCTCTAGTTTTAAAAAATGCACAGGTTTGGTAGGTTTCCCTAGGTGCCGGCTGAGCTGGAGTCCAAAATCCACAGGTAGGAACTTTGCAAAAAACACCTCTGTTTTCTGTAGAAAAATGTGATGTGTCCACATTGTGTTTTGGAGCATTTCCTATAGCAGGCACTATGCCTACCCACACAAGTGAAGTATCATTTTTTATCGGGAGACTTGGGGGAACGCTGGGTGGAAGGACATTTGTGGCTCCTCTCTGATTCCAGAACTCTCTGTCACCGAAATGTGAGGAAAAAGTGTTTTTTAGCCAAATTGTGAGGTTTGGAAAGGATTCTGGGTAACAGAACCTGGTGAGAGCCCCACAGGTCACCCTGTCTTGGATTCCCCTAGGTCTCTAGTTTTCAAAAATGCACAGGTTTGGTAGGTTTCCCTAGGTGCCGGCTGAACTAGAGGCCATAATCCACAGGAAGGCACTTTGGAAAAAACACCTCTGTTTTCTGTAGAAAAATGTGATGTGTCCACGTTGTGTTTTGCAGCATTTCCTGTCGCGGGCACTATGCCTACCCACACAAGTGAGGTGCCATTTGTATCGGGAGACTTGGGGGAACGCTGGGTGGAAGGAAATTTGTGGCTCCTCTCAGATTCCAGAACTCTCTGTCACTGAAATGTGAGGAAAAAGTGTTTTTTAGCCAAATTTTGAGGTTTGCAAAGGATTCTGGGTAACAGAACCTGGTGAGAGCCCCACAGGTCACCCCGTCTTGGATTCCCCTAGGTCTCTAGTTTAAAAAAATGCACAGGTTTGGTAGGTTTCCCTAGGTGCCGTCTGAACTAGAGGCCATAATCCACAGGTAGGCACTTTGCAAAAAACACCTCTGTATTCTGTAGAAAAATGTGATGTGTCCACGTTGTGTTTTGGAGCATTTCCTATCGCGGGCACAATGCCTACCCATACAAGTGAAGTAGCATTTTTATCAGGAGACTTGGGGGAACGCTGGGTGGGAGGACATTTGTGGCTCCTCTCAGATTCCAGAACTCTCTGTCACCGAAATGTGAGGAAAAAGTGTTTTTTTAGCCAAATTTTGAGGTGTGCAAAGGATTCTGGGTAACAGAACCTGGTGAGAGCCCCACAAATCACCCCGTCTTGGATTCCCCTAGGTCTCTAGTTTTCAAAAATGCACAGGTTTGGTAGGTTTCCCTAGGTGCCGGCTGAACTAGAGGCCATAATCCACAGGTAGGCACTTTGCAAAAAAACACCTCTGTTTTCTGTAGCAAAATTTGATGTGTCCTCGTTGTGTTTTGGAGCATTTACTATCGCGGGCACTATGCCTACCCACACAAGTGAAGTATAATTTTTATCTGGAGACTGAGGGGAACGCTGGGTGGAAGGAAATTTGTGGCTCCTCTCAGATTCCAGAACTCTCTGTCACTGAAATGTGAGGAAAAAGTGTTTTTTAGCAAAATTTTGAGGTTTGCAAAGGATTCTGGGCAACAGAACCTGGTGAGAGCCCCACAGGTCACCCTGTCATGGATTCCCCTTGGTCTCTAGTTTTAAAAAATGCACAGGTTTGGTCGGTTTCCCTAGGTGCCGGCTGAGCTAGAGTCCAAAATCCACAGGTAGGCACTTTGCAAAAAACACCTCTGTTTTCTGTAGAAAAATGTGATGTGTCCACGGTGTGTTTTGGAACATTTCCTGTCGCGGGCACTATGCCTACCCACACAAGTGAGGTACCATTTTTATCGGGAGACTTGGGGGAACGCTGGGTGGAAGGAAATTCGTGGCTCCTCTCACATTCCAGAACTTTCTGTCACCGAAATGTGAGGAAAAAGTGTTTTTTTAGCCAAATTTTGAGGTTTGTAAAGGATTCTGGGTAATAGAACCTGGTGAGAGCCCCACAAGTCACCCAGTCCTGGATTCCCCTAGGTCTCTAGTTTTCAAAAATGCACAGGTGTGGTAGGTTTCCCTAGGTGCTGGCTGAGCTAGAGGCCAAAATCCACAAGTAGGCACTTTGCAAAAAACACCTCTGTTTTCTGTAGAAAAATGTGATATGTTCACGTTTTGTTTTGGAGCATTTCCTGTCGCGGGCACTATGCCTACCCATACAAGTGAGGTACCATTTTTATCGGGAGACTTGGGGGAACGCTGGGTTGAAGGAATTTTTTGGCTCCTCCCAGTTTCTAGAACGCTCTGTAACCGAAATGTGAGGAAAAGGTGATTTTTTAGCCAAATTTTGAGGTTTGCAAAGGATTCTGGGTAACAGAACCTGGGGAGAGCCCCACAAGTCATCCCGTCCTGGATTCCCCTAGGTCTCTAGTTTTCAATAATGCACAGGTTTGGTAGGTTTCCCTAGGTGTCGGCTGAACTAGAGGCCATAATCCACAGGTAGGCACTTAGCAAAAATCAACTCTGTTTTCTGTAGAAAAATGTGATGTGTCCACGTTGTGTTTTGGAGCATTTCCTGTCACGGGCACTATGCCTACCCACACAAGTGAGGTACCATTTGGATCGGGAGACTTGGGGGAACGCTGTGTGGAAGGAAATTTGTGGCTCCTCTCAGATTCCAGAACTCTCTGTCGCTGAAATGTGAGGAAAAAGTGTTTTTTAGCACAATTTTGAGGTTTGCAAAGGATTCTGGGTAGCAGAACCTGGTGAGAGCCCCACAGGTCACCCTGCCATGGATTCCCCTAGGTCTCTAGTTTTAAAAAATGCATAGGTTTGGTAGGTTTCCCTAGGTGCTGGCTGAGCTAGAGGCCAAAATCCACAAGTAGGCACTTTGCAAAAAACACCTCTGTTTTCTGTAGAAAAATGTGATATGTTCACGTTGTGTTTTGGAGCATTTCCTATCGCGGGCACTATGCCTACCCATACTAGTGAGGTACCATTTTTATCGGGAGAGTTTGGGAATGCTGGGTGGAAGTAAATTTGTGGCTCCTCCCACATTCTAGAACGCTCTGTCACCGAAATGTGAGGAAAAGGTGATTTTTTTAGCCAAATTTTGAGGTTTGCAAAGGATTCTGGGTAACAGAACCTGGGGAAAGCCCAACAAGTCATCCCGTCCTGGATTCCCCTAGGTCTTTAGTTTTCAATAATGCACAGGTTTGGTAGGTTTCCCTAGGTGCCGGCTGAACTAGAGGCCATAATCCACAGGTAAGCAGTTTGCAAAAAAACATCTCTGTTTTCTGTAGAAAAATGTGATGTGTCCACGTTGTGTTTTGGAGCATTTCCTATCGCGGGCACTATGCCTACCCACACAAGTGAAGTATCATTTTTATCGGGAGACTTAAGGGAACGCTGGGTGGAAGGACATTTGTGGCTCCTCTCAGATTCCAGAACTCTCTGTCACTGAAGTGTGAGGAAAAAGAGGTTTTTTTAGCCAAATTTTGAGTCTTGCAAAGGCTTCTGTGTAACAGAACCTGGTGAGAGCCCCACAAGTCACCCCGTCTTGGATTCCCCTAGGTCTCTAGTTTTAAAAAATGCACAGGTTTGGTAGGTTTCCTTAGTGGCCGGCTGAACTAGAGGCCATAATCCACAGGTAGGCACTTTGCAAAAAACACCTCTGTTTTCTGTAGAAAAATGTGATGTGTCCACGTTGTGTTTTGGTGCATTTCCTGTCGCGGGCAGTATGTCTACCCATACTAGTGAGGTACAATTTTTATCGGGAGACTTGGGGGAATGCTGGGTGGAAGTAAATTTGTGGCTCCTCCCACATTCTAGAACGCTCTGTCACCGAAATGTGAGGAAAAAAGTGTTTTTTAAGCCAAATTTTGAGGTTTGCAAAGGATTCTGGGTAACAGAACCTGGGGAGAGCCCCACAAGTCATCCCGTCCTGGATTCCCCTAGGTCTCTAGTTTTCAATAATGCACAGGTTTGGTAGGTTTCCCTAGGTGCCGTCTGAACTAGAGGCCATAATCCACAGGTAGGCACTTTGCAAAAAACACCTCTGTTTTCTGTAGAAAAATGTGATGTGTCCACGTTGTGTTTTGGAGCATTTCCTGTTGCAGGCAGTATGCCTACCCATACAAGTGAGGTACCATTTTTATCAGGAGACTTGGGGGAATGCTGGGTGGAAGTAAATTTTTGGCTCCTCCCAGATTCTAGAACGCTCTGTCACTGAAATGTGAGGAAAAGGTGATTTTTTAGCCAAATTTTGAGGTTTGCAAAGGATTCTGGGTAATAGAATCTGGTGAGAGCCCCACAAGTCACCCTGTCTTGGGTTCCCCTAGGTCTCTAGTTTTCAAAAATGCACAGGTTTGGTAGGTTTCCCTAGGTGCCGGCTGAACTAGAGGCCATAATCCACAGGAAGGCACTTTGGAAAAAACACCTCTGTTTTCTGTAGAAAAATGTGATGTGTCCACGTTGTGTTTTGCAGCATTTCCTATCGCGGGCACAATTCCTACCCACACAAGGGAAGTACCATTTTTATCAGGAGACTTGGGGGAACGCTGGGTGGGAGGACATTCGTGGCTCCTCTCACATTCCAGAACTTTCTGTCACCGAAGTGTGAGGAAAAAGTGTATTTTTTAGCCAAATTTAGAGGTTTGCAAAGGATTCTGGGTAACAGAACCTGGGGAGAGCCCCACAAGTCATCCCGTCCTGGATTCCCGTAGGTCTCTAGTTTTCAATAATGCACAGGTTTAGTAGGTTTCCATAGGTGCCGGCTGAACTAGAGGCCATAATCCACAGGTAGGCACTTTGCAAAAAAACAACTCTGTTTTCTGCAGAAAAATGTGATGTGTCCACGTTGTGTTTTGGAGCATTTCCTGTCACGGGCACTATGCCTACCCCACACAAGTGAGGTACCATTTGGATCGGGAGACTTGTGGGAATGCTGGGTGGAAGGAAATTTGTGGCTCCTCTCAGATTCCAGAACTCTCTGTCACTGAAATGTGAGGAAAAAGTGTTTTTTAGCAAAAGTTTGAGGTTTGCAAAGGATTCTGGGCAACAGAACCTGGTGAGAGCCCCACAGGTCACCCTGTCATTGATTCCCCTAGGTCTCTAGTTTTAAAAAATGCACAGGTTTGGTAGGTTTCCCTAGGTGCCGGCTGAGCTGGAGTCCAAAATCCACAGGTAGGAACTTTGCAAAAAACACCTCTGTTTTCTGTAGAAAAATGTGATGTGTCCACATTGTGTTTTGGAGCATTTCCTATAGCAGGCACTATGCCTACCCACACAAGTGAAGTATCTTTTTTTATCGGGAGACTTGGGGGAACGCTGGGAGGAAGGACATTTGTGGCTCCTCTCTGATTCCAGAACTCTCTGTCACCGAAATGTGAGGAAAAAGTGTTTTTTAGCCAAATTGTGATGTTTGGAAAGGATTCTGGGTAACAGAACCTGGTGAGAGCCCCACAGGTCACCCTGTCTTGGATTCCCCTAGGTCTCTAGTTTTCAAAAATGCACAGGTTTGGTAGGTTTCCCTAGGTGCCGGCTGAACTAGAGACCATAATCCACAGGTAGGCACTTTGCAAAAAACATCTGTTTTCTGTAGAAAAATGTGATGTGTCCACGTTGTGTTTTGGAACATTTCCTGTCGCGGGCACTATGCCTACCCACACAAGTGAGGTACAATTTTTATCGGGAGACTTGGGGGAACGCTGGGTGGAAGGAAATTCGTGGCTCCTCTCACATTCCAGAACTTTCTGTCACCGAAATGTGAGGAAAAGGTGTTTTTTTAGCCAAATTTTGAGGTTTGTAAAGGATTCTGGGTAATAGAACCTGTTGAGAGCCCCACAAGTCATCCCGTCCTGGATTCCCCTAGGTCTCTAGTTTTCAATAATGCACAGGTTTGGTAGGTTTCCCTAGGTGCCGGCTGAACTAGAGGCCATAATCCACAGGAAGGCACTTTGGAAAAAACACCTCTGTTTTCTGTAGAAAAATGTGATGTGTCCACGTTGTGTTTTGCAGCATTTCCTGTCGCGGGCACTATGCCTACCCACACAAGTGAGGTGCCATTTGTATCGGGAGACTTGGGGGAACGCTGGGTGGAAGGAAATTTGTGGCTCCTCTCAGATTCCAGAACTCTCTGTCACTGAAATGTGAGGAAAAAGTGTTTTTTAGCCAAATTTTGAGGTTTGCAAAGGATTCTGGGTAACAGAACCTGGGGAGAGCCCCACAAGTCATCCCGTCCTGGATTCCCCTAGGTCTCTAGTTTTCAATAATGCACAGGTTTGGTAGGTTTCCCTAGGTGCCGGCTGAACTAGAGGCCATAACCCACAGGTAGGCACTTTGCAAAAAAACACCTCTGTTTTCTGTAGAAAAATGTGATGTGTTCTCGTTGTGTTTTGGAGCATTTACTATCGCGGGCACTATGCCTACCCACACAAGTGAAGTATCATTTTTATCGGGAGACTTAGGGGAACGCTGGGTGGAAGGACATTTGTGGCTCCTCTCAGATTCCAGAACTCTCTGTCACCGAAGTGTGAGGAAAAAGTGATATTTTTAGCCAAATTTTGAGGTTTGCAAAGGATTCTGGGTAACAGAACCTGGTGAGAGCCCCACAAGTCACCCCGTCTTGGATTCCCCTAGGTCTCTAGTTTTTAAAAATGGACAGGTTTGGTAGGTTTCCCTAGGTGCCGGCTGAACTAGAGGCCATATTCCACAGGTAGGCACTTTGCAAAAAACACCTGTTTTCTGTAGAAAAATGTGATGTGTCCACGTTATGTTTTGGTGCATTTCCTGTTGCGGGCAGTATGCCTACCCATACAAGTGAGGTACCATTTTTATCGGGAGACTTGGGGGAACACTGGGTGGAAGGAAATTTGTGGCTCCTCCCAGATTCTAGAACGCTCTGTCACCGAAATGTGAGGAAAATGTGATTTTTTAGCCAAATTTTGAGGTTTGCAAAGGATTCTGGGTAACAGAACCTGGGGACAGCCACACAAGTCATCCCGTCCTGGATTCCCCTATGTCTCTAGTTTTCAATAATGCACAGGTTTGGTAGGTTTCCATAGGTGCCCGCTGAACTAGAGGCCATAATCCACAGGTAGGCACTTTGCAAAAAAACAACTCTGTTTTCTGTAGAAAAATGTGATGTGTCCATGTTGTGTTTTGGTGCATTTCCTGTTGCGGGCAGTATGCCTACCCATACAAGTGAGGTACCATTTTTATCGGGAGACTTGGGGGAACACTGGGTGGAAGGAAATTTGTGGCTCCTCCCAGATTCTAGAACGCTCTGTCACCGAAATGTGAGGAAAAGGTGATTTTTTAGCCAAATTTTGAGGTTTGCAAAGGATTCTGGGTAACAGAACCTGGGGAGAGCCCCACAAGTCATTCCGTCCTGGATTCCCCTAGGTCTCTAGTTTTCAATAATGCACAGGTTTGGTAGGTTTCCCTAGGTGCCGGCTGAACTAGAGGCCATAATCCACAGGTAGGCACTTTGCAAAAAAACACCTCTGTTTTCTGTAGAAAAATGTGATGTGTTCTCGTTGTGTTTTGGAGCATTTACTATCGCGGGCACTATGCCTACCCACACAAGTGAAGTATCATTTTTATCGGGAGACTTAGGGGAACGCTGGGTGGAAGGATATTTGTGGCTCCTCTCAGATTCCAGAACTCTCTGTCACCGAAGTGTGAGGAAAAAGTGTTATTTTTACCCAAATTTTGAGGTTTGCAAAGGATTCTGGGTAACAGAACCTGGTGAGAGACCCACAAGTCACCTCGTCTTGGATTCCCCTAGGTCTCTAGTTTTCAAAAATGCACAGGTTTGGTAGGTTTCCCTAGGTGCCGGCTGAACTAGAGGCCATATTCCACAGGTAGGCACTTTGCAAAAAACACCTCTGTTTTCTGTAGAAAAATGTGATGTGTCCACGTTGTGTTTTGGTGCATTTCCTGTTGCGGGCAGTATGCCTACCCATACAAGTGAGGTACCATTTTTATCGGGAGACTTGGGGGAACACTGGGTGGAAGGAAATTTGTGGCTCCTCCCAGATTCTTGGACGCTCTGTCACCGAAATGTGAGGAAAAAGTATTTTTTAGCCAAATTTTGAGGTTTGCAAAGGATTCTGGGTAACAGAACCTGGTGAGAGCCCCACAAGTCACCCCGTCTTGGATTCCCCTAGGTCTCTAGTTTTCAAAAATGCACAGGTTTGGTAGGTTTCCCTAGGTGCCGGCTGAACTAGAGGCCATATTCCACAGGTAGGCACTTTGCAAAAAACACCTCTGTTTTCTGTAGAAAAATGTGATGTGTCCACGTTGTGTTTTGGTGCATTTCCTGTTGCGGGCAGTATGCCTACCCATACAAGTGAGGTACCATTTTTATCGGGAGACTTGGGGGAACACTGGGTGGAAGGAAATTTGTGGCTCCTCCCAGATTCTTGAACGCTCTGTCACCGAAATGTGAGGAAAAGGTGATTTTTTAGCCAAATTTTGAGGTTTGCAAAGGATTCTGGGTAACAGAACCTGGGGAGAGCCCCACAAGTCATCCCGTCCTGGATTCCCCTAGGTCTCTAGTTTTCAATAATGCACAGGTTTGGTTGGTTTTCCTAGGTGCCCGCTGAACTAGAGGCCATAATCCACAGGTAGGCACTTTGCAAAAAAACAACTGTGTTTTCTGTAGAAAAATGTGATGTGTCCACGTTGTGTTTTGGAGCATTTCCTGTCACGGGCACTATGCCTACCCACAAAAGTGAGGTACCATTTGGATCAGGAGACTTGGGGGAATGCTGGGTGGAAGGAAATTTGTGGCTCCTCTCAGATTCCAAAACTCTCTGTCACTGAAATGTGAGGAAAAAGTGTTTTTTAGCAAAATTTTGAGGTTTTAAAGGATTCTGGGCAACAGAACCTGGTGAGAGCCCCACAGGTCACCCTGTCATGGATTCCCCTAGGTCTCTAGTTTAAAAAAATGCACAGGTTTGGTAGGTTTCCCTAGGTGCGGGCTGAGCTAGAGTCCAAAATCCACAGGTAGGCACTTTGCAAAAAACACCTCTGTTTTCTGTAGAAAAATGTGATGTGTCCACGTTGTGTTTTGGAGCATTTCCTATCGTGGGCACTATGCCTACCCACACAAGTGAAGTATCATTTTTTATCTGGAGACTTGGGGGAACGCTGGGTGGAAGGACATTTGTGGCTCCTCTCAGATTCCAGGACTCTCTGTCACCGAAATGTGAGGAAAAGGTGTTTTTTAGCCAAATTTTGAGGTTTTGCAAAGGATTCTGGGTAACAGAACCTGGTGAGAGCCCCACAGGTCACCCTGTCTTGGATTCCCCTAGGTCTCTAGTTTTCAACAATGCACAGGTTTGGTAGGTTTCCCTTGGTGTCGGCTGAACTAGAGGCCATAATCCACAGGTAGGCACTTTGCAAAAAAACAACTCTGTTTTCTGTAGAAAAATGTGATGTGTCCACGTTGTGTTTTGGAGCATTTCCTGTCACGGGCACTATGCCTACCCACACCCCGTCTTGGATTCCCCTAGGTCTCCAGTTTAAAAAAATGCACAGGTTTGGTAGGTTTCCCTAGGTGCCGGCTGAGCTAGAGTCCAAAATCCACAGGTAGGCACTTTGCAAAAAACACCTCTGTTTTCTGTAGAAAAATGTGATGTGTCCACGTTGTGTTTTGGAGCATTTCCTATCGTTGGCACAATGCCTACCCACACAAGTGAAGTACCATTTTTATCAGGAGACTTGGGGGAACGCTGGGTGGAAGGACATTTGTGGCTCCTCTCAGATTCCAGAACTCCCTGTCACCGAAATGTGAGGAAAAAGTGTTTTTTTAGCCAAATTTTGAGGTGTGCAAAAGATTCTGAGTAACAGAACCCGGTGAGAGCCCCACAAGTCACCCCGTCTTGGATTCCCCTAGGTCTCTAGTTTTCAAAAATGCACAGGTTTGGTAGGTTTCCCTAGGTGCCGTCTGAACTAGAGGCCATAATCCACAGGTAGGCACTTTGCAAAAAACACCTCTGTTTTCTGTAGAAAAATGTGATGTGTCCACGTTGTGTTTTGGTGCATTTCCTGTCGCGGGCAGTATGCCTACCCATACAAGTGAGGTACCATTTTTATCGGGAGACTTGGGGGAATGCTGGGTGGAAGTAAATTTGTGGCTCCTCCCAGATTCTAGAACGCTCCGTCACGGAAATGTGTGGAAAAGGTGATTTTCTAGCCAAATTTTGAGGTTTGCAAAGGATTCTGGGTAACAGAACCTAGGGAGAGCCCCACAAGTCATCCCGTCCTGGATTCCCCTAGGTCTCTAGTTTTATATAATGCACAGGTTTGGTAGGTTTCCCTAGGTGCCGGCTGAACTAGAGGCCATAATCCACAGGTAGGCACTTTGCAAAAAAACAACTCTGTTTTCTGTAGAAAAATGTGATGTGTCCACGTTGTGTTTTGGAGCATTTCCTGTCACGGGCACTATGCCTACCCACACCCAGTCTTGGATTCCCCTAGGTCTCTAGTTTTAAAAAATGCACAGGTTTGGTAGGTTTCCCTAGGTGCCGGCTGAGCTAGAGTCCAAAATCCACAGGTAGGCACTTTGCAAAAAACACCTCTGTTTTCTGTAGAAAAATGTGATGTGTCCACGTTGTGTTTTGGAGCATTTCCTATCGCAGGCACTATGCCTACCCACACAAGTGAAGTATCATTTTTATTGGGAGACTTGGGGGAACGCTGGGTGGAAGGACATTTGTGGCTCCTCTCAGATTCCAGGACTCTCTGTCACCGAAATGTGAGGAAAAAGTGTTTTTTTAGCCAAATTTTGAGGTTTGCAAAGGATTCTGGGTAACACAATCTGGTGAGAGCCCCACAAGTCACCCTGTCTTGGATTCCCCTAGGTCTCTAGTTTTCAAAAATGCACAGGTTTGGTAGGTTTCCCTAGCTGCCGGCTGAACTAGAGGCCATAATCCACAGGAAGGCACTTTGGAAAAAACACCTCTGTTTTCTGTAGAAAAATGTGATGTGTCCACGTTGTGTTTTGCAGCATTTCCTGTCGCGGGCACTATGCCTACCCACACAAGTGAGGTACCATTTGTATCGGGAGACTTGGGGGAACGCTGGGTGGAAGGAAATTTGTGGCTCCTCTCAGATTCCAGAACTCTCTGTCACTGAAATGTGAGGAAAAAGTGTTTTTTAGCCAAATTTTGAGGTTTGCAAAGGATTCTTGGTAACAGAAACTGGTGAGAGCCCCACAAGTCACCCCGTCTTGGATTCCCCTAGGTCTCTAGTTTTCAGAAATGCACAGGTTTGGTAGGTTTCCCTAGGTGCCGGCTGAACTAGAGGCCATATTCCACAGGTAGGCACTTTGCAAAAAACACCTCTGTTTTCTGTAGAAAAATGTGATGTGTCCACGTTGTGTTTTGGTGCATTTCCTGTTGCGGGCAGTATGCATACCCATACAAGTGAGGTACCATTTTTATCGGGAGACTTGGGGGAACACTGGATGGAAGGAAATTTGTGGCTCCTCCCAGATTCTAGAACGCTCTGTCACCGAAATGTGAGGAAAAGGTGATTTTTTAGCCAAATTTTGAGGTTTGCATAGGATTCTGGGTAACAGAACCTGGGGAGAGCCCCACAAGTCATCCCGTCCTGGATTCCCCTAGGTCTCTAGTTTTCAATAATGCACAGGTTTGGTAGGTTTCCCTAGGTGCCGGCTGAACTAGAGGCCATAATCCACAGGTAGGCACTTTGCAAAAAAACACCTCTGTTTTCTGTAGAAAAATGTGATGTGTTCTCGTTGTATTTTGGAGCATTTACTATCGCGGACACTATGCCTACCCACACAAGTGAAGTATCATTTTTTATCTGGAGACTTGGGGGAACGCTGGGTGGAAGGACATTTGTGGCTCCTCTCAGATTCCAGGACTCTCTGTCACCGAAATGTGAGGAAAAGGTGTTTTTTAGCCAAATTTTGAGGTTTTGCAAAGGATTCTGGGTAACAGAACCTGGTGAGAGCCCCACAGGTCACCCTGTCTTGGATTCCCCTAGGTCTCTAGTTTTCAAAAATGCACAGGTTTGGTAGGTTTCCCTTGGTGTCGGCTGAACTAGAGGCCATAATCCACAGGTAGGCACTTTGCAAAAAAACAACTCTGTTTTCTGTAGAAAAATGTGATGTGTCCACGTTGTGTTTTGGAGCATTTCCTGTCACGGGCACTATGCCTACCCACACCCCGTCTTGGATTCCCCTAGGTCTCCAGTTTAAAAAAATGCACAGGTTTGGTAGGTTTCCCTAGGTGCCGGCTGAGCTAGAGTCCAAAATCCACAGGTAGGTACTTTGCAAAAAACACCTATGTTTTCTGTAGAAAAATGTGATGTGTCCACGTTGTGTTTTGGAGCATTTCCTATCGTTGGCACAATGCCTACCCACACAAGTGAAGTACCATTTTTATCAGGAGACTTGGGGGAACGCTGGGTGGAAGGACATTTGTGGCTCCTCTCAGATTCCAGAACTCCCTGTCACCGAAATGTGAGGAAAAAGTGTTTTTTTAGCCAAATTTTGAGGTGTGCAAAAGATTCTGAGTAACAGAACCCGGTGAGAGCCCCACAAGTCACCCCGTCTTGGATTCCCCTAGGTCTCTAGTTTTCAAAAATGCACAGGTTTGGTAGGTTTCCCTAGGTGCCGTCTGAACTAGAGGCCATAATCCACAGGTAGGCACTTTGCAAAAAACACCTCTGTTTTCTGTAGAAAAATGTGATGTGTCCACGTTGTGTTTTGGTGCATTTCCTGTCGCGGGCAGTATGCCTACCCATACAAGTGAGGTACCATTTTTATCGGGAGACTTGGGGGAATGCTGGGTGGAAGTAAATTTGTGGCTCCTCCCAGATTCTAGAACGCTCCGTCACGGAAATGTGTGGAAAAGGTGATTTTCTAGCCAAATTTTGAGGTTTGCAAAGGATTCTGGGTAACAGAACCTAGGGAGAGCCCCACAAGTCATCCCGTCCTGGATTCCCCTAGGTCTCTAGTTTTATATAATGCACAGGTTTGGTAGGTTTCCCTAGGTGCCGGCTATACTAGAGGCCATAATCCACAGGTAGGCACTTTGCAAAAAAACAACTCTGATTTCTGTAGAAAAATGTGATGTGTCCACGTTGTGTTTTGGAGCATTTCCTGTCACGGGCACTATGCCTACCCACACCCAGTCTTGGATTCCCCAAGGTCTCTAGTTTAAAAAAATGCACAGGTTTGGTAGGTTTCCCTAGGTGCCGGCTGAGCTAGAGTCCAAAATCCACAGGTAGGCACTTTGGAAAAAACACCTCTGTTTTCTGTAGAAAAATGTGATGTGTCCACGTTGTGTTTTGGAGCATTTCCTATCGCAGGCACTATGCCTACCCACACAAGTGAAGTATCATTTTTATTGGGAGACTTGGGGGAACGCTGGGTGGAAGGACATTTGTGGCTCCTCTCAGATTCCAGAACTCTCTGTCACCAAAATGTGAGGAAAAAGTGTTTTTTTAGCCAAATTTTGAGGTTTGCAAAGGATTCTGGGTAACACAATCTGGTGAGAGCCCCACAAGTCACCCTGTCTTGGATTCCCCTAGGTCTCTAGTTTTCAAAAATGCACAGGTTTGGTAGGTTTCCCTAGCTGCCGGCTGAACTAGAGGCCATAATCCACAGGAAGGCACTTTGGAAAAAACACCTCTGTTTTCTGTAGAAAAATGTGATGTGTCCACGTTGTGTTTTGCAGCATTTCCTGTCGCGGGCACTATGCCTACCCACACAAGTGAGGTACCATTTGTATCGGGAGACTTGGGGGAACGCTGGGTGGAAGGAAATTTGTGGCTCCTCTCAGATTCCAGAACTCTCTGTCACTGAAATGTGAGGAAAAAGTGTTTTTTAGCCAAATTTTGAGGTTTGCAAAGGATTCTGGGTAACAGAAACTGGTGAGAGCCCCACAAGTCACCCCGTCTTGGATTCCCCTAGGTCTCTAGTTTTCAGAAATGCACAGGTTTGGTAGGTTTCCCTAGGTGCCGGCTGAACTAGAGGCCATATTCCACAGGTAGGCACTTTGCAAAAAACACCTCTGTTTTCTGTAGAAAAATGTGATGTGTCCACGTTGTGTTTTGGTGCATTTCCTGTTGCGGGCAGTATGCATACCCATACAAGTGAGGTACCATTTTTATCGGGAGACTTGGGGGAACACTGGATGGAAGGAAATTTGTGGCTCCTCCCAGATTCTAGAACGCTCTGTCACCGAAATGTGAGGAAAAGGTGATTTTTTAGCCAAATTTTGAGGTTTGCATAGGATTCTGGGTAACAGAACCTGGGGAGAGCCCCACAAGTCATCCCGTCCTGGATTCCCCTAGGTCTCTAGTTTTCAATAATGCACAGGTTTGGTAGGTTTCCCTAGGTGCCGGCTGAACTAGAGGCCATAATCCACAGGTAGGCACTTTGCAAAAAAACACCTCTGTTTTCTGTAGAAAAATGTGATGTGTTCTCGTTGTATTTTGGAGCATTTACTATCGCGGACACTATGCCTACCCACACAAGTGAAGTATCATTTTTTATCTGGAGACTTGGGGGAACGCTGGGTGGAAGGACATTTGTGGCTCCTCTCAGATTCCAGGACTCTCTGTCACCGAAATGTGAGGAAAAGGTGTTTTTTAGCCAAATTTTGAGGTTTTGCAAAGGATTCTGGGTAACAGAACCTGGTGAGAGCCCCACAGGTCACCCTGTCTTGGATTCCCCTAGGTCTCTAGTTTTCAAAAATGCACAGGTTTGGTAGGTTTCCCTTGGTGTCGGCTGAACTAGAGGCCATAATCCACAGGTAGGCACTTTGCAAAAAAACAACTCTGTTTTCTGTAGAAAAATGTGATGTGTCCACGTTGTGTTTTGGAGCATTTCCTGTCACGGGCACTATGCCTACCCACACCCCGTCTTGGATTCCCCTAGGTCTCCAGTTTAAAAAAATGCACAGGTTTGGTAGGTTTCCCTAGGTGCCGGCTGAGCTAGAGTCCAAAATCCACAGGTAGGTACTTTGCAAAAAACACCTATGTTTTCTGTAGAAAAATGTGATGTGTCCACGTTGTGTTTTGGAGCATTTCCTATCGTTGGCACAATGCCTACCCACACAAGTGAAGTACCATTTTTATCAGGAGACTTGGGGGAACGCTGGGTGGAAGGACATTTGTGGCTCCTCTCAGATTCCAGAACTCCCTGTCACCGAAATGTGAGGAAAAAGTGTTTTTTTAGCCAAATTTTGAGGTGTGCAAAAGATTCTGAGTAACAGAACCCGGTGAGAGCCCCACAAGTCACCCCGTCTTGGATTCCCCTAGGTCTCTAGTTTTCAAAAATGCACAGGTTTGGTAGGTTTCCCTAGGTGCCGTCTGAACTAGAGGCCATAATCCACAGGTAGGCACTTTGCAAAAAACACCTCTGTTTTCTGTAGAAAAATGTGATGTGTCCACGTTGTATTTTGGTGCATTTCCTGTCGCGGGCAGTATGCCTACCCATACAAGTGAGGTACCATTTTTATCGGGAGACTTGGGGGAATGCTGGGTGGAAGTAAATTTGTGGCTCCTCCCAGATTCTAGAACGCTCTGTCACGGAAATGTGTGGAAAAGGTGATTTTCTAGCCAAATTTTGAGGTTTGCAAAGGATTCTGGGTAACAGAACCTAGGGAGAGCCCCACAAGTCATCCCGTCCTGGATTCCCCTAGGTCTCTAGTTTTATATAATGCACAGGTTTGGTAGGTTTCCCTAGGTGCCGGCTGAACTAGAGGCCATAATCCACAGGTAGGCACTTTGCAAAAAAACAACTCTGTTTTCTGTAGAAAAATGTGATGTGTCCACGTTGTGTTTTGGAGCATTTCCTGTCACGGGCACTATGCCTACCCACACCCAGTCTTGGATTCCCCTAGGTCTCTAGTTTTAAAAAATGCACAGGTTTGGTAGGTTTCCCTAGGTGCCGGCTGAGCTAGAGTCCAAAATCCACAGGTAGGCACTTTGCAAAAAACACCTCTGTTTTCTGTAGAAAAATGTGATGTGTCCACGTTGTGTTTTGGAGCATTTCCTATCGCAGGCACTATGCCTACCCACACAAGTGAAGTATCATTTTTATTGGGAGACTTGGGGGAACGCTGGGTGGAAGGACATTTGTGGCTCCTCTCAGATTCCAGAACTCTCTGTCACCGAAATGTGAGGAAAAAGTGTTTTTTTAGCCAAATTTTGAGGTTTGCAAAGGATTCTGGGTAACACAATCTGGTGAGAGCCCCACAAGTCACCCTGTCTTGGATTCCCCTAGGTCTCTAGTTTTCAAAAATGCACAGGTTTGGTAGGTTTCCCTAGCTGCCGGCTGAACTAGAATCCATAATCCACAGGAAGGCACTTTGGAAAAAACACCTCTGTTTTCTGTAGAAAAATGTGATGTGTCCACGTTGTGTTTTGCAGCATTTCCTGTCGCGGGCACTATGCCTACCCACACAAGTGAGGTACCATTTGTATCGGGAGACTTGGGGGAACGCTGGGTGGAAGGAAATTTGTGGCTCCTCTCAGATTCCAGAACTCTCTGTCACTGAAATGTGAGGAAAAAGTGTTTTTTAGCCAAATTTTGAGGTTTGCAAAGGATTCTGGGTAACAGAAACTGGTGAGAGCCCCACAAGTCACCCCGTCTTGGATTCCCCTAGGTCTCTAGTTTTCAGAAATGCACAGGTTTGGTAGGTTTCCCTAGGTGCCGGCTGAACTAGAGGCCATATTCCACAGGTAGGCACTTTGCAAAAAACACCTCTGTTTTCTGTAGAAAAATGTGATGTGTCCACGTTGTGTTTTGGTGCATTTCCTGTTGCGGGCAGTATGCATACCCATACAAGTGAGGTACCATTTTTATCGGGAGACTTGGGGGAACACTGGATGGAAGGAAATTTGTGGCTCCTCCCAGATTCTAGAACGCTCTGTCACCGAAATGTGAGGAAAAGGTGATTTTTTAGCCAAATTTTGAGGTTTGCATAGGATTCTGGGTAACAGAACCTGGGGAGAGCCCCACAAGTCATCCCGTCCTGGATTCCCCTAGGTCTCTAGTTTTCAATAATGCACAGGTTTGGTAGGTTTCCCTAGGTGCCGGCTGAACTAGAGGCCATAATCCACAGGTAGGCACTTTGCAAAAAAACACCTCTGTTTTCTGTAGAAAAATGTGATGTGTTCTCGTTGTATTTTGGAGCATTTACTATCGCGGACACTATGCCTACCCACACAAGTGAAGTATCATTTTTATCGGGAGACTTAGGGGAACGCTGGGTGGAAGGACATTTGTGGCTCCTCTCAGATTCCAGAACTCTCTGTCACCGAAGTGTGAGGAAAAAGTGTTATTTTTAGCCAAATTTTGAGGTTTGCAAAGGATTCTGGGTAACAGAACCTGGTGAGAGCCCCACAAGTCACCCCGTCTTGGATTCCCCTAGGTCTCTAGTTTTCAAAAATGCACAGGTTTGGTAGGTTTCCCTAGGTGCCGGCTGAACTAGAGGCCATATTCCACAGGTAGGCACTTTGCAAAAAACACCTCTGTTTTCTGTAGAAAAATGTGATGTGTCCACGTTGTGTTTTGGTGCATTTCCTGTTGCGGGCAGTATGCCTACCCATACAAGTGAGGTACCATTTTTATCGGGAGACTTGGGGGAACACTGGGTGGAAGGAAATTTGTGGCTCCTCCCAGATTCTAGAACGCTCTGTCACCGAAATGTGAGGAAAAGGTGATTTTTTAGCCAAATTTTGAGGTGTGCAAAGGATTCTGGGTAACAGAACCTGGGGAGAGCCCCACAAGTCATCCCGTCCTGGATTCCCCTAGGTCTCTAGTTTTCAATAATGCACAGGATTGGTAGGTTTCCCTAGGTGCGCGCTGAACTAGAGGCCATAATCCACAGGTAGGCACTTTGCAAAAAAACAACTCTGTTTTCTGTAGAAAAATGTGATGTGTCCACGTTGTGTTTTGGTGCATTTCCTGTTGCGGGCAGTATGCCTACCCATACAAGTGAGGTACCATTTTTATCGGGAGACTTGGGGGAACACTGGGTGGAAGGAAATTTGTGGCTCCTCCCAGATTCTAGAACGCTCTGTCACCGAAATGTGAGGAAAAGGTGATTTTTTAGCCAAATTTTGAGGTTTGCAAAGCATTCTGGGTAACAGAACCTGGTGAGAGCCCCACAAGTCATCCCGTCCTGGATTCCCCTAGGTCTCTAGTTTTCAATAATGCACAGGTTTGGTAGGTTTCCCTAGGTGCTGGCTGAACTAGAGGCCATAATCCACAGGTAGGCACTTTGCAAAAAAACACCTCTGTTTTCTGTAGAAAAATGTGATGTGTTCTCGTTGTGTTTTGGAGCATTTACTATCGCGGACACTATGCCTACCCACACAAGTGAAGTATCATTTTTATCGGGAGACTTAGGGGAACGCTGGGTGGAAGGACATTTGTGGCTCCTCTCAGATTCCAGAACTCTCTGTCACCGAAGTGTGAGGAAAAAGTGTTATTTTTAGCCAAATTTTGAGGTTTGCAAAGGATTCTGGGTAACAGAACCTGGTGAGAGCCCCACAAGTCACCCCGTCTTGGATTCCCCTAGGTCTCTAGTTTTCAAAAATGCACAGGTTTGGTAGGTTTCCCTAGGTGCCTGCTGACCTAGAGGCCATATTCCACAGGTAGGCACTTTGCAAAAAACACCTCTGTTTTCTGTAGAAAAATGTGATGTGTCCACGTTGTGTTTTGGTGCATTTCCTGTTGCGGGCAGTGTGCCTACCCATACAAGTGAGGTACCATTTTTATCGGGAGACTTGGGGGAATACTGGGTGGAAGGAAATTTGTGTCTCCTCCCAGATTCTAGAACGCTCTGTCACCGAAATGTGAGGAAAAGGTGATTTTTTAGCCACATTTTGAGGTTTGCAAAGGATTCTGGGTAACAGAACCTGGGGAGAGCCCCACAAGTCATCCCGTCCTGGATTCCCCTAGGTCTCTAGTTTTCAATAATGCTCAGGTTTGGTAGGTTTCCCAATGGTGCACGCTGAACTAGAGGCCATAATCCACAGGTAGGCACTTTGCAAAAAAAACAACTCTGTTTTTTGTAGAAAAATGTGATGTGTCCACGTTGTATTTTGGAGCATTTCCTGTCACGGGCACTATGCCTACCCACAAAAGTGAGGTACCATTTGGATCGGGAGACTTGGGGGAATGCTGGGTGGAAGGAAATTTGTGGCTCCTCTCAGATTCCAGAACTCTCTGTCACTGAAATGTGAGGAAAAAGTGTTTTTTAGCAAAATGTTGAGGTTTGCAAAGGATTCTGGGCAACAGAACCTGGTGAGAGCCCCACAGGTCACCCTGTCATGGATTCCCCTAGGTCTCTAGTTTTAAAAAATGCACAGGTTTGTTAGGTTTCCCTAGGTGCCGGCTGAGCTAGAGGCCAAAATCCACAAGTAGGCACTTTGCAAAAAACACCTCTGTTTTCTTTTGAAAAATGTGATGTGTCCACGTTGTGTTTTGGAGCATTTCCTATCGCGGGCACTATGCCTACCCACACAAGTGAAGTATCATTTTTTATCGGGAGACTTGGGGGAACGCTGGGTGGAAGGACATTTGTGGCTCCTCTCAGATTCAAGAACTCTCTGTCACCGAAATGTGAGGAAAACGAGTTTTTTAGCCAAATTTTGAGGTTTGCAAAGGATTCTGGGTAACAGAACCTGGTGAGAGCCCCACAGGTCACCCTGTCTTGGATTCCCCTAGGTCTCTAGTTTTCAAAAATTCACAGGTTTGGTAGGTTTCCCTAGGTGATGGCTGAGCTAGAGGCCAAAATCCACAAGTAGGCACTTTGCAAAAAACACCTCTGTTTTCTGTAGAAAAATGTGATGTGTTCACGTTTTGTTTTGGAGCATTTCCTGTCGCGGGCACTATGCTTACCCATACAAGTGAGGTACCATTTTTATCGGGTGACTTGGGGGAACGCTGGGTGGAAGGAAATTTTTGGCTCCTCCCAGATTCTAGAACGCTCTGTCACCGAAATGTGAGGAAAAGGTGATTTTTTAGCCAAATTTTGAGGTTTGCAAAGGATTCTGGGTAACAGAACCTGGGGAGAGCCCCACAAGTCATCCCGTCCTGGATTCCCCTAGGTCTCTAGTTTTCAATAATGCACAGGTTTGGTAGGTTTCCCTAGGTTTCGGCTGAACTAGAGGCCATAATCCACAGGTAGGCACTTAGCAAAAAACAACTCTGTTTTCTGTAGAAAAATGTGATGTGTCCACGTTGTGTTTTGGAGCATTTCCTGTCGCGGGCACTATGCCTACCCACACAAGTAAAGTATCATTTTTATCGGGAGACTTAGGGGAACGCTGGGTGGAAGGACATTTGTGGCTCCTCTCAGATTCCAGAACTCTCTGTCACTGAAGTGTGAGGAAAAAGAGTTTTGTTTAGCCAAATTTTGAGGTTTGCAAAGGCTTCTGGGTAACAGAACCTGGTGAGAGCCCCACAAGTCATCCCGTCCTGGATTCCCCTAGGTCTCTAGTTTTCAATAATGCACAGGTTTGGTAGGTTTCCCTAGGTGCCGGCTGAACTAGAGGCCATAATCCACAGGTAGGCACTTTGTAAAAAAACAACTCTGTTTTCTGTAGAAAAATGTGATGTGTCCACGTTGTGTTTTGGAGCATTTCCTATCGCGGGCACTATGCCTACCCACACAAGTGAAGTATCATTTTTATCGGGAGACTTAGGGGAACGCTGGGTGGAAGGACATTTGTGGCTCCTCTCAGATTCCAGAACTCTCTGTCACTGAAGTGTGAGGAAAAAGAGTTTTGTTTAGCCAAATTTTGAGGTTTGCAAAGGCTTCTGGGTAACAGAACCTGGTGAGAGCCCCACAAGTCACCCCGTCTTGGATTCCCCTAGGTCTCTAGTTTTCAAAAATGCACAGGTTTGGTAGGTTTCCCTAGGTGCCGGCTGAACTAGAGGCCATAATCCACAGGTAGGCACTTTGCAAAAAACACCTCTGTTTTCTGTAGAAAAATGTGATGTATCCACGTTGTGTTTTGGTGCATTTCCTGTTGCGGGCAGTATGCCTACCCATACTAGTGAGGTACCATTTTTATCGGGAGACTTGGGGGAATGCTGGGTGGAAGTAAATTTGTGTCCCCTCCCAGATTCTAGAACGCTCTGTCACCAAAATGTGAGGAAAAGGTGATTTTGTAGCCAAATTTTGAGGTTTGCAAAGGATTCTGGGTAACAGAACCTGGTGAGAGCCCCACAAGTCATCCCGTCCTGGATTCCCCTAGGTCTCTAGTTTTCAATAATGCACAGGTTTGGTAGGTTTCCCTAGGTGCCGGCTGAACTAGAGGCCATAATCCACAGGTAGGCACTTTGCAAAAAAACAGCTCTGTTTTCTGTAGAAAAATGTGATGTGTTCTCGTTGTGTTTTGGAGCATTTACTATCGCGGGCACTATGCCTACCCACACAAGTGAAGTATCATTTTTATCGGAAGACTTAGGGGAACGCTGGGTGGAAGGACATTTGTGGCTCCTCTCAGATTCCAGAACTCTCTGTCACCGAAGTGTGAGGAAAAAGTGTTATTTTTAGCCAAATTTTGAGGTTTGCAAAGGATTCTGGGTAACAGAACCTGGTGAGAGCCCCACAAGTCACCCCGTCTTGGATTCCCCTAGGTCTCTAGTTTTCAAAAATGCACAGGTTTGGTAGGTTTCCCTAGGTGCCGGCTGAACTAGAGGCCATATTCCACAGGTAGGCACTTTGCAAAAAACACCTCTGTTTTCTGTAGAAAAATGTGATGTGTCCACGTTGTGTTTTGGTGCATTTCCTGTTGCGGGCAGTATGCCTACCCATACAAGTGAGGTACCATTTTTATCGGGAGACTTGGGGGAATACTGGGTGGAAGGAAATTTGTGGCTCCTCCCAGATTCTAGAACGCTCTGTCACCGAAATGTGAGGAAAAGGTGATTTTTTAGCCACATTTTGAGGTTTGCAAAGGATTCTGGGTAACAGAACCTGGGGAGAGCCCCACAAGTCACCCCGTCTTGGATTCCCCTAGGTCTCTAGTTTTCAAAAATGCACAGGTTTGGTAGGTTTCCCAATGGTGCCCGCTGAACTAGAGGCCATAATCCACAGGTAGGCACTTTGCAAAAAAACAATTCTGTTTTCAGTAGAAAAATGTGATGTGTCCACGTTGTATTTTGGAGCATTTCCTGTCACGGGCACTATGCCTACCCACAAAAGTGAGTTACCATTTGGATCGGGAGACTTGGGGGAATGCTGGGTGGAAGGAAATTTGTGGCTCCTCTCAGATTCCAGAACTCTCTGTCACTGAAATGTGAGGAAAAAGTGTTTTTTAGCAACATTTTGAGGTTTGCAAAGGATTCTGGGCAACAGAACCTGGTGAGAGCCCCACAGGTCACCCTGTCATGGATTCCCCTAGGTCTCTAGTTTTAAAAAATGCACAGGTTTGGTAGGTTTCCCTAGGTGCGGGCTGAGCTAGAGTCCAAAATCCACAGGTAGGCACTTTGCAAAAAACACCTCTGTTTTCTGTAGAAAAATGTGATGTGTCCACGTTGTGTTTTGGAGCATTTCCTATCGCGGGCACTATGCCTACCCACACAAGTGAAGTATCATTTTTTATCGGGAGACTTGGGGGAACGCTGGGTGGAAGGACATTTGTTGCTCCTCTCAGATTCCAGAACTCTCTGTCACCGAAATGTGAGGAAAAAGTGTTTTTTAGCCAAATTTTGAGGTTTTGCAAAGGATTCTGGGTAACAGAACCTGGTGAGAGCCCCACAGGTCACCCTGTCTTGGATTCCCCTAGGTCTCTAGTTTTCAAAAATGCACAGGTTTGGTAGGTTTCCCTAGGTGATGGCTGAGCTAGAGGCCAAAATCCACAAGTAGGCACTTTGCAAAAAACACCTCTGTTTTCTGTAGAAAAATGTGATGTGTTCACGTTTTGTTTTGGAGCATTTCCTGTCGCGGGCACTATGCTTTTCCATACAAGTGAGGTACCATTTTTATCGGGAGACTTGGGGGAACGCTGGGTGGAAGGAAATTTGTGGCTCCTCCCAGATTCTAGAACGCTCTGTCACCGAAATGTGAGGAAAAGGTGATTTTTTAGCCACATTTTGAGGTTTGCAAAGGATTCTGGGTAACAGAACCTGGGGAGAGCCCCACAAGTCATCCCGTCCTGGATTCCCCTAGGTCTCTAGTTTTCAATAATGCACAGGTTTGGTAGGTTTCCCTAGGTGCCGGCTGAACTAGAGGCCATAATCCACAGGTAGGCACTTTGCAAAAAAACAGCTCTGTTTTCTGTAGAAAAATGTGATGTGTTCTCGTTGTGTTTTGGAGCATTTACTATCGCGGGCACTATGCCTACCCACACAAGTGAAGTATCATTTTTATCGGAAGACTTAGGGGAACGCTGGGTGGAAGGACATTTGTGGCTCCTCTCAGATTCCAGAACTCTCTGTCACCGAAGTGTGAGGAAAAAGTGTTATTTTTAGCCAAATTTTGAGGTTTGCAAAGGATTCTGGGTAACAGAACCTGGTGAGAGCCCCACAAGTCACCCCGTCTTGGATTCCCCTAGGTCTCTAGTTTTAAAAAATGCACAGGTTTGGTAGGTTTCCCTAGGTGCCGGCTGAACTAGAGGCCATATTCCACAGGTAGGCACTTTGCAAAAAACACCTCTGTTTTCTGTAGAAAAATGTGATGTGTCCACGTTGTGTTTTGGTGCATTTCCTGTTGCGGGCAGTATGCCTACCCATACAAGTGAGGTACCATTTTTATCGGGAGACTTGGGGGAATACTGGGTGGAAGGAAATTTGTGGCTCCTCCCAGATTCTAGAACGCTCTGTCACCGAAATGTGAGGAAAAGGTGATTTTTTAGCCACATTTTGAGGTTTGCAAAGGATTCTGGGTAACAGAACCTGGGGAGAGCCCCACAAGTCATCCCGTCCTGGATTCCCCTAGGTCTCTAGTTTTCAATAATGCACAGGTTTGGTAGGTTTCCCAATGGTGCCCGCTGAACTAGAGGCCATAATCCACAGGTAGGCACTTTGCAAAAAAACAATTCTGTTTTCTGTAGAAAAATGTGATGTGTCCACGTTGTATTTTGGAGCATTTCCTGTCACGGGCACTATGCCTACCCACAAAAGTGAGTTACCATTTGGATCGGGAGACTTGGGGGAATGCTGGGTGGAAGGAAATTTGTGGCTCCTCTCAGATTCCAGAACTCTCTGTCACTGAAATGTGAGGAAAAAGTGTTTTTTAGCAACATTTTGAGGTTTGCAAAGGATTCTGGGCAACAGAACCTGGTGAGAGCCCCACAGGTCACCCTGTCATGGATTCCCCTAGGTCTCTAGTTTTAAAAAATGCACAGGTTTGGTAGGTTTCCCTAGGTGCCGGCTGAGCTAGAGGCCAAAATCCACAAGTAGGCACTTTGCAAAAAACACCTCTGTTTTCTGTAGAAAAATGTGATGTGTCCACGTTGTGTTTTGGAGCATTTCCTATCGCGGGCACTATGCCTACCCACACAAGTGAAATATTATTTTTTATCGGGAGACTTGGGGGAACGCTGGGTGGAAGGACATTTGTGGCTCCTCTCAGATTCCAGAACTCTCTGTCACCGAAATGTGAGGAAAATGTGTTTTTTAGCCAAATTTTGAGGTTTGCAAAGGATTCTGGGTAACAGAACCTGGTGAGAGCCCCACAGGTCACCCTGTCTTGGATTCCCCTAGGTCTCTAGTTTTCAAAAATGCACAGGTTTGGTAGGTTTCCCTAGGTGATGGCTGAGCTAGAGGCCAAAATCCACAAGTAGGCACTTTGCAAAAAACACCTCTGTTTTCTGTAGAAAAATGTGATGTGTTCACGTTTTGTTTTGGAGCATTTCCTGTCGCGGGCACTATGCTTTTCCATACAAGTGAGGTACCATTTTTATCGGGAGACTTGGGGGAACGCTGGGTGGAAGGACATTTTTGGCTCCTCCCAGATTCTAGAACGCTCTGTCACCGAAATGTGAGGAAAAGGTGATTTTTTAGCCAAATTTTGAGGTTTGCAAAGGATTCTGGGTAACAGAACCTGAGGAGAGCCCCACAAGTCATCCCGTCCTGGATTCCCCTAGGTCTCTAGTTTTCAATAAAGCACAGGTTTGGTAGGTTTCCCTAGGTGCCGGCTGAACTAGAGGCCATAATCCACAGGTAGGCACTTTGTAAAAAAACAACTCTGTTTTCTGTAGAAAAATGTGATGTGTCCACGTTGTGTTTTGGAGCATTTCCTATCGCGGGCACTATGCCTACCCACACAAGTGAAGTATCATTTTTATCGGGAGACTTAGGGGAACGCTGGGTGGAAGGACATTTGTGGCTCCTCTCAGATTCCAGAACTCTCTGTCACTGAAGTGTGAGGAAAAAGAGTTTTGTTTAGCCAAATTTTGAGGTTTGCAAAGGCTTCTGGGTAATAGAACCTGGTGAGAGCCCCACAAGTCACCCCGTCTTGGATTCCCCTAGGTCTCTAGTTTTCCAAAATGCACAGGTTTGGTAGGTTTCCCTAGGTGCCGGCTGAACTAGAGGCCATAATCCACAGGTAGGCACTTTGCAAAAAACACCTCTGTTTTCTGTAGAAAAATGTGATGTGTCCACGTTGTGTTTTGGTGCATTTCCTGTCGCGGGCAGTATGCCTACCCATACTAGTGAGGTACCATTTTTATCAGGAGACTTGGGGGAATGCTGGGTGGAAGTAAATTTGTGGCCCCTCCCAGATTCTAGAACGCTCTGTCACCGAAATGTGAGGAAAAGGTGATTTTTTAGCCAAATTTTGAGGTTTGCAAAGGATTCTGGGTAACAGAACCTGGGGAGAGCCCCACAAGTCATCCCGTCTTGAATTCCCCTAGGTCTCTAGTTTTCAATAATGCACAGGTTTGGTAGGTTTCCCTAGGTGCCGGCTGAACTAGAGGCCATAATCCACAGGTAGGCAGTTTGCAAAAAAACAACTCTGTTTTCTGTAGAAAAATGTGATGTGTCCACGTTGTGTTTTGGAGCATTTCCTGTCACGGGCACTATGCCTACCCACAAAAGTGAGGTACCATTTGGATCGGGAGACTTGGGGGAATGCTGGGTGGAAGGAAATTTGTGGCTCCTCTCAGATTTCAGAACTCCCTGTCACTGAAATGTGAGGAAAAAGTGTTTTTTAGCAAAATGTTGAGGTTTTAAAGGATTCTGGGCAACAGAACCTGGTGAGAGCCCCACAGGTCACCCTGTCAAGGATTCCCCTAGGTCTCTAGTTTAAAAAAATGCACAGGTTTGGTAGTTTTCCCTAGGTGCGGGCTGAGCTAGAGTCCAAAATCCACAGGTAGGCACTTTGCAAAAAACACCTCTGTTTTCTGTAGAAAAATGTGATGTGTCCACGTTGTGTTTTGGAGCATTTCCTATCGCGGGCACTATGCCTACCCACACAAGTGAAGTATCATTTTTTATCGGGAGACTTGGGGGAACGCTGGGTGGAAGGACATTTGTTGCTCCTCTCAGATTCCAGAACTCTCTGTCACCGAAATGTGAGGAAAAAGTGTTTTTTAGCCAGATTTTGAGGTTTTGCAAAGGATTCTGGGTAACAGAACCTGGTGAGAGCCCCACAGGTCACCCTGTCTTGGATTCCCCTAGGTCTCTAGTTTTCAAAAATGCACAGGTTTGGTAGGTTTCCCTAGGTGCCGGCTGAACTAGAGGCCATAATCCACAGGTAGGCACTTTGCAAAAAACACCTCTGTTTTCTGTAGAAAAATGTGATGTGTCCTCGTTGTGTTTTGGAACATTTCCTGTCGCGGGCACTATGCCTACCCATACAAGTGAGGTACCATTTTGATCGGGAGACTTGGGGGAACGCTGGGTGGAAGGAAATTCGTGGCTCCTCTCACATTCCAGAACTTTCTGTCACCGAAATGTGAGGAAAAAGTGTTTTTTTAGCTAAATTTTGAGGTTTGTAAAGGATTCTGGGTAACAGAACCTGGTGAGAGCACCACAAGTCACCCCGTCCTGGATTCCCCTATGTCTCTAGTTTTCAACAATGCACAGGTTTGGTAGGTTTCCCTAGGTGCTGGCTGAGCTAGAGGCCAAAATCCACAAGTAGGCACTTTGCAAAAAACACCTCTGTTTTCTGTAGAAAAATGTGATGTGTTAACGTTTTGTTTTGGAGCATTTCCAGTCGCGGGCACTATGCCTACCCATACAAGTGAGGTACCATTTTTATCGGGAGACTTGGGGGAACGCTGGGTGGAAGGAAATTTTTGGCTCCTCCCAGATTCTAGAACGCTCTGTCACCGAAATGTGAGGAAAAGGTGATTTTTAGCCAAATTTTGAGGTTTGCAAAGGATTCTGGGTAACAGAACCTGGGGAGAGCCCCACAAGTCATCCCGTCCTGGATTCCCCTAGGTCTCTAGTTTTCAATAATGCAGAGGTTTGGGAGGTTTCCCTAGGTGCCGGCTGAACTAGAGGCCATAATCCATAGGTAGGCACTTTGCAAAAAAACAACTCTGTTTTCTGTAGAAAAATGTCATGTGTCCACGTTGTGTTTTGGAGCATTTCCTGTCACGGGCACTATGCCTACCCACACCCCGTCTTGGATTCCCCTAGGTCTCTAGTTTAAAAAAATGCACAGGTTTGGTAGGTTTCCCTAGGTGCCGGCTGAGCTAGAGTCCAAAATCCACAGGTAGGCACTTTGCAAAAAACACCTCTGTTTTCTGTAGAAAAATGTGATGTGTCCACGTTGTGTTTTGGTGCATTTCCTGTTGCGGGCAGTATGCCTACCCATACTAGTGAGGTACCATTTTTATCGGGAGACTTGGGGGAATGCTGGGTGGAAGTAAATTTGTGGCCCCTCCCAGATTCTAGAACGCTCTGTCACCAAAATGTGAGGAAAAGGTGATTTTGTAGCCAAATTTTGAGGTTTGCAAAGGATTCTGGGTAACAGAACCTGGTGAGAGCCCCACAAGTCATCCCGTCCTGGATTCCCCTAGGTCTCTAGTTTTCAATAATGCACAGGTTTGGTAGGTTTCCCTAGGTGCCGGCTGAACTAGAGGCCATAATCCACAGGTAGGCACTTTGCAAAAAAACAGCTCTGTTTTCTGTAGAAAAATGTGATGTGTTCTCGTTGTGTTTTGGAGCATTTACTATCGTGGGCACTATGCCTACCCACACAAGTGAAGTATCATTTTTATCGGAAGACTTAGGGGAACGCTGGGTGGAAGGACATTTGTGGCTCCTCTCAGATTCCAGAACTCTCTGTCACCGAAGTGTGAGGAAAAAGTGTTATTTTTAGCCAAATTTTGAGGTTTGCAAAGGATTCTGGGTAACAGAACCTGGTGAGAGCCCCACAAGTCACCCCGTCTTGGATTCCCCTAGGTCTCTAGTTTTCAAAAATGCACAGGTTTGGTAGGTTTCCCTAGGTGCCGGCTGAACTAGAGGCCATATTCCACAGGTAGGCACTTTGCAAAAAACACCTCTGTTTTCTGTAGAAAAATGTGATGTGTCCACGTTGTGTTTTGGTGCATTTCCTGTTGCGGGCAGTATGCCTACCCATACAAGTGAGGTACCATTTTTATCGGGAGACTTGGGGGAACACTGGGTGGAAGGAAATTTGTGGCTCCTCCCAGATTCTAGAACGCTCTGTCACCGAAATGTGAGGAAAAGGTGATTTTTTAGCCAAATTTTGAGGTTTGCAAAGGATTCTGGGTAACAGAACCTGGGGAGAGCCCCACAAGTCATCCCGTCCTGGATTCCCCTAGGTCTCAAGTTTTCAATAATGCACAGGTTTGGTAGGTTTCCCTAGGTGCCGGCTGAACTAGAGGCCATAACCCACAGTTAGGCACTTTGCAAAAAAACACCTCTGTTTTCTGTAGAAAAATGTGATGTGTTCTCGTTGTGTTTTGGAGCATTTCCTATCGCGGGCACTATGCCTACCCACACAAGTGAAGTATCATTTTTATCGGGAGACTTAGGGGAACGCTGGGTGGAAGGACATTTGTGGCTCCTCTCAGATTCCAGAACTCTCTGTCACCGAAGTGTGAGGAAAAAGTGATATTTTTAGCCAAATTTTGAGGTTTGCAAAGGATTCTGGGTAACAGAACCTGGTGAGAGCCCCACAAGTCATCCCGTCCTGGATTCCCCTAGGTCTCTAGTTTTCAATAATGCACAGGTTTGGTAGGTTTCCCTAGGTGCCGGCTGAACTAGAGGCCATAATCCACAGGTAGGCACTTTGCAAAAAAACAGCTCTGTTTTCTGTAGAAAAATGTGATGTGTTCTCGTTGTGTTTTGGAGCATTTACTATCGCGGGCACTATGCCTACCCACACAAGTGAAGTATCATTTTTATCGGAAGACTTAGGGGAACGCTGGGTGGAAGGACATTTGTGGCTCCTCTCAGATTCCAGAACTCTCTGTCACCGAAGTGTGAGGAAAAAGTGTTATTTTTAGCCAAATTTTGAGGTTTGCAAAGGATTCTGGGTAACAGAACCTGGTGAGAGCCCCACAAGTCACCCCGTCTTGGATTCCCCTAGGTCTCTAGTTTTCAAAAATGCACAGGTTTGGTAGGTTTCCCTAGGTGCCGGCTGAACTAGAGGCCATATTCCACAGGTAGGCACTTTGCAAAAAACACCTCTGTTTTCTGTAGAAAAATGTGATGTGTCCACGTTGTGTTTTGGTGCATTTCCTGTTGCGGGCAGTATGCCTACCCATACAAGTGAGGTACCATTTTTATCGGGAGACTTGGGGGAACACTGGGTGGAAGGAAATTTGTGGCTCCTCCCAGATTCTAGAACGCTCTGTCACCGAAATGTGAGGAAAAGGTGATTTTTTAGCCAAATTTTGAGGTTTGCAAAGGATTCTGGGTAACAGAACCTGGGGAGAGCCCCACAAGTCATTCCGTCCTGGATTCCCCTAGGTCTCTAGTTTTCAATAATGCACAGGTTTGGTAGGTTTCCCTAGGTGCCGGCTGAACTAGAGGCCATAATCCACAGGTAGGCACTTTGCAAAAAAACACCTCTGTTTTCTGTAGAAAAATGTGATGTGTCCACGTTGTGTTTTGGTGCATTTCCTGTTGCGGGCAGTATGCCTACCCATACTAGTGAGGTACCATTTTTATCGGGAGACTTGGGGGAATGCTGGGTGGAAGTAAATTTGTGGCCCCTCCCAGATTCTAGAACGCTCTGTCACCAAAATGTGAGGAAAAGGTGATTTTGTAGCCAAATTTTGAGGTTTGCAAAGGATTCTGGGTAACAGAACCTGGTGAGAGCCCCACAAGTCATCCCGTCCTGGATTCCCCTAGGTCTCTAGTTTTCAATAATGCACAGGTTTGGTAGGTTTCCCTAGGTGCCGGCTGAACTAGAGGCCATAATCCACAGGTAGGCACTTTGCAAAAAAACAGCTCTGTTTTCTGTAGAAAAATGTGATGTGTTCTCGTTGTGTTTTGGAGCATTTACTATCGCGGGCACTATGCCTACCCACACAAGTGAAGTATCATTTTTATCGGAAGACTTAGGGGAACGCTGGGTGGAAGGACATTTGTGGCTCCTCTCAGATTCCAGAACTCTCTGTCACCGAAGTGTGAGGAAAAAGTGTTATTTTTAGCCAAATTGTGAGGTTTGCAAAGGATTCTGGGTAACAGAACCTGGTGAGAGCCCCACAAGTCACCCCGTCTTGGATTCCCCTAGGTCTCTAGTTTTCAAAAATGCACAGGTTTGGTAGGTTTCCCTAGGTGCCGGCTGAACTAGAGGCCATAATCCACAGGTAGGCACTTTGCAAAAAAACACCTCTGTTTTCTGTAGAAAAATGTGATGTGTCCACGTTGTGTTTTGGTGCATTTCCTGTTGCGGGCAGTATGCCTACCCATACAAGTGAGGTACCATTTTTATCGGGAGACTTGGGGGAACACTGGGTGGAAGGAAATTTGTGGCTCCTCCCAGATTCTAGAATGCTCTGTCACCGAAATGTGAGGAAAAGGTGATTTTTTAGCCAAATTTTGAGGTTTGCAAAGGATTCTGGGTAACAGAACCTGGGGAGAGCCCCACAAGTCATCCCGTCCTGGATTCCCCTAGGTCTCTAGTTTTCAATAATGCACAGGTTTGGTAGGTTTCCCTAGGTGCCGGCTGAACTAGAGGCCATAACCCACAGGTAGGCACTTTGCAAAAAAACACCTCTGTTTTCTGTAGAAAAATGTGATGTGTTCTCGTTGTGTTTTGGAGCATTTCCTATCGCGGGCACTATGCCTACCCACACAAGTGAAGTATCATTTTTATCGGGAGACTTAGGGGAACGCTGGGTGGAAGGACATTTGTGGCTCCTCTCAGATTCCAGAACTCTCTGTCACCGAAGTGTGAGGAAAAAGTGATATTTTTAGCCAAATTTTGAGGTTTGCAAAGGATTCTGGGTAACAGAACCTGGTGAGAGCCCCACAAGTCACCCCGTCTTGGATTCCCCTAGGTCTCTAGTTTTTAAAAATGGACAGGTTTGGTAGGTTTCCCTAGGTGCCGGCTGAACTAGAGGCCATATTCCACAGGTAGGCACTTTGCAAAAAACACCTGTTTTCTGTAGAAAAATGTGATGTGTCCACGTTGTGTTTTGGTGCATTTCCTGTTGCGGGCAGTATGCCTACCCATACAAGTGAGGTACCATTTTTATCGGGAGACTTGGGGGAACACTGGGTGGAAGGAAATTTGTGGCTCCTCCCAGATTCTAGAACGCTCTGTCACCGAAATGTGAGGAAAATGTGATTTTTTAGCCAAATTTTGAGGTTTGCAAAGGATTCTGGGTAACAGAACCTGGGGACAGCCACACAAGTCATCCCGTCCTGGATTCCCCTATGTCTCTAGTTTTCAATAATGCACAGGTTTGGTAGGTTTCCATAGGTGCCCGCTGAACTAGAGGCCATAATCCACAGGTAGGCACTTTGCAAAAAAACAACTCTGTTTTCTGTAGAAAAATGTGATGTGTCCACGTTGTGTTTTGGTGCATTTCCTGTTGCGGGCAGTATGCCTACCCATACAAGTGAGGTACCATTTTTATCGGGAGACTTGGGGGAACACTGGGTGGAAGGAAATTTGTGGCTCCTCCCAGATTCTAGAACGCTCTGTCACCGAAATGTGAGGAAAAGGTGATTTTTTAGCCAAATTTTGAGGTTTGCAAAGGATTCTGGGTAACAGAAGCTGGGGAGAGCCCCACAAGTCATTCCGTCCTGGATTCCCCTAGGTCTCTAGTTTTCAATAATGCACAGGTTTGGTAGGTTTCCCTAGGTGCCGGCTGAACTAGAGGCCATATTCCACAGGTAGGCACTTTGCAAAAAACACCTCTGTTTTCTGTAGAAAAATGTGATGTGTCCACGTTGTGTTTTGGTGCATTTCCTGTTGCGGGCAGTATGCCTACCCATACAAGTGAGGTACCATTTTTATCGGGAGACTTGGGGGAACACTGGGTGGAAGGAAATTTGTGGCTCCTCCCAGATTCTTGGACGCTCTGTCACCGAAATGTGAGGAAAAAGTATTTTTTAGCCAAATTTTGAGGTTTGCAAAGGATTCTGGGTACCAGAACCTGGTGAGAGCCCCACAAGTCACCCCGTCTTGGATTCCCCTAGGTCTCTAGTTTTCAAAAATGCACAGGTTTGGTAGGTTTCCCTAGGTGCCAGCTGAACTAGAGGCCATATTCCACAGGTAGGCACTTTGCAAAAAACACCTCTGTTTTCTGTTGAAAAATGTGATGTGTCCACGTTGTGTTTTGCTGCATTTCCTGTTGCTGGCAGTATGCCTACCCATACAAGTGAGGTACCATTTTTATCGGGAGACTTGGGGGAACACTGGGTGGAAGGAAATTTGTGGCTCCTCCCAGATTCTAGAACGCTCTGTCACCGAAATGTGAGGAAAAGGTGATTTTTTAGCCAAATTTTGAGGTTTGCAAAGGATTCTGGGTAACAGAACCTGGGGAGAGTCACACAAGTCATCCCGTCCTGGATTCCCCTATGTCTCTAGTTTTCAATAATGCACAGGTTTGGTAGGTTTCCATAGGTGCCCGCTGAACTAGAGGCCATAATCCACAGGTAGGCACTTTGCAAAAAAACAACTCTGTTTTCTGTAGAAAAATGTGATGTGTCCACGTTGTGTTTTGGTGCATTTCCTGTTGCGGGCAGTATGCCTACCCATACAAGTGAGGTACCATTTTTATCGGGAGACTTGGGGGAACACTGGGTGGAAGGAAATTTGTGGCTCCTCCCAGATTCTAGAACGCTCTGTCACCGAAATGTGAGGAAAAGGTGATTTTTTAGCCAAATTTTGAGGTTTGCAAAGGATTCTGGGTAACAGAACCTGGGGAGAGCCCCACAAGTCATTCCGTCCTGGATTCCCCTAGGTCTCTAGTTTTCAATAATGCACAGGTTTGGTAGGTTTCCCTAGGTGCCGGCTGAACTAGAGGCCATAATCCACAGGTAGGCACTTTGCAAAAAAACACCTCTGTTTTCTGTAGAAAAATGTGATGTGTTCTCGTTGTGTTTTGGAGCATTTACTATCGCGGGCAGTATGCCTACCCATACTAGTGAGGTACCATTTTTATCGGGAGACTTGGGGGAATGCTGGGTGGAAGTAAATTTGTGGCCCCTCCCAGATTCTAGAACGCTCTGTCACCGAAGTGTGAGGAAAAAGTGTTATTTTTAGCCAAATTTTGAGGTTTGCAAAGGATTCTGGGTAACAGAACCTGGTGAGAGCCCCACAAGTCACCCCGTCTTGGATTCCCCTAGGTCTCTAGTTTTCAAAAATGCACAGGTTTGGTAGGTTTCCCTAGGTGCCGGCTGAACTAGAGGCCATATTCCACAGGTAGGCACTTTGCAAAAAACACCTCTGTTTTCTGTAGAAAAATGTGATGTGTCCACGTTGTGTTTTGGTGCATTTCCTGTTGCGGGCAGTATGCCTACCCATACAAGTGAGGTACCATTTTTATCGGGAGACTTGGGGGAACACTGGGTGGAAGGAAATTTGTGGCTCCTCCCAGATTCTTGAACGCTCTGTCACCGAAATGTGAGGAAAAGGTGATTTTTTAGCCAAATTTTGAGGTTTGCAAAGGATTCTGGGTAACAGAAACTGGGGAGAGCCCCACAAGTCATTCCGTCCTGGATTCCCCTAGGTCTCTAGTTTTCAATAATGCACAGGTTTGGTAGCTTTTCCTAGGTGCCCGCTGAACTAGAGGCCATAATCCACAGGTAGGCACTTTGCAAAAAAAACAACTGTGTTTTCTGTAGAAAAATGTGATGTGTCCACGTTGTGTTTTGGAGCATTTACTATCGCGGGCACTATGCCTACCCACACAAGTGAAGTATCATTTTTATCGGGAGACTTAGGGGAACGCTGGGTGGAAGGACATTTGTGGCTCCTCTCAGATTCCAGAACTCTCTGTCACCGAAGTGTGAGGAAAAAGTGTTATTTTTAGCCAAATTTTGAGGTTTGCAAAGGATTCTGGGTAACAGAACCTGGTGAGAGCCCCACAAGTCACCTCGTCTTGGATTCCCCTAGGTCTCTAGTTTTCAAAAATGCACAGGTTTGGTAGGTTTCCCTAGGTGCCGGCTGAACTAGAGGCCATATTCCACAGGTAGGCACTTTGCAAAAAACACCTCTGTTTTCTGTAGAAAAATGTGATGTGTCCACGTTGTGTTTTGGTGCATTTCCTGTTGCGGGCAGTATGCCTACCCATACAAGTGAGGTACCATTTTTATCGGGAGACTTGGGGGAACACTGGGTGGAAGGAAATTTGTGGCTCCTCCCAGATTCTTGGACGCTCTGTCACCGAAATGTGAGGAAAAAGTATTTTTTAGCCAAATTTTGAGGTTTGCAAAGGATTCTGGGTAACAGAACCTGGTGAGAGCCCCACAAGTCACCCCGTCTTGGATTCCCCTAGGTCTCTAGTTTTCAAAAATGCACAGGTTTGGTAGGTTTCCCTAGGTGCCGGCTGAACTAGAGGCCATATTCCACAGGTAGGCACTTTGCAAAAAACACCTCTGTTTTCTGTAGAAAAATGTGATGTGTCCACGTTGTGTTTTGCTGCATTTCCTGTTGCGGACAGTATGCCTACCCATACAAGTGAGGTACCATTTTTATCGGGAGACTTGGGGGAACACTGGGTGGAAGGAAATTTGTGGCTCCTCCCAGATTCTAGAACGCTCTGTCACCGAAATGTGAGGAAAAGGTGATTTTTTAGCCAAATTTTGAGGTTTGCAAAGGATTCTGGGTAACAGAACCTGGGGAGAGCCACACAAGTCATCCCGTCCTGGATTCCCCTATGTCTCTAGTTTTCAATAATGCACAGGTTTGGTAGGTTTCCATAGGTGCCCGCTGAACTAGAGGCCATAATCCACAGGTAGGCACTTTGCAAAAAAACAACTCTGTTTTCTGTAGAAAAATGTGATGTGTCCACGTTGTGTTTTGGTGCATTTCCTGTTGCGGGCAGTATGCCTACCCATACAAGTGAGGTACCATTTTTATCGGGAGACTTGGGGGAACACTGGGTGGAAGGAAATTTGTGGCTCCTCCCAGATTCTAGAACGCTCTGTCACCGAAATGTGAGGAAAAGGTGATTTTTTAGCCAAATTTTTTGAGGTTTGCAAAGGATTCTGGGTAACAGAACCTGGGAGAGCCCCACAAGTCATTCCGTCCTGGATTCCCCTAGGTCTCTAGTTTTCAATAATGCACAGGTTTGGTAGGTTTCCCTAGGTGCCGGCTGAACTAGAGGCCATAATCCACAGTTAGGCACTTTGCAAAAAAACACCTCTGTTTTCTGTAGAAAAATGTGATGTGTTCTCGTTGTGTTTTGGAGCATTTACTATCGCGGGCACTATGCCTACCCACACAAGTGAAGTATCATTTTTATCGGGAGACTTAGGGGAATGCTGGGTGGAAGGACATTTGTGGCTCCTCTCAGATTCCAGAACTCTCTGTCACCGAAGTGTGAGGAAAAAGTGTTATTTTTAGCCAAATTTTGAGGTTTGCAAAGGATTCTGGGTAACAGAACCTGGTGAGAGCCCCACAAGTCACCCCGTCTTGGATTCCCCTAGGTCTCTAGTTTTCAAAAATGCACAGGTTTGGTAGGTTTCCCTAGGTGCCGGCTGAACTAGAGGCCATATTCCACAGGTAGGCACTTTGCAAAAAACACCTCTGTTTTCTGTAGAAAAATGTGATGTGTCCACGTTGTGTTTTGGTGCATTTCCTGTTGCGGGCAGTATGCCTACCCATACAAGTGAGGTACCATTTTTATCGGGAGACTTGGGGGAACACTGGGTGGAAGGAAATGTGTGGCTCCTCCCAGATTCTTGAACGCTCTGTCACCGAAATGTGAGGAAAAGGTGATTTTTTAGCCAAATTTTGAGGTTTGCAAAGGATTCTGGGTAACAGAACCTGGGGAGAGCCCCACAAGTCATCCCGTCCTGGATTCCCCTAGGTCTCTAGTTTTCAATAATGCACAGGTTTGGTTGGTTTTCCTAGGTGCCCGCTGAACTAGAGGCCATAATCCACAGGTAGGCACTTTGCAAAAAAACAACTGTGTTTTCTGTAGAAAAATGTGATGTGTCCACGTTGTGTTTTGGAGCATTTCCTGTCACGGGCACTATGCCTACCCACAAAAGTGAGGTACCATTTGGATCAGGAGACTTGGGGGAATGCTGGGTGGAAGGAAATTTGTGGCTCCTCTCAGATTCCAAAACTCTCTGTCACTGAAATGTGAGGAAAAAGTGTTTTTTAGCAAAATTTTGAGGTTTTAAGGATTCTGGGCAACAGAACCTGGTGAGAGCCCCACAGGTCACCCTGTCATGGATTCCCCTAGGTCTCTAGTTTTAAAAAATGCACAGGTTTGGTAGGTTTCCCTAGGTGCGGGCTGAGCTAGAGTCCAAAATCCACAGGTAGGCACTTTGCAAAAAACACCTCTGTTTTCTGTAGAAAAATGTGATGTGTCCACGTTGTGTTTTGGAGCATTTCCTATCGTGGGCACTATGCCTACCCACACAAGTGAAGTATCATTTTTTATCTGGAGACTTGGGGGAACGCTGGGTGGAAGGACATTTGTGGCTCCTCTCAGATTCCAGAACTCTCTGTCACCGAAATGTGAGGAAAAGGTGTTTTTTAGCCAAATTTTGAGGTTTTGCAAAGGATTCTGGGTAACAGAACCTGGTGAGAGCCCCACAGGTCACCCTGTCTTGGATTCCCCTAGGTCTCTAGTTTTCAAAAATGCACAGGTTTGGTAGGTTTCCCTTGGTGTCGGCTGAACTAGAGGCCATAATCCACAGGTAGGCACTTTGCAAAAAAACAACTCTGTTTTCTGTAGAAAAATGTGATGTGTCCACGTTGTGTTTTGGAGCATTTCCTGTCACGGGCACTATGCCTACCCACACCCCGTCTTAGATTCCCCTAGGTCTCCAGTTTAAAAAAATGCACAGGTTTGGTAGGTTTCCCTAGGTGCCGGCTGAGCTAGAGTCCAAAATCCACAGGTAGGCACTTTGCAAAAAACACCTCTGTTTTCTGTAGAAAAATGTGATGTGTCCCACGTTGTGTTTTGGAGCATTTCCTATCGTTGGCACAATGCCTACCCACACAAGTGAAGTACCATTTTTATCAGGAGACTTGGGGGAACGCTGGGTGGAAGAACATTTGTGGCTCCTCTCAGATTCCAGAACTCCCTGTCACCGAAATGTGAGGAAAAAGTGTTTTTTTAGCCAAATTTTGAGGTGTGCAAAAGATTCTGGGTAACAGAACCCGGTGAGAGCCCCACAAGTCACCCCGTCTTGGATTCCCCTAGGTCTCTAGTTTTCAAAAATGCACAGGTTTGGTAGGTTTCCCTAGGTGCCGTCTGAACTAGAGGCCATAATCCACAGGTAGGCACTTTGCAAAAAACACCTCTGTTTTCTGTAGAAAAATGTGATGTGTCCACGTTGTGTTTTGGTGCATTTCCTGTCGCGGGCAGTATGCCTACCCATACAAGTGAGGTACCATTTTTATCGGGAGACTTGGGGGAATGCTGGGTGGAAGTAAATTTGTGGCTCCTCCCAGATTCTAGAACGCTCCGTCACGGAAATGTGTGGAAAAGGTGATTTTCTAGCCAAATTTTGAGGTTTGCAAAGGATTCTGGGTAACAGAACCTAGGGAGAGCCCCACAAGTCATCCCGTCCTGGATTCCCCTAGGTCTCTAGTTTTATATAATGCACAGGTTTGGTAGGTTTCCCTAGGTGCCGGCTGAACTAGAGGCCATAATCCACAGGTAGGCACTTTGCAAAAAAACAACTCTGTTTTCTGTAGAAAAATGTGATGTGTCCACGTTGTGTTTTGGAGCATTTCCTGTCACGGGCACTATGCCTACCCACACCCAGTCTTGGATTCCCCTAGGTCTCTAGTTTTAAAAAATGCACAGGTTTGGTAGGTTTCCCTAGGTGCCGGCTGAGCTAGAGTCCAAAATCCACAGGTAGGCACTTTGCAAAAAACACCTCTGTTTTCTGTAGAAAAATGTGATGTGTCCACGTTGTGTTTTGGAGCATTTCCTATCGCAGGCACTATGCCTACCCACACAAGTGAAGTATCATTTTTTTTGGGAGACTTGGGGGAACGCTGGGTGGAAGGACGTTTGTGGCTCCTCTCAGATTCCAGAACTCTCTGTCACCGAAATGTGAGGAAAAAGTGTTTTTTTAGCCAAATTTTGAGGTTTGCAAAGGATTCTGGGTAACACAATCTGGTGAGAGCCCCACAAGTCACCCTGTCTTGGATTCCCCTAGGTCTCTAGTTTTCAAAAATGCACAGGTTTGGTAGGTTTCCCTAGGTGCCGGCTGAACTAGAGGCCATAATCCACAGGAAGGCACTTTGGAAAAAACACCTCTGTTTTCTGTAGAAAAATGTGATGTGTCCACGTTGTGTTTTGCAGCATTTCCTGTCGCGGGCACTATGCCTACCCACACAAGTGAGGTACCATTTGTATCGGGAGACTTGGGGGAACGCTGGGTGGAAGGAAATTTGTGGCTCCTCTCAGATTCCAGAACTCTCTGTCACTGAAATGTGAGGAAAAAGTGTTTTTTTTTGCCAAATTGTGAGGTTTGCAAAGGATTCTGGGTAACAGAAACTGGTGAGAGCCCCACAAGTCACCCCGTCTTGGATTCCCCTAGGTCTCTAGTTTTCAAAAATGCACAGGTTTGGTAGGTTTCCCTAGGTTCCGGCTGAACTAGAGGCCATATTCCACAGGTAGGCACTTTGCAAAAAACACCTCTGTTTTCTGTAGAAAAATGTGATGTGTCCACGTTGTGTTTTGGTGCATTTCCTGTTGCGGGCAGTATGCATACCCATACAAGTGAGGTACCATTTTTATCGGGAGACTTGGGGGAACACTGGATGGAAGGAAATTTGTGGCTCCTCCCAGATTCTAGAACGCTCTGTCACCGAAATGTGAGGAAAAGGTGATTTTTTAGCCAAATTTTGAGGTTTGCAAAGGATTCTGGGTAACAGAACCTGGGGAGAGCCCCACAAGTCATCCCGTCCTGGATTCCCCTAGGTCTCTAGTTTTCAATAATGCACAGGTTTGGTAGGTTTCCCTAGGTGCCGGCTGAACTAGAGGCCATAATCCACAGGTAGGCACTTTGCAAAAAAACACCTCTGTTTTCTGTAGAAAAATGTGATGTGTTCTCGTTGTATTTTGGAGCATTTACTATCGCGGACACTATGCCTACCCACACAAGTGAAGTATCATTTTTATCGGGAGACTTAGGGGAACGCTGGGTGGAAGGACATTTGTGGCTCCTCTCAGATTCCAGAACTCTCTGTCACCGAAGTGTGAGGAAAAAGTGTTATTTTTAGCCAAATTTTGAGGTTTGCAAAGGATTCTGGGTAACAGAACCTGGTGAGAGCCCCACAAGTCACCCCGTCTTGGATTCCCCTAGGTCTCTAGTTTTCAAAAATGCACAGGTTTGGTAGGTTTCCCTAGGTGCCGGCTGAACTAGAGGCCATATTCCACAGGTAGGCACTTTGCAAAAAACACCTCTGTTTTCTGTAGAAAAATGTGATCTGTCCACGTTGTGTTTTGGTGCATTTCCTGCTGCGGGCAGTATGCCTACCCATACAAGTGAGGTACCATTTTTATCGGGAGACTTGGGGGAACACTGGGTGGAAGGAAATTTGTGGCTCCTCCCAGATTCTAGAACGCTCTGTCACCGAAATGTGAGGAAAAGGTGATTTTTTAGCCAAATTTTGAGGTGTGCAAAGGATTCTGGGTAACAGAACCTGGGGAGAGCCCCACAAGTCATCCCGTCCTGGATTCCCCTAGGTCTCTAGTTTTCAATAATGCACAGGATTGGTAGGTTTCCCTAGGTGCGCGCTGAACTAGAGGCCATAATCCACAGGTAGGCACTTTGCAAAAAAACAACTCTGTTTTCTGTAGAAAAATGTGATGTGTCCACGTTGTGTTTTGGTGCATTTCCTGTTGCGGGCAGTATGCCTACCCATACAAGTGAGGTACCATTTTTATCGGGAGACTTGGGGGAACACTGGGTGGAAGGAAATTTGTGGCTCCTCCCAGATTCTAGAACGCTCTGTCACCGAAATGTGAGGAAAAGGTGATTTTTTAGCCAAATTTTGAGGTTTGCAAAGCATTCTGGGTAACAGAACCTGGTGAGAGCCCCACAAGTCATCCCGTCCTGGATTCCCCTAGGTCTCTAGTTTTCAATAATGCACAGGTTTGGTAGGTTTCCCTAGGTGCCGGCTGAACTAGAGGCCATAATCCACAGGTAGGCACTTTGCAAAAAAACAGCTCTGTTTTCTGTAGAAAAATGTGATGTGTTCTCGTTGTGTTTTGGAGCATTTACTATCGCGGGCACTATGCCTACCCACACAAGTGAAGTATCATTTTTATCGGGAGACTTAGGGGAACGCTGGGTGGAAGGACATTTGTGGCTCCTCTCAGATTCCAGAACTCTCTGTCACCGAAGTGTGAGGAAAAAGTGATATTTTTAGCCAAATTTTGAGGTTTGCAAAGGATTCTGGGTAACAGAACCTGGTGAGAGCCCCACAAGTCACCCCGTCTTGGATTCCCCTAGGTCTCTAGTTTTTAAAAATGGACAGGTTTGGTAGGTTTCCCTAGGTGCCGGCTGAACTAGAGGCCATATTCCACAGGTAGGCACTTTGCAAAAAACACCTGTTTTCTGTAGAAAAATGTGATGTGTCCACGTTGTGTTTTGGTGCATTTCCTGTTGCGGGCAGTATGCCTACCCACACAAGTGAGGTACCATTTGTATCGGGAGACTTCGGGGAACGCTGGGTGGAAGGAAATTTGTGGCTCCTCTCAGATTCCAGAACTCTCTGTCACTGAAATGTGAGGAAAAAGTGTTTTTTTTGCCAAATTGTGAGGTTTGCAAAGGATTCTGGGTAACAGAAACTGGTGAGAGCCCCACAAGTCACCCCGTCTTGGATTCCCCTAGGTCTCTAGTTTTCAAAAATGCACAGGTTTGGTAGGTTTCCCTAGGTGCCGGCTGAACTAGAGGCCATATTCCACAGGTAGGCACTTTGCAAAAAACACCTCTGTTTTCTGTAGAAAAATGTGATGTGTCCACGTTGTGTTTTGGTGCATTTCCTGTTGCGGGCAGTATGCATACCCATACAAGTGAGGTACCATTTTTATCGGGAGACTTGGGGGAACACTGGATGGAAGGAAATTTGTGGCTCCTCCCAGATTCTAGAACGCTCTGTCACCGAAATGTGAGGAAAAGGTGATTTTTTAGCCAAATTTTGAGGTTTGCAAAGGATTCTGGGTAACAGAACCTGGGGAGAGCCCCACAAGTCATCCCGTCCTGGATTCCCCTAGGTCTCTAGTTTTCAATAATGCACAGGTTTGGTAGGTTTCCCTAGGTGCCGGCTGAACTAGAGGCCATAATCCACAGGTAGGCACTTTGCAAAAAAACACCTCTGTTTTCTGTAGAAAAATGTGATGTGTTCTCGTTGTATTTTGGAGCATTTACTATCGCGGACACTATGCCTACCCACACAAGTGAAGTATCATTTTTATCGGGAGACTTAGGGGAACGCTGGGTGGAAGGACATTTGTGGCTCCTCTCAGATTCCAGAACTCTCTGTCACCGAAGTGTGAGGAAAAAGTGTTATTTTTAGCCACATTTTGAGGTTTGCAAAGGATTCTGGGTAACAGAACCTGGTGAGAGCCCCACAAGTCACCCCGTCTTGGATTCCCCTAGGTCTCTAGTTTTCAAAAATGCACAGGTTTGGTAGGTTTCCCTAGGTGCCGGCTGAACTAGAGGCCATATTCCACAGGTAGGCACTTTGCAAAAAACACCTCTGTTTTCTGTAGAAAAATGTGATCTGTCCACGTTGTGTTTTGGTGCATTTCCTGCTGCGGGCAGTATGCCTACCCATACAAGTGAGGTACCATTTTTATCGGGAGACTTGGGGGAACACTGGGTGGAAGGAAATTTGTGGCTCCTCCCAGATTCTAGAACGCTCTGTCACCGAAATGTGAGGAAAAGGTGATTTTTTAGCCAAATTTTGAGGTGTGCAAAGGATTCTGGGTAACAGAACCTGGGGAGAGCCCCACAAGTCATCCCGTCCTGGATTCCCCTAGGTCTCTAGTTTTCAATAATGCACAGGATTGGTAGGTTTCCCTAGGTGCGCGCTGAACTAGAGGCCATAATCCACAGGTAGGCACTTTGCAAAAAAACAACTCTGTTTTCTGTAGAAAAATGTGATGTGTCCACGTTGTGTTTTGGTGCATTTCCTGTTGCGGGCAGTATGCCTACCCATACAAGTGAGGTACCATTTTTATCGGGAGACTTGGGGGAATACTGGGTGGAAGGAAATTTGTGTCTCCTCCCAGATTCTAGAACGCTCTGTCACCGAAATGTGAGGAAAAGGTGATTTTTTAGCCACATTTTGAGGTTTGCAAAGGATTCTGGGTAACAGAACCTGGGGAGAGCCCCACAAGTCATCCCGTCCTGGATTCCCCTAGGTCTCTAGTTTTCAATAATGCACAGGTTTGGTAGGTTTCCCAATGGTGCACGCTGAACTAGAGGCCATAATCCACAGGTAGGCACTTTGCAAAAAAAACAACTCTGTTTTCTGTAGAAAAATGTGATGTGTCCACGTTGTATTTTGGAGCATTTCCTGTCACGGGCACTATGCCTACCCACAAAAGTGAGGTACCATTTGGATCGGGAGACTTGGGGGAATGCTGGGTGGAAGGAAATTTGTGGCTCCTCTCAGATTCCAGAACTCTCTGTCACTGAAATGTGAGGAAAAAGTGTTTTTTAGCAAAATTTTGAGGTTTGCAAAGGATTCTGGGCAACAGAACCTGGTGAGAGCCCCACAGGTCACCCTGTCATGGATTCCCCTAGGTCTCTAGTTTTAAAAAATGCACAGGTTTGGTAGGTTTCCCTAGGTGCCGGCTGAGCTAGATGCCAAAATCCACAAGTAGGCACTTTGCAAAAAACACCTCTGTTTTCTGTAGAAAAATGTGATGTGTCCACGTTGTGTTTTGGAGCATTTCCTATCGCGGGCACTATGCCTACCCACACAAGTGAAGTATCATTTTTTATCGGGAGACTTGGGGGAACGCTGGGTGGAAGGACATTTGTGGCTCCTCTCAGATTCAAGAACTCTCTGTCACCGAAATGTGAGGAAAACGAGTTTTTTAGCCAAATTTTGAGGTTTGCAAAGGATTCTGGGTAACAGAACCTGGTGAGAGCCCCACAGGTCACCCTGTCTTGGATTCCCCTAGGTCTCTAGTTTTCAAAAATTCACAGGTTTGGTAGGTTTCCCTAGGTGATGGCTGAGCTAGAGGCCAAAATCCACAAGTAGGCACTTTGCAAAAAACACCTCTGTTTTCTGTAGAAAAATGTGATGTGTTCACGTTTTGTTTTGGAGCATTTCCTGTCGCGGGCACTATGCTTACCCATACAAGTGAGGTACCATTTTTATCGGGAGACTTGGGGGAACGCTGGGTGGAAGGAAATTTTTGGCTCCTCCCAGATTCTAGAACGCTCTGTCACCGAAATGTGAGGAAAAGGTGATTTTTTAGCCAAATTTTGAGGTTTGCAAAGGATTCTGGGTAACAGAACCTGGGGAGAGCCCCACAAGTCATCCCGTCCTGGATTCCCCTAGGTCTCTAGTTTTCAATAATGCACAGGTTTGGTAGGTTTCCCTAGGTGTCGGCTGAACTAGAGGCCATAATCCACAGGTAGGCACTTAGCAAAAAACAACTCTGTTTTCTGTAGAAAAATGTGATGTGTCCACGTTGTGTTTTGGAGCATTTCCTGTCGCGGGCACTATGCCTACCCACACAAGTGAAGTATCATTTTTATCGGGAGACTTAGGGGAACGCTGGGTGGAAGGACATTTGTGGCTCCTCTCAGATTCCAGAACTCTCTGTCACTGAAGTGTGAGGAAAAAGAGTTTTGTTTAGCCAAATTTTGAGGTTTGCAAAGGCTTCTGGGTAACAGAACTTGGTGAGAGCCCCACAAGTCATCCCGTCCTGGATTCCCCTTGGTCTCTAGTTTTCGATAATGCACAGGTTTGGTAGGTTTCCCTAGGTGCCGGCTGAACTAGAGGCCATAATCCACAGGTAGGCACTTTGTAAAAAAACAACTCTGTTTTCTGTAGAAAAATGTGATGTGTCCACGTTGTGTTTTGGAGCATTTCCTATCGCGGGCACTATGCCTACCCACACAAGTGAAGTATCATTTTTATCGGGAGACTTAGGGGAACGCTGGGTGGAAGGACATTTGTGGCTCCTCTCAGATTCCAGAACTCTCTGTCACTGAAGTGTGAGGAAAAAGAGTTTTGTTTAGCCAAATTTTGAGGTTTGCAAAGGCTTCTGGGTAACAGAACCTGGTGAGAGCCCCACAAGTCACCCCGTCTTGGATTCCCCTAGGTCTCTAGTTTTCAAAAATGCACAGGTTTGGTAGGTTTCCCTAGGTGCCGGCTGAACTATAGGCCATAATCCACAGGTAGGCACTTTGCAAAAAACACCTCTGTTTTCTGTAGAAAAATGTGATGTGTCCACGTTGTGTTTTGGTGCATTTCCTGTTGCGGGCAGTATGCCTACCCATACTAGTGAGGTACCATTTTTATCGGGAGACTTGGTGGAATGCTGGGTGGAAGTAAATTTGTGGCCCCTCCCAGATTCTAGAACGCTCTGTCACCAAAATGTGAGGAAAAGGTGACTTTGTAGCCAAATTTTGAGGTTTGCAAAGGATTCTGGGTAACAGAACCTGGTGAGAGCCCCACAAGTCATCCCGTCCTGGATTCCCCTAGGTCTCTAGTTTTCAATAATGCACAGGTTTGGTAGGTTTCCCTAGGTGCCGGCTGAACTAGAGGCCATAATCCACAGGTAGGCACTTTGCAAAAAAACAGCTCTGTTTTCTGTAGAAAAATGTGATGTGTTCTCGTTGTGTTTTGGAGCATTTACTATCGCGGGCACTATGCCTACCCACACAAGTGAAGTATCATTTTTATCGGAAGACTTAGGGGAACGCTGGGTGGAAGGACATTTGTGGCTCCTCTCAGATTCCAGAACTCTCTGTCACCGAAGTGTGAGGAAAAAGTGTTATTTTTAGCCAAATTTTGAGGTTTGCAAAGGATTCTGGGTAACAGAACCTGGTGAGAGCCCCACAAGTCACCCCGTCTTGGATTCCCCTAGGTCTCTAGTTTTAAAAAATGCACAGGTTTGGTAGGTTTCCCTAGGTGCCGGCTGAACTAGAGGCCATATTCCACAGGTAGGCACTTTGCAAAAAACACCTCTGTTTTCTGTAGAAAAATGTGATGTGTCCACGTTGTGTTTTGGTGCATTTCCTGTTGCGGGCAGTATGCCTACCCATACAAGTGAGATACCATTTTTATCGGGAGACTTGGGGGAATACTGGGTGGAAGGAAATTTGTGGCTCCTCCCAGATTCTAGAACGCTCTGTCACCGAAATGTGAGGAAAAGGTGATTTTTTAGCCACATTTTGAGGTTTGCAAAGGATTCTGGGTAACAGAACCTGGGGAGAGCCCCACAAGTCATCCCGTCCTGGATTCCCCTAGGTCTCTAGTTTTCAATAATGCACAGGTTTGGTAGGTTTCCCAATGGTGCCCGCTGAACTAGAGGCCATAATCCACAGGTAGGCACTTTGCAAAAAAACAATTCTGTTTTCTGTAGAAAAATGTGATGTGTCCACGTTGTATTTTGGAGCATTTCCTGTCACGGGCACTATGCCTACCCACAAAAGTGAGGTACCATTTGGATCGGGAGACTTGGGGGAATGCTGGGTGGAAGGAAATTTGTGGCTCCTCTCAGATTCCAGAACTCTCTGTCACTGAAATGTGAGGAAAAAGTGTTTTTTAGCAACATTTTGAGGTTTGCAAAGGATTCTGGGCAACAGAACCTGGTGAGAGCCCCACAGGTCACCCTGTCATGGATTCCCCTAGGTCTCTAGTTTTAAAAAATGCACAGGTTTGGTAGGTTTCCCTAGGTGCCGGCTGAGCTAGAGGCCAAAATCCACAAGTAGGCACTTTGCAAAAAACACCTCTGTTTTCTGTAGAAAAATGTGATGTGTCCACGTTGTGTTTTGGAGCATTTCCTATCGCGGGCACTATGCCTACCCACACAAGTGAAATATCATTTTTTATCGGGAGACTTGGGGGAACGCTGGGTGGAAGGACATTTGTGGCTCCTCTCAGATTCCAGAACTCTCTGTCACCGAAATGTGAGGAAAATGTGTTTTTTAGCCAAATTTTGAGGTTTGCAAAGGATTCTGGGTAACAGAACCTGGTGAGAGCCCCACAGGTCACCCTGTCTTGGATTCCCCTAGGTCTCTAGTTTTCAAAAATGCACAGGTTTGGTAGGTTTCCCTAGGTGATGGCTGAGCTAGAGGCCAAAATCCACAAGTAGGCACTTTGCAAAAAACACCTCTGTTTTCTGTAGAAAAATGTGATGTGTTCACGTTTTGTTTTGGAGCATTTCCTGTCGCGGGCACTATGCTTTTCCATACAAGTGAGGTACCATTTTTATCGGGAGACTTGGGGGAACGCTGGCTGGAAGGAAATTTTTGGCTCCTCCCAGATTCTAGAACGCTCTGTCACCGAAATGTGAGGAAAAGGTGATTTTTTAGCCAAATTTTGAGGTTTGCAAAGGATTCTGGGTAACAGAACCTGAGGAGAGCCCCACAAGTCATCCCGTCCTGGATTCCCCTAGGTCTCTAGTTTTCAATAAAGCACAGGTTTGGTAGGTTTCCCTAGGTGCCGGCTGAACTAGAGGCCATAATCCACAGGTAGGCACTTTGTAAAAAAACAACTCTGTTTTCTGTAGAAAAATGTGATGTGTCCACGTTGTGTTTTGGAGCATTTCCTATCGCGGGCACTATGCCTACCCACACAAGTGAAGTATCATTTTTATCGGGAGACTTAGGGGAACGCTGGGTGGAAGGACATTTGTGGCTCCTCTCAGATTCCAGAACTCTCTGTCACTGAAGTGTGAGGAAAAAGAGTTTTGTTTAGCCAAATTTTGAGGTTTGCAAAGGCTTCTGGGTAACAGAACCTGGTGAGAGCGCCACAAGTCACCCCGTCTTGGATTCCCCTAGGTCTCTAGTTTTCAAAAATGCACAGGTTTGGTAGGTTTCCCTAGGTGCCGGCTGAACTAGAGGCCATAATCCACAGGTAGGCACTTTGCAAAAAACACCTCTGTTTTCTGTAGAAAAATGTGATGTGTCCACGTTGTGTTTTGGTGCATTTCCTGTCGCGGGCAGTATGCCTACCCATACTAGTGAGGTACCATTTTTATCGGGAGACTTGGGGGAATGCTGGGTGGAAGTAAATTTGTGGCCCCTCCCAGATTCTAGAACGCTCTGTCACCGAAATGTGAGGAAAAGGTGATTTTGTAGCCAAATTTTGAGGTTTGCAAAGGATTCTGGGTAACAGAACCTGGGGAGAGCCCCACAAGTCATCCCGTCTTGAATTCCCCTAGGTCTCTAGTTTTCAATAATGCACAGGTTTGGTAGGTTTCCCTAGGTGCCGGCTGAACTAGAGGCCATAATCCACAGGTAGGCACTTTGCAAAAAAACAACTCTGTTTTCTGTAGAAAAATGTGATGTGTCCACGTTGTGTTTTGGAGCATTTCCTGTCACGGGCACTATGCCTACCCACAAAAGTGAGGTACCATTTGGATCGGGAGACTTGGGGGAATGTTGGGTGGAAGGAAATTTGTGGCTCCTCTCAGATTTCAGAACTCCCTGTCACTGAAATGTGAGGAAAAAGTGTTTTTTAGCAAAATCTTGAGGTTTTAAAGGATTCTGGGCAACAGAACCTTGTGAGAGCCCCACAGGTCACCCTGTCATGGATTCCCCTAGGTCTCTAGTTTAAAAAAATGCACAGGTTTGGTAGTTTTCCCTAGGTGCGGGCTGAGCTAGAGTCCAAAATCCACAGGTAGGCACTTTGCAAAAAACACCTCTGTTTTCTGTAGAAAAATGTGATGTGTCCACGTTGTGTTTTGGAGCATTTCCTATCGCGGGCACTATGCCTACCCACACAAGTGAAGTATCATTTTTTATCGGGAGACTTGGGGGAACGCTGGGTGGAAGGACATTTGTTGCTCCTCTCAGATTCCAGAACTCTCTGTCACCGAAATGTGAGGAAAAAGTGTTTTTTAGCCAAATTTTGAGGTTTTGCAAAGGATTCTGGGTAACAGAACCTGGTGAGAGCCCCACAGGTCACCCTGTCTTGGATTCCCCTAGGTCTCTAGTTTTCAAAAATGCACAGGTTTGGTAGGTTTCCCTAGGTGCCGGCTGAACTAGAGGCCATAATCCACAGGTAGGCACTTTGCAAAAAACACCTCTGTTTTCTGTAGAAAAATGTGATGTGTCCTCGTTGTGTTTTGGAACATTTCCTGTCGCGGGCACTATGCCTACCCATACAAGTGAGGTACCATTTTTATCGGGAGACTTGGGGGAACGCTGGGTGGAAGGAAATTCTTGGTCCTCTCACATTCCAGAACTTTCTGTCACCGAAATGTGAGGAAAAAGTGTTTTTTTAGCCAAATTTTGAGGTTTGTAAAGGATTCTGGGTAACAGAACCTGGTGAGAGCACCACAAGTCACCCCATCCTGGATTCCCCTATGTCTCTAGTTTTCAACAATGCACAGGTTTGGTAGGTTTCCCTAGGTGCTGGCTGAGCTAGAGGCCAAAATCCACAAGTAGGCACTTTGCAAAAAACACCTCTGTTTTCTGTAGAAAAATGTGATGTTTTCACGTTTTGTTTTGGAGCATTTCCAGTCGCGGGCACTATGCCTACCCATACAAGTGAGGTACCATTTTTATCGGGAGACTTGGGGGAACGCTGGGTGGAAGGAAATTTTTGGTTCCTCACAGATTCTAGAACGCTCTGTCACCGAAATGTGAGGAAAAGGTGACTTTTTAGCCAAATTTTGAGGTTTGCAAAGGATTCTGGGTAACAGAACCTGGGGAGAGCCCCACAAGTCATCCCGTCCTAGATTCCCCTAGGTCTCTAGTTTTCAATAATGCAGAGGTTTGGTAGGTTTCCCTAGGTGCCGGCTGAACTAGAGGCCATAATCCATAGGTAGGCACTTTGCAAAAAACCAACTCTGTTTTCTGTAGAAAAATGTCATGTGTCCACGTTGTGTTTTGGAGCATTTCCTGTCACGGGCACTATGCCTACCCACACCCCGTCTTGGATTCCCCTAGGTCTCTAGTTTAAAAAAATGCACAGGTTTGGTAGGTTTCCCTAGGTGCCGGCTGAGCTAGAGTCCAAAATCCACAGGTAGGCACTTTGCAAAAAACACCTCTGTTTTCTGTAGATAAATGTGATGTGTCCACGTTGTGTTTTGGTGCATTTCCTGTTGCGGGCAGTATGCCTACCCATACTAGTGAGGTACCATTTTTATCGGGAGACTTGGGGGAATGCTGGGTGGAAGTAAATTTGTGGCCCCTCCCAGATTCTAGAACGCTCTGTCACCAAAATGTGAGGAAAAGGTGATTTTGTAGCCAAATTTTGAGGTTTGCAAAGGATTCTGGGTAACAGAACCTGGTGAGAGCCCCACAAGTCATCCCATCCTGGATTCCCCTAGGTCTCTAGTTTTCAATAATGCACAGGTTTGGTAGGTTTCCCTAGGTGCCGGCTGAACTAGAGGCCATATTCCACAGGTTGGCACTTTGCAAAAAAACAGCTCTGTTTTCTGTAGAAAAATGTGATGTGTTCTCGTTGTGTTTTGGAGCATTTACTATCGCGGGCACTATGCCTACCCACACAAGTGAAGTATCATTTTTATCGGAAGACTTAGGGGAACGCTGGGTGGAAGGACATTTGTGGCTCCTCTCAGATTCCAGAACTCTCTGTCACCGAAGTGTGAGGAAAAAGTGTTATTTTTAGCCAAATTTTGAGGTTTGCAAAGGATTCTGGGTAACAGAACCTGGTGAGAGCCCCACAAGTCACCCCGTCTTGGATTCCCCTAGGTCTCTAGTTTTCAAAAATGCACAGGTTTGGTAGGTTTCCCTAGGTGCCGGCTGAACTAGAGGCCATATTCCACAGGTAGGCACTTTGCAAAAAACACCTCTTTTTTCTGTAGAAAAATGTGATGTGTCCACGTTGTGTTTTGGTGCATTTCCTGTTGCGGGCAGTATGCCTACCCATACAAGTGAGGTACCATTTTTATCGGGAGACTTGGGGGAATACTGGGTGGAAGGAAATTTGTGGCTCCTCCCAGATTCTAGAACGCTCTGTCACCGAAATGTGAGGAAAAGGTGATTTTTTAGCCACATTTTGAGGTTTGCAAAGGATTCTGGGTAACAGAACCTGGGGAGAGCCCCACAAGTCATCCCGTCCTGGATTCCCCTAGGTCTCTAGTTTTCAATAATGCACAGGTTTGGTAGGTTTCCCAATGGTGCCCGCTGAACTAGAGGCCATAATCCACAGGTAGGCACTTTGCAAAAAAAACATTCTGTTTTCTGTAGAAAAATGTGATGTGTCCACGTTGTATTTTGGAGCATTTCCTGTCACGGGCACTATGCCTACCCACAAAAGTGAGGTACCATTTGGATCGGGAGACTTGGGGGAATGCTGGGTGGAAGGAAATTTGTGGCTCCTCTCAGATTCCAGAACTCTTTGTCACTGAAATGTGAGGAAAAAGTGTTTTTTAGAAACATTTTGAGGTTTGCAAAGGATTCTGGGCAACAGAACCTGGTGAGAGCCCCACAGGTCACCCTGTCATGGATTCCCCTAGGTCTCTAGTTTTAAAAAATGCACAGGTTTGGTAGGTTTCCCTAGGTGCCGGCTGAGCTAGAGGCCAAAATCCACAAGTAGGCACTTTGCAAAAAACACCTCTGTTTTCTGTAGAAAAATGTGATGTGTCCACGTTGTGTTTTGGAGCATTTCCTATCGCGGGCACTATGCCTACCCACACAAGTGAAATATCATTTTTTATCGGGAGACTTGGGGGAACGCTCGGTGGAAGGACATTTGTGGCTCCTCTCAGATTCCAGAACTCTCTGTCACCGAAATGTGAGGAAAATGTGTTTTTTAGCCAAATTTTGAGGTTTGCAAAGGATTCTGGGAAACAGAACCTGGTGAGAGCCCCACAGGTCACCCTGTCTTGGATTCCCCTAGGTCTCTAGTTTTAAAAAATGCACAGGTTTGGTAGGTTTCCCTAGGTGATGGCTGAGCTAGAGGCCAAAATCCACAAGTAGGCACTTTGCAAAAAACACCTCTGTTTTCTGTAGAAAAATGTGATGTGTTCACGTTTTGTTTTGGAGCATTTCCTGTCGCGGGCACTATGCTTTTCCATACAAGTGAGGTACCATTTTTATCGGAAGACTTGGGGGAACGCTGGGTGGAAGGAAATTTTTGGCTCCTCCCAGATTCTAGAACGCTCTGTCACCGAAATGGGAGGAAAAGGTGATTTTTTAGCCAAATTTTGAGGTTTGCAAAGGATTCTGGGTAACAGAACCTGAGGAGAGCCCCACAAGTCATCCCGTCCTGGATTCCCCTAGGTCTCTAGTTTTCAATAAAGCACAGGTTTGGTAGGTTTCCCTAGGTGCCGGCTGAACTAGAGGCCATAATCCACAGGTAGGCACTTTGTAAAAAAACAACTCTGTTTTCTGTAGAAAAATGTGATGTGTCCACGTTGTGTTTTGGAGCATTTCCTATCGCGGGCACTATGCCTACCCACACAAGTGAAGTATCATTTTTATCGGGAGACTTAGGGGAACGCTGGGTGGAAGGACATTTGTGGCTCCTCTCAGATTCCAGAACTCTCTGTCACTGAAGTGTGAGGAAAAAGAGTTTTGTTTAGCCAAATTTTAAGGTTTGCAAAGGCTTCTGGGTAACAGAACCTGGTGAGAGCCCCACAAGTCACCCCGTCTTGGATTCCCCTAGGTCTCTAGTTTTCAAAAATGCACAGGTTTGGTAGGTTTCCCTAGGTGCCGGCTGAACTAGAGGCCATAATCCACAGGTAGGCACTTTGCAAAAAACACCTCTGTTTTCTGTAGAAAAATGTGATGTGTCCACGTTGTGTTTTGGTGCATTTCCTGTCGCGGGCAGTATGCCTACCCATACTAGTGAGGTACCATTTTTATCGGGAGATTTGGGGGAATGCTGGGTGGAAGTAAATTTGTGGCCCCTCCCAGATTCTAGAACGCTCTGTCACCGAAATGTGAGGAAAAGGTGATTTTTTAGCCAAATTTTGAGGTTTGCAAAGGATTCTGGGTAACAGAACCTGGGGAGAGCCCCACAAGTCATCCCGTCTTGAATTCCCCTAGGTCTCTAGTTTTCAATAATGCACAGGTTTGGTAGGTTTCCCTAGGTGCCGGCTGAACTAGAGGCCATAATCCACAGGTAGGCACTTTGCAAAAAAACAACTCTGTTTTTTGTAGAAAAATGTGATGTGTCCACGTTGTGTTTTGGAGCATTTCCTGTCACGGGCACTATGCCTACCCACAAAAGTGAGGTACCATTTGGATCGGGAGACTTGGGGGAATGTTGGGTGGAAGGACATTTGTGGCTCCTCTCAGATTTCAGAACTCCCTGTCACTGAAATGTGAGGAAAAAGTGTTTTTTAGCAAAATTTTGAGGTTTTAAAGGATTCTGGGCAACAGAACCTGGTGAGAGACCCACAGGTCACCCTGTCATGGATTCCCCTAGGTCTCTAGTTTTAAAAAATGCACAGGTTTGGTAGTTTTCCCTAGGTGCGGGCTGAGCTAGAGTCCAAAATCCACAGGTAGGCACTTTGCAAAAAACACCTCTGTTTTCTGTAGAAAAATGTGATGTGTCCACGTTGTGTTTTGGAGCATTTCCTATCGCGGGCACTATGCCTACCCACACAAGTGAAGTATCATTTTTTATCGGGAGACTTGGGGGAACGCTGGGTGGAAGGACATTTGTTGCTCCTCTCAGATTCCAGAACTCTCTGTCACCGAAATGTGAGGAAAAAGTGTTTTTTAGCCAAATTTTGAGGTTTTGCAAAGGATTCTGGGTAACAGAACCTGGTGAGAGCCCCACAGGTCACCCTGTCTTGGATTCCCCTAGGTCTCTAGTTTTAAAAAATGCACAGGTTTGGTAGGTTTCCCTAGGTGCCGGCTGAACTAGAGGCCATAATCCACTGGTAGGCACTTTGCAAAAAACACCTCTGTTTTCTGTAGAAAAATGTGATGTGTCCTCGTTGTGTTTTGGAACATTTCCTGTCGCGGGCACTATGCCTACCCATACAAGTGAGGTACCATTTTTATCGGGAGACTTTGGGGAACGCTGGGTGGAAGGAAATTCGTGGCTCCTCTCACATTCCAGAACTTTCTGTCACCGAAATGTGAGGAAAAAGTGTTTTTTTAGCCAAATTTTGAGGTTTGTAAAGGATTCTGGGTAACAGAACCTGGTGAGAGCACCACAAGTCACCCCGTCCTGGATTCCCCTATGTCTCTAGTTTTCAACAATGCACAGGTTTGGTAGGTTTCCCTAGGTGCTGGCTGAGCTAGAGGCCAAAATCCACAAGTAGGCACTTTGCAAAAAACACCTCTGTTTTCTGTAGAAAAATGTGATGTGTTCACGTTTTGTTTTGGAGCATTTCCAGTCGCGGGCACTATGCCTACCCATACAATGAGGTACCATTTTTATCGGGAGACTTGGGGGAACGCTGGGTGGAAGGACATTTTTGGCTCCTCCCAGATTCTAGAACGCTCTGTCACCGAAATGTGAGGAAAAGGTGATTTTTTAGCCAAATTTTGAGGTTTGCAAAGGATTCTGGGTAACAGAACCTGGGGAGAGCCCCACAAGTCATCCCGTCCTGGATTCCCCTAGGTCTCTAGTTTTCAATAATGCAGAGGTTTGGTAGGTTTCCCTAGGTGCCGGCTGAACTAGAGGCCATAATCCATAGGTAGGCACTTTGCAAAAAAACAACTCTGTTTTCTGTAGAAAAATGTCATGTGTCCACGTTGTGTTTTGGAGCATTTCCTGTCACGGGCACTATGCCTACCCACACCCCGTCTTGGATTCCCCTAGGTCTCTAGTTTTCAATAAAGCACAGGTTTGGTAGGTTTCCCTAGGTGCCGGCTGAACTAGAGGCCATAATCCACAGGTAGGCACTTTGTAAAAAAACAACTCTGTTTTCTGTAGAAAAATGTGATGTGTCCACTTTGTGTTTTGGAGCATTTCCTATCGCGGGCACTATGCCTACCCACACAAGTGAAGTATCATTTTTATCGGGAGACTTAGGGGAACGCTGGGTGGAAGGACATTTGTGGCTCCTCTCAGATTCCAGAACTCCCTGTCACCGAAATGTGAGGAAAAAGTGTTTTTTTAGCCAAATTTTGAGGTGTGCAAAGGATTCTGGGTAACAGAAGCCGGTGAGAGCCCCACAAGTCACCCCGTCTTGGATTCCCTTAGGTCTCTAGTTTTCAAAAATGCACAGGTTTGGTAGGTTTCCCTAGGTGCCGTCTGAACTAGAGGCCATAATCCACAGGTAGGCACTTTGCAAAAAACATCTCTGTTTTCTGTAGAAAAATGTGATGTGTCCACATTGTGTTTTGGTGCATTTCCTGTCGCGGGCAGTATGCCTACCCATACAAGTGAGGTACCATTTTTATCGGGAGACTTGGGGGAACGCTGGGTGGAAGGAAATTTGTGGCTCCTCTAGGATTCTAGAACGCTCCGTCACTGAAATGTGAGGAAAAGGTGATTTTTTAGCCAAATTTTTAGGTTTGCAAAGGATTCTGGGTAACAGAACCTAGGGAGAGCCCCACAAGTCATCCCGTCCTGGATTCCCCTAGGTCTCTAGTTTTCAATAATGCACAGGTTTGGTAGGTTTCCCTAGGTGCCGGCTGAACTAGAGGCCATAATCCACAGGTAGGCACTTTGCAAAAAAACAACTCTGTTTTCTGTAGAAAAATGTGATGTGTCCACGTTGTGTTTTGGAGCATTTCCTGTCACGGGCACTATGCCTACCCACACCCCGTCTTGGATTCCCCTAGGTCTCTAGTTTTCAAAAATGCACAGGTTTGGTAGGTTTCCCTAGGTGCCGGCTGAGCTAGAGTCCAAAATCCACAGGTAAGTACTTTGCAAAAAACACCTCTGTTTTCTGTAGAAAAATGTGATGTGTCCACGTTGTGTTTTGGAGCATTTCCTATCGCGGGCACTATGCCTACCCACACAAGTGAAGTATAATTTTTATTGGGAGACTTGGGGGAACGCTGGGTGGAAGGACATTTGTGGCTCCTCTCAGATTCCAGAACTCTCTGTCACCGAAATGTGAGGAAAAAGTGTTTTTTTAGCCAAATTTTGAGGTTTGCAAAGGATTCTGGGTAACAGAATCTGGTGAGAGCCCCACAAGTCACCCTGTCCTGGATTCCCCTAGGTCTCTAGTTTTCAAAAATGCACAGGTTTGGTAGGTTTCCCTAGGTGCCGGCTGAACTAGAGTCCATAATCCACAGGAAGGCACTTTGGAAAAAACACCTCTGTTTTCTGTAGAAAAATGTGATGTGTCCACGTTGTGTTTTGCAGCATTTCCTGTCGCGGGCACTATTCCTACCCACACAAGTGAGGTACCATTTGTATCGGGAGACTTGGGGGAACGCTGGGTGGAAGGAAATTTGTGGCTCCTCTCAGATTCCAGAACTCTCTGTCACTGAAATGTGAGGAAAAAGTGTTTTTTAGCCAAATTTTGAGGTTTGCAAAGGATTCTGGGTAACAGAACCTGGTGAGAGCCCCACAAGTCACCCCGTCTTGGATTCCCCTAGGTCTCTAGTTTTCAGAAATGCACAGGTTTGGTAGGTTTCCTTTGGTGCCGGCTGAACTAGAGGCCATATTCCACAGGTAGGCACTTTGCAAAAAACACCTCTGTTTTCTGTAGAAAAATGTGATGTGTCCACGTTGTGTTTTGGTGCATTTCCTGTTGCGGGCAGTATGCCTACCCATACAAGTGAGGTACCATTTTTATCGGGAGACTTGGGGGAACACTGGGTGGAAGGAAATTTGTGGCTCCTCCCAGATTCTAGAACGCTCTGTCACCGAAATGTGAGGAAAAGGTGATTTTTTGGCCAAATTTTGAGGTTTGCAAAGGATTCTGGGTAACAGAACCTGGGGAGAGCCCCACAAGTCATCCCGTCCTGGATTCCCCTAGGTCTCTAGTTTTCAATAATGCACATGTTTGGTAGGTTTCCCTAGGTGCCGGCTGAACTAGAGGCCATAATCCACAGGTAGGCACTTTGCAAAAAAACACCTCTGTTTTCTGTAGAAAAATGTGATGTGTTCTCGTTGTGTTTTGGAGCATTTAGTATCGCGGGCACTATGCCTACCCACACAAGTGAAGTATCATTTTTATCAGGAGACTTAGGGGAACGCTGGGTGGAAGGACATTTGTGGCTCCTCTCAGATTCCAGAACTCTCTGTCACCGAAGTGTGAGGAAAAAGTGTTATTTTTAGCCAAATTTTGAGGTTTGCAAAGGATTCTGGGTAACAGAACCTGGTGAGAGCCCCACAAATCACCCCGTCTTGGATTCCCCTAGGTCTCTAGTTTTCATAAATGCACAGGTTTGGTAGGTTTCCATAGGTGCCGGCTGAACTAGAGGCCATATTCCACAGGTAGGCACTTTGCAAAAAACACCTCTGTTTTCTGTAGAAAAATTTGATGTGTCCACATTGTGTTTTGGTGCATTTCCTGTTGCGGGCAGTATGCCTACCCATACAAGTGAGGTACCATTTTTATCGGGAGACTTGGGGGAACACTGGGCGGAAGGAAATTTGTGGCTCCTCTTAGATTCTAGAACGCTCTGTCACCGAAATGTGAGGAAAAGGTGATTTTTTAGCCAAATTTTGAAGTTTGCAAAGGATTCTGGGTAACAGAACCTGGGGAGAGCCCCACAAGTCATCCCGTCCTGGATTCCCCTAGGTCTCTAGTTTCCAATAATGCACAGGTTTGGTAGGTTTCCCTAGGTGCCCGCTGAACTAGAGGCCATAATCCACAGGTAGGCACTTTGCAAAAAAACAACTCTGTTTTCTGTAGAAAAATGTGATGTGTCCACGTTGTGTTTTGGAGCATTTCCTGTCACGGGCACTATGCCTACCCACACAAGTGAAGTATCATTTTTTATCGGGAGACTTGGGGGAACGCTGGGTGGAAGGACATTTGTGGCTCCTCTCAGATTCCCGAACTCTCTGTCACCGAAATGTGAGGAAAATGTGTTTTTTAGCCAAATTTTGAGGTTTGCAAAGGATTCTGGGTAACAGAACCAGGTGAGAGCCCCACAGGTCACCCTGTCTTGGATTCCCCTAGGTCTCTAGTTTTCAAATTGCACAGGTTTGGTAGGTTTCCCTAGGTGCTGGCTGAGCTAGAGGCCAAAATCCACAAGTAGGCACTTTGCAAAAAACACCTCTGTTTTCTGTAGAAAAATGTGATGTGTTCACGTTTTGTTTTGGAGCATTTCCTGTCGCGGGCACTATGCTTACCCATACAAGTGAGGTACCATTTTTATCGGGAGACTTGGGGGAACGCTGGGTGGAAGGAAATTTTCGGCTCCTCCCAGATTCTAGAACGCTCTGTCACCGAAATGTGAGGAAAAGGTGATTTTTTAGCCAAATTATGAGGTTTGCAAAGGATTCTGGGTAACAGAACCTGAGGAGAACCCCACAAGTCATCCCGTCCTGGATTCCCCTAGGTCTCTAGTTTTCAATAATGCACAGGTTTGGTAGGTTTCCCTAGGTGCCGGCTGAACTAGAGGCCATAATCCACAGGTAGGCACTTTGTAAAAAAACAACTCTGTTTTCTGTAGAAAAATGTGATGTGGCCACGTTGTGTTTTGGAGCATTTCCTATCGCGGGCACTATGCCTACCCACACAAGTGAAGTATCATTTTTATCGGGAGACTTAGGGGAACGCTGGGTGGAAGGACATTTGTGGCTCCTCTCAGATTCCAGAACTCTCTGTCACTGAAGTGTGATGAAAAAGAGTTTTGTTTAGCCAAATTTTGAGGTTTGCAAAGTCTTCTGGGTAACAGAACCTGGGGAGAGCCCCACAAGTCATCCCGTCCTGGATTCCCCTAGGTCTCTAGTTTTCAATAATGCACAGGTTTGGTAGGTTTCCCTAGGTGCCGGCTGAACTAGAGGCCATAATCCACAGGTAGGCACTTTGCAAAAAAACAACTCTGTTTTCTGTAGAAAAATGTGATGTGTCCACGTTGTGTTTTTGAGCATTTCCTGTCACGGGCACTATGCCTACCCACACCCCGTCTTGGATTCCCCTAGGTCTCTAGTTTTCAAAAATGCGCAGGTTTGGTAGCTTTCCCTAGGTGCCGGCTGAACTAGAGGCCATAATCCACAGATAAGCACTTTGAGAAAAAACCCCTCTGTTTTCTATAGAAAAATGTGATGTGTCCTCGTTGTGTTTTGGAGCATTTACCACTGCGGGCACTATGCCTACCCACACAAGTGAAGTATCATTTTTATCGGGAGACTTAGGGGAACGCTGGGTGGAAGGACATTTGTGGCTCCTCTCAGATTCCAGAACTCTCTGTCACCGAAGTGTGAGGAAAAAGTGTTCTTTTTAGCCAAATTTTGAGGTTTGCAAAGGATTCTGGGTAACAGAACCTCGTGAGAGCCCCACAAGTCACCCCGTCTTGGATTCCCCTAGGTCTCTAGTTTTCAAAAATACACAGGTTTGGTAGGTTTCCCTAGGTGCCGGCTGAACTAGAGGCCATATTCCACAGGTAAGCACTTTGCAAAAAACACCTCTGTTTTCTGTAGAAAAATGTGATGTGTCCACGTTGTGTTTTGGTGCATTTCCTGTTGCGGGCAGTATGCCTACCCATACAAGTGAGGTACCATTTTTATCGGGAGACTTGGAGGAACACTGGGTGGAAGGAAATTTGTGGCTCCTCCCAGATTCTAGAACGCTCTGTCACCGAAATGTGAGGAAAGGTGATTTTTTAGCCAAATTTTGAGGTTTGCAAAGGATTCTGGGTAACAGAACCTGGGGAGAGCCCCAGAAGTCATCCCGTCCTGGATTCCCCTAGGTCTCTAGTTTTTAATAATGCACAGGTTTGGTAGGTTTCCCTAGGTGCCGGCTGAACTAGAGGCCATAATCCACAGGTAGGCACTTTGTAAAAAAACAACTCTGTTTTCTGTAGAAAAATGTGATGTGTCCACGTTGTGTTTTGGAGCATTTCCTATCGCGGGCACTATGCCTACCCACACAAGTGAAGTATCATTTTTATCGGGAGACTTAGGGAACGCTGGGTGGAAGGACATTTGTGGCTCCTCTCAGATTCCAGAACTCTCTGTCACTGAAGTGTGATGAAAAAGAGTTTTGTTTAGCCAAATTTTGAGGTTTGCAAAGTCTTCTGGGTAACAGAACCTGGGGAGAGCCCCACAAGTCATCCCGTCCTGGATTCCCCTAGGTCTCTAGTTTTCAATAATGCACAGGTTTGGTAGGTTTCCCTAGGTGCCGGCTGAACTAGAGGCCATAATCCACAGGTAGGCACTTTGCAAAAAAAACAACTCTGTTTTCTGTAGAAAAATGTGATGTGTCCACGTTGTGTTTTTGAGCATTTCCTGTCACGGGCACTATGCCTACCCACACCCCGTCTTGGATTCCCCTAGGTCTCTAGTTTTCAAAAATGCGCAGGTTTGGTAGCTTTCCCTAGGTGCCGGCTGAACTAGAGGCCATAATCCACAGATAAGCACTTTGAGAAAAAACCCCTCTGTTTTCTATAGAAAAATGTGATGTGTCCTCGTTGTGTTTTGGAGCATTTACCACTGCGGGCACTATGCCTACCCACACAAGTGAAGTATCATTTTTATCGGGAGACTTAGGGGAACGCTGGGTGGAAGGACATTTGTGGCTCCTCTCAGATTCCAGAACTCTCTGTCACCGAAGTGTGAGGAAAAAGTGTTCTTTTTAGCCAAATTTTGAGGTTTGCAAAGGATTCTGGGTAACAGAACCTCGTGAGAGCCCCACAAGTCACCCCGTCTTGGATTCCCCTAGGTCTCTAGTTTTCAAAAATACACAGGTTTGGTAGGTTTCCCTAGGTGCCGGCTGAACTAGAGGCCATATTCCACAGGTAAGCACTTTGCAAAAAACACCTCTGTTTTCTGTAGAAAAATGTGATGTGTCCACGTTGTGTTTTGGTGCATTTCCTGTTGCGGGCAGTATGCCTACCCATACAAGTGAGGTACCATTTTTATCGGGAGACTTGGGGGAACACTGGGTGGAAGGAAATTTGTGGCTCCTCCCAGATTCTAGAACGCTCTGTCACCGAAATGTGAGGAAAGGTGATTTTTTAGCCAAATTTTGAGGTTTGCAAAGGATTCTGGGTAACAGAACCTGGGGAGAGCCCCAGAAGTCATCCCGTCCTGGATTCCCCTAGGTCTCTAGTTTTTAATAATGCACAGGTTTGGTAGGTTTCCCTAGGTGCCCGCTGAACTAGAGGCCATAATCCACAGGTAGGCACTTTGCAAAAAACAACTCTGTTTTCTGTAGAAAAATGTGATGTGTCCACGTTGTGTTTTGGAGCATTTCCTGTCACGGGCACTATGCCTACCCACAAAAGTGAGGTACCATTTGGATCGGGAGACTTGTGGGAATGTTGGGTGGAAGGAAATTTGTGGCTACTCTCAGATTTCAGAACTCTCTGTCACTGAAATGTGAGGAAAAAGTGTTTTTTAGCAAAATGTTGAGGTTTTAAAGGATTCTGGGCAACAGAACCTGGTGAGAGCCCACAGGTCACCCTGTCATGGATTCCCCTAGGTCTCTAGTTTTAATAAATGCACAGGTTTGGTAGGTTTCCCTAGGTGCGGGCTGAGCTAGAGTCCAAAATCCACAGGTAGGCACTTTGCAAAAAACACCTCTGTTTTCTGTAGAAAAATGTGATGTGTCCACGTTGTGTTTTGGAGCATTTCCTATCGCGGGCACTATGCCTACCCACACAAGTAAAGTATCATTTTTTATCGGGAGACTTGGGGGAACGCTGGGTGGAAGGACATTTGTGGCTCCTCTCAGATTCCAGAACTCTCTGTCACCGAAATGTGAGGAAAAAGTGTTTTTTAGCCAAATTTTGAGGTTTTGCAAAGGATTCTGGGTAACAGAACCTGGTGAGAGCCCCACAGGTCACCCTGTCTTGGATTCCCCTAGGTCTCTAGTTTTCAAAAATGCACAGGTTTGGTAGGTTTCCCTAGGTGCCGGCTGAACTAGAGGCCATAATCCACAGGTAGGCACTTTGCAAAAAACACCTCTGTTTTCTGTAGAAAAATGTGATGTGTCCTCGTTGTGTTTTGGAACATTTCCTGTCGCGGGCACTATGCCTACCCATACAAGTGAGGTACCATTTTTATCGGCAGACTTGGAGGAATGCTAGGTGGAAGGAATTTCGTGGCTCCTCTCACATTCCAGAACTTTTTGTCACCGAAATGTGAGGAAAAAGTGTTTTTTTAGCCAAATTTTGAGGTTTGTAAAGGATTCTAGGTAACAGAACCTGGTGAGAGCACCACAAGTCACCCCGTCCTGGATTCCCCTATGTCTCTAGTTTTCAACAATGCACAGGTTTGGTAGGTTTCCCTAGGTGCTGGCTGAGCTAGAGGCCAAAATCCACAAGTAGGCACTTTGCAAAAAAACACCTCTGTTTTCTGTAGAAAAATGTGATGTGTTCACGTTTTGTTTTGGAGCATTTCCTGTCGCGGGCACTATGCCTACCCATACAAGTGAGGTACCATTATTATCGGGAGACTTGGGGGAACGCTGGGTGGAAGGAAATTTGTGGCTCCTCCCAGATTCTAGAATGCTCTGTCACCGAAATGTGAGGAAAAGGTGATTTTTTAGCCAAATTTTTGAGGTTTGCAAAGGATTCTGGGTAACAGAACCTGGGGAGAGCCCCACAAGTCATCCCGTCCTGGATTCCCCTAGGTCTCTAGTTTTCAATAATGCAGAGGTTTGGTAGGTTTCCCTAGGTGCCGGCTGATCTAGAGGCCATAATCCACACGTAGGCACTCTACAAAAAAAACAACTCTGTTTTCTGTAGAAAAATGTGATGCGTCCACGTTGTGTTTTGGAGCATTTCCTGTCACGGGCACTATGCCTACCCACACCCCGTCTTGGATTCCCCTAGGTCTCTAGTTTTAAAAAATGCACAGGTTTGGTAGGTTTCCCTAGGTGCCGGCTGAGCTAGAGTCCAAAATCCACAGGTAGGCACTTTGCAAAAAACACCTCTGTTTTCTGTAGAAAAATGTGATGTGTCCACGTTGTGTTTTGGAGCATTTCCTATTGTGGGCACAATGCCTACCCACACAAGTGAAGTACCATTTTTATCAGGAGACTTGGGGGAACGCTGGGTGGAAGGACATTTGTGGCTCCTCTCAGATTCCAGAACTCCCTGTCACCGAAATGTCAGGAAAAAGTGTTTTTTTAGCCAAATTTTGAGGTGTGCAAAGGATTCTGGGTAACAGAACCCGGTGAGAGCCCCACAAGTCACCCCGTCTTGGATTCCCCTAGGTCTCTAGTTTTCAAAAATGCACAGGTTTGGTAGGTTTCCCTAGGTGGCGTCTGAACTAGAGGCCATAATCCACAGGTAGGCACTTTGCAAAAAACACCTCTGTTTTCTGTAGAAAAATGTGATGTGTCCACGTTGTGTTTTGGTGCATTTCCTGTCGCGTGCAGTATGCCTACCCATACAAGTGAGGTACCATTTTTATCGGGAGTCTTGGGGGAATGCTGGGTTGAAGTAAATTTGTGGCTCCTCCCAGATTCTAGAACGCTCCGTCACTGAAATGTGAGGAAAAGGTGATTTTTTAGCCAAATTTTGAGGTTTGCAAAGGATTCTGGGTAACAGAACCTATGGAGAGCCCCACAAGTCATCCCGTCCTGGATTCCCTTAGGTCTCTAGTTTTCAATAATGCACAGGTTTGGTAGGTTTCCCTAGGTGCCGGCTGAACTAGAGGCCATAATCCACAGGTAGGCACTTTGCAAAAAAACAACTCTGTTTTCTGTAGAAAAATGTGATGTGTCCACGTTGTGTTTTGGAGCATTTCCTGTCACGGACACTATGCCTACCCACAAAAGTGAGGTACCATTTGGATCGGGAGACTTGGGGGAATGTTGGGTGGAAGGAAATTTGTGGGGTCCTCTCAGATTTCAGAACTCTCTGTCACTGAAATGTGAGGAAAAAGTGTTTTTTAGCAAAATTTTGAGGTTTTAAAGGATTCTGGGCAACAGAACCTGGTGAGAGCCCCACAGGTCACCCTGTCATGGATTCCCCTAGGTCTCTAGTTTTAAAAAATGCACAGGTTTGGTAGGTTTCCCTAGGTGCGGGCTGAGCTAGAGTCCAAAATCCACAGGTAGGCACTTTGCAAAAAACACCTCTGTTTTCTGTAGAAAAATGTGATGTGTCCACGTTGTGTTTTGGAGCATTTCCTATCACGGGCACTATGCCTACCCACACAAGTGAAGTATCATTTTTTATCGGGAGACTTGGGGGAACGCTGGGTGGAAGGACATTTGTGGCTCCTCTCAGATTCCAGAACTCTCTGTCACCGAAATGTGAGGAAAAAGTGTTTTTTAGCCAAATTTTGAGGTTTTGCAAAGGATTCTGGGTAACAGAACCTGGTGAGAGCCCCACAGGTCACCCTGTCTTGGATTCCCCTAGGTCTCTAGTTTTCAAAAATGCACAGGTTTGGTAGGTTTCCCTAGGTGCCCGGCTGAACTAGAGGTCATAATCCACAGGTAGGCACTATGCAAAAAACACCTCTGTTTTCTGTAGAAAAATGTGATGTGTCCTCGTTGTGTTTTGGAACATTTCCTGTCGCGGGCACTATGCCTACCCATACAAGTGAGGTACCATTTTTATCGGGAGACTTGGAGGAATGCTAGGTGGAAGGAATTTCGTGGCTCCTCTCACATTCCAGAACTTTCTGTCACCGAAATGTGAGGAAAAAGTGTTTTTTTAGCCAAATTTTGAGGTTTGTAAAGGATTCTGGGTAACAGAACCTGGTGAGAGCACCACAAGTCACCCCGTCCTGGATTCCCCTATGTCTCTAGTTTTCAACAATGCACAGGTTTGGTAGGTTTCCCTAGGTGCTGGCTGAGCTAGAGACCAAAATCCACAAGTAGGCACTTTGCAAAAAACACCTCTGTTTTCTGTAGAAAAATGTGATGTGTTCACGTTTTGTTTTGGAGCATTTCCTATCGCGGGCACTATGCCTACCCATACAAGTGAGGTACCATTATTATCGGGAGACTTGGGGGAACGCTGGGTGGAAGGAAATTTGTGGCTCCTCCCAGATTCTAGAATGCTCTGTCACCGAAATGTGAGGAAAAGGTGATTTTTTAGCCAAATTTTGAGGTTTGCAAAGGATTCTGGGTAACAGAACCTGGGGAGAGCCCCACAAGTCATCCCGTCCTGGATTCCCCTAGGTCTCTAGTTTTCAATAATGCAGAGGTTTGGTAGGTTTCCCTAGGTGCCGGCTGATCTAGAGGCCATAATCCACACGTAGGCACTTTGCAAAAAAACAACTCTGTTTTCTGTAGAAAAATGTGATGTGTCCACGTTGTGTTTTGGAGCATTTCCTGTCACGGGCACTATGCCTACCCACACCCCGTCTTGGATTCCCCTAGGTCTCTAGTTTTAAAAAATGCACAGGTTTGGTAGGTTTCCCTAGGTGCCGGCTGAGCTAGAGTCCAAAATCCACAGGTAAGCACTTTGCAAAAAACACCTCTGTTTTCTGTAGAAAAATGTGATGTGTCCACGTTGTGTTTTGGAGCATTTCCTATTGTGGGCACAATGCCTACCCACACAAGTGAAGTACCATTTTTATCAGGAGACTTTGGGGAACGCTGGGTGGAAGGACATTTGTGGCTCCTCTCAGATTCCAGAACTCCCTGTCACCGAAATGTGAGGAAAAAGTGTTTTTTTAGCCAAATTTTGAGGTGTGCAAAGGATTCTGGGTAACAGAACCCGGTGAGAGCCCCACAAGTCACCCCGTCTTGGATTCCCCTAGGTCTCTAGTTTTCAAAAATGCACAGGTTTGGTAGGTTTCCCTAGGTGCCGTCTGAACTAGAGGCCATAATCCACAGGTAGGCACTTTGCAAAAAACACCTCTGTTTTCTGTAGAAAAATGTGATGTGTCCACGTTGTGTTTTGGTGCATTTCCTGTCGCGTGCAGTATGCCTACCCATACAAGTGAGGTACCATTTTTATCGGGAGACTTGGGGGAACGCTGGGTGGAAGTAAATTTGTGGCTCCTCCCAGATTCTAGAACGCTCCGTTACTGAAATGTGAGGAAAAGGTGATTTTTTAGCCAAATTTTGAGGTTTGCAAAGGATTCTGGGTAACAGAACCTAGGGAGAGCCCCACAAGTCATCCCGTCCTGGATTCCCTTAGGTCTCTAGTTTTCAATAATGCACAGGTTTGGTAGGTTTCCCTAGGTGCCCGGCTGAACTAGAGGCCATAATCCACAGGTAGGCACTTTGCAAAAAAACAACTCTGTTTTCTGTAGAAAAATGTGATGTGTCCACGTTGTGTTTTGGAGCATTTCCTGTCACGGGCACTATGCCTACCCACACAAGTGAAGTATCATTTTTATTGGGAGACTTGGGGGAACGCTGGGTGGAAGGACATTTGTGGCTCCTCTCAGATTCCAGAACTCTCTGTCACCGAAATGTGAGGAAAAAGTGTTTTTTTAGCCAAATTTTGAGGTTTGCAAAGGATTCTGGGTAACAGAATCTGGTGAGAGCCCCACAAATCACCCCGTCTTAGATTCCCCTATGTCTCTAGTTTTCAGAAATGCGCAGGTCTGGTAGGTTTCCCTAGGTGCCGGCTGAACTAGAGGCCATAATCCACAGGTAGGCACTTTGCAAAAAAACACCTCTGTTTTCTGTAGAAAAAAGTGATGTGTCCACGTTGTGTTTTGGTGCATTTCCTGTTGCGGGCAGTATGCCTATCCATACAAGTGAGGTACCATTTTTATCGGGAGACTTGGGGGAACACTGGGTGGAAGGAAATGTGTGGCTCCTCCCAGATTCTAGCGCGCTCTGTCACCGAAATGTGAGGAAAAGGTGATTTTTTAGCCAAATTTTGAGGATTGCAAAGGATTCTGGGTAACAGAACCTGGGGAGAGCCCCACAAGTCATTCCGTCCTGGATTCCTCTAGGTCTCTAGTTTTCAATAATGCCCAGGTTTGGTAGGTTTCCCTAGGTGCCCGCTGAACTAGAGGCCATAATCCACAGGTAGGCACTTTGCAAAAAAACAACTCTGTTTTCTGTAGAAAAATGTGATGTGTCCACGTTGTGTTTTGGAGCATTTCCTGTCACGGGCACTATGCCTACCCACAAAGGTGAGGTACCATTTGGATCGGGAGACTTGGGGGAATGTTGGGTGGAAGGAAATTTGTGGCTCCTTTCAGATTCCAGAACTCTCTGTCACTGAAATGTGAGGAAAAAGTGTTTTTTAGCAAAATTTTGAGGTTTTAAAGGATTCTGGGCAACAGAACCTGGTGAGAGCCCCACAGGTCACCCTGTCATGGATTCCCCTAGGTCTCTAGTTTTAAAAAATGCACAGGTTTGGTGGGTTTCCCTAGGTGCTGGCTGAGCTAGAGTCCAAAATCCACAGGTAGGCACTTTGCAAAAAACACCTCTGTTTTCTGTAGAAAAATGTGATGTGTCCACGTTGTGTTTTGGAGCATTTCCTATCGCGGGCACCATGCCTACCCACACAAGTGAAGTATCATTTTTATTGGGAGACTTGGGGGAACGCTGGGTGGAAGGACATTTGTGGCTCCTGTCAGATTCCAGAACTCTCTGTCACCGAAATGTGAGGAAAAAGTGTTTTTTTAGCCATATTTTGAGGTTTGCAAAGGATTCTGTGAAACAGAATCTGGTGAGAGCCCCACAAGTCACCCTGTCTTGGATTCCCCTAGGTCTCTAGTTTTCAAAAATGCACAGGTTTGGTAGGTTTCCCTAGGTGCCGGCTGAACTAGAGGCCATAATCCACAGGAAGGCACTTTGCAAAAAAACAACTCTGTTTTCTGTAGAAAAATGTGATGTGTCCACGTTGTGTTTTGGAGCATTTCCTATCGCGGGCACTATACCTACCCACACAAGTGAAGTATCATTTTTATTGGGAGACTTGGGGGAACGCTGGGTGGAAGGACATTTGTGGCTCCTCTCAGATTCCAGAACTCCCTGTCACTGAAATGTGAGGAAAAAGTGTTTTTTTAGCCACATTTTGAGGTGTGCAAAGGATTCTGGGTAACAGAACCTGGTGAGAGCCCCACAAATCACCCCGTCCTTGGATTCCCCTAGGTCTCTAATTTTCAACAATGCGCAGGTTTGGTAGGATTCCCTAGGTGCCGGCTGAACTAGAGGCCATAATCCACAGGTAGGCACTTTGCAAAAAACACCTCTGTTTTCTGTAGAAAAATGTGATGTGTCCACGTTGTGTTTTGGTGCATTTCCTGTCGCGGGCAGTATGCCTACCCATACTAGTGAGGTACCATTTTTATCGGGAGACTTGGGGGAATGCTGGGTGGAAGTAAATTTGTGGCTCCTCCCAGATTCTAGAACGCTCTGTCACCGAAATGAGAGGAAAAGGTTATTTTTTAGCCAAATTTTGAGGTTTGCAAAGGATTCTGGGTAGCAGAACCTAGGGAGAGCGCCACAAGTCATCCCGTCCTGGATTCCCCTAGGTCTCTAGTTTTCAATAATGCACAGGTTTGGTAGGTTTCCCTAGGTGCCGGCTGAACTAGAGGCCATAATCCACCGGTAGGCACTTTGCAAAAAAACAACTCTGTTTTCTGTATAAAAATTTGATGTGTCCACGTTGTGTTTTGGAGCATTTCCTGTCACGGGCACTATGCCTACCCACACCCCGTCTTGGATTCCCCTAGGTCTCTAGTTTAAAAAATGCACAGGTTTGGTAGGTTTCCCTAGGTGCCGGCTGAGCTAGAGTCCAAAATCCACAGGTAGGCACTTTGCAAAAACACCTCTGTTTTCTGTAGAAAAATGTGATGTGTTCACGTTGTGTTTTGGAGCATTTCCTATCGCGGGCACAATGCCTACCCACACAAGTGAAGTACCATTTTTATCAGGAGACTTGGGGGAACGCTGGGTGGAAGGACATTTGTGGCTCCTCTCAGATTCCAGAACTCCCTGTCACCGAAATGTGAGGAAAAAGTGTTTTTTTAGCCAAATTTTGAGGTGTGCAAAGGATTCTGGGTAACAGAACCTGGTGAGAGCCCCACAAGTCACCCCGTCTTGGATTCCCCTAGGTCTCTAGTTTTAAAAAATGCACAGGTTTGGTAGGTTTCCCTAGGTGCCCGCTGAACTAGAGGCCATAATCCACAAGTAGGCACTTTGCAAAAAAACAACTCTGTTTTCTGTAGAAAAATTTGATGTGTCCACGTTGTGTTTTGGAGCATTTCCTGTCACGGGCACTATGCCTACCCACACAAGTGAGGTACCATTTGGATCGGGAGACTTGAGGGAACGCTGGGTGGAAGGACATTTGTGGCTCCTCTCAGATTCCAGAACTCTCTGTCACTGAAATGTGAGGAAAAAGTGTTTTTTAGCTAAATTTTGAGGTTTGCAAAGGATTCTGGGTAACAGAACCTGGTGAGAGCCCCACAGGTCACCCTGTCATGGATTCCCCTAGGTCTCTAGTTTTAAAAAATGCACTGGTTTGGTAGGTTTCCCTAGGTGCCGGCTGAGCTAGAGTCCAAAATCCACAGGTAGGCACTTTGCAAAAAACACCTCTGTTTTCTGGAGAAAAATGTGATGTGTCCACGTTGTGTTTTGGAGCACTTCCTATCGCGGGCACTATGCCTACCCACACAAGTGAAGTATCATTTTTATCGGGAGACTTGGGGGAACGCTGGGTGGAAGGACATTTGTGGCTCCTCTCAGATTCCAGAACTCTCTGTCACCGAAATGTGAGGAAAAAGTGTTTTTTTAGCCAAATTTTGAGATTTGCAAAGGATTCTGGGTAACAGAATCTGGTGAGAGCCCCACAAGTCACCCTGTCTTGGATTCCCCTAGGTCTCTAGTTTTCAAAAATGCACAGGTTTGGTAGGTTTCCCTAGGTGCCGGCTGAACTAGAGACCATAATCCACAGGAAGGCACTTTGGAAAAAACACATCTGTTTTCTGTAGAAAAATGTGATGTGTCCACGTTGTGTTTTGCAGCATTTCCTATCGCGGGCACAATTCCTACCCACACAAGTGAAGTACCATTTTTATCAGGAGACATGGGGGAACGCTGGGTGGGAGGACATTTGTGGCTCCTCTCAGATTCCAGAACTCCCTGTCACTGAAATGTGAGGAAAAAGTGATTTTTTAGCCAAATTTTGAGGTTTGCAAAGGATTCTGGGTAACAGAACCTGGGGAGAGCCCCACAAGTCATCCCGTCCTGGATTCCTCTAGGTCTCTAGTTTTCAATAATGCACAGGTTTGGTAGGTTTCCCTAGGTGCCCGCTGAACTAGAGGCCATAATCCACAGGTAGGCACTTTGCAAAAAAACAACTCTGTTTTCTGTAGAAAAATGAGATGTGTCCACGTTGTGTTTTGGAGCATTTCCTGTCACGGGCACTATGCCTACCCACAAAAGTGAGGTACCATTTGGATCGGGAGACTTGGGGGAATGTTGGGTGGAAGGAAATTTGTGGCTCCTCTCAGATTCCAGAACTCTCTGTCACTGAAATGTGAGGAAAAAGTGTTTTTTAGCAAAATTTTGAAGTTTTAAAGGATTCTGGGCAACAGAACCTGGTGAGAGCCCCACAGGTCACCCTGTCATGGATTCCCCTACGTCTCTAGTTTTAAAAAATGCACAGGTTTGGTAGGTTTCCCTAGGTGCCGGCTGAGATAGAGTCCAAAATCCACAGGTAGGCACTTTGCAAAAAAAACCTCTGTTTTCTGTAGAAAAATGTGATGTGTCCACGTTGTGTTTTGGAGCATTTCCTATCGCGGGCACTATGCCTACCCACACAAGTGAACTATCATTTTTATTGGGAGACTTGGGGGAACGCTGGTTGGAAGGACATTTGTGGCTCCTCTCATATTCCAGAACTCTCTGTCACCGAAATGTGAGGAAAAAGTGTTTTTTTAGCCAAATTTTGAGGTTTGCAAAGGATTCTGGGTAACAGAATCTGGTGAGAGCCCCACAAGTCACCCTGTCTTGGATTCCCCTAGGTCTCTAGTTTTCAAAAATGCACAGGTTTGGTAGGTTTCACTAGGTGCCGGCTGAACTAGAGGCCATAATCCACAGGAAGGCACTTTGGAAAAAACACCTCTGTTTTCTGTAGAAAAATGTGATGTGTCCACGTTGTGTTTTGCAGCATTTCCTGTCGCGGGCACTATGCCTACCCACACAAGTGAGGTACCATTTGTATCGGGAGACTTGGGGGAACGCTGGGTGGAAGGAAATTTGTGGCTCCTCTCAGATTCCAGAACTCTCTGTCACCGAAATGTGAGGAAAAAGTGTTTTTTAGCCAGATTTTGAGGTTTGCAAAGGATTCTGGGTAACAGAACCTGGTGAGAGCCCCACAGGTCACCCCGTCTTGGATTCCCCTAGGTCTCTAGTTTTAAAAAATGCACAGGTTTGGTAGGTTTCCCTAGGTGCCGGCTGAACTAGAGGCCAAAATCCACAGTAAAGCACTTTGCAAAAAAACACCTCTGTTTTCTGTAGAAAAATGTGATGTGTCCACGTTGTGTTTTGGAGCATTTCCTATCGCAGGCACAATGCCTACCCACACAAGTGAAGTACCATTTTTATCAGGAGACTTGGGGGAACGCTGGGTGGGAGGACATTTGTGGCTCCTCTCAGATTCCAGAACTCCCTGTCACTGAAATGTGAGGAAAAAGTGTTTTTTTAGCCACATTTTGAGGTGTGCAAAGGATTCTGGGTAACAGAACCTGGTGAGAGGCCCACAAATCACCCGTCTTGGATTCCCCTAGGTCTCTAGTTTTCAACAATGCACAGGTTTGGTAGGTTTCCCAAGGTGCCGGCTGAACTAGAGGCCATAATCCACAGGTAGGCACTTTGCAAAAAAACACCTCTGTTTTCTGTAGAAAAATGTGATGTGTCCTCGTTGTCTTTTGGAGCATTTACTATCGCAGGCACTATGCCTACCCACACAAGTGAAGTATCATTTTTATCGGGAGACTTAGGGGAACGCTGGGTGGAAGGACATTTGTGGCTCCTCTCAGATTCCAGAACTCTCTGTCACCGAAGTGTGAGGAAAAAGTGTTTTTTTTAGCCAAATTTTGAGGTTTGCAAAGGATTCTGGGTAACAGAACCTGGTGAGAGCCCCACAAGTCACCCCGTCTTGGATTCCCCTAGGTCTCTAGTTTTCAAACATCCACAGGTTTGGTAGGTTTCCCTAGGTGCCGGCTGAACTAGAGGCCATAATCCACAGGTAGGCACTTTGCAAAAAACACCTCTGTTTTCTGTAGAAAAATGTGATATGTCCACGTTTTGTTTTGGTGCATTTCCTGTTGCGGGCAGTATGCCTACCCATACAAGTGAGGTACCATTTTTATGGGGAGACTTGGGAGAACGCTGGGTGGAAGGAAATTTGTGGCTCCACCCTGATTCTAGAACGCTCTGTCACTGAAATGTGAGGAAAAGGTGATTTTTTAGCCAAATTTTGAGGTTTGCAAAGGATTCTGGGTAACAGAACCTGGGTAGAGCCCCACAAGTCATCCCGTCCTGGACTCCCCTAGGTCTCTAGTTTTCAATAATGCACAGGTTTGGTAGGTTTCCCTAGGTGCCGGCTGAACTAGAGGCCATAATCCACAGGTAGGCACTTTGCAAAAAAACAACTCTGTTTTCTGTAAAAAAATGTGATGTGTCCACGTTGTGTTTTGGAGCATTTCCTATCGTAGGCACTATGCCTATCCACACAAGTGAAGTATCATTTTTATCGGGAGACTTAGGGGAACGCTGGGGGGAAGGGCATTTGTTGCTCCTCTCAGATTCCAGAACTCTCTGTCACCGAAATGTGAGGAAAAAGTGTTTTTTAGCCAAATTTTGAGGTTTTGCAAAGGATTCTGGGTAACAGAACCTGGTGAGAGCCCCACAAGTCACCCCGTCTTGGATTCCCCTAGGTCTCTAGTTTTAAAAAATGCAAAGGTTTGGTAGGTTTCCCTATGTGCCGGCTGAACTAGAGGCCATAATCCACAGGTAGGCACTTTGCAAAAAACACCTCTGTTTTCTGTAGAAAAATGTGATGTGTCCACGTTGTGTTTTGGTGCATTTCCTGTCGCGGGCAGTATGCCTAACCATACAAGTGAGGTACCATTTTTATCGGGAGACTTGGGGGAATGCTGGGTGGAAGTAAATTTGTGGCTCCTCCCAGATTCTAGAACGCTCTGTCACCGAAATGTGAGGAAAAGGTGATTTTTTAGGCAAATTTTGAGGTTTGCAAAGGATTCTGGGTAACAGAACCTGGGGAGAGCCCCACAAGCCATCCCGTTCTGGATTCCCCTAGGTCTCTAGTTTTCAATAATGCACAGGTTTGGTAGGTTTCCCTAGGTGCCGGCTGAACTAGAGGCCATAATCCACAGGTAGGCACTTTGCAAAAAAACAACTCTGTTTTCTGTAGAAAAATGTGATGTGTCCACGTTGTGTTTTGGAGCATTTCCTGTCACGGGCACTATGCCTACCCACACACCGTCTTGGATTCCCCTAGGTCGCTAGTTTTAAAAAATGCACAGGTTTGGTCGGTTTCCCAAAGTGACGGCTGAGCTAGAGTCCAAAATCCACAGGTAGGCAGTTTGCAAAAAACACCTCTGTTTTCTGTAGAAAAATGTGATGTGTCCACGTTGTGTTTTGGAGCATTTCCTATCGCGGGCACAATGCCTACCCACACAAGTGAAGTACCTTTTTTATCAGGAGACTTGGGGGAACGCTGGGTGGGAGGACATTTGTGGCTCCTCTCAGATTCCAGAAGTCCCTGTCACTGAAATGTGAGGAAAAAGTGTTTTTTAGCCAAATTTTGAGGTGTGCAAAGGATTCTGGGTAACAGAACCTGGTGAGAGCCCCACAAGTCACCCCGTCTTGGATTCCCCTATGTCTCTTGTTTTAAAAAATGCATAGGTTTGGTAGGTTTCCCTAGGTGCCGCCCTGAACTAGAGGCCATAATCCACAGGTAGGCACTTTGCAAAAAACACCTCTGTTTTCTGTAAAAAAATGTGATGTGTCCACGTTGTGTTTTGGTGCATTTCCTGTCGCGGGCAGTATGCCTACCCATACAAGTGAGGTACCATTTTTATCAGGAGACTTGGGGAAATGCTGGGTGGAAGTAAATTTTTGGTTCCTCCCAGATTCTAGAACGCTCTGTCAACGAAATGTGAGGAAAAGGTGATGTTTTAGGCAAATTTTGAGGTTTGCAAAGGATTCTGGGTAACAGAACCTGGGGACAGCCCCACAAGTCATCCCGTCCTGGATTCCCCTAGGTCTCTAGTTTTCAATAATGCACAGGTTTGGTAGGTTTCCCTAGGTGCCGGCTGAACTAGAGGCCATAATCCACAGATAGGCACTTTGCAAAAAAACAACTCTGTTTTCTGTAGAAAAATGTGATGTGTCCACGTTGTGTTTTGGAGCATTTCCTGTCACGGGCACTATGCCTACCCACACATGTGAGGTACCATTTGGATCAGGAGACTTGGGGGAACGCTGGGTGGAAGGAAATTTGTGGCTCCTCTCAGATATCAGAACTCTCTGTCACTGATATGTGAGGAAAAAGTGTTTCTTTAGCCAAATTTTGAGGTTTGCAAAGGATTCTGGGTAACAGAATCTGATGAGAGCCCCACAAGTCACCCTGTCTTGGATTCCCCTAGGTCTCTAGTTTTAAAAAATGCACAGGTTTGGTAGGTTTCCCTAGGTGCCGGCTGAGGCCATAATCCACAGGTAGGCACTTTGCAAAAAACACCTCTGTTTTCTGTAGAAAAATGTGATGTGTCCACGTTGTGTTTTGGAGCATTTCCTGTCACGGGCACTATGCCTACCCACACAAGTGAGGTACCATTTGTATCGGGAGACTTGGGGGAACGCTGAGTGGAAGGAAATTTGTGGCTCCTCTCAGATTCCAGAACTCTCTGTCACTGAAATGTGAGGAAAAAGTGTTTTTAGCCAAATTTTGAGGTTTGCAAAGGATTCTGGGTAACAGAACCCGGTGAGAGCCCCACAGGTCACCCCGTCTTGGATTCCCCTAGGTCTCTAGTTTAAAAAAATGCACAGGTTTGGTAGGTTTCCCTAGGTGCCGGCTGAGCTAGAGTCCAAAATCCACAGGTAGGCACTTTGCAAAAAAACAACTCTGTTTTTTGTAGAAAAATGTGATGTGTCCACGTTGTGTTTTGGAGCATTTCCTGTCACGGGCACTATGCCTACCCACACAAGTGAGGTGCCATTTTTATCGGGAGACTTGGGGGAACGCTGGGTGGAAGGAAATTTGTGGCTCCTCCCAGATTCTAGAACGCTCTGTCACCGAAATGTGAGGAAAAGGTGATTTTTTAGCCACATTTTGAGGTTTGCAAAGGATTCTGGGTAACAGAACCTGGGGAGAGCCCACAAGTCATCCCGTCCTGGATTCCCCTAGGTCTCTAGTTTTCAAAAATGCACAGGTTTGGTAGGTTTCCCTATGTGCCGGCTGAACTAGAGGCCATAATCCACAGGTAGGCGCTTTGCAAAAAACACCTCTGTTTTCTGCAGAAAAATGTGATGTGTCCATGTTATGTTTTGGAGCATTTCCCATCGCGGGCACTATGCCTACCCACACAAGTGCGGTACCATTTGTATCGGGAGACTTGGGGGAACGCTGGGTGGAAGGAAATTTGTGGCTCCTCTCAGATTCCAGAACTCTCTGTCACTGAAATGTGAGGAAGAAGTGTTTTTTAGCCAAATTTTGAGGTTTGCAAAGGATTCTGGGTAACAGAACCTGGTGAGAGCCCCACAGGTCACCCCGTCTTGGATTCCCCTAGGTCTCTAGTTTTCAAAAATGCACAGGTTTGGTAGGTTTCCCTAGGTGCCGGCTGAGCTAGAGACCAAAATCCACAGGTAGGCACTTTGCAAAAAACACCTCTGTTTTCTGTTGAAAAATGTGATGTGTCCACGTTGTGTTTTGGAGCATTTCCTATCGCGGGCACAATGCCTACCCACGCAAGTGAAGTACCATTTTTATCAGGAGACTTGGTGGAACGCTGGGTGGGAGGACATTTGTGGCTCCTCTCAGATTCCAGAACTCTGTGTCACCGAAATGTGAGGAAAAAGTGTTTTTTTAGCCAAATTTTGAGGTGTGCAAAGGATTCTGGGTAACAGAACCTGGTGAGAGCCCCACAAGTCACCCCGTCTTGGATTCCCCTAGGTCTCTAGTTTTAAAAAATGCACAGGTTTTGTAGGTTTCCCTAGGTGCCGGCTGAACTAGAGGCCAAAAGCCACAGTAAAGCACTTTGCAAAAAAACACCTCTGTTTTCTGTAGAAAAATGTGATGTGTCCACATTGTGTTTTGGAGCATTTCCTGTCACGGGCACTATGCCTACCCACACAAGTGAGGTACCATTTGGATCGGGAGACTTGGGGGAACGCTGGGTGGAAGGAAATTTGTAGCTCCTCTCAGATTCCAGAACTCTCTGTCACTGAAATGTGAGGAAAAAGTGTTTTTTTGCAAAATTTTGAGGTTTGCAAAGGATTCTGGGTAGCAGAACCTGGTGAGAGCCCCACAGGTCACTCTGTCATGGATTCCCCTAGGTCTCTAGTTTTAAAAAATGCACAGGTTTGGTAGGTTTCCCTAGGTGCCGGCTGAGCTAGAGTCCAAAATCCACAGGTAGGCACTTTGCAAAAAACACCTCTGTTTTCTGTAGAAAAATGTGATGTGTCCACGTTGTGTTTTGGAGCATTTCCTATCGTGGGCACTATGCCTAGCTACACAAGTGAAGTATCATTTTTATCGGGAGACTTGGGGGAACGCTGGGTGGAAGGACATTTGTGCCTCCTCTCAGATTCCAGAACTCTCTGTCACCGAAATGTGAGGAAAAAGTGTTTTTTTAGCCAAATTTTGAGGTTTGCAAAGGATTCTGGGTAACAGAATCTGGTGAGAGCCCCACAAGCCACCCTGTCTTGGATTCCCCTAGGTCTCTAGTTTTAAAAAATGCACAGGTTTGGTAGGTTTCCCTAGGTGCCGGCTGAACTAGAGGCCATAATCCACAGGTAGGCACTTTGCAAAAAGCACCTCTGTTTTCTGTAGAAAAATGTGATGTGTCCACGTTGCGTTTTGGAGCATTTCCTGTCGCGGGCACTATGCCTACCCACACAAGTGAGGTACCATTTGTATCGGGAGACTTTGGGAACGCTGGGTGGAAGGAAATTTGTGGCTCCTCTCAGATTCCAGAACTCTCTGTCACTGAAATGTGAGGAAAAAGTGTTTTTTAGCAAAATTTTGAGGTTTGCAAAGGATTCTGGGTAGCAGAACCTGGTGAGAGCCCCACAGGTCACCCTGTCATGGATTCCCCTAGGTCTCTAGTTTTAAAAAATGCACAGGTTTGGTAGGTTTCCCTAGGTGCCGGCTGAGCTAGAGTCCAAAATCCACAGTTAGGCACTTTGCAAAAAATACCTCTGTTTTCGGTAGAAAAATGTGATGTGTCCACGTTGTGTTTTGGAGTATTTCCTATTGCGGGCACTATGCCTACCTGCACAAGTGAAGTATCATTTTTATCGGGAGACTTGGGGGAACGCTGGGTGGAAGGACATTTGTGGCTCCTCTCAGATTCCAGAACTCTCTGTCACCGAAATGTGAGGAAAAAGTGTTTTTTTAGCCAAATTTCGAGGTTTGCAAAGGATTCTGGGTAACAGAATCTGGTGAGAGCCCCACAAGTCACCCTGTCTTGGATTCCCCTAGGTCTCTAGTTTTCAAAAATGCACAGGTTTGGTAGGTTTCCCTAGGTGCCGGCTGAACTAGAGGCCATAATCCACAGGTAGGCACTTTGCAAAAAATACCTCTGTTTTCTGTAGAAAAATGTGATGTGTCCACGTTGTGTTTTGGAGTATTTCCTGTCTCGGGCACTATGCCTACCCACACAAGTGCGGTACCATTTGTATCGGGAAACTTGGGGGAACGCTGGGTGGAAGGAAATTTGTGGCTCCTCTCAGATTCCAGAACTCTCTGTCACTGAAATGTGAGGAAAAAGTGTTTTTTAGCCAAATTTTGAGGTTTGCAAAGGATTCTGGGTAACAGAACATGGTGAGAGCCCGACAGGTCACCCCGTCTTGGATTCCCCTAGGTCTCTAGTTTTAAAAAATGCACAGGTTTGGTAGGTTTCCCTAGGTGCCGGCTGAGCTAGAGTCCAAAATCCACAGGTAGGCACTTTGCAAAAAACACCTCTGTTTTCTGTAGAAAAATGTGATGTGTCCAGGTTGTGTTTTGGATCATTTCCTATCGCTGGCACTATGCCTACCCACACAAGTGAAGTATCATTTTTATCGGGAGACTTGGGCGAACGCTGGGAGGAAGGACATTTCTGGCTCCTTTCAGATTCCACAACTCTCTGTCACCTAAATGTGAGGAAAAAGTGTTTTTTTAGCCAAATTTTGAGGTGTGCAAAGGATTCTGGGTAACAGAACCTGGTGAGAGCCCCACAAGTCACCCCGTCTTGGATTCCCCTAGGTCTCTAGTTTTAAAAAATGGGCAGGTTTGGTAGGTTTCCCTAGGTGCCGGCTGAACTAGAGGCCAAAAGCCACAGTAAAGCACTTTGCAAAAAAACACCTCTGTTTTCTGTAGAAAAATGTGATGTGTCCATATTGTGTTTTGGAGCATTTCCTGTCACGGGCACTATGCCTACCCACACAAGTGAGGTACCATTTGGATCGGGAGACTTGGTGGAACGCTGGGTGGAAGGAAATTTGTAGCTCCTCTCAGATTCCAGAACTCTCTGTCACTGAAATGTGAGGAAAAAGTGTTTTTTAGCACAATTTTGAGGTTTGCAAAGGATTCTGGGTAGCAGAACCTGGTGAGAGCCCCACAGGTCACCCTGTCATGGATTCCCCTAGGTCTCTAGTTTTAAAAAATGCACAGGTTTGGTAGGTTTCCCTAGGTGCCGGCTGAACTAGAGGCCATAATCCACAGGTAGACACTTTGCAAAAAGCACCTCTGTTTTCTGTAGAAAAATGTGATGTGTCCACGTTGTGTTTTGGAGCATTTCCTGTCGCGGGCACTATGCCTACCCACACAAGTGAGGTACCATTTGTATCGGGAGACTTGGGGAACGCTGGGTGGAAGGAAATTTGTGGCTCCTCTCAGATTCCAGAACTCTCTGTCACTGAAATGTGAGGAAAAAGTGTTTTTTAGCAAAATTTTGAGGTTTGCAAAGGATTCTGGGTAGCAGAACCTGGTGAGAGCCCCACAGGTCACCCTGTCATGGATTCCCCTAGGTCTCTAGTTTTAAAAAATGCACAGGTTTGGTAGGTTTCCCTAGGTGCCGGCTGAGCTAGAGTCCAAAATCCACAGTTAGGCACTTTGCAAAAAACACCTCTGTTTTCTGTAGAAAAATGTGATGTGTCCACGTTGTGTTTTGGAGCATTTCCTATTGCGGGCACTATGCCTACCTACACAAGTGAAGTATCATTTTTATCGGGAGACTTGGGGGAACGCTGGGTGGAAGGACATTTGTGGCTCCTCTCAGATTCCAGAACTCTCTGTCACCGAAATGTGAGGAAAAAGTGTTTTTTTAGCCAAATTTCGAGGTTTGCAAAGGATTCTGGGTAACAGAATCTGGTGAGAGCCCCACAAGTCACCCTGTCTTGGATTCCCCTAGGTCTCTAGTTTTCAAAAATGCACAGGTTTGGTAGGTTTCCCTAGGTGCCGGCTGAACTAGAGGCCATAATCCACAGGTAGGCACTTTGCAAAAAATACCTCTGTTTTCTGTAGAAAAATGTGATGTGTCCACGTTGTGTTTTGGAGCATTTCCTGTCTCGGGCACTATGCCTACCCACAAAAGTGCGGTACCATTTGTATCGGGAAACTTGGGGGAACGCTGGGTGGAAGGAAATTTGTGGCTCCTCTCAGATTCCAGAACTCTCTGTCACTGAAATGTGAGGAAAAAGTGTTTTTTAGCCAAATTTTGAGGTTTGCAAAGGATTCTGGGTAACAGAACATGGTGAGAGCCCCACAGGTCACCCCGTCTCGGATTCCCCTAGGTCTCTAGTTTTAAAAAATGCACAGGTTTGGTAGGTTTCCCTAGGTGCCGGCTGAGCTAGAGTCCAAAATCCACAGGTAGGCACTTTGCAAAAAACACCTCTGTTTTCTGTAGAAAAATGTGATGTGTCCAGGTTGTGTTTTGTATCATTTCCTATCGCTGGCACTATGCCTACCCACACAAGTGAAGTATCATTTTTATCGGGAGACTTGGGCGAAAGCTGGGAGGAAGGACATTTCTGGCTCCTTTCAGATTCCACAACTCTCTGTCACCTAAATGTGAGGAAAAAGTGTTTTTTAGCCAAATTTTGAGGTGTGCAAAGGATTCTGGGTAACAGAACCTGGTGAGAGCCCCACAAGTCACCCCGTCTTGGATTCCCCTAGGTCTCTAGTTTTCAAAAATGGGCAGGTTTGGTAGGTTTCCCTAGGTGCCGGCTGAACTAGAGGCCAAAAGCCACAGTAAAGCACTTTGCAAAAAAACACCTCTGTTTTCTGTAGAAAAATGTGATGTGTCCATATTGTGTTTTGGAGCATTTCCTGTCACGGGCACTATGCCTACCCACACAAGTGAGGTACCATTTGGATCGGGAGACTTGGTGGAACGCTGGGTGGAAGGAAATTTGTAGCTCCTCTCAGATTCCAGAACTCTCTGTCACTGAAATGTGAGGAAAAAGTGTTTTTTAGCACAATTTTGAGGTTTGCAAAGGATTCTGGGTAGCAGAACCTGGTGAGAGCCCCACAGGTCACCCTGTCATGGATTCCCCTAGGTCTCTAGTTTTAAAAAATGCACAGGTTTGGTAGGTTTCCCTAGGTGCCGGCTGAACTAGAGGCCATAATCCACAGGTAGGCACTTTGCAAAAAGCACCTCTGTTTTCTGTAGAAAAATGTGATGTGTCCACGTTGTGTTTTGGAGCATTTCCTGTCGCGGGCACTATGCCTACCCACACAAGTGAGGTACCATTTGTATCGGGAGACTTGGGGAACGCTGGGTTGAAGGAAATTTGTGGCTCCTCTCAGATTCCAGAACTCTCTGTCACTGAAATGTGAGGAAAACGTGTTTTTTAGCCAAATTGTGAGGTTTGCAAAGGATTCTGGGTAATAGAACCTGGTGAGAGCCCCACAGGTCACCCCGTCTTGGATTCCCCTTGGTCTCTAGTTTAAAAAAATGCACAGGTTTGGTAGGTTTCCCTAGGTGCCGGCTGAACTAGAGGCCATAATCCACAGGTAGGCACTTTGCAAAAAACACCTCTGTTTTATGTAGAAAAATGTGATGTGTCCACGTTGTGTTTTGGAGCATTTCCTGTCACGGGCACTATGCCTACCCACACATGTGAGGTACCATTTGGATCGGGAGACTTGGGGAACGCTGGGTGGAAGGAAATTTGTGGCTCCTCTCAGATTCCAGAACTCTCTGTCACTGAAATGTGAGGAAAAGGTGTCTTTTAGCAAAATTTTGAGGTTTGCAAAGGATTCTGGGTAGCAGAACCTGGTGAGAGCCCCACAGGTCACCCTGTCATGGATTCCCCTAGGTCTCTAGTTTTAAAAATGCACAGGTTTGGTAGGTTTCCCTAGGTGCCGGCTGAGCTAGAGTCCAAAATCCACAGGTAGGCACTTTGCAAAAAACACCTCTGTTTTCTGCAGAAAAATGTGATGTGTCCAGGTTGTGTTTTGGAGCATTTCCTATCGCAGGCACTATGCCTACCCACACAAGTGAAGTATCATTTTTATCGGGAGACTTGGGGGAACGCTGGGTGGAAGGAAATGTGTGGCTCCTCTCAGATTCCAGAACTCTCTGTCACCGAAATGTGAGGAAAAAGTGTTTTTTTTGCCAAATTTTTAGGTTTGCAAAGGATTCTGGGTAACAGAATCTGGTGAGAGCCCCACAAGTCACCCTGTCTTGGATTCCCCTAGGTCTCTAGTTTTCAAAAATGCACAGGTTTGGTAGGTTTCCCTAGGTTCCGGCTGAACTAGAGGCCATAATCCACAGGTAGGCACTTTGCAAAAAATACCTCTGTTTTCTGTAGAAAAATGTGATGTGTCCACGTTGTGTTTTGGAGCATTTCCTGTCTCGGGCACTATGCCTACCCACACAAGTGCAGTACCATTTGTATCGAGAGACTTGGGGGAACGCTGGGTGGAAGGAAATTTGTGGCTCCTCTCAGATTCCAGAACTCTCTGTCACTGAAATGTGAGGAAGAAGTGTTTTTTAGCCAAATTTTGAGGTTTGCAAAGGATTCTGGGTAACAGAACCTGGTGAGAGCCCCACAAGTCACCCCGTCTTGGATTCCCCTAGGTCTCTAGTTTTCAAACATCCATAGGTTTGGTAGGTTTCCCTAGGTGCCGTCTGAGCTAGAGACCAAAATCCACAGGTAGGCACTTTGCAAAAAACACCTCTGTTTTCTGTAGAAAAATGTGATGTGTCCTCGTTGTAATTTGGAGCATTTCCTATCGCGTGCACAATGCCTACCCACGCAAGTGAAGTACCATTTTTATCAGGAGACTTGGGGGAACGCTGGGTGGGAGGACATTTGTGGCTCCTCTCAGATTCCAGAACTCTCTGTCACCGAAATGTGAGGAAAAAGTGTTTTTTAGCCAAATTTTGAGGTTTTGCAAAGGATTCTGGGTAACAGAACCTGGTGAGAGCCCCACAAGTCACCCCGTCTTGGATTCCCCTAGGTCTCTAGTTTTCAAAAATGCACAGGTTTGGTAGGTTTCCCTGGGTGCCGGCTGAACTAGAGGCCAAAATCCACAGTAAAGCACTTTGCAAAAAAACACCTCTGTTTTCTGTAGAAAAATGTGATGTGTCCACGTTGTGTTTTGGAGCATTTCCTATCGCAGGCACAATGCCTACTCACACAAGTGAAGTACCATTCTTATCAGGAGACTTGGGGGAACGCTGGGTGGGAGGACATTTGTGGCTCCTCTCAGGTTCCAGAACTACCTGTCACCGAAATGTGAGGAAAAAGTGTTTTTTTAGCCAAATTTTGAGGTGTGCAAAGGATTCTGGGTAAGAGAACCTGGTGAGAGCCCCACAAGACCCCCACGTCTTGGATTCCCCTAGGTCTCTAGTTTTAAAAAATGCGTAGGTTTCCCTAGGTGCCGGCTGAACTAGAGGCCAAAATCCACAGTAAAGCACTTTGCAAAAAAACACCTCCCTTTTCTGTAGAAAAATGTGATGTGTTCATGTTGTGTTTTGGAGCATTTCCTGTCGCGGGCACTATGCCTACCCATACAAGTGAGGTATCATTTTTATCGGGAGACTTGGGGGAACGCTGGGTGGAAGGAAATTTGTGGCTCCTCTCAGATTCCAGAACTCTCTGTCACCGAAATGTGAGGAAAAGGTGTTTTTTTAGCCAAATTTTGAGGTTTGCAAAGGATTCTGGGTAACAGAACCTGGGGAAAGCCCCAGAAGTCATCCCGTCTTGGATTCCCCTAAGTGTCTAGTTTTCAAAAATGCACAGGTTTGGTGGTTTCCCTAGGTGCCGGCTGAACTAGAGGCCAAAATCCACAAGTAGGCGCTTTGCAAAAATACACCTCTCTTTTCTGTGAAAAAATGTGATGTGTCCACGTTGTGTTTTGGGGCATTTCCTGTCGCGGGCACTAGGCCTACCCACACAAGTGAGGTACCATTTTTATCGGGAGACTTGGGGGAACATAGAATAGCAAAACAAGTGTTATTGCCCCTTGTCTTTCTCTAAATCTTTTCCTTCCAAATATAAGACAGTGTGTAAAAAAGACGTCTATTTGAGAAATGCCCTGTAATTCACATGCTAGTACGGGCACCCCAGAATTCAGAGATGTGCAAATAACCACTGCTCCTCAACACCTTATCTTGTGCCCATTTTGGAAATACAAAGGTTTTCTTAATACCTTTTTTTCACTCTTCATATTTCAGCAAATGAATTGCTGTATACCCGGTATAGAATGAAAACCCACTGCAAGGTGCAGCTCATTTATTGGCTCTGGGTGCCTAGGGTTCTTGATGAACCTACAAGCCCTATATATCCCCACAACCAGAAGAGTCCAGCGGACGTAACTGTATATTGCTTTAAAAAATCTGACATTGCAGGAAAAAGGTACAGAGTAAAACTTAGAGAAAAAATGGCTGTTTTTTTACCTCAATTTCAATATTTTTTTATTTCAGTTGTTATTTTCTGCCGTAAACCCTTGTAGGATGTACACAAATTACCCATTGCTGAATTCAGACTTTTGTCTACTTTTCAGAAATGTTTAGGTTTCTGGGATCCAGCATTGGTTTCACACCCATTTCTGTCACTGACTGGAAGGAGGCTGAAAGCACAAACAATCGTGAAAATGGGGAATGTCCCAGTAAAATGCCAAAATTGTGTTAGAAAATAGGGTTTTCTGATTCAAGTCTGCCTGTTCCGGAAAGCTGGGAAGCTGGTGATTTTAGCACTGCAAACCCTTTGTTGATGCCATTTTCAGGGAACAAACCACAAGCCTTCTTCTGCAGCCCTTTTTTCCCATTTAAAAAAAAAAACAAGAACTTTTCACTGTATTTTGGCTAATTTCTTGGCCTCCTTCAGGGGAACCCACAAAGTCTGGGTACCTCTAGAATCCCTATGATGTTGGGAAAAAAGGACGCAAATTTGGCGTTGGTAGCTTATGTGGACAAAAATTTATGAGTACCTTAGCAAGAACTATTCCAAATAGGCAAAAAAAAGGCCTTGCACAGGAGGGGATAAAGGCCTGGCAGCGAAGGGGTTAATAGTGGGGAGCACGGGTATTGTTAAAAACAAAACGAGGTGATATCTCGACCATTGTGTGTCAAGCCACCTATTGAAAGGCCACATGTTTCTGCCCATTTTTATTAGCCCTAATGGGCCTCGGGCATTCGTCAGGGCCGTGGTTCCCTAACTTCACCTTGCTCCCAGGTCTAATGATTGTTCCTACAGCCTAGAAAGCAAAGACAACCAAATCAGGATATCCTACCTCAAATAAATTTACAAGGAGTGTATTCCACACTATATTTTGTGACCAAAAGCTTCTTGGTCAGGAAGAAGGGCAGAGATATATAGATTATAGTCACACTTATTCCTAAAGGTGCACCAGTGGTGAACCAAAATTTTATTTCGGAACTCTCCACTTTAGCAGTCACGGTTGTTTGTGTGTATCTGAGAAACATACGCTTTTAGTATGCACCCATTATATATGCACATTTTTCCACAGACCAATCTAGTATTTAACTTTCCTGCCTGGTAAAATATCATGCACTCTGCTAAGCCTACGCTAATTTTTTTCTTTTATGCTATTATTGCTGCCTCATATCTGTCCTAAGCCTTTTTTCTCCTTTATTGTCCCATTCTGTTTTAGGTATCGCTACAGCCCACTTTTAGTTGTCTGTTGTTACAAACCTATTGTGGACAACCCAACATTAACAGTTGGATTTAGGTCAGAACACTGCTTGCCACTGGTTGTTTTTCTTATCACTCTCATATGCTTTCTTCTTCTGCAACGACTTCCCTCCCTATTCTTTTGTTTATCTCTACTTCTTTACTATCCTTTTGATTCAATGACTTTATTCTTCTACACACATTCATCTAACTACACTTTCCTTTGCTTTTAGCACTTACTTGAAGTGCATATCTTTTCTTCCTCTCTCCCTTCGGTACTGATCTTGCGTCAAAACTCTTTCCCACATTGGCCTCTCCGTGTTGCTTCATCAGTACCCCAGCTTGTCTGCTACTTCTCTCGACTCATCCATTCTAGATTATTTATACAATTTTTCAAACCCCCGTTCCCCTGATCCACATTGCTCCTGAACCCCATTCTGATGTTAACCCCCTTCCAGATTCTCCAATCACTCCATTGTTACTAGACTGCCCTCTGCACAGATCTTTTTCTACTTTTGTTTTTTGAGTCCAGCAGTAGTAATTTGCTTCTGTATTCTTTCATAAAAGACACTTTTGCTCACAATTGCTTTACTAATGTTAATTTAATTTACCACTCCTACCTTCATGTACCCTATCATGGAAAGATAAATTAAAAAATGGAGGTTGCTTCATGTCGTATGCGGGTGCATGCATGGTGATGTATTCATGCACACCTATTTTATATTATGCTGAGCTGCCACAGCTTGATGACTTATTCACACATACACATTATCACATTTTTGTGCTGGTAAACGTGCATTTTTGGGGGTTTGTTGATGTGAAACCTCAAATACACTAAATGTGATGAGAGGCATGTGTGCAATCAGTCTAGGTAGCATTTCAAACTCGCTTTTTTTGCTCACCATGCCACCTCAAATTAGACCTAGCCATAAGCAAATCAGCCTTGATCCTTCTCCAAAAGAAACAGTCCAGCCCTAACTACCAATCCAGATCCTCTTTAAACCAAAACACAAGCAACCAAAGACCAGCTTAGATCTTTTTGGCCCTTTTCAGTCAGGTGCAGCCTGGTTCCAGAGGCACATTGAGCACAAGATCTACATCTGGGCAGACCTTGCTCATTTAGGACATTACATCAAACCCCACTTATGTTCTGGTTCCAAGAAGACATGGCTTTGCCAGTTCAGGTTGGGGAGTAGGTATCAGTGGCTGAGATTGTTTCAAGTATTCCCTCAATCCGCTTTTTCATTTTTCACTATTGGTGTGGAACGTATCAACAAAAAGCATTGGCGGGGCAAATAGGGCTGAATTGGCAAAGTCAAAAGGCTAGACCTTTTGGCTTTCTCAATTATTGTTTACATGTCAATATCTACTTGAACAACCATTTGATGGGGTAATGCTTTGCAGTAATGTTAATAAGGGCCTTAATTGCACAAAAGAGAGATGAAGCTTGTATCCTTCTTCCCTAATTTCCTATGAAAACGTGATCCTTCTCTTTGAAAGGTGTCCTCCTGTTGCTATCATTGCAGCGCCTTACAGTATGGCTTAGTGGTTTGTTTTATGCATATCAAAATAGCCATATTGGAATAGGATGCACAGCTTTTGGCACTACTGGCACAGCTGTTAGAATAGTAGTCCTTCTATGTTGAACACTCTTTCCTTTAGCCAAAGTGATGCTCTAAAACCAGACATGCTAGAGAAAGGAAAAGTATGTGTAGTTTATTAATGCTGGACTGATAACAAGACTTATCTCCAAAGCAGGTTTATTATGACTGAACTCTATCTCAGCTATGGCGAAGCAGAAGGATCTAAAAAATCCATCCATACTGCACCTTCATCAGGGAAGCTTCATCTTCCTCCCCCATTTTCCCGACTGCTTATGACCTCCGCATCCCCCTGTTCATGAGACTGGGGAAACGTGGTAAAGATGTGAGTAGGCTATGGCATGTCTCTGCCCTCACTGTACACTCATTTTAAGAGGAAAAACATCTCAAAAAGTGCCAAGTGCCGGTTGTACGAGTAGGTATTGTTGCATTACAATCTTCGCAGATCTCATTCTTAGTATTACATGAACGAAATGGGAAAATATTACTGCTTATGTGTGTTGGTCGATGTCAGTTGGACATTATGGCTTCTCAGTAAGGAAACACCCCTTGCTATTAAACAGCATCTGTGCCTTTAATTGGTCTTCCCTTTGTCATCAAACATTTTCTAGTTTAGCTGTCTAGTAGTTCTGGTTTCCTTCCTTAGAATGTTCTGTGGCGCATGCCCTTGAACCTTGAGAACGAGAAGCATTCCAATCAGCACACTTCACCTTAGACTTCACTCAATACATACCAGTTTCTTCGTGGTTCTGCAGCAAAGGGCAGTTAGGATACTCTTCGTATTCCGATGGTATTTAGACGTGTCTCGCTGGCATCGAAAGACCCGCAACGAAGGTTTCTCTCTTGAAATAGTGCTCCATTTATCTGGTGACCGTTTGTGAGTAATTCACGGTTTTCTGGGCACACGCATATCTCTTGAGTAGTGTCTCTGTGTGAAGGGTCACTGTTTGGGAATTCTTTCTGGCACACACATGCGATATTTGAAGTACCAATGAACGTTGGCATCTGTAGTTTATTGTTGCATTCTCTTGTAACGAGAGTGTGTTAAACCAATGTGCAAATAGTATTAACTCATAGAACTCCTTAGTATTGGGAGATAGCGAGCTATATAGCGAGTTCTCAATTTAGGGATCCTCCTTACTCAACTCTATATATATAATTGGTAGGATTCCTTCATTCAGATACCGCATAGAATCGATGAAAACAGCAGTCACACAGGTATATTTATACATACATATATATAAACAGAGAGACTTATTGAACAATGAGTTATTAGGTTACAAGAACACAACACTTATGATGATGTTAACAATTCAATTGTAGATTGATGACAGAAAAAAACTGTTTACAAAAGAAGACTAGAAGAGCAGCAATAGCCAAGTCAATATTTAGTACCTTGTAAGAATAAATGTTGCCAATATATATATATATATATATATATATATATATATATACATATATATATATATATATATATATATATATATATATATATATAGAGAGAGAGAGAGAGAGAGAGAGAGATTTTATTGACCACATTAGGAGTATAAAAATTGTATTTATGAAATGTATTCGATTGCAGCTTCCCAAGAAACAACCAAACTAATAGAGGAAGACGAATTTAAGAAGATAAAGACATGGCAGTCTCTTCTCTTATCCTATTCCTCCCCTTCCCCCCCCCATTAAACTGATCGAACCTCAGGGTGTTTATTCTTCTCTGGGCTTGGAAAGTTCGAAGTTGGGCATTGGGAGTTTATCTGCGATTCTGCTCCAGAGATAAACATTTCTGACAGGCTTCCTTGAGAAGAGAAAGAAGGTACTGATCAGGAAGAGGGCTCTACAGATGAAGCATCTCAGCAGCAGTCTGTGCTTTCCCCATCATTATAGTCCCGTGAACCAGACAGGCACAAGTGGGGATGCAGAAAGAATGGTTGCCCTATTATTTTGGCTGAAACATCGCAGCTTCGTTCTCCTATCTGAAGAAGCAATATCTTGTATCACTGAGAAAAGGTTTCTGGACATAACACCAGACTACACCTGACTGTATTCTACAGGCAGGCCAGAGGGATATGTCAGATGAGAACCTTTTTCTTTCTCTCGCTGTCATCGAAATGGGCAGTAATCTTACATTGGTGCTTTACAGGAATGGCTAGCACAGTGCTTCATTTTCAGCTGATGTTGAATGCAGCACTTCTTTTTGGGGACCTTCACTTATTTTCCCTAATCAGGCATTTTCCAAGGGAAGAGAAGAAAAAAACAGGGGGAAGAAAGGGGTGGCAAAATTGTCACAAATGGAGAACATAGGAACCTGCTGGACTGAGATAAAGGTGCAGGGAGGTAGGGAGTGTATGGTAACAGATTAAAGAGGCATGAGCTGGATTTCAGACTACAAGCCTTGGTATTCAGCGTGCTGACGTATAAATGCACCGGCCTGGGCTTCTGAATAGAGATTCAGCATTTCACTCTCTTTTACAAAGCAAGTCCTGCAAGCAGCAGATGCTGAGGTTTTCACTGACACTAATGCTGTCCCAGAACAACCGTGTACAAAGCTTCACAGCTTCCGAAGATGGAGCTGTTCTGCTGGGCCCCCTCAGCTGTATAAATCTCCTAGAGCAGCGCTCCCCTCCGCCCGAGCTGCGGTTTTACCGCTCACATCCAGTCAGCCGTGACCAGCAGCATTCACTGCCTCAGATAGACAAAACTGATGTTTATTGGTTTTAAAAGTTGGATGGCTATGAAATAAATCACCTTCTCCTATTCCTTGAATTCATATGAATTTGCAATTAAAAATTCCAAATGATAAACACACTTCATCACACCAACACATGAAAACTCACACCAATATGAAGCAAAACGTATCTTCAAACCACGACTCACTCTCATCACCCCCACACGCTCCCTGTGCCGTAATGAAACTTAAGGAGGCCCCCACCAAAGTACATAGAGGGGCCCCCTCTGGATCTACTCCGTGCTCTCAGGCCCAGGTACTCTGCTGAGGGGGCCCCTGGAGCTCGGGCCACCCTGCACCACAGAGGCAGCGGGGGCCTTTGTTATGCCAATGTCCTGGATCATTCACACAATCAAATTAATAATCAGAACACTCATAAACAAACCACGTTCACTGATTTGAATTTTTGAGGAATCCTGCTGTAGCTTCCTCCCCAGCCTGGGTGCCTGTCAATGAATACACCACACACAGAACTATGTATTACACATCTTTAGTCTTCAGTGGGGAGCTGCAAACTCAACATTCTAAAATTGCATTCACTTCACGACTTTCTAAAACTTACGTCATCACTCTACAGATTCTTTCAAGATCCAAAAAGGTTCCAGTATACATACTCACAAGAGACAACATCTCTCCCTCTGTTAAATAAAAAAATACAATTATTTTCAACATATATACATTATCACTGTTCAATGAGTCTTCATAGCCCTCTGATTACTCATCAGGTTAGTGTCATTGGAAAATGGGAATCAAATCAGTAGTCAGGGAGTCTGTGATCTGCTTTGGTGATGTAGGAGCAAGAGCAGTATAGAATTCTCCAAGTGTACTAGTTGTGCCAGTCTCAACAGTGACTTTAGGGTCAGATGAGCATGAACCATATATTTAAAGAGCGAGGAATCTTGTGTGATAGATTTTCCCTGGTGTTGGGCAGTCATCATGTGCCCATCACAACATGAAACGGCTCTGTATCAACCAAGTTCTAAATCAAGCCCATAGTCTTTTGTATCAGAATAAGCCAGTATATATAGGGAAGGTTGTCATCTACCTGTAATTCTCCTTGAGTTCTGACTGATGATATCCTTTATTCAAATCAAGACGAGAGAAGACTTTTACACCATTCAATTGTGTTATCACTGTTTGATAGTAGCACTGTTTGTCTGATGTATATCTACACATAAACGTACAGCTCCTTCACTGTAGTTTTTTGGGCACTACCACTATAGGAGAAACCTATGTCACTGGACTATTAAAAAACTCAATGATATCATGTTTAAGGAATGTTTCAAGTTCCTTTTCAACAGCTTCTTGTAAATGAGATGCAATTCTTCTACGACTCTGAGCAACAAGACAAACATCATCATTCATATGTAATTGTACTTTCATAGTTTTTAATTTTCCTAGCCCATGAGAAAAGGACACAGAGAAGACAGGCACATGGCACTGTACCTTGAACTACATTAATGGGTGCTTGCTCTCTTGTCTTCTTGTGCTTCACATTTTTCTCCGAATGAACCTTTACTCTTAAAAGACATTGATGCAGCCCATGTGTACACTTTTGTGTTTGATGGCATTAATCGTGGCAATGGAGATAATTTATAGTATTTCTCTTCAGGCATAAAATTAATCGACACACCACTGTCAATGATAAAAGTTATTGCACAGCCATTTATTTTCAGTGTTATCTTTGGACAATGTTTGAATGACTTGGGTGTTTTTTCATGTCGACTTTTCATAGACTGCTATTTCTCCTCACATGCTGCCAGTTCAAATGTGCAGACTTTTCTGAGGTAAACATCGACATTAGACAATCATCTTCACTTCACTCGCTAGTGGTACTGGGCAAGCTTTTTGATGTTGATTTACAAGACAATCGACTTTGTTGGGTGTTGATTTTTCTCAATTGATGTGGTCGTTTGGCCTTGTGGGCATGCATCAAGTGCCGCTCTGGAACGTTCAGTCAGCCATTTTGTCTTCATGCTGTGATGCAATTACTTATTTTTACATCTTGCAAACCATCACAAAATGGTTCCCTTTACCACAGCCTTTACATGTCCATCCGATTGTGGGACATTTACCTTCCTGTGGAAACGACAATCCACATCTGGAACACAATTTATTTTTCCGTGGAGACACTTTGGCCATATTTATACTTTTTTTGCGCCGCATTTGCATCATTTATTGACGCAAAAGCGGCACTAAAAAAGTATAAATATGGGCCCTTGTGTCCTTCAATCTTCTGTTTCTGCTCACTTTTCATGTTCATGACTGACTCAGTTTGGGCCCTTCCACCGCCCCTCTTAGGAGCTTGTTGATCAGCATGCTCCTGAGCTATGGCAGCATGAGTGCTCGCTCCAGACTAAGAGTTCTCAGCATTCGTCATCTGAATGAATCTGACAAGCATCCATCAATAACTCTGAGACATATTACTTCTTCCTCATTAAACGCATTGAATTGAATTCATTGAATTATGAGAGTATCCATTTTTTCAACAAATGAATCTATGGTTTCACCACTTCTTTGTTGTTCTTCACTGAAAATGTATCTCTCGCAATCTGTATTCAGTACTAGATTGAACTTCATTTAAGTTGTTTTTATTTTCACAGCACATAACTTCATCAGTTTGCAGAATTTTTTTTATGACTTCTTTTACACTATCGCTAGCAAGATTCTTGAGATATGTGTTAATCTTTTTTAATCTGATTCTTCCAGTGCATTAATGAAATCATCAAATGTCTCTCCAAGCAGTCCATCTGTCTACAATATTCTGTTTTTGGCAATATCTAAAGGTGGTAGTGGTTTCAGGAAGGCAGCTGCATTCTAGCTGTTCACAGGACTGACTAATACTGTGGCTGGAGCTCTATCTGGATCCACCTGATGATCTTCCTGGATTGGTTCTTGCACACCATCTCTAACGTTTTGTGATGTGCTGGCCTCTGCATCATCCTTGACAGACTGTGAAGCCGTGGCCTCTTTCTTAGTCTCCATTGAAACCCTTCACTTCCTGAGGACCTTTGGGGTTGTGTTGAGCAGCCACCCAACAGCTTTGGTGGTGTGCCATTACAGGTATTGGACTGCTCTGTAAGCACAACCCCATGTGCTTCTTCTTAGGTCTCCTCGCCCGCCGTTGTAATTCTACATCTCTTCTTTTCAAGGCATAGGTGAATTTGAGTAGTATGTGCTTTGTTACCAATCCTTCTGTCAGTTAGTGATTTTTTCTGTATCTGTGTTTGGCCTTCTTTAACATTATCACTCCATGCATGGTGTAGCTTTATACTGTGTAGTAGTGCTGTACCTTTTAGTTTAGTCTTGTTCATAGTTTCTTGACCACTGACGCGTAAACTACTCAGTAAAGCTTTCTTTATCTTTAAATGCTTTACTTCAACTGGTGTTGAGCTTTGACTACACATGCACCATCCTTTGATTCTGCAGTTAAATGAAGGAGCATGTGGCACGCACAATCAGTTTGCTTGGACTATGGCAAACTCTCCGGGAAACACTGTTGATCATCAGTTTACTTAACCACTATCTTGTTGCCAGTTATAGCAATGGATATCTGCCAATAAATATGCCACATATTAAGATATGTATTACATGTCTTTATTCTTCAATGTGTAATTGCAAACCCAACATTCTATATCTGTATTCACTTTTCTACATTCTAAAATTTACGTCATCACTCTACGGAGTCTTTTAGGATCCAAAAATGTTCCATCATACATACTCACAAGACACCACCCTGCGATGCTGAATGTGCTGTAACGATTCTTCATGTGTGATGGAAGCATGAACCGATGCAACTCATGATCTACCTTTTGTGTTTACCGAAGTGCATGTAGTTGCAACTAGTGTTGGGTTGTTTTGGTGCATGTATAAAAAGGTGCACTGTTGCCACTTGCTCAATTCCTCTTCATTGACCCAAACACCTCACTGACTGTATGGAAGACCTGCCCCAGTGTCCCCAATAATGAGACCTGAGCCTTTCTCACAGCAGCAGAAACACATTCATGGGGTAAAAACAAGATCCCTCCTCCCTTAGCATCTCCCTCTACAGGGCACTGCAATAGGAGGGGGTGCAGAATATTGAAAAACTCTGATCGGCTGTAATTAAAAACTGACATTGCAACTGGTCCCTCTGGGGTCCTATATTCATTTGCATAACTTCATTGGCAAAAACACAAACCACTTTCTGAACAATGTCTGTAAAAAATGATCAGAATGATCAACAAAACAATTCCTGTTTATATTTCACATTTTACTTAATCTTCCATGGGGGTGTTTTCTTTTTCTAGTATGTTGTATTTCTGTATTTCTCTTATGTTGCATATTATTCATGAACTCTTGTAAAGTGCATAAAGTAAACTAAGATGCCCCTAAGTGTTTTTAACTGTCCATGACTGAGACCTCTTGAGTTGAGGTTGAAGGTATTGCAAGTTTCTCACAGTGCATGTCAGTGGGTCAGAAAAGTGTTCAAACTACATGGTCATTAAATCCTCGGCCTCTCTGAAAAGAACCCAGAGCAATGGCCACATGTGGCAGTTGCAATTGTGATTCTATGCAAATGTGTGTGAAGCACATGGAAGTAAAACAGGTCCTCGCAGCCCATATGGTGCGGGGGGGGGACAATGTCAGGTTACACCATTCACAAAGAGGCTCCTCATCCTGCTCGTCTTTTCTATCAAATGCTTGCCGTTTGAGTAAATGTTTCTAAATAGCACTATGTTTTTTCAGAGCAAAAAGTTACAAAATGTGCAGCATTGTTGAATGATTGATGCACAAAGTTGCCAAATGGCTCTATGTGAGAGAGTGAGAGATGGAAAAGACAGGGAGATGGAGAGAGAGGGGGTAGAGATGAGGCATGGGTGTGCAAACAGTCTGCAGGCTCAAATGGGAGGTGGGAACTCACTACTTACTGGGGCCTATGTTGCAAAACACATTTTAAAAGGATTAAGGTCTCTAGCTGCTTAGCTGGGCTTGCATCAAGGAGACAGAGGTGTAACCCAGGCCCTTGCAGCCGTTATAGTACAGGCCCCTCCCCCTAAACCTTTCAATGGGGACCCAACCCTTCAGAGGGGCTCTATTCAGCCCAACACAAACAAATATCTGTGAGATATGGACCACTTACCATTATATTTCACAGAGGGAAAGGGGGCCTTCACTCTGTGTTATACCTCTGGTAATGAAGACACACCATTGTCAGAATATTGACAAGGCAAAAGTAAAAAAAAAAAAAGTGCTTACTGGTGAGTGGATGCATTTTGTGTTAGTGGTGGTGAAGGAGAAGTCAGAAAGTACATGCATGAAATGTGAAAAGGGGGTGCTGAAGAGGAAAGCGGTGAGATGTGAGATATGTAGAAGGAGGATTTCAGAAAGATGTAGGAATTAAAGTGATGTGTCTAACATAGACTTCAGACTGAGACACTCTGAAGACTACTACCCATTCCAAATCATTACTTGTGTTTATTACACGGATTCAAATTTTCAGATTGGAATAATTGTTAACATTAATTACCTATAGCAAAATGATTACTGTTGCTCATTGGCTAACAACGATTGGCAAGCAAATGGTTGTGGCTTTTTTATGCGTATGCCTGTTGTGTTATATATCTGGATGCAATAACAGAGATCACAGAGAGGCACCAAAATAAGGATGGCATGACATGGGAATCACAGGATTTCAATGTATATGCTCAAGCAAGGCGCCTAATTACATAAGCCAACGATTTGTAGGTACGTTTCTTAGGCCATTCCCCTTTAAGAGACCCCCTACTTTTTTCATCCCACTTAAAGCCCTGCATTTGTTACTAATAGTCCTGCTGGCATTACTAATGATACAGCTGTTGCTCGGAGAAGTAGTACTGCCAACAGAACTGCTGGAAAACCAGTCACATCATCAGTTTCTGCTATTCAAATAATGGAGGCAGTGCACTTTTCTCTTTAATGTGCTAGAATGACATCAAAGTTGTGCAGTCTCTCAGATTAAACCGATTACGTTGGGTTATCTCATAAAGTTAGACATTTAAAGCTGGCCATTCCAATTAGCGTGGGAAGAGCATGGATACTGTGGATTCCAGATGTATTGAGGCTTTCCCTTCAATCTATCACATAGAAGGAGGGCAAGCCAAGCCAGCAGAAGGCAGCGCACTTCACCCGCCAGACATACCATTGTGTGACCCCTTATGGGTTTCTGTCCTTGTCCTCTTCCCCCAGGATAACTCTGGTGTGGCCGAAAGACAGTGCATGGTGTCAGGTATAGCAATAGTATAGCATGGTGTCAGGTAATCAATGGTATAGCAGGGACGGTGGCACTCGGGGCCCATTATCTGAAGGGGCCTGCTAAATCCTGGTTATTGCTGTATTTTACTGCCCAAGAAGCACTCAGGGCCCCCATTATCCTTTCTTGCACTAGGGCCTATGGCACCCTTGCTTCACCTCTGCATGACACTTTATAAAAACTGAAAATTAAATAAAAATAAATAAAACAACACAAACACAGTACTCTCTGAGCATCGATGGGTTCTAAGGAAGAAACAGAGCCTGAAGTGTGGGGGCAAGATTCGCCCCTTCTGGAATATTTACCGTTACCACTATAGCACAATAAAGGTTCAATTCGTAATGAACGGGAATCTGTGAAGTACATCCATCAATGTGTGTTGAGTATTCCTCCTCCCTTTTAACAGAAATGCGCCCCCGGGAAACGTACAAAGTACATACGCATTGTGATTCTAACTACGCACAGGTAGGATGCACAGCACAGAAACTCAATAAAGTTTTCTTTTAATCGTGATAAAAATGTATACAAATGTATGCAGTTTAGTTAACACCACAACTGCTATCAACAAGTATATGATAAAAAAACACTTGAATTATTGAACATGCGTTAATTTCCATCTTTTAAAATGTCACAAGAAGGTTTGTTAAATTGCTTTAAAAAGGTGCGTACTGGTAATAAAAGGTAATTATGTAAAATGGAGTCAATGTCATTAAGCGTGTTTAAGTTAAGCAGAAACTTATACAAAACGGGCTCTAAACACATATAAATGTGAACACAACTGCGGTGCGCACAGATCTCACAACTGATTCTTTGCATTCCTGCCTTAGCAAAGGAATGTTCTAAATTGGAACCTTCTGTGTGTAAAATAATAACGAATCAGGCCCGTGATTGGAGCACTGGGATCAGAGAAACTTACGGCATTCAGGTGCCTATACACACCGCTGATTATATGATTCTAAGGTCCTTTTGTGCCCAATCGGAACGTCTATATTTAATGAGCAAAGACAAGAAAGTGGGGTTATATTTGTTCCCTCAACCAAACCAGCCGCTGTCAGTTTCGCAAACCATTCAAGTCAGAAAAATTCAGTCAGACAAGTTGTAGTAGCAAAGACAACGACCACCCTTCCACGTCCCAAACAAATGAAGACAACGTGCATCAGAATCTGCGTCAGAGCTCTCACCCCCGGGACAGCAATCAATGATGCTTTTGTCTTAACAGGAAGTGGGATGCACTCAACCGTGTATGACCTCGTTGAACCCTGGCTGCTCATTGCTTCCTTACTGGAAGACGTCTGCACTTTACCGTACGAACGTGTTAACTAACGTGTGAATTGTTCAAAGTACTTCATAACCTTTTTGCGAAATGCTCAGGTACTATTCCGATATTTATATTTTTAATGTGTTTAGATCGACATAATCATTTCACATCTTATCAATTACACTTTAAGAGAAGTTATCTTCATTGATCAATTTGTGTTAATTTTTTGTTGCAGTTTGCAGTGTAAAGAACAACGTTATTGCACATCCAAATAATGTCTGCAGAAAGCGGCTTTTATGCGGGGAATAGAAAGGGTATGGTCCAGACTGAACAGCCCATCAAGCATTGTGTGTTAATGTTGTAGGTTACAGTATCCAACAGCAGTACGACAAAGCAGTGGGTTAAGTCACTAACTACAGACATCTATGTGAAGCTCGCCGGTGTCACGTTTCAATCTCTTGAAAATATCTCAGTCGATAGAGCGTCCGCTCAGCTGTGTGTATGATTAATCGACCAAAAACTATGCATTTCTGCGAAAAAATGAGAGCGCATATCTGAAAATGATTTTTTTCTGTGAGAGCTTTATGGTGAAAAAGATCACGTTTTTGCAATGATCTCTTAACTCTCAGTGCTTTAAATGGGCAGGTATTGCCTTGTACTGAGTAAATGCACTTCTACGTTTCCATTTAAAGCACTGTCAACTCTGGTGTAAAGAACAGACCACACTCCAGCCACGTACTGTAGTTTTTAGGGGTGAGCGCAAAGCGCTCCGTCCCCTGCTATAATCTCTCTTTGGGCTTCTAACCATGCCCATGTCACGTCAGTCACTTTCATTGATTTGTGGTCTTGCCTTTTAAAATCCGTTTCCTTTCATTAGTGACCAACTACTGAAAACATACGAGGCTCGATGTTTTCCCTCTGGTTTCTGGACTACTTTTTCTCTTTATTTCGCAGTGCAATCTCGCTGGGCAGTAGTCTAGAGCTTTGAATGACATCAATCCTGTTACATAGGTAATTGCACTTTTGCCGGTTACATAGATAATTGCACTTTTGTGGGTTACGTGGATAATTGCACTTTTGCTGATAGGTTTTACTGCAAGTGAACTTTTATTTCCCTTTGTGTGTCTGCTGATGGCGGCCATCAGGCTAGTTTATTAATGTGTTTTTCATTACAATTTTGATTTCTTATCACAAACTTGAGTAAATAATTTGATAAGTAATCAAAGTATTGTGTGCATAAGAACAAGTGTGAGTATCCTGTACTGTGACAACGATCAAGCATTTTTTTGATGTTTGAATGTACAACATGTAGGCCTGCCCCTTTAATTTCTGTTTGAGGTTCAGTTGTTTAACTTTGCTGGTCAAAAGTAGCACAAGCTCCCACAATAAAAGACGTGAGTGAGCAGAAACTGTTTAATGCCATACCCAGACATGTTTCTAACTTGTCTGACCTAGATTAGCATTTTGAGATTTATAAAATGTCATCACAAAAATATTCTGGCCCTCATTACAACCCTGGTGGTAAATCCCACTTACCGCCGTGCAGAAGATCGCCAACATACCGCTGCGGCCGCAGAATTCCACTACAGGTATTACGGCCCACAGCCCGGAATCTGCCACAATACAGACACCCACACAAGTCTGCCACGCCATAGGTCAGTGATAAACTGGCGCAAACAAAACCGAAACCGTCACGGTAACAAGAATACACCCACACTATCACGACCCATGAATCAATGCGGCGGTCTATCAACCACGGTAATCCATTGGCGGTACACACCGCCGCTCTCAAAATACACACAGATATACAAAACACAACCACATTGGACAATTCGAAATACACACACATGTTACAGATACAAACACCACTCCCACACACCCAATCCAATATAAAGCACACACCTACATTACCCACAAACCCTTACTACTAGAAAATGGAAAGCAGGCCAGAGAGAGACACTACCTAAAACAACACCAGCATCCATAGACACACAACACCATCACTTACACAACATCCATGCACCTCAAACAACACACACCAACACACCCCCTCACACATCACAACATACACCACCTCACACATCACCCCCACCACATCATGGCACCTCAACAACACCCCAGGTTTTCTGAGGAGGAGCTCAGGGTCATGGTGGAGGAAATCGTCCGGGTAGAGCCACAGCTATTCAGATCACAAGTGCAGCAGACCTCCATTGCTAGGAAGATGGAGCTATCGTGCAGGATTGTTGACAGGGTCAATGCAGTGGTACAGCACCCATGAACACGGGATGACATCAAAAATAGGTGGAATGACCTTCGGGGGAAGGTGCGTTCCATGGTCTCCAGACACCAGATTGCTGTACAGAGGACAGGTGGTGGACCTGCACCTCCTCCCCCACAACTAACAACATGGTCTTGTCAATACTGCATCCTGAGGGCCTCACAGGAGTAGCAGGAGAAATGGACTCTGGTAAGGCAAATCTTTACTACCTTATCCCCCCACCCCACCTGCATGCCATCACATACTCCCACCCTTACCCTCACACCCATCACCCCAACAACCCACAGATAGCCCACCAACATAACCCACACATCCCAAAACCAAGCCCTGCATGCAACACCATTGCATGGACACCCATCACCCAAGCATGTCCACTACAGAGACTCACTCATACCCCAAAATCACCAATCACACAAGGACCAAGCCAATAATGCAAGCACTGGAGTAGAGGGTCAACCACCCATTGCACACATTGGCACACACAGATACAATAAATATGCATTTACACCCCAACAAGACCCCTACCCAACGTCACCGGACAGGAGGTGCCAGACATATCCAGTCCCCCCACAGAAGAGGCCCACAGTGATAACAGCAGCTCTGCACGCCTGGATCAAGATGACCAGCCCGGCCCATCAGGGACCACAGGACAGTCGGTTCCCCTGACACTGTCACAAGCCACCACAGAGCCTCCCCCCTCAAGAAACATCAGCACAGCACCCACCCAGCGGTCCCATCCCTCTGTCCCCAGGACACGTCAATCAGCAGTGTGTCCACCACTACAGGGAACCAAGGCAAACCCACCAACTCAAGAAAATCAGGGACCTGGGGGCAGTGGCAGTGGGCACACGGTTCAGGGGACAGAGGCACAGGATAACAGGGAAACTGGGAGGACTGCTGTGTGACAGGGGGAGGACAGGCCCAGGGAACCCACTCTCCACAAGGCACTCTCCAACATCACGGGAGCTTACTATCATTTCAGGAGACGATGGCAACGGTACTGGCCAAGTTTCAGGAGACCCAGCGGCTGCAGGAGGAACACTACCTTGGTATCAGGGAGGACTTGAAGTCCATTAACACCACCTTGGTCACCATTGCAGGGATGCTGGCAGACCTTGTCAACACCAGGAGGGACACAGTGGTCCAACAAGGGGCCCCTGACACTAGCCTGGATGGTGAACAACCCTCCACCTCTGCCGGCGCTGGTGGACAGGAGGCACCGCCACAGGAACAACAGGACACCAGCACCCCACCCCCTGCAGATGGAGAACCACCCCACAAACGGTCCCTGAGATCCAGGAACAAGACAGAGAACATTGCCAAGACACCCGCCAGGAAATGAGACCCCTCTGAATGTCACCTTTCTGTCCCACTATGTCACCCTGTCCATCCTTAACCTGCCATTGCTCCACTTCCTATGCCCCTCAGGACAATTCACCTGTGAAACAAATAGACTGGACTCTGCCATGGACATTCCTCCACCATCCCCCCAGCCCATTTTACAACCCCATCCACTTATTAGCACAGGAATAAACACACTTCAATCACAAAACAATCTGGAGTCAGTCTGTGCTTCCACAAATGTGTCATTGCAATAACTATGGAATATAGCAATGTCAATTTACTTGTTCACATACCAATGTAACACAGCTGCAGGCCAGCAGTAAACATAGCAGAGGGCACAAAGTGGGACCTAGATCTGTGAAATGGAAAGTCAAAATGACAAGTCAGGGTCCATACACTAAATGAAAATGACATACTTATGCTAGTTCCAATAATAGAATGAGATGTGGGAAGCAGTAGCATCTTCTCACCTGTGTCTCACTGGAAATATTTCATGAAGATGTTGTTTCGGTTGTCGATATCCTCTTCTTCTGCCTCCTCTTCTTTACTGTCCACAGGCTCCGCAGCTGCCACAAGACCACCATCTGGCCCATCCTCCTTCAGAAAAGGCACCTGGAGTCGCAAAGCCAGGTTGTGCAGCATACAGCAGGCCACGATTATCTGGCACACCTTCTTCGGTGAGTAGTATACAGAGCCACCTGTCAGATGGAGGCACCGGAATCTGGCCTTCAGGAGGCTGGAGGTGCGTTCGATTATCCTCCTAGTTCGCCCATGTGCCTCATTGTAGCGTTTCTCTGCCCTTGTCCTGGGATTCCTCACTGAGGTCAGTAGCCATGACAGGTTGGGTAACCAGAGTCACCTGCAAATGTCGAGGGACAACTGTTAGACACACACTAACCCTTAGGGACAGCCCCATACCCAGACAGCAAATTAAACTGTGTGGGGACTTTAGGCTCACCTATTAGCCATACACGGTGCCTCTGGAGTTGCCCCATCACATAAGGGTTGCTGCTATTCCTCAAAATGTAAGCATCATGGACTGAGCCAGGATACTTGGCATTGACATGGGAGATGTACTGGTCTGCCAAACACACCATCTGCACATTCATAGAATGGTAGCTCTTCCAGTTTCTGTACTCCTGTTCATTCCTTCAGGGGGGTACAAACGCCACATGTGTCCCATCAATGGCACCAATGATTTTGGGGATATGTCTCAGGGCATAAAAGTCATCTATCACTGTGGGCAAATCCTCCACCTGAGGGAACACGATGTAGCTGCACATGTGTTTCAGCAGGGCAGACAACACTCTGGACAATACGTTGGAGAACATTACCTGGGACATCCCTGATGCCATGGCCACTGTTGTTTGAAAAGACCGACTGGCCAGGAAATGGAGTACAGACAGGACCTGCACTAGAGGGGGGATTCCTGTGGGATGGCAGATAGCTGACATCAGGGGCCAGATGTAGTAAGCGTTTTGCATTGCGCAAACTGCGAAAATTGCAGTTTGCGCCATGCAAAACGTGCATCGCGATGCACATTCCCATTTTGCGAGTCTGTACCGACTCGCAAAATGGGAATGCGACTCGCAAATAGGAAGGGGTGTTCCCTTCCTATTTGCGACTCGCACCGCGAACGCGACCGCAAAGCAATTCGCAGTTGCCACCAGTGTCACACTGGTAGTAACCCATTCGCAAAAGGGAAGGGGTCCCTTTGTGAATGTCGCCATAAATGTTTTTTCAGAGCAGGCAGTGGTCCAATGGACCACTGCCTACTCTGAAAAACCGAAACCAAATGGTTTTGTAATTTTTTTGTATTGCAACTCATTTTCCTTTAAGGAAAACGGGATGCAATAAAAAAAAAAGAAAACTGCTTTTTTTGAAAAGCAGTCACAGACATGGAGGTCTGCTGTCTCCAGCAGGCCACCATCCCTGTGAGGGCAGGGAATCTCAATGGGGTCGCAAAATGCGACCCACCTCATTAATATTAATGAGGTGGTCTTTGCGACCCCATTGCGATTCGCAGACGGTGTCTGAGACACTGTTCTGCATCCAATTTTGCGATTCGGAAATTGCGAGTCGCACCGACTCGCAATTTCCGAATCACAAAATCCGAATTTGCTACATCTGGCCCCAGGTCTGGCTCCAGCTGGGCACACAGTTCCTGGATTGTTGCACAATCAAGTCTGTAGGTGACCAGGATGTGTCTCTCTTCCATTGTCTACAGGTCCACCAGGGGTCTGTACACCGGAGGATGCCGCCATCTCATCACCTGCCCCAGCGGATGTGCCCTATGGAGGAGAACAGTGAGCAGAGAGTCATCCAACACTGAGGTATCACAGTGTATTATTTGCAGAAACGTTATTAATCCGCAATGTGCTGGTATCTATCTATATTCCTGGCCTATGTAGGTGTGACGCAGTTAACATCCATCCCATGTGGCCTCCTGAAATGGCGGCTGACTGACCTGGAAGGTGGGACAAGGGGATATGAGGTGACTGCGCTGGCGTTCTACACTGTCGCGGGGCGGTCGAAGACCGCAGCGCAATTCTGCATTGGTTAACATTGGGCCCTATGGGTCCCAGGAGCCAATGACGATGTACGTCGGCGGTGACGGTACGCCCTGCCGCGGACGTGACCGCCATTTTGTGTCTGTTCACACACTTGATACCTGACCTTCAACAGGAAAGGACCTACACTGCAAGTGCTGCTGTGACCTCAGTCTGGAAACGACGATGGCTCATGTGTCTGGGGAAGGGGCCCCTGTCTTCACTTTGGAGGAGTTGGAGAAACTAGTGGATGGGGTCCTCTCCCAGTACATGCAACTGTACGGTCCTCCAGACAAACAGGTGAGTACACTGTGAGCATGCTGCCTGGGCATTGCCTGTTTGGGGTGGTGTGGTTGGAAGATACATGGGGGGGCTGAGACCTGCATGTGCGAATGGGGAGTATATGTGCGTCAGGGTAAGGGTGGGAACTGGGGGGCAATGAGTTTGACGGTCCGTGCAGGTAAGTAATTTCCTTTCCCCCTGTACCATTTCTCTAGGTCAGCACCCACCAGAAGAAGGGTATTTGGCGTGCCATCGCCAAGGACGTTCGGACCCTGGGGGTCTACCACAGACAGAGCACCCACTGCCGGAAAAGATGGGAGGACCTGCACCGCTGGAGCAAGAAGACAGCGGAGGCCCAGCTGGGGATGGCCTCCCAACGTGGGATGGGTGCCCGTCGCACCTTGATCCCCCTGATGTTCTGGATCTTGGCGGTGGCATATCCGGAGTTGGATGGGCGCTTGAGGGCATCACAGCAGCCACAAGGGGGTGAGTACACTATCATTCAGCCGACTCTGTGCGCATTACGAGGTGTCTGGGTGAGGGAGGTAGGCCAGGGCAAACTTGGTAGGCAAGGTCCCTTGTGAGGCAGGCCATGTGGCACTTGAAACCCACCAGTGGTAATAGCCCTCAACACCTAGTCAGGCTCCTGTGACTTCCAGGTGTGCAGCAATTGGTCTTAGGCCTCGTACCCCATGGTCAGCTGAAATTTCTAGGAACTGTCAGTGCATGGCGTAGTGCAGAGGGCTGCTCCCTGTGTGTTGTGTCCACCAACAGTAGTGGTGTTGCATGCACTGAACATGTCTTTCTTCTGTCTTTCCCCCACTTTTTGTGGTCTCCCTGTTCTTGTGTGCAATAGCATCATCAGGCAGAGGAGCATTGGCACTGGAGCAGGAGGGAGCTACAACCCACTAGGCCCAGGAGGGCGAAACAACGGAGTCTGAAGCCACGGTGGGACGTAGGGCGAGGGGACACCTTTGTGCCCACCGCATCGACAGGTAGAGCTGCCCCCCCCCTACCAGCACCGCCCTCCCAGCAGCCCCTCAGCGTGTGTCCTGTGCCCGCTCACCCAGGAGGGTGGGCATCTCCTTCACCCAGGCACCTCAGGCCCTGCCCCAGTCAGCCCTGCTACACTCAGTGACGAGGCTATTGACCTCCTGTGATCCCTCACTGTTGGGCAATCTACCATTGTGAATGCCATCCAGTGTGTAGAGAGGCATTTGCAACAAACAAATGCATACCTGGAGGGCATTCCTTCTGGGCAGGCAGCACAACAGAGAGCATTTCAGGCTCTGGCCTCAGCACTGATGGCAGCCATTGTCCCTGTGTCCAGCCTCTCCCCTCCGACTTCCTCCACCCAGACCCAATCCCCTGTACCTCAGCCTATCTCAAGCACACCATCAGACCAGCATGCACACTCATCAACACACAATAGTGGCTCGGGCAAACATAAGCATCACACATCCCACAGGCACTCACACAAGCACCATCCCCATGCAGCCACGGCAACATCCACTGCCTCCACTGTGTCTCCCTCCTCCACGTCCTCCTCCTTCCTCCTGTCTCGTCTCCACTCACACCTGCATGCGCTACATCCTCAGCCACTGCCTCCATCACCAGCACGCCCATCCCCACACACCGCTCACGTGCACTCACCACCCCCACTACCATTCAAAAATCCCCAGTGTCCTCTCCCAGTGTGTCAGTGAGCCCTCCTCCCAAAGTACACAAACGCAGGCACACACCCACACAACAGCCATCCACCTCACAATATCCACCAGCCCATGCTCCTTCACCCAAATTCAGCAGACGTACACCTCCTACAACCACTACCTCTACCTTCACTTCCAAACCCCCTCCATCTTCCCGTCCCAGTGTGTCTAAAAAACTTTTCCTGGCAAACCTTGACCTCTTCCCTTCACCTCCCCCCTGTCCTTCCCCTAGGGCCAGGCTTTCCAGGTCTCAATCCAGCACCTCAGCCACCAAATCCCCAGGCACAGTGGTGCCAGCAACTGCGGGGTCATCGAGTGCACCACCCATCAGGGCTGCCAGTGTGCCACGTAGCAAGGGCAAGGGCATTCCGCCACCTGCCAAGGTGAAAAAGGTGCTCACATCCTGGAGGGAGAAGCCGAATGTACCAGCCACCAAGCAAAAAACAAAGGGGATAGTGTCAAGACAACTGCGGTACCATCAAAGGTGGGGAAGGGCCAAAAGCTGAAGAGAAGGTCAGAAGAGGGCATGGTGGCACCGACTGAGGGACCAGTGTCACACTTTCTGTCCACGACCACACCAACCTGTACGGTGGCGAACACTGCTAGCTGCCCCGCCACCACAACTGCCACCTGCACCGCCACCTGCAACACAACCTGCACCTCCCCCAGCAAGTATACAGCCTCAACAACAGTCCCCAGCCTCTTCCCCAGTGGGTAGCCATCCAAGGCTGCAGGAGATGTCCTGCTGTGTCCCTTGGCAGGTACTGAGCCATGCACTGACGCCAGCACCGCCGCAACAGACACCGCCGCAAGCACCGCCACCGGCCCCGCGGCGTCCTCGGACACAGGCACCACCGCTGACATGGCTACTATCCCCAGTGGTCAGTCGTCTAAGGCTGGAGGAGAGTTCCTGGACCCTGGGCAGCTTCCATGAAGCATTTCTTCCATTACTGTTTGCACCTGCAGGTGTAAGGCGCAGCCGCAGCAGTGTGGGGTATGTATCATGCTACCTGAACCTTGCAAATCTCGTGGCACGCACACCCAGGTGAGGGAATTGTACCGGTCACACTGCACGTGGAGCACTCTGGGCACAAAGCCCCCTCCAGAACCAGTGGAGAAAGGCATCCACTACCTCAGTCCTTGGCAGGATGAAGCACTCTGGGCACAAAGACCCCCCCCAGAACAAGTGGAGTATCACATCCACTACCTCAGTCCTTTGCAGGATGAAGCACTCTGGGCACAAAGCCCCCTCCAGAACCAGTGAAGAAAGGCATCCACTACCTCCGTCCCTGGCAGGCTGAAGCACTCTGGGCACAAAGCCCCCTCCAGAACCAGTGGAAAAAGCCACCCACTTGAGAGACTGTGGCTTTGCACTCCCTAGATAAAGCGGTAAGCAAACCACCCACTTGAGAGACTGGAGAGACTGTGGCTTTGCACTCCCCAGGATAAAGCAGTGGGCAAACCACCCACTGGAGAGACTTGAGAGTCTGTGGCTTTACACTCCCTAGGATGCATCAATGGGCATGGAGCCCCCTCGTGCAGCAGTGGCGTTGTGCATTCATCAGACTGAGGTGCCCCCCTTCCCCCTCCCCCTGAGGTGCCTGTTTATTTTTGATCTGATGCCCCAGCAGTGTTCTCTCCGTTTCCAGTCAGGTATCATGCATTTTGGGCCCAGTGGTCCACAGACAATGATTAGTACACTATCCGGACTTGTGTAGTTGGTGTACATATTTGTATATACAGAATTTTGACTTTTGACTAATGGATGTTTCTTGATTACAATCGTTACAATCATTTCCTTTTGTTCTTGCATTCTTCCAAGGGGTAGGGGGGTGTATATGTAATGTTGCTGCATGTATTTGTGTGTATGTTGTTGTGTGTGAGGGTGAGTGTGGGGTGTTGCGTGTGTGTGTCACTCTCTTTCCTCCTCCCCTCCTCTGTGTTGTAGGTGCAGTACTCACCGTGGTCACCGCCGCCGCCGTTCGTAATCCTGGTAGAAGAGGAGGTAAACCAACATGGGTAACACATGAAGTTCGGGCTCCATGGCGTCCTGGTTCCTCGTTGGGTGTCGAGAGGTGAGTGTTTTCCCTTCTGTGTACTGTTTCCGCTGTGCTTTTGATCGCGTTGGTTCCACCCCGGAAAAGGTGGCGGATAGGCCTCTTGTAATACAGTGGGCGGTACTTTATCTCCCGCCTGTCTGTTGGCGGTGTCCGCCCCGTTGTTTGTTTCTACTGCCATGGCGGTCGGAGTGTTAAAGTGGCTGTCTATGCTGGCGGTTTCCACCACGGTCATAATCCCATTTTGTTTTCCGCTGGCCTGTTGGGGGTAATACCGCCGCTTTAACACCGACCGCCAGGGTTGTAATGAGGGCCTCTGTGTTCACAGTGGCAGTGCAGGGATTTGTGCCTCTTTTGTGAAGTATGCTTTTCACTTAGCATTTGGTGACTTTGGTTGCCATTAAGATCAACGTGGCGCCCCCTGCCGGTGGTGGCTAAGGTAGCATTTTACTCTGGCCTTGCCCTAGAATTGAACTAGAGGATGTACACTTCAGCTGTAGTGTTATCTTAATTTTATGGCAAGACCGGATGCTCCTATTATGCTTACCTTTTTTTGTTTAATTCAATAGCAGCAGTCAAGACAGAAAAAACTAACTCCCCAAAGGCAAACGAACATGGCCAATGGGAAGAAACATGTATTCCATTTGACCTGCACCTATCACGGGCCAGAATACCCCTAAATACTCATCTTGACTGTGAACAGCCCTCTTTGCTTGCTGCTCACAGTCAAGATAAGTACATTTGAGGAATGTGTTTCATTTTTTTATTTTATGCTTGTGTATTCTATTGTGTATTCTTATGCGCAGTGCCCTTCTCGTGCTTATCCTTTATGTAATTGTTCCCAAACGGCTTGTACTCGCACTCCTTATTGCGCTTCCCTCTCACACGTGGCTCACCTCCTAGAGCCTTTGATGTTTTCTCTCACCCAGTCACCATTTTGAGACGACCGTTGGCTCCTTTGAGGTTTACTTTTCCGCTTCGTTTCCTCTGCTTTTTATTAGCCTCAGGCCACACATTTCACCGGAAGGTTTCCTTTCGCTTGTTTGCCTTGCCTCTTGCTGGGCCCTCCCTTTTCTCCACCCACAGGTAGAGTTAGGCTAGTTTTTTCTCAGGCTGAGGAAAATTAACCCTTTCCCAGCCAGATATTTTTGATTGTACAGTTTGCAGTCTCGTTTTGTTAATGGAAATGGTTAATTCTCCTATTTCTAGGGCCATAAATGAGGAGGAGGAGGCTATGAAGGAACATTTAAGTGATTTTATTCAAAGGTCTGTGGAACAGGCTGTTTCAGCCTCAATAAAGGAACTTTCCAAGAATGTGGAAAATTCAGTTTTAAACTTGGTGTCTAAGGCAATTTTTGCCCAGTTAGCAGGGATAGCAGAAAACGTCCATTATCTAAAAACCTTCCCAAAGTGGCGTTATGGGTTGGTGAAGGTTCCCCATAAAAGGCAGAGGACGCGGCTCCTCATAGGCCTCCCTTATGGAAGGGGTCTTTAAAAGACAACAAATCATCTCTCAAATGTACAAAGAAATCCAAGCACATTTCTTCTCCTATTGTTATATCAAATATTATGGATACTGATGATGACATCCAAGATGCTGACAAATTTGATAACAATAACGGTGACATTTGTCTTCCTCCTCCTCCTAAGAAAGTAAAACTTTCTGCACAAGAGGCTTCAAAACCTCTAACAATTACTGACACAGAAGAGGTCCCTATGTTTGACCCAAATGATATACAAAATCCACACTACAGAATGGTTTCCTTCAGAACATGTTGGGGATTACGTCGCTTCTAGGCTACACACTCTCCTGGGTTAACAAACTAGGGTGAAACTACACTCTAAGTGCCTTCGTCCTTTCCTGCACTCAAAGATTACTACTACTCCCTGCATTGACCCTTCTCTTCTTACCTTTTTTACCAAGTTTGGTAAGGCTCCCCGCAAGGGTGTGGATAAGGCATGGTCCACATGCCAGGATAACATTTTTGGTCATTTTGGGTCAGTTGACTTGCATTTTTGATTTGGCAGAGGCAGCTCATTTTGAAGACTGTTCCATTAACCCAGTGGATTTGTCTCTGTGGGTTCAACGTGCCCTATGTCTTTTGGGTAATGCCAATGCTGCAATTACGCACAAGCGCAGGAAAGGCCTTCTTCTCAAGCTTGACCCCAAACGTGTAAATCTGGCCATTTCAGGTCCTGGCATCAAGGCAGAAGGTCTCCTTTTTGGTGATTCCTTTATAAAGGAACTCGGCAAATATGTAGCAACTTTCGCTTCATTGGACAAAGCCCAACAATCCTTTAAAAAGATGTTTGCCAGTTGGGTTTTTGCCAGGGCCGGCAGAGGCAGGAACTACTTTTCCAGCCACTCATACAACCACCAGGGTTCCCGTGGTGCATACAACTCCTCGTACCAGGAATTCAGACCGCAGTTCTACCCACAGAGAGGCTGTGGTTTCCGCAACAAGGGCAACAGAGGTTCCAGATACTTGCCCCAACCTGGTAAGGTCACACTTCTGGCTTTCCTTCTGTAGGACGTTGTCTTTTATTATTTCTACCAAAATGGCAGTCGACTACAGTGGAGCCATGGATTCTAAACACTGTACAAGGTTACGCTATTGAACTTTACTCAAAGCCTGTTCAGTTGGTACTTCCTCACCCTCCCCAGTTCTCTGTGGATATGAAAAACCTAATTTAGACATACATCCAGTCTCTTCTTCAAAAACAAGCAATTGTCCCTTGTCGTCTGGACCCTTCAGGTTTCATCAGTTCAGTTTTTCTAGTTCAAAAGAAAAACAAGAAGATGCGCCCAGTCATCATTTTGTCGTTTATCACCATTTCAAAATGGAGACCATATTGCATCTCCAGGATTCTCCCCTTCAGTGCGACTGGATGGTTCGTTTTGAACTTCAGGATGGATATCTTACCATTCCCATACATTCAGGCTCCAGGAAATACTTACAATTCCAATGGCTAAACCAGACTTTTAATTTCTCCTCTCTTCCTTTCAGTCTCTCTTCCACACCATGGTGTTTCACAAAGCTCATAAAGCCGGCTGTAGCCTTTCTCAGAGCTTAAGGACTCAGGTTAATAATTTACCTGAATGATATCCTCCTCATGAACCAAAACCTTTCTTCTGTTCGATCTCATGTCCAGCTCGCTTGTTCTCTTCTATCAGATCTCAGTTTTCTCATCAACTACTGTCAAATCTTCTCTAGTTCCAGTTCAACAAATAGAGTTTCTAGGTTTTCTAGTGGACTCCGTCTCTGCTACTCTACATCTTCCTTCAGCAAAAGTAAAATCCATAAAATCATAGATTCGTCAAACTTTGTGCAAATCGCTCATATCCATAAGAACCTTAGCAAGGATAGTAGGTCTCCTCTCTTCTTCAATTCAGGCCATTTTTCCATGCCCTCTTCTTTACAAAGCCCTCTAAAGACTCAAAAAACGTCATCTTCAAAAGGGCCTTGCTTACTCAAACAACATCGCTCTAGATCAAGAATTTCAAGCAGAATTACAATGGAGGATAGACCATTTAGTTGCCTGGAACAGCAGGACTATTTTTGAATCAGCCCCAGATCTTGTGTTAGAATCAGATGCAAACCGTTCCAGCTGGGGAGCCCGGTGTGGTCCAATCTCGACTGGGGGTACATGGTCTCTAGAGGAGTCGAAGTTGCACATCAACTGTTTAGAGATGCTTGCCGGCTCCTTTGCGATAAAAAGCCTAGCAAAAGACAGAGTTAATTGTTGATTCCTTCCCAGGATGGACAACATATCAGTGGTCCATTATATCAGTCATTTGGGAGGCACAAAATCCAAACCTTTAGCGGAATTAGCAAAAGGGTTTTGGGAATGTTTCCTCCTAAAAAGGATTTTGGTTCATGCATAGTACCTGACGGGCAATCTAAATACAGTAGCATATTGGCATTCTCAATATATTCAGGATTCAAGAGATTGGAGACTTCATCCCAAGATTTTCAAGGCTATTTTTCAGAAATAGGGTCCTTTCCAGATAGATCTATTTGTGTCTAGTCTCAAAGCTTAACTGCCTCAATTCTTCAGTTGGAATCCGGATCCCTTAGTGTTAGCCTTCGATGCCTTCTCTCAGGATTGATCAATCTCTCTCAACTACGCTTTCCTGCCATTTATCATGCTAAGCAGACTTTTGGCTCAGGTAAGACGTTAATGGGCAGTGGTAGTTCTCATAGACCCCTTTTGGCAATCCCAAGTGTGGTTCCCTTCCCTTCTGGAGTTGTCGATAGACTTCCCTTTTCTGCTCCTGTTCTTTCCAGACCTTCTCTCCAGTCCCCTCAGCCTTCCTTGCAACTTGATTCTAGAGAATCTTCTTACCCTCTCAGCGTGGAAAATATCATGGATTCCAAAACCAATACCTTCTATTTCGACAGAAGCTTCAAACTTCATTGAAAGCTCTTGGGCTCCAGGTAGAAAGAAGGCGTACAGAGCAGCAAGGTCCTTATGGCATAGCTGGTGCATGGGAAAACATATTGATTCCCTTTCAGCGGATGTATATTTTATCGTTAATTTTATTGCTGCAGAAGCTAGCAAAGGTAAGACTTATTGTACTATAAATTTGTACAGGTCAGCCATTTCTTCTTCTCACCCTTTCATCAATGGAAGCCAGTTAACGAACATCCTTTGGTCTGTCGTCTGTTAAAGGGAGTAAAATCTTCTAATCCTCCTCTAACAAAATACAGTTCTTTGTAAGATGTCAATGTTGTTTTCAATCTGTTTTTATCTTGGCCAGATAATACAATGCTTACTTTAAAAAGATAATTTGCCAAGCTTGCCATGCTACTTTGCCTTGTTTCTTTTAAACGACTTTCAGATGTTAGAGCCCTTGATACTACTGCCATTTTACCCCATCAGGTGTCTTATTTAATGTTCATAGATGCACTAAGACTAATCTGTCATCAGTTTTTTATCCGTATTTTCCTGACCATCTCAAACTATGTGTAGGTCAAAGTCTAAAGACATGCAAACAAAAGACAGCCTATTTGAGATCTTCCTCAGCTTCCCAACTCCTTATTTCTTGCTTGTTGGGTTAGGTGGGTAATGTCCTTGACAGGTGTAAACACCTCCTCCTTTGGAGACCATTCTTCCAGGGGTGCTATGGCTTCGAAAGCCCTTTGGGCTGGTTCCCGACTTGAGGACATTCTCAAATCAGCTGACTGGTCAAATGATAATGTGTTCAAAGTGTTTTATTGTAAACCAGTACAACATGCCTCTTTAACTTTGATTAATTCACCGTAAACAAGCATAATAATAGCCTCTGGTCTTGCCATAAAATGTAGATTTCCCTAGTAAGTTATGAAGGAAAGTCATAATTTTATTAAAGACACAGAGACGAGTATTATCCCACCTCAACATTTACTGATCATTCGTTTCTTTTCCCTCCCTAACAACATCATCAACTCCTTCACAAGCTTCCTCCTAAGCACCTCCTTCCGATTCGTCACCAATTGAGCTCTCCTGCAGCTCCAGCTCTTCAGTGTTACCATCTGCAGCCAGACGTCCTCATTTTCTCCAAATCCAAGTCTCCGTTTGTTAACTTTTTACAAGACCTGTTAGCTGTAGTTATGGCAATTTGCATTTTGTGCTCTTTTGTACCTTTGTTTATGACTTTCTAACCCTCGCACAAGAAGAGAAGGCTGTCCACAGTCAAGATGAGTATTTAGGGGTATTCTGGCCCGTGATTGGTGCAGGTCAAATGAACTACATGTTTCTTCCCATTGGCCATGTTCATTTGCCTTTTGGGAGTTGTAGTTTTTTATGTCTTGACTGCTGCTATTGAATTAAATAAGAAAAGATAAGCATACTACTCGCCTTAGTGTCTTTAATAAAATTAAGATTTTCCTTCATAACTTACTAGGAAAATCTACATTATGCTGTGGGAAAAGGCTAATTATGCAGCATTATGAGTCACTTTATCACATTCTAGCAGTGCTACTTTTACCAATTTGAGCTAGAAACAGCTAACAACATTTTTTAAACTACAAATCAAGGAAAGTATGTGGCGAGCACAGTAAGTCATAATTATGTGGTAAACGTTGCAGAATCGCATAATTCTATTGGTCCTGACCATTGTCCATTGTTTTATCACCTGTCAATTTATGAAAGGGAAATAAAACCTATTGTAATTCCAATCAGTACTCATTGTTAGTTGCACCTTGAAAATAATCACTTCAACACTCTCCATTCTACAAACATGTTTTTACCCAATGCAAAGCATGTTTTGTACTTAAAATCAGCATTTTATCTTCACTATTATGTATCATTCTCTTCTTTGTACTGCAGGTAACTAAACAGTACAGTAAATTATTTCATTCACGTCTTTGAATAAACATTACCCTTTTTCAAAAATATAATTTACAAGCCAACTATAGCATAATAAACACTTAATATAAAAACTACTTAATAGGTAATAATCTGTAACATGGTTCTGGTTGTAAGTGTAAATATCACTAAAAAAATATTGTATAACCTTAAATATTGTTTACAATAATATCTCTCCATTGGGTGTAGATTTTCTGTTATTATCTCCAGTAGGCCATATTTTTGTAATCAATGTTTAAAACACAATGCTTTTGCCAAAATATATTTAGGCTAAAATACTGGGGTACTATCCCTCTAGTTCTATATTGCCATCTAGTAATTACCTTCAATCAATCAATCAGGGATTTGTAAAGCGCACTACTCACCCGTTAGAGTGTCTCAAGGCACTGAGGAGGGGAGGGGGGACAAGGTGAGGGGAGGTGCTGGTACTGCTCGAACAGCCAGGTCTTGAGAAGTTTCCTGAAGGTAAGGAGGTCTTTGGTCTGGCGCACGTTTTGGCGGCGAGGTGCGAGAATGATCTACCGTCGGTTGTAGTTCTGCGGACGCGTGGGACGGTTGCGAGGGCGAGGTCAGCAGAGCGGAGATGCCAGGTCAGGGTGTAGAAGGAGAGTCATCTGTTGAGGTATTCTGGTCCGGTGTTGTGCAGTGCTGTGTGAGCGTGGGTGAGGAGTTTGAAGGTTATTCTCTTGTTGACTGGGAGCCAGTGCAGGTTTTTCAGGTTGTCTGTGATGTAGCAGTGGCGGGGGATGTCCAGGATGGGGGTGCGGAGGCATTTTGGATGCGTTGAAGCCTCTTCTGGAGTTTGGCCGTAGTTCCTGCATAAAGGGCATTGCAGTAGTCCAGCTTGCTGCTTACGAGGGCTTGGGTGACTGTTCTTCTGGTTTCGGTGGGTATTCATTTGTAGATCTTTCGGAGCATGCAGAGGGTGTTGAAGCAGGAGATGGTGTTGACTTGCTGGGTCATGGATAGTGAGGGGTCCAAGATGAAACCTAAGTTGCGTGCATGGTTATTGGGAGTCGGAGTGGTTCAGAGAGTGGCAGGCCACCAGGAGTCATCCCATGCGGAGGGGGTGGAGCCGAAGATGAGGACTTCCGTCTTGTCGGAATTGAGTTTGAGGCAGCTGCTCTTCATCCATTCGGCGATGGCCTTCATTCCTTCGTGGAGATAGGTCTTGGCGGAGTCCTTGGTGAGGGAGAGGATCAGCTGGGTGTCATTGGCGTATGAGATGATGTTGAGGTTGTGGGATTGGGCGATGTTAGTGAGCGGGGCCATGCAGATGTTAAAGAGGATCGAGCTGAGGGATGAACCCTGGGGAACGCCACAGATGATTTCGGTGGCCTCCGAGCAGACTGGGGGAGGCGGACTCTCTGGGTTCTGCCGGTGAGAAAGGAGGTGACCCAGTCCAGGGCTCTGTCGTGGATTCCAGCATTGCTGAAGCGTGAGCATAGGGTTTGGTGGCAGACGGTGTCAAATGTGGCTGAGAGGTCCAGGAGGATGAGGGCTGCGATTTCGCCACTGTCCAGTATGGTTCTGAGGACGTCGGTGGTGACGATGAGGGTCGTTTCAGTGCTGTGGTTGCTGCGGAATCCAGATTGGGAAGGGTCCAGGGTGCGGTTCTCCTCTAGGAAGCAGATTAGTTGTCTGTTGACGGCCTTCTCGATGACTTTTGCCAGGAAGGGGAGCGGGGAGATAGGCCAGAGGTTCTTGAGGTCCTTTGGGTCCGCCTTGGGTTTTTTGAGGAGGGCATGTTTCCAGTTCTTCGGGAAGGTGGTGGACTCAAAGGAGCTGTTGATGACTTTCCTTAGTTGGGGTGTGATGACAGAGCTTGCTTTATTGAGGATGTGGTGAGGGCAGGGGTCAGATGGAGAGCCAGAGTGGATGGTGTTCATGATTTAGATGGTGTTGTTGTTGTTGACGGGGGTCCAGGAAAGCAGGAGGTTGGTCGGAGGTGAATCTGTGGTATTGGTGGCTGCCTTCGACCATGGTTTTTCATATTTCCTGTCCTTAATGGCAATATTGGACTATGTTACCCATTATGTACCCTTTCTTACTATTCTGTTCTCTGAAATGGCATACAAGGGGCTCTTGCTGCTAAGAAATAGCTAATAAATCAATAATACCTATTGCCAAATATGAGATGAGTGATTGCAAAGGTAAACCTACATAAATATACATATGTATGATTATTTAGTCCTACACGTAGGTATAACGCTCCCCTTTTTTATCTACTGTCCATTTCCAATTGGAGATTTACCCCTAAGTGTAGACTTGTACATCTTCACCCCTGGAGCTTTCTACAACACTATTTATAATTGTATATTTACTAACTTTTCTCCTGATAGTGGACATCTTATCTGTTGGGGTTGGAATCTCCCTATGGAAGAGTGTAAGGAAATTTAACATTTCTGTTTAATAACATATTTGAAAATATCTTAACTTAGATTATAAATTAAAATACATTAAAATATCTATTATTAACACAAAAATAACAAAATACAATTTTACAGTGCATTTACTCATCAAATTAAATGTGTATTGCATAGTAAAATAATGCAAGTATATGAATTTAATTTACAAATATTACATTTTTTAACAATAATAAAAAAATACTCACCCTCTCTTTTTTTATTCAATATTTAGTATCCTTGGTTATCCGTTATATACCTAATTCATTTAAAATCTTTTTACACTTCTTAAAAAAGGTTACTTTAAGTTCAGCATTATAATTAAAAATATCACTAATACTATTTACATTGGTATTGCTTAAAATACATATATTATAAAGTGGCAGTCACCACTATGTAGTTATGGTTCAGCCACATTTTCCATTAAGAAGGTATTTTAGGTTTACTTGTAACTTTTGAAACTATGGTCCCATTTTAGATAGATAGATAGATAGACAGACAGATAGATAGATAGATAGATAGATAGATAGATAGATAGATAGATAGATAGATAGATAGATAGATCTCTACTCGCACAGCACTTACCATAGTTCATGACATCTGCCTTGTTTTCCTCTTGTTTTTAGGACAAGCGCTCTAAAGTGTTGTAATCTAGCTGTGGGGTTTTAACCACGCCTACCTCATGCCCATCACTATCACTCATTTATGGGATTACCTTTCAAAAATCCTTTGTTATCATTGGTAAATGCTTTATGTTTGTCCCTCCTAGGGGCAATTTTGTTACTGTGTTGGCCATCGACTCTTTTACATGGATAATTGCATGTTTACCGATACGTTTGACTACAAGCAAACTTGTTTTTTCTGTTGTGTCTTTCCTTCGAACTCATGGGGGCCGTGGCTTTTTGAATCGGCTTGCTTATGTCAACTGTTTTACTTTTAATGTTCAACTTTTGTGGCAAGAAAAGTCCAGTTAGGAAGTTACAATGCTAATAGCTATAACTCCAGCAAATGCAAGACCCATTGCATTGCAAATGCTTGTTAAAGTTGGGAACCCATAATGTGTCTATAATTTATGACTGCAGGAAACAACAATTCAACGCCCCGTATTCCTAAAATCCATTGAAACATTATCTTTAAACCCAACAAAATTCTGCCTAATGATGTTGATGGTAATGTGCCAAAAATATACCACTTGCACAAAATTCCCTCACATTTATTAAGGGAGAGACCTAAATCGCCAGCCCCTTCTGTCAAATCACCCTAAAACCCTACCATATTTAGTTCACTTGTGCTACCATAATGTGCTTCAAATTGACTATTCCCCATCATATATACAAAAATATCATGGATGAAACTCCCACATGGCCCTGTTTTTAATATGGTGATATATCATTTATTAACATTTTTGACCATGTGTTTTAATTGTATTTTATTTGCGGTCAAACACATATCATCCCCTGTAACAATCAGGTCGGCAAGGAGCTCAAAAAGTAGTTGCAATCACATTGTTTGCGAACAGAAGAATCTCCCTCACCCACCTACCAAACTGCTGTTGTGGGAAGTCCTTAAAACTCAAGTGTGTTGACCGTCATTTTAATCCACGTCTATGTGAGTATTCTGTGTTTGGATGTTCAAGAGTTTGGAAGGTGTCCAGCATTTTTACTTTGGGAGCACTTGGGATAAATCTTTTGGTAAGTTGTATCGACTGAAGAAACATAGGGCATGAGAGGTCTCTGTAATCATGGGTTAGCACTAGTATGGAAGGTCTCCAAGTAACTTCTGAATGAGTTTATTCTCAACAACCTGTCCAAGAAATTCTATAGTTTCCCAAAACTGAATTGCTGCTATCAGGGCCATGGCCTCCTGAGTTCCCCTAAGTCACATTGTTGACCTATGAGATGGCAAGGACCTGCCCAATAATATTATCCCTGGGTCTTTAGGGACCTGGACTTCGAAGAGTTCAACTGAGCACCCACTCCTAATATCTGTCTAATTTAAGACAGTGCTGCAGGAAATGTAGTAGAGTGCCCACCACCCGCAACTCCTCCAACATCGGTCACTCCTGCATGTTCGCCATTTCCCTATCCTTTCTGCAGTCCTATACCAATAAGTCAACATTTTATATTGTGTTTCTTGAAGCCTTGTCTCTAATGTAAAGGTACATGCTCTTATATATAGCTTTTCCCACTTCCTGTGCAACCGATCTTCTCTAAATTAACTTTTCCACCTTCTTCGGCCCTTTGGCCTGGTGTTATATTATGCTGTGTGGGGTCAATGAGGCGTCAATATTATGTAGAGATCTGAGCCCTATCATGTGGTCCTTCCTTGAGCCACTTCACTAATGTCATGAGTGTTCGTTAGGTCCCTTCTTTCATTGATGGGTGAAGATCCTAGGGTTGAAGTCGAGAGTATGGAAACCCTTCTGTCTCTGGGAGGCCACACTTCCTTTTAAGCTCCTCAATGTAGACCATTTGTTGATTCAAGAAGAGAGAACCAATCATGAGACATGCATTCTCCCACCATATGTTGAAAATCTATGTCTCTTTAGATGGTGTGAAATCTGAATTGTGTGAAATGGGTTTAAACGGCAAGGGTTAGGACTTGCAGCTCGGTCTTGAGGCAACTTTGACCCATTTTGCTAACATGACTCTGAGGTGAGGAACATAAGCTCCAGCTCTTCTGTGACTTCTAAATCCAGGGCACTTGCTAAAGAGATAATCCCACTATAAAATGGTCCACAAATCACCACTGCTTGGTCGCATCTTTTTTCCTCCACTCCATGAGTCATCTTAACTGAGCCATCTGCAAATAGAAATGTGCAGGACTGCAAGCCCCAATCATGTGAATGATGAATATAGTATCTTGTTGGCAATACACTGTGGTATATTTCACCAAATAAAAAGATTCTCAGCGTTTGAAGTTGCCTTTGGTGGAAACTGGGAAAGCAATCATCTAAAACAAATGAGGGATTTGTGACAGGAGCCTCATTTTTATCTCTGCAATCCTTCCCAAACAAGTGAATTGCTGTGTATACCACCTTGGAAAGTCCTGTTTAATTTCCTTGACAAGATTAGAGTAATTTAACCCACTACTTCTGAAGTGGTGCAGCCCAGTAGGATCCCTAAATATCTTTTACCTTCTGAAGACCATAAAATGGGTATGAGGTGATTCTCCCTTACTTACAAAGGGAATGGAAAGTTACAGTCATTCTAGCACTGGTAATGTCAAAATTGGATTATTGTAATGGCTTAATGCTTAATCTGGACAAGGCATCACTTAAGAAGCTTCAGTTAATTCAGAACACAGCTGCCTGTTTTATACTTAATCTCCCATGTTCGGCCTCTGCCAATGGTAGCCTGAAACAACTGCATTGTCTACCAGTGGCGAAACGAATTAGGCTTAAAACCCTATGTCTGACCTATAAGGCCATACAGGGAAGTGGATCTGAATATTTATCTTCTAGGCTATGCTGGTACAGGCCTAACCAGCAACTTAGATCCACGGGATCCTCTTAGATTCAGGTTCCTCGTACCTACAAAGCTAGATGGGGTGACAAGGCATTTACAGTGGAAGCAGCCAAATGCCGGAACTCCCTCCCTCTGTATATAAGGAAGGAGCAACATTTCATGGCCTTTAGGCGGTTAGTTAAAACTTGGCTCTTCTCGCCTTAATTCTGCTGTCACTTGCTCCTCCCTTTTGAGCACTTCTATGCTTCGGCCGGAATGCTCTTTATAAATACCAATACAAATACAAATACAAATGCAAAGCTCCCACTTTGTTTGGAAATAGGTGTGGTAGGAGTGCCTCTGATTTGGTAATATTAATTTTGAAATGAGAGACAGTCCAAAATCTCTATAGATCTAACACTACAGGCACTGAGTATAGGGGATCTGTTATAGAAAGCAGGATGTAATCTGCAAGCACTGTGAATTTAAAGTTATCTTTGGCAGTGGCGGCAATGGTGACTTCCGTGATGCCTTCCAGCTGCCTGTTTTCATTGGTAAATGGATTGAGTATAAGTGAGAAGCCATAACGGTAAGCCCTGTTTAGTGCCTCTGTCTTTGAAGATCGGCTACAGGACTGTCCCATTTTCTGTTGTTCTAGTTCAGGGTATTTGGTGGTTTGTCATGGTCCATTTCAGAAAAAGGGGATCCAATCCTAGTCTCTGTCAGATTTCTATCACATATGGTGAATCAACATTGGCATCTAATAACAGTAATAGGATGTTCCTACATTTCCTTGGGCATTTTTAAGTATATGAAGTAGTTTCTTAGTGATATAGCCCCATTTTTACCTGGGAATAAAATCTGCATTGCTAGAGTAGATTATTTCAGGAGGAAAGGGGCCCAATTTCACTGCTAAATTTTCAGGAAGGAGTGTAAAATCACCGTTTAAGAGAGAGATAGGTCAGTAAGAAGCACATCAGGAAGGGTATTTCCTTGACTTAAGAATCACCACTACAGATGCCTCATAAATATTTTCTGCAAGTGCCCCTGTCTCTTCTATATCATTTAAGAGTTGCACTAGGGCGGGTGCAAGCTTCAAGTTGAAATTATTGTCGAAATTGGCAGAATACCCTTCCGAGGTAGAGAATTTCCCATATTAAGTTTTGAAATTGTTGCTATTACCTCCTCTATCGAGATAAGTTTATCCAAGGATTGCCGCTAATCTTGAGAGAGGGACCACCTAAGGTGATCATTAAGGTACTGGGAAACTGTGTTCTGGCTTATTTGTTCCCTAGAATATAGTTGCTGATACAATGTGTGGCGGTAATCTGCTGTGTGTATAAAGAATCCAAGAGCAACCCAAAATGCCTGAAGGGAACCTGGGTAATTACATAGGCCCTCATTACAACATTGGCAGTAAAAGCGGCTTACCGCCGTGCAGAAGACCGCCAACAAACCGCCCCGGCCGCGGAATTCCGCCACAGCTATTATGACGCACAGCACTGAATCTGCCAAAATTCAGACACCCACACAAGTCCGCCACACCAAAGGTCAGTGATAAACTGGCGAAAACAAAACCTCCACTGTCACGCCAACAGAAATGCGCCCACGTTATCATGACACACGAATCCACGTGGCGGTCTTTCAACCGCGGTATTCCATTGGCGGTACACACCGCCGCGCTAAAAATACACACACATTTAGAAAACGCAACCACATTGGACAATTAAAAATACACACACCTGATACACATACACACACCACTCCTACACACCCAGTAAAATATAAAACACCCACCCACAGACCCCTACGAACACAATTACCGAGAGAAGGCAAGAGAGAGAGACACTACAAACAGCCACCAAGCATCCACAGGCACACAATACCATCACCCACATTACTTCCATGCACCTCACACAACACACCACTAAATATCACCCCACTTATCACTACACACACCACCCCACACATCACCCACACCACCCCATGGCACGGCAAAGACATCCCAGGTTCTCTGAGGAGGAGCGCAGGGTCATGGTGGAGGAAATCGTCCGGGTAGAGCCACAGCTATTCGGATCACAGGTGCAGCACACCTCCATTGCTAGGAAGATGGAGCTATGGCGAAGAATAGTGGACAGGGTTAACGCAGTGGGACAGCACCCAAGAAATAGGGATGACATCAGGAGGAGGTGGAACGACCTACAGGGGAAGGTGCGTTCCGTGGTCTCAAGACACCACCTTGCGGTTCAGCGGACTGGCGGCGGACCTCCACCTTCTCCCCCACAACGAACAACATGGGAGGAGTAGGTCTTGGCGATCCTGCATAATGAGGGCCTTGCAGGAGTAGATGGAGGAATGGACTCTGGTAAGTCAAAGCTTTACTATTACATCCCCCACCCTACCTGCATGCCATCACATACCCCCACCCTCACCCCATCATTCCTACTCTTCACAAATGTCCCACTATCACAACCCACCCATCCCAACACCAAGCCCTGCATGCAATAACGCATGGACACCCATCACCAAAGCATGGCCACTGCACATACCCATACACCCCCATAAACCAACATCACACAAGGTCCCACACAGGAATGCAAGCACTGGGGTACACGGACACCCACCTATTGCACACCATGGCACACACAGATGTAATAAACATCCTTTTATACCCCTGCAAGACCCCTACCCAACGTCACCGGACAGGAGGGTCCACACATGTCCACACCACCAACAGAAGAGGCCCACAGTGATGACAGCAGCTCTGTCCATCTGGATCTAGATGACCAGCCCGGCCCATCGGGGACCTCTGGACAGTCGGTTCCCCTCACACAGCCACAGGCCACTACAGAGCTTCCCCCACCCGGAAAGACCAGCACAGCACCCACCCAGCGGGCCCATACCTCTGTCCCCAGGACACGCCAATCAGCAGTGTGTCCACCACTACAGGGAACCCAAGATAACCCACCACCCCAACAACATCAGGGACCTGGGGCAGCAGTAGTGGACACACAGTCCAGGGGACGGAGGCCCAGGAACACAGGGTAACTGGGAGGGCTGCTGTGCGACAGGGGGAGGACAGGCCAAGGGAACCCACTCTCCACGAGGCCCTCTCCTCTATCATGGGAGCCTACCACCACTCCCAGGAGACGATGGTAACGGTACTGGCCAAGTTTCAGGAGACCCAGGGCCTGCAGGAGGAACAGTATTTGGGCTTCAGGGAGGAACTCAGAGCCATCAATTCCACCCTGGGCACCATCGTAAGGGTGCTGAAGGAAGTACTCAACACCAGGAGGGACAATGTGGCACAACAAGGGGCCCCTGACACTAGCATGGACGATGAACTGCCCACCACCTCTGCCGGCGCTAGTGGACAGGAGGCACCGCCACAGGACCACCACACTAGCACCCCACCCCCTGCAGATGGAGAACCACCCTGCAAACGGTCCATGAGATCCAGGACAAAGACAGAGAATGATGCCAAGACCCTCGCCAAGAAATGTGACCACCCTGATTGTCATCCTTCTGTCCCACCTTGTCACCCTGTCCATCCTCAAACTGCCCCAGCTCCACTTCCTATGCCCATTTGGGCAATGCACCTGTGAGACTAATAGACTGGACTCTGCCATGGACATTCCTCCACCATCGCCCCTAACCATTTTACAACTCCCTCCAATATTGAGCACTTAAACACCCTTGAAGCACAAAACAATCTGGAGTCAGTCTGTGATTTTGAAATAGTGTATTAGCAATTACAGTGGCAAAATGCTCTTTCAATTGTAATGTCAACATACCTATGTCACACAGTAGAATAGGGATCCACCTGTCATATGGAGGCACCTGAACCTGGCCTTCACGAGGCCGAAGGTTCGCTCTATTATCCGCCGAGTTCACCCATGGGCCTCATTGTAGCGTTTCTCTGCCCTTGTCCTGGGATTCCTCACTGGGGTCAGTAGCCATGACAGGTTGGGGTAACCAGAGTTACCTGCAAATGGCGAGGGACACCTGTTAGACACACACTAACCTGTAGGGATATCCCCAGACCCAGACAACCATTCCCACTGACTTGCTTCCAGGTGCTCACCTATTAGCCACACACGGTGCCTCTGGAGTTGACCCATCACATAAGGGATGCTGCTATTCCGCAGGATGTAGGTGTCATGCAATGAGCCAGGGAACTTGGCATTAACATGGGAGATGTACTGGTCTGCCAAACACACCATCTGCACATTCATGGAATGATAACTCTTCCGGTTTCTGTACACCTGTTCACTCCTGCGGGGGGTACCAAAGCCACATGGGTCCCATCAATGGCACCTATGATGTTGGGGATATGTCCCAGGGCATAGAAGTCTCCTTTCACTGTAGGCAAATCCTCCACCTGAGGGAAAACGATGTAGCTCCGCATGTGTTTCAGCAGGGCAGACAACACTCTGGACAACACGTTGGAAAACATAGGCTGGGACATCCCTGATGCTATGGCTACTGTTGTTTGAAATGACCCACTTTGAAGGAAATGGAGTACTGACGGCACCTGCACTTGAGGGGGGATTCCTGTGGGATGGCGGATAGCTCACATCAGGTCTGGCTCCAGCTGGGCACACAGTTCCTGGATTGTGGCACGGTCAAACTTGTAGGTGATGATCACATGTCTTTCCTCCATTGTCGAAAGGTCCACCAGCGGTCTGTACACCGGAGGATGCCGCCATCTCCTCACATGTCCCAGCGGACGGTGCCTATGAAGGACAACAGCGAGCACTGAGTCAAACAACGCAGAGGTACGTACCCACAGCTTACACAGAACACAAATCATAATCCAAAAATTGGCCTGTATACAGTATATGTTGAGGCTAGGCCTAGGTATGTGTGATGCAGTTAAAAATTAAGCCATGTGGGTCCCTGAAATGGCGGCTGCCTGACCTGTAAAGTGGGACAATGGGATGTGAGATAACTGCGCTGGCGTTGTACACCGTCGCAGTAGGCGGTCGAAGACCGCGGCACAATGCTGCATTGGTTAACATTGGACCCTATGGGTCCCAGGAGCCAATGACGATGTACGCCAGCAGTGACGGTACGCACCGCCGCGGACATGACTGCCATTTTCTATCTGTTCAATCACTCGATACCTGATCTTCGACAGGAGAGCACCTACACTGCAAGTGCTGCTGTGACCTCGGTCTGGAAGAGACAATGGCTCATGCGTCTGGGAAAGGGCCCCTGCCTTCACATCGGAGGAGTTGGAGAAACTCGTGGATGGGGTCCTGCCCCAGTACACGCTACTCTACGGTCCTCCAGACAAACAGGTAAATACACTGGGAGCATGCTGTATGGGCTATGCCTGTGTGGAGTGGGGTGGATGAAAGATGGGGGGGAGATTGAGGCGTGCATGAAACGATGGTGAGTGCATGTGCATCATGGCAAGGGTATGGATGGGGCCAATGACTGTGATGGTGCATTTGGTAATAACTTTTCTTTATCCCCTGTACAATTCATGTAGGTCAGCGCCCACCAGAAAAAAGATATTTGGCGTGTCATCGCCAAGGATGTCTGGACCCTGGGGGTCTACCACAGACGGAGCACCCACTGCCGTAAGAGATGGGGGGACATTCGCCGCTGGAGCAAGAAGATGGTGGAGGCCCAGCTGGGGATGGCCTCCCAACGTGGGAAGGGTGCCCGTCGCACCATGACCCCCCTGATGTTCAGGATCCTGGCGGTGGCATACCCGGAGTTGGATGGGCGCTTGGGGGCATCACAGCAGCTACAAGGGGGTAAGTACACTCTCATTCTGCTGATTTTGCGCGCAATGGAGGTGTCTGGGTGGGGGAGGTGGCTGTGGGTTTCCCTAGGCCAGGGCGAGTTTAGTAGGCAAGGTCCCCTTGTTCTGGCAGACCCTGTGGCACCCCACCCCACCTGTGTACAGTGCCAAGTACACCTAGTCAGGCTCCTGTGTCATCCATGTGTGCAGATGTCATCCATAGCCTTGTAGGCCATGTCCAGGGATTGAACAGTGGAACCCAAGTGCGCAGCGTAGTGCAGGGGGCTTCTGTGTCTGTCGTGTCCGGCAACGGTAGCGGTATTACATGCACTCAACATGTCTTTCTTCTGTCGTCGTCCCCTTTTTGTTGTCTCCCTGTTCTTGTGTGCATTAGCATCATCAGGCGGAGGAGCAGTGGCACCGGAGCAGGAGGGAGCTGCATCCCACATGGCCCTGGAGGGCGAGACAACGGACTCGGAGTTCACCAGTGGGAAGGAGGGTGAGGGGAGCTCCACGGCGGGGACAGGAGCTGACACCAGTGACACAGACTCGTCCTCTGATGGGAGCTGCCTTGTGGTGGCGCCCACATCTGTGCCCCCCCACATCTACAGGTACAGCCCCCCTACCGGCACCGCCCTCCCAGTAGCTCCTCAGCCTTTGCCCCGTGCCCGCTCACCCAGGAGGGTGGGCATCACCTTCGACCCTGGCACCTCAGCCCCTGCCCCAGTCACCCCTGCTGCCCTCAGTGAGGAGGCCATTGACCTCCTCAGGTCCCTCATGTTTGGGCAGTCTACCATTTTGAATGCCATCCAAGGTGTAGAAAGGCAGTTGCAATAAACAAATGCATTCCTGGAGGGCATTCATTCTGGTCAGGTGGCCCGTCAGCGAGCTTTTCAGACTCTGGCCTCAGCACTGATGGCAGCCATTGTCCCTGTCTCTAGCCTCCCCCATACAAATTCCTCCACCTATACTCAATCCCCTCTACCTCAGCCTATCCCAAGCACACCTTTAGACCAGCATGCATACACGTCAACACACAAGGGAAGCTCAGGCAAACATAAGCACCACACATCCCACAGGCACTCACGCAAGCATCACACACATGCAGACAAACCAACATCCACTGCCTCCACTGTGTCCCCCTCCTCCTCGTCTCCCTCCTCCCTCCCAGTCTCGTCTACAATCACACCTGCATGCACTACATCTACAGCCACTACTGCCATCACCAGCACACACACCACCACACCCCGCTCATGTGCAGTCACCACCCCCACTGCCATTCACACGTCCCCTGTGTCCTCTCCCAGTGTGTCTGTGACGCCACCTCCCAAGATACACAAATGCAGGCACACACCCACCCAACAGCCATCCACCTCACAACAGCTTCCAGCGCATGCACCTTCACCCAAAGTCACCAAACGAACACCTCCTACAACCACAACTTCCTCCTGTCCAACCTTGACCTCTTTCCCACACCTCCCCCACCCCGTCCGTCTCCTAGGGCCTGACTCTCCAGGTCCCAGCCTAGCACCTCAGTCACAACATCTCCAGGACCAGTGGTGCCTGTAGTCACCGGAATCTGGAGTGCACCGGCCTCCAGGGCAGCCGGTGTGGCACGGAGCCACACCATGGACAGTCCGCCACCTGTGAAGCATCAAAGTTGGCCATTGCCCGGCGGGAGAGGGGGAAGACTCCAGCCACCAAAGACGCTCCCAGGGGTACAGGTGGGAGTGTGGAGTCAGCTGCGACACCTTCCAAGGTGGGGAAGGCCCACAAGAAAGTCAGGAGGTCTGGGAAGAGCACCACGGCGGAGAAGACCACCATCATCCCCGCTGCCCAGGAGGCCACCGCCATCATCCCCGCTGCCCAGGAGGCCACCGCCATCATCCCCGCTGCCCAAGAGGCCACTGCCAGCACCTGCCTTGCTGCCCAAGAGGCCACCACCACCAGCCCTGCTGCCCAGGAGGCCACCGCTATCATCCCCGCTGCCCAGGAGGCCACCGCCAGCACCAGCCCCACTGGGCCAGACGGAACCGCCATCACCAGCCCCGCTGGGCCAGACATGACCGCCAGCACCAGCCCCACTGCCCAGGAGGCCACCGCCAGCACCAGCCCTGCTGGGCCAGACAGAACCGCCGGCACCAGCCCCGCTGGGCCAGAGAGGACCGCCAGCACCAGCCCCGCTGGCCCAGTCAGGAACACCAGCACCAGCCCCGCTGGGCCAGAGAGGACTGCCAGCACCAGCCCCGCTGGGCGAGACAGGACCGCCAGCACCAGCCCCGCTGGGCCATGAAGGACCGCCAGCAGCTGAGTCACTGCAAAGGACCCCGCCGCAACAAGCACCGCTGAACAGGGCACCGCCGCAACAAGTACCGCTGAACAGGGCACCGCCGCCACAAGCACCGATGAACAGGGCACCGCCGCAACAAGCACGATGAACAGCACCGCTGAACAGGGCACCGCCGCAACAAGCAGCGCTGAACAGGGCACCGCCGCCACATACACTGCTGGCCCATGAGCGCAAAGGGCACTGACGCTACTGAGTCCGTCTCGAGCAGGATGAAGCACTCTGGGCATCAGGCCCCCTCCAGAACCAGTGGAGAGATACATCCACTACCTCAGTCCTTGGCAGGATAAAGCACTCTAGGCACAAAGCCCCCTCCAGAACCAGTGGAGAGATACATCCACTACCTCAGTCCTTGGCAGGATGAAGCACTCTGGGCACAAGGCCCCCTCCAGAACCAGTGGAGAGATACATCCACTACCTCAGTCCTTGGCAGGATGAAGCACTCTGGGCACAAGGCCCCCTCCAGAACCAGTGGAGAGATACATCCACTACCTCAGTCCTTGGCAGGATGAAGCACTCCGGGCACAAGGCCCCCTCCAGAACTAGTAGAGAGAGACATCAATTACCTCAGCCCTTGGCAGGATGAAGCACTCTGGGCACCAAGCCCCCTCCAGAACCAGTGGAGAATGTCATCCACTTGAGAGACTGTGGCTTTTCACTCCCCAGGATTGAACAGTGGGCAAACCACCCACTGTAGAGACTTGAGAGACTGTGGCTTTGCACTCCCCAGGATAAAGCAGTGGGCATCCCACCCACTGTAGAGACTTGAGAGACTGTGGCTTTGCACTCCCCAGGATGAAGCATTGGGCAAACCACCCACTGTAGAGACTTGAGAGACTGTGGCTTTGCACTCCCCAGGATTGAACAGTGGGCAAACCACCCACTGTAGAGACTTGAGAGACTGTGACTTTGCACTCCCCAGGATAAAGCAGTGGGCAAACCACCCACTGTAGAGACTTGAGAGACTGTGGCTTTGCACTCCCCAGGATTGAACAGTGGGCATGTGGCCCCCTGGTGGATTTGGCGTTGTGCACTCAACCGGCTGAGGTGCCCCCCCTTTCCCTCCCCCTGCAGTGCCTGTTTTATTGCTATCTGATGCCTCTGCAGTGTTCTCTCCGTCATGGTCGGGGATCTTGTATGGGCCTCCCCCATACCGTCTCGGCCTAGTGTTCCACAGACTTCAACGGAGCACTACCTGGACTACTATTCTTGGTGTATATTTTGTTAATAGTGTATATATGTTTATTTTTGCGTACTGCATTTTAATATATTACAATGGTTACACTAATTTTCCTTGGTCTTTGCATTCTTCTGGGGGTTGGGGGGTGTAACTATAATGTATCATGATGTATTAATGTGTGTGTTGTGGGTGAGGGTGGGGGTGGGGGTGTTGCGTGTGTGTCCCTGTTTTTTCCCTCCCCCTCCCCTGTGTCGTAGGTGCAGTACTCACTGTGGTCTTTGCCGCTGGCGTTCTTGCTCCTGGTAGAGGAGCAAGAAGATAAGGGCTGGCAGGATCTGCAGCTCTGGTTCCATGGCTTCCTGGTTCCTTGTGGGGTGTTTAGAGGTGAGCGTTTCCCCTTCGAGGTCCTGTTTCCGCCGTGTTTTTGTCCGCGGTGAATCCGCCCCGGAAAAGGTGGCGGATTGGTAGGTTGTGATACTGTGGGTGGTATTTTGTCCTCCGCCTGTCTGTTGGCGGTGACTGTCAAGCTGTTTGTTTGTACCGCTGTGGCGGTCGGAGTGTTAAAGTGGCTGTCTTTGTTGGCGGTTTCCGCCACAGTCGTAATTCCAATTTTTTTACCGCCATCCTGTTGGCGGTCTTACCGCCGCTTTAACACCGTCCGCCAGGGTTGTAATGACCCCCATAATGTCTTAAGAAACAATGCTGATCTGGGATTTATTTACTGTACTCACTTAAATATTTCAATTGTATAAATAATTTCAATTTATTGCCTGTATTAGGGGAGGCTGAAAAGGGAAAGGAAATACTAGACTCTCACTACACAAAGATAATATCTAATATTTCACTATATGTGTGTATATATATCTAGTGTCTTTAGTGTCTATTGTGGTGTCCTTTCTAATCTTTGTAAATTCTGTGTGTGTGTGACTGGCACAAATAGAGAAACATATGCATACAGATACACATACTCATTCCCAAATCCCCTGTAGTACTTGAGATATTTTTATCTTGCTGACTCCTCTGCTTTTATATGCCCCAGCTGTGGTACCACACCTGCCCACATTATAATTTACTCACCTACTCCATTTTAGATTTTACCTGTCATTAAACCGTGTTTAAACTATACAAATCATATTATTGACAATGTCCAACATACGGCATCTGCATGTTGGTATATGCTTCAGGCCTTGTATGGTTAATCCCAGTTTGGTTATGAAGTCATTGGCAGTCTCAGTCCTTCCCTGGTGTGTTAGTAGATGCACACTGCAAATCGAGTCACTAATAATTATTTTAAAGTTAAGTGGCACCAATGTTCTTGAATTTACTAGCAAAGACTAACCGAGTTGCTCCACTTAACAGCTGGAAAAAACAATCTTCTTAGCTACAGAAAACTACACTCTAAAAAACAGGTTTCGGCAAAGCCAAAAGATCTCACCTATCTGAAAGCTATTGGCTCTGCCAATGTCTTTTAGCTATGTTGTAGAACAGTGTGCTGCTGTACAGTATGGCTTAAAGTTCTAAACAAAAAGTGCCATAAAAGTTATAGCGCCATAGTTCTTTTTTCCTATGGTGGGTGGGGGGTCAACACAGACAACGTGAGGGTGTTGGGTGGGCCGAAAGAGGCAACATGGACAACTAGAGGGTGGGGGTAAGAGCAAAGAGGCAACACGGACAACCGGGGAATGGGGTGGCAGGGAGGTGGCAACAAGAACATTGTTGGGTGGGGGTAGGAAGCAAAAAGTAATACAGACAACAGGAAGGTGGGGATGGGAGAGAAGAAGCAATAGAGACAAGGGGTGGTTGGGGTGAGAATGAAGAACCAGCACAAAGCAATCCAACAGGAAGAAAAAAATTCAAAAGAAGAAGAAGCAACATGAAAATTAGCACACCAATAACAGCAGTAGCAGTGAAAGGACCCTAATCAAGACAAACCTATCTGTATTAGGTCCATGCTTCTGACAAAAAAAGAGGAAGTGAGGCTGACACACACCCACTGTCCAATTAGGAGGCAGAAATAAGAATGACAGCAAAGCCAATGAATGGCAAGCAGTGGGCAGGATTCATGCCCTTTGCTGTTTACAATATATCTTGCGCATTTTCCATAGTTTGACTCATGTTTTGAGAATTTTACAACCTGTCGACCTGTGCATGTGATTTGGATCTATTGTTTACCTATCACACCCTCGTTACCTATGTATTGTTATTGCAGCCATATAATGTGTGCAATTATGCATTTAATGTTTCCCCCTTTTTCTCTTAATACTGAATGTTTTCCTTGTGAAAGATTCAGTTTGAGTACTGAAACTTGAAAAATGAGGTTGTTTGGGCCACTTTTCCACTCTAAGTTCACCTTTTACAACTGCCTAAAAATGCTCATGTTTAGATGTTCCCGGACCTAGTGGAAATGCACTGCCAAAGTTTGTGAATACATTCAAAGAAATTACACTGTGGATGTTAACTACATTGGCTATGCCATCAAACATGACATTCCCAAAGGAACTATCACTAACTGGCAATCTTACTGTTAGAAATGGGGTCTCTAGTTGGCAGTCTGTTTGCACCCTGTCCAAGTAGGGACCCTCAATCTAGTCAAGATAAGGGAGATACCCACTCAGATAACTCCTGTCCTCCCCCCCCCAGGTAGCTTGGCATGAGCAGTCAGACTTATCTCAGAAGAAATGTGTAAAGCATTTGCATATAACACACAGTAATAAGTGAAAACACCATACCAGTTTTAGAAAAATAGCCAAAATAAAATATAAAACAAGACCAAATATGATAAAAATCCAACATACAGTAATAAAAGTATGAATTCTGCAAGATTTACTCAAAAATGCAGTTCCTTGAAGTCGATAGCTCCACCTGGGGCTATCACTGCGTCGTGATCAGCAAAACCAACAGTTCATGCCAGCCGCAGTGTTGCGGGCCAACTACGGTCTCAGGAAGACCCGCAAACAGTACCTTTGATTTGCAGGGCATTGCTATCCTTGCGGTGAGCTCCAGAGAGCGGCGTCGCTGATGTTGCAGTGTCTGTTGCAGAGTCAGTGCAGGAGTCGTCGGGCCCTTGAGGTGACACCCGTTGCAGATCAAACTCCAGGCTGATGAAGTCAGGTGCGCTGGCGTGGATGGCGTCCGGGCTGCAGTGCGAAGCGGGACAATGCGATGTGCGGTGCCCACAGGTCACGGTGCAGGCAGCGGCTCGGTGACGGCATCCAGTGGCGTCAGTGAGACCAGGGCTGCGGTGTGAAACTGGGCGGTGAGACGTGCGGTGTCCACAGATCATGGTGCAGACAGTGGCGTCGTCATTGCTGAAACGCTGTCTGCGGTAGGCCCAAGCCAGCGGTGCGGGACGGTTCTTCGTGACCCTTACGAGCGGTGTCCACAGGCCACGGTGCAGGCAGGATGCCTGGTGATGACACAGGAGTCGATGGTGCTGGCGTCGGTGGACCATGACTGCTGTGCGGGACGGGACAGTGCTTCCCGAACCTCACGAGCGGTGTCCACAGGCCACGGTGCAGGCAGCGGCACCGGTGTCAGCAGGAGTGGCATCGTCGGGGATGCCCAGGCTGTGGTGTGAGTAGCTGATGCCGGAGTGTAGGGCCCACAGATCGCGGTGCGAGCAGCGGCCCAGAGAAGTCGTCCGATGATGGCATCTGTGATACCAGGGTCACGGTGAGAAGCAGGGCAATGAGACTCTGTGGGGCGTCGGCAAGTCATGGTGCAGGCCAGCAGTGTCGTTGGTGGTGTTGTGGTGGTTTCACCTCTTGAACAGCACAAAATACATAGTTCCCAGTGATGCAGGTCGAGGAAACTGAAGTCTTTGGTGTCCCTGAGACTCCCAACAGGAGGCAAGCTCTACTCCAAGCCCTTGGAGAACTTTCTCAAGCAGGACACACAGCAAAGTTCACCTTTTGCACTCTTTTCAGGTAGAAGCAGCAACTGCAGACCAGTCCAGCAAAGCAACACAGCAAAGGGACAGTACTCCTCCTTCAGCTCTTCAACTCTTCTCCTCGGCAGAGGTTCCTCTTGATTCCAGAAAGATTCTAAAAGTCTGGGGTTTGGGTCTTCTTCTTATACCCAGTTCTGCCTTTGAAGTTGGCCAACTTCAAAGCAAAGTCTCAAGTGTTTGCAAGATCCTTCCTTGTCTCAGCCAGGCCCCAGACACTCACTAGGGGGTCGGAGAATGCATTGTGTGAGGGCAGGCACAGTCCTTTCAGGTGTGAGTGACCACTCCTCCCCTCCCCTCCAGCACAGATGGCTAATCAAGATATGCAGGCTACACCCCAGCCCCCTTTGTGTCACTGTCTAGAGAAGAGGTATGAACAGCCCAACTGTCAAAATGACCCAGACGGGGAATCCACAAACAGGCAGAGTCACAGAATGGATTAAGCAAGAAAAGGCCTGCTTTCTAAAAGTGGCATTTTCAAACTAACAATCTAAAAACCAACTTCACTAAAAGATGTATTTTTAAATTGTGAGCTCAGAGACTCTAAACTCCAAATTTGTATCTGCTCTCAAAGAGAATCTGCGCTTTAAAGATATTTAAAGGCAGCCCCTATGTTAACCTATGAAAGAGATAGACCTTACACAGTGAAAACCGAATTTGGCAGTATTTCACTGTTAGGACATATAAAACACACTAGTATATGTCCTACCTTAAACATACACTGCACCCTGCCCATGGGCTACCTAGGGCCTAATTTAGGGGTGCCATACATGTAGTAAAAGGAAAGGTTGAGGCCTGGCAAGTGGGTACACTTGCCAAGTCGAATTGGCAGTTTACAACTGCACACACAGTAGAATTTGGGCATGTTGTACTGCTCGTGCTGATTTTTAGTGCTGAGAGCTTGTTCTGCACTATAAAGTAAGTGTGAACCACATCACACAGCGCGCCAAGCTACAGTTTTCTCAACTTGAACAGTCGTGACCTGCCGTGACCGCTGCATTGAACAATATTGGCGGGAGGCATTCTAGTGCCTGAAAATCATGCTGGGGGATGCAAATTCTTGGTTGCAATCGCCACCATAACTGCGAGCTCAAAGTGAGAAAAACTCCACCACATGGCGGTTGGGAGAGTTTTGCCCGAACTTCATGCTTTAAGCGGAATGCAGAGTGGGAAAAACTCCACGAATCCCACCTGCAGAGTGGACTTTTTTGCTCTCCCCTAATTGATAGTACTATCAATAAAAAATGTTATCATTACCAAACCTAAAGACAGTCTATTACTTCCTAAGAATGAAAGGCAGCGTCTGTGTGTGTGTGTGTGTATATATATATATATATATATATAGTATCTCTCTCTCTGGCTCCCTCTATCTTTCTTGATTTGTTTCAAATAGATTGCTTTGAGGAGCGCCTCAACAACTGATTTGTAACCTCTTCACAGCACGTTAGCTTATTTTGATTTGTGGGCACACGTTACGTTTACTACTGCCTTTTATGAGAGCGTGCACATGTATATTGCTTTAAATGTGAGGCTTTTCAGTAAGGCACAGAATTAAGCTATCGTTTTATGGAGCTGGCATGGTTATGTATCAGATAATTCAGAGCCTGTTACGGATGAACTGTGATGCGCGTTTCACTACGGGTAGACAGGCCGTATAAGAGAGAGTTTGTAGAAGCCAGACTGAAAAGCAGAAGGCTGAAAGAGGAAGGCCTCTGATAGCGTGCAGCTAAGACAACAGGTGTCAGGTTCCAGCAGGAAAAAAATGTTCCATGTGTTCTTGCATTTTCCCGTTAGAACGTTTTAGCAAAGAAAGAGCGAAGCCAGTATGCGACAGACTCACGCCGCTCCACGTCTTGTACTTAATACTTAACGTCCAGTGCATAATACCTGACAGTACCACGAACTTAGGTCATGATTGACAGCAAAGTGCTGGGAACGTACTTTGTGCTGTGCGATGAACAGGGATACATACACTCGTCTCACCTCAGGCAACAGCGGATCATGCTATAGAAAATATTTTATTTAAAGATGCAATGATGTCACTGCTGATCTAGGAAGTAAATTGACATATACATCTGCCAAGGCAGAGGTATGCAGTCTACCATCCAGGGAGAGCTATAGACGAGTTCTGAGACCACCGAGGTAGAGATGTTAGGAGGTAGAAATACCTTATACATTCAGGTAATGTTTTGATACGTTGGAGGCAAACGTATCACACCTCATTGTGGGCGATGGAGTGAAATATATTATCATCCAGGTGTAGTACCACCAACGAAAGACTAATGAACCATTTACTTACCGGTAATCTTTATTACACCGGCCTTCTCGTCCAAGTTCCAAACTAAGAGGCATCCTGCCTCGTCGACAGCCCCTTTATGGATTTCCGAAATATAAAGATAAATAGCCTTTAAACATCTTACTTCTATGTCTACAACCTTCTGAAATGAATAGCCCCTCCCCTCCCGTCCTCCTGTCGCATTAACAAGGTATATAATAATGAAAGTGAAACAATGGAAGGGAGGGAGGGAAATGGGACTGGAACAGTGTGTACTTCTAATCAGGGTAATGTTTAATGAAAGTATGACATGATGACCAGGTAGTCGTCCCACATATTTCAAACAACGAGACACCCCCAGCTCCTGAAAGTTGGGACTACCCTGGCTGATCTGCCTTGAATGTTCCCTGGAACGGTTTAACAATGATTGTGCTGTGGCCTGACAACTTCATTTACTTAGAGTAGCCTTGGATGTTCCCTTACCCTTGACTACTGATCAATTATCCACAAACAGTGAATTTGTATCTTGAAAGGGTTTGGTACTATCTTAACAAATACACAATGGCCTTCTTACTTTCAGGGAAGGTGGAACAGAACAGAAGGACTCACCTTGAAAGATCGGTAGCTCCACCTCCTGTGGAAAAAGAAAAGGTGTCGGACCTTGGGAATGAACCGAGGGTCTAATGTCAAAACCACCCAATAAAAAAAAACTTAGATATGGGTGAAAAATGGTCAGAGCTCCTAACTCTCTTAGTCTTCGGGTCAAGATAATAGCCACTAGAAATAGAGTTTTAGCCAACAACTATATAAGGCTTGCTGTATCTAGAGGTTCAAAAGGAGTTTTCCAGAAATGCAATCTACAAATCCCATGATGGAAATGGGCAATGCACCATTAGTCTCTTCAATCAAAAGCTTCTTATCAGTCTCAGAACTAATGGAGACCCCTTTCAAAGGTACATGGAAATGTAACAAAAGACTTTAACTGCTGCCCATCGGGAGTTTAACAAAGAACGGGCTAGTCTTTTAAGAAAATCCAAAATCTGAAAGGGATCAATATCAGTCAAACTCTATGATTTATCTGCACACTATCTAGCATGCAGACCCCAATGCTTTTCACATGTTTGAAGAGTCGTAATTTTTCTAGGAGATAGGTTCTCAAGAGCCTCTAGTTCACAACATCCCAAACCTTGCAGTCCTAATTGTTTAACAACCAGTCCATGATATTTAGTTGGCTGTATTAATGACAAGTTAGCTGTGGAAACTGAAACTGAGGTGGATAGACCTGGGGATGAGAACCACCCCCAGACATGTTCAGCAGAATTGAAAGGATTGAAACCAAAGGGCGCCTAGGCCTCTACTGGGCTACCAGAACCACCCTGACCTCCTCCACTCGATCTTCTGTAGAACCATTTGTAGGAGGGAAATTGGAGAAAATGCATACAGAAATCCCCGAGGCCATGTGACTGACATGGCAACAACTACCCATATCTGATGAGACTGCTCCTCTGTACAAAATGCTGGGCACAGTGCATTGTAATGTAAGGCAAAGTGATCCAAACCTGGGGTTCTGAATCTGTGAGATATCTACCTGAACTGGTGGGAAGACAAATAGTAGTTCACTGAGGATGGCAAAGTGTTACTGAAGCTGCCTGCTCAATAGTTCAGCACTCGGTTGATATACACCACCTTCAAAGCCAGGACATGAGCTTCTGCCCAAGAAAATATTTGAACCATCAGATATTTGAGAGATGCTGCCTTCGTTCTCCATATACATCTTGCCACCTGATTGTTCATTCTGACTAATACATTTCTTTCTGTCAATTGGACCTGAAAGAACAAGAGAGATTTCAGTATCGCACACCACTTTCTCCAGTTGGAGGGCTGAACCTTCTCCCAAGGAGACCATAGGGCTATCCATTTGTGGCCTTCCAGAACTGCTCCCTGCCCAAAAGACAGGCATACCTCTAGAGATTAATATTGAGATAGCACCATCTTCTTTAGATGTTTCTCTTTCAACTACTGCGACAGACCCTGGACCATCTGGGGATCACTGGAATCCACTACTCCTAATTCACTGATCTTGAAGACCAACAATCCAGAATGTGATTGAATACAGGCTTTAAGTGAAACCATGCCCAGAGAACCACTGCTATCGATGCTGTCTGGAGACCCTGTGTCTTGAGTTAAGATCTGGCTGCCGCTTGAGACTGTCTGGGTAGCCTCCAGACGTAGGACATGGTCAATATTCTCCTGTCATCCAAGACATCCTTTGTTAGAGCCTCTCGGCTTGAGAATTAAGGCCCCCATTACAACCCGGGCGGTCGGTGGTAAAGCGGCGGTAACACTGCCAACAGGCCGGCTGTAAAAAAAATTGAATCACGACCACGGTGGAAACCGCCAACACAGACAGCCACTTAAACACACTGACCGCCACAGTGGTAGCAACAGACAGGCGTAACACAATGTACCGCCCACCACATCACAACCAGCCTATCCGCCAGCTTTTCCGGGGAGGTACCAATGCCATCAAAAGCTCAGCGGAAACAGACTTTGGAAGGGAAACCACCCACCTTTCGACACTCAACGAAGAACCAGGATGCCATGGAGCCCGAACTACAGGTCCTGCCGCTGCTTGTCTACCTCCTCATCTACCAGGAACATCAAAGACGGTGGCGACTACGACGGTGAATAATGCACCTAGTACACAGGGGACGGGGGAGGAAAAAGAGACTGACACACACACGCAACACCCCCACCCCACTCCCACCCACAACACCATACACACAAACAGATCCAACTACATTTCAGATACACCCTGTTACCCCCTGGAAGAACGCAAGGACCAAAGAAATTGAGTCAAATTAGTGATATTTTAGAAATAGGCAGATATTCTATAGATTTTGAAAAACAGCATTTACATAAATATACAAAATGTACTGAAGTTCATACATTGTCCATTTACAAATGTCAATGGGCCACTGGGCCCAAAGTCATGGGCCAAGCCCACACTTGACTCCTGCCTTAATACGGAGAGAACACTGCAGGGGCATCAGGTCGTAAACACACAGGCACCTCAGGGGGATGGGGAAGGGGGGACAAAGCGATATCCTGGGGAGTGCAAGGCCACAGTCTCTCAAGTTGGTGGTTTGCCCACTGCTTGGTCCTGGGGAGTGCAAAGCCACAGTCTCTCAAGTCTCTCAAGTGGATGGTTTGCCCACTGCTTGGTCCTGGGGAGTGCAAAGCCACAGTCTCTAAAGTGGGTGGTTTGCCCACTGCTTGGTCCTGGGGAGTGCAACGCCACAGTCTCTCAAGTGGGTGGTTTGCCCACTGCTTGGTCCTGGGGAGTGCAAAGCCACAGTCTCTCAAGTGGGTGGCTTCTCCACTGGTTCTGGAGGGGGCTTGGTGCCCAGAGTGCTTCATCCTGGCAAGGAGGGGGTGAGTGGATGCCTTCTTCCACTGGTTCTGGAGGGGGCTTTGTGCCCAGTGTGCTTCATCCTGGCAAAGATAGAGTGAGTGGATGCATCTCTCCACTGGTTCTGGAGAGGGCTTGGTGCCCAGAGTGCTTCATCCTGACAAGGAGGGGGTGAGTGGATGCATCTCTCCACTGGTTCTGGAGGGGGCTTGGTGCACATTGTGCTTCATCCTGCCAAGGATAGAGTGAGTGGATGCCTTCTTCCACTGGTTCTGGAGGGGGCTTCGTGCCCGGAGTGCTTCATCCTGCCAAGGATAGAGTGAGAGGATGTATCTGGAGAGGGCTTGGTGCCCAGAGTGCTTCATCCTGCCAAGGATAGAGTGAGTAGATGCCTTCTTCCGCTGGTTCTGGAGGGGGCTTAGTGCCTGGAGTGCTTCATCCTGCCAAGGATAGAGGTAGTGGATGCGTCTCTCCACTGGTTCTGGAGGGAGCTTGGTGCCCAGAGTGCTTCATCCTGCCAAGGAAAGAGTGAGTGGATGCATCTCTCCACTGGTTCTGGAGGGGGCTTGGTGCCCAGAGTGCTTTATCCTGCTAAAGATAGAGTGAGTGGATGCATCTCTCCACTGGTTCTGGAGGGGGCTTGGTGCCCAGAGTGCTTCATCCTGCCAAGGATAGAGTGAGTGGATGCCTTCTTCCACTGGGTCTGGAGGAGGCTTGGTGCCCAGAGTGCTTCATCCTGCCAAGGATAGAGTGAGTGGATGCGTCTCTCCACCAGTTCTGGAGGGGACTTGGTGCCCAGAGTGCTTCATCCTGCCAAGGAGGGGGTGAGTGGATGCATCTCTCCACTGGTTCTGGAGGGGGCTTGGTGCTCAGTGATGCAGTACTTGTGGTGTGCCAGTACACATTCGCCCACCTGGGTGTCTGAGGCACGAGATTTGCAGGGAGCATGTTAGCTCATGGAGGCAGGGCTAAACTCTATCCTGCGGCGGCTAAGACTGCTAAGTGGTGGTAGTTCCGGTGCAGGTGGGGGTGCTGCCAGTTGTGGTGGGGGTCTCCAGCCTGCCTCCTGCAGTCTCGGACAGCTGCGCACTGGGGCTGCTGGTGCTGGCAGTGGTGCTACTGTCAGCGGTGTAAGTGGCGATGCTTGTGGCGGGCTGCTGGCAGTGATGGCCGTGGTGCATGTGCTGGTGCTGCCAGTAGTTGAGGGAAGCTCCAGCCCTTCTCTCTCAGCCTCAGATGGCTGCCCACTGGGGATGCTGCTGCTGACAGTAATGGTGGCAGCGGCGGTGCAGGTGGTGGTGTATGTGGCGGGGCTGCTGGCGGTGCTGCTGGTGGTGCTGCACGCGGTGCAGGCGGTGGGGCTGGCGGTTCTGCTGGTGTGTACCAGGGCTTCACCTGCATCCTCCATCGGCGGAAGTGCCTTGCCTTCGGTTATCTGCCCCTTCCTCACCTTGGCTGATGCTGTTTTGCCCTTCGCTCTGTCAGCTGGAGGTTTGGAGGAGGCCTTGCTGGGTGGGTCGTGATCCTTGTCCCTGCTGCTTGCTGGCCCCTTCTTCACCTTGGCAGGTGGCGGTATGGTTTAGTTCTTTGCAGGGGTTGGTGGTACACTGGCTTTCCTGACGGGTGCCCCCATTGAGCCTCTGGGAGCTGCAGGTTCCACATTGGACGACGACTTGGTGGCTGAGGTGCTGGGCTGGGTTCTGGACACCCTGGCCCGAGGGTAATGATGGGGGGAGGGGTAGGGAACAGGTCAATGTTAGCTAAGAAACATTTTTTAGACACACTGGGGCGGGAAGAGGGAGAGGTTTTGGGAATGGAGGAAGAGGGAGTGGTTGTAGGAGGTGTCTGTCTGCTGAGTTTGGGTGAAAGTGCATGTGCTGGATGCTGTTGTGAGGTGGATGGCTGTTGAGTGGGTGGGTGCTTGCATTTGTGTACTTTGGGAGGAGGGGTCACAGACACACTGGGAGAGGACACAGGGGACATGTGTATGGTTGTGGGTGTGGTGACTACTCATGAGGGGTGTGTTGTGATGGCGTGCTGGTGATGGAGGTAGTGGATGAGGATGTAGTTTATGCAGGTGTGAGAGGTGATGATACTGGGAGGGAGGTGGACGAGGAGAAGGAGGGAGACACAGTGGAGGCAGTGGATGTTGGTGTGTCTGCATGGGGATGGTGCTTGTGTGAGTGCCTGTGGGATAATGTGTGGTGCTTGTGTTTGCCTGAACCACTCCTGTGTGTTGCCTTGTGTGCATGCTGGTCTGAACATGTGCTTGAGATAGGCTGGGGCTGAGGGGATTGGGACTGGATAGAGGACGTTTGAGAGGGGAGGCTAGACACAGGTACAATGGCTGCCATCAGTGCTGAGGCCAAATGCTCTCTGTTGGGCTGCCAGGCCAGAGTAAATGCCCTCCAGGTATGCATTTGTTTGTTGCAAATGCCTCTCGACACCCTGGATGGCATGTAGAATGGTTGACTGCCCAACAGTGAGGGATCTCAGGAGGTCAACAGCCTCCTCACTGAGGGCAGCAGGGCTGACTGGGCAGGGCCTGAGGTGCCTGGGGCAAAGGAGATGCCCACTCTCTTGGGTGACCGGGCACGGGAAACACGCTGAGGGGCTGCTGGGAGGGCAGTGCTGGTGGGGGGTCACGGCTGTACCTGTTGTTGGGGTGGGGACAGAGGTGTCCACCACCACCAGGGAGCTTCCATTGGAGGAGGAGTTGCTGTCTGTGGTCTCCCCCCATCCCTGTCATGGTGCTCCCCTCGCCCTCCATCCCACTGGTGCCCTCACCCTCGGTGGATTCATCCTCCAGGCCCATGTGGGATGCAGCTCCCTCTGTCGCCGGTGCCTCTGCTCCTCCGCCAGATGTAGCTAATACACATAAGGACAGGGTGACAAAACAAAAAGGGTGGGAAAGAGACAGAGCACTTGATCAATACCAGCAACACCACTACTGATGGCTTACACAACACACAGGAAGCAGCCCTATGCACTAGGCCATGCCCAACCAGTTACTAAGATAGTCACCAGCCCATGGAGTACAGTGCCTAACGCCATCTGCTGCACCCCAGAAACCCAAAGCACCCTGCCCAGTAGTAGATGCCCACTGATACCATTGGTGTAGGTGTGCCTCAGAGCCTGCCCAAAAAGGGACCTACCCTGCCATCTTCGCCCTGGCCTAGGAGCACCCATAGCCCCCAGCCCCCTCCCAGCTAACTCTTAACGCATGCACAGCAGGAGTCAGATTCAGTACTCACGCCCTTGTGGCTGCTGTGATGCGTTCAAGCACCCATCCAACTCCGGGTAGGCCACCGCCAGGATGTGGAACATCAGGGGGGTCATGGTGTGACGGGCACCCCTTCCTCGTTGGGAGGCAAGCCCCAACTGGGCATTTGTCGTCTTCTTTGCCCAGTGGCGCAGGTCCTCCCTCTTGCGGTAGTGGGTGCTCCGCCTGTCAAAGACCCCCAGGGTCCGCACCTTGGTGATGGCACGCCAAATACCCTTTTTCTGGTGGGAGCTGACCTGCAGGAAAATACAGCAGAAATCCTCTGACTCACATACATTGACCACCTTACATGCTGCACTCTGCCCAGGACCCCTCAGCACCCCCCTACATGTGACTTACACATACAGCACTCCAGACATTCATGGCCCACGCATCATGCTCACTGTGTACTCACCTGTTTGTCTGGAGGACCGTAGAGTAATGTGTACTGGGGTAGGATCCCATCCACCAGTTTCTCCAACTCCTCCACAGTAAAGGAAGGGGCCCTTTCCCCAGACACTCGAGCCATTGTTGCTTCCAGACACAGGTCACAGCAGCACTTGCAGTGTAGGTCCTCTCCTGTTGATGGCCAGGTAGCAAGTGAGTGGATAGATAGAAAATGGAGGTTACGTTCACAGCGGTGCGTACCTTCACCGCCGGCGTACATCACCATTGGCTCCTGGAACCCATAGGGCCCATTAATATCCAATGCGAAGTTGTAAGGCGGTCAGCGACCGCCTACCGCGACGGCACACAACGCCAGCGCAATTACCTCATTTAAACTTGTCACTCCTCACAGGTCAGGCATCTGCCATTTCAGGGGGCCACAGGGCATGGCACGTAACTGCATCACAGCAGACATTGGCACGGCAACTGATTTTTGGATTCACATTTTGTTTCTGTAAAGTAAAAAAAACAGCATTAGTGCAATAGATGTGGGAATGTGACCCTCTTCTCACCGTTCTCTTCCATAGGCTCCAACCGCTGAGGCTGAATATGAAATGGCGGCATCCTCGGCTCCAACCGCTGAGGCTGAATATGAGATGGCGGCATCCTCCGGTGTACAGACCCCTGGTGGACCTTGCAAGAATGGAGGACAGACACATTATCATTACCCACAGACTTGATTGTGCCACAATCCAGTAACTGTGTGCCCAATTGGAGCCAGACCTGATCTCAGCTATCCAGCAGCCCACTGGTATCCCCCCTCTAGCGCAAGTCCTGTCAGTGCTACATTTCCTGGCAAGTGGTTCCTTCCAAACAACAGTGGCCATGGCATTAGGGATGTCTCAGCCAATGTTCTCTAATGTGTTGACCAGAGTGTTGTCAGCCCTGCTGAAACACATGCGCAGCTACATCGTGTTCCCCCAGGTGGAGGATTTGGCCACAGTGAAAGTTGACTTTTATGCCCTTGAACATATCCCCAACATCATAGGTGCCATTGATGGTACACATGTAGCATTTGTCCCCCCCAGAGAAATGAGCAAGTTTTAAGGAATAGAAAAAGCTATCACACTCTGAATGTGCAGATGGTGTGTTTGGCGGACCAGTACATCTACCATGTGAATGCCAAATACCCTGGCGCTGTGCATGACGCCTTTATCTTGAGAAATAGCAGCATCCCATATGTGATAGCCCAACTCAAGAGGCACCAGGTGTGGCTAATAGGTGAGCCCAAGGTCCCCACCCAGTATATATTGGTGTATGGGTATTGGGTTGTCCCTAAGGGTGAGTGTGTGTCTAACAGGTATCCCTCAATATTTGCAGGTGACTCTGGTTACCCCAACCTATCATGGCTACTGGCCCCAGTGAGGAATGCCAGGACAAGGGCAGAGGAACATAACAATGAGGCACATGGGTGTACAAGGAGGATTATAGAACGGACCTTCAGCCTCCTGAAGGCCAGATTCCGGCGTCTACATCTGACAGGTGGATCCCTGTACTACTTACCCAAGAAGGTATGCCAGATCATAGTTGCGTGTTGCATGTTGCACAACCTGGCCTTGAGACGCCAGGTGCCTTTTCTGCAGGAGGATGAGCCTAGAGATGGTCTTGTGACAGTGGTGGAGTCTGTGGACAGTGAGGAAGAGGAGACAAAGGAAAAAGATGTTGACAACCGGAGCAACATTATTCAGAAATATTTCCAGTGACACACAGGTAAGACATTGTACGTTCAATTTACATTTCAGTTAACTGTTGGACATTGTACAAGCCAGCCTCTTACTCTATGTCTCTGGCCACTGACCTTACCCTTTGCCATCTCTATTTTCAGATCCCTGTGCCCCACTCTGGCTCCTGCTATGTGTACTGATGCCCACTACAGGTCATACCAATGTATATATAACTGGACATATGGATTGAAATGTTTACAGCTTGTTCACCTAATACATATTGTAATCAATTGACATGCTCAGTACTTGTATTTGCTCTAAGGGTGTTTATTTCAGTGCTCATAAGTAGAGGGGGATGTGCAATGGGCAGGGGTGCTGGTGAAGGAAGGTCCAGTTTGAGTCCAGTCTCTTGGTATCACAAGTGCATTGTCCAAGGGGGCATAGGAAGGGGAGTAATGGCAGTTCAAAGTGGACAGGGTGATATAGAGGGACAGAAGGGTGACAAGCAGGAGAGTCTTATTTCCTGGCGGGGGTCTTGCAATGTTCTCTGTCTTCTGCCTGGATCGCAGGGAACGTTTGTGGGGTGGTTCTCCTTCTGCAGGGGGTGGGGTGCTGGTGGCCTGTTGGTCCTGTGGCGGTGCCTCCTGTCCACTAGTGCTGGGGGAGGTGGAAGACTGTTCATCTGTGTGGCTAGTGTCAGGGGCCCATTGTTGTGCCACTGCCTCCCTCATGGTCTTGGCCATGTCAGCCAGCACCCCTGCAATGGTGACCAGGATGGTGTAGATGTTTGTTAGGTCATCCCTGATCCCTAGGTACTGCCCCTCCTGCAGCCGCTGGGTCTCCTGCAGCTTGGCCAGTATCTGGCCCATGGTCTCCTGGGAATGGTGGTATGCTCCCAGGATATTGGAGAGTGCCTTGTGGAGAGTGGGTTACCTGGGCCTGTTCTCCCCCTGTCGCACAGCAGTCCTCCCAGCTTCCCTGTTGTCCTGTGCCTCTGTCCCCTGATCTGTGTGCCCACTGCCACTGACCCCAGGTCACTGATCGTCCTGTGTTTGTGGGGTTGCCTGGGGTCCCTGTAGTGGTGGGTACACTGCTGATTGACGTGTCCTGGGGACAGTGGCATGGGCCCGCTGGGTGGGTGCTGTGCTGGTGTTTCCTGAGTGGGGAGGCTCTGTGGTGGTATGGGACTGTGGCAGGGGAACCGACTGTCCAGAGGTCCCTGATGGGTCAGGTTGGTCATCCTGATCCAGGCGTGCAGAGCTGCTTTAGTCACTGTGGGCCTCTTCTGGGGGGTTCTGGATGTAGCTGGCACCGTCTCTCCGGTGACGTTGAGTAGGGGTCCTGTGGGGATGCAAATGCAGTGTTAGTGTATCTGCGTGTGCCATCTTGTGCATGGGTGTATTTCCCTGTCTGGTTGTGATTTCCCTGTCAGCTTTGCCTTGTGTGTGAGGTGATTTTGTGGGCTGGGTGAGTCTCTCTACTGGGCATGCTGTGGTGATGGGTGTCCATGCAGGTCTGTGATGGGGGTCCATGCATTGGTATTACATGCAGGGCTTGGTATTGGGATGGGTGGGTTGTGATAGTGAGGTATATGTGAGTTGGTGGAGTGATGGGGGTGAGGGTAGGAGTAGGTGTTTGTGATGGCATGCAGGTAGGGTGGGGAATATGGTAGTAAAGATTTGACTTATCAGAGTCCAGTCCTCCTGCTACTCATGCGAGGCCCTCAGGATGCATGATCGCCAAGACTTGCTCCTCCCATTTTGTTAGTTGTGGGGGAGGAGGTTGGGGTCCACCGCCAGTCCTCTTTACAGCTACCAGAAGGCTAGCAACCACGGAACGCACCTTCCCCGAAGGTCATTCCACCTCTTCGTGATGTCATCTCTTGTTCTTGGGTGCTGTCCCACGGCGTTGACCCCGTCCGCGACTCTCCACCATAGCTCCATCTTCCTAGCAATGGACGTCTGCTGCACCTGTGATCCGAATAGCTGTGGCTCTACCCAGATGATTTCCTCCACCATGACCCTTAGCTCCTCCTCTGAAAACCTGAGGTGTCTTTGGGGTGCCATGGATATGGTGTGAGTGAGAGTGGTATGTGTGAGGGTGTGTGGGGTGTTGTGTTGGGGTGTGTGGTGTGAGGTGCTTGGATGGTGTATGGATGAGGGTGTTTTGTGCCTCTGATTGAGTGAGTGCTCCTGCCTTGTGTCTCTCTCTGTTCACAATCTTTTTTTCGTGGAAGGGGTTGTGGGTAATGTGTGTGTGTGTTTTATAGTGTTGTGGGTGTGGTGTGTGTATGTGTGTCAGGTGTGTATGGTTTGAATTGCCCAATGTGGTGTAGTTTTGTAAGTGTGTGTGTATTTTGAGAGCGGCGGTGTGTACCGGCAATGGTTTACTGTGGTTGAAAGACTGCTGCAGTGATTCGTGGGGCGTGATATTGTGGGCGTGTTCCTGTTGGCGTAACAGTGTGGGTTTTGCTATTGCCAGTTTATCACTGACCTTTGGTGTGGCAGACTTGTGTGGGGTCTGTATAGTGGCAGATTTCTCTGTGTGGGTCATAATACATGTAGCGGATTACCGCCACGGTATGTTGGCGGCCGTCAGCACGGCGGTAGGTGGCATTTACCGCCAGGGTTGTAATGAGGGCCTAAGTGGCAAATGCTTTTGAGTAAAAACCTTTTGAAGTTTTAAAATGTTCTCCTCCTCAGCCGCCTACTAGACCAGTTCACCCAGGTTGGGACCAAAGGGTTTTTGGACAAAGAAAGGCAACGTGTAGAGCAAGGCCTGTTGCCTCAACTCCAACTCTCAAGTTCTCAGCCACAATACTCATCTTGCTGCTGTCAATAAACCTGCTACCGATGAAGATGTCCGCAAACCATCAAAAGTAGTATCTGATAAAAACTGAGTCAACATTTCCATCTTGGCTAATAGGGTCTTTGGATCATCTTTTGTTTGTAAACATTCATAAAAAGGCATGGAAGTCCTTTAGCAATACTTGAATTGCATATGCTGAATATGTATTGACTCTGAAAACATAATTACCTGCAGCATAGCATAGTTTTTTAGCTATACCTCTACCTTTTTATCCATAGGATTTAACAATGTTGAGACCTCAGAAGGCTATGAGGACCCAGAAGCCATTGAGGCTAAGATCGTGTTTACTTTTGGAGGAAAATTGTCTCCAAAGTTCTCTAGTAAATATGTCTCGTTCAGGAAACTACAATAGGGACTTTTCAACATCTTTCCATTATTTGAGCATCATAGACCTAATGACATCATGCAGATGCAGAACCTAATGAGATCATGACATCATGCAGCGGAAGAATATTCGAATCTGCTGTAGAATAAAGTGCAAGAATTCCTCATGATCTGGAGCCCTTTCTTTGAAACCTCTCCAATATTTCTAAGTAGGTCTCCAATCTAGCTGTATATATCTTCCTTTTAGGTCTTCATCCTGCTCCCCACCACCATCTGGTCTTGGTTTCTTAGGCTGAGGCTCCACCGTACCAGTATCCACTACTTTCTTAATGTCTGCAAATCTTCTCTAGAGCCTCCTGCAAATCTTTATATTGGGAAGGCTGTACATGATGTACCTGATGGAGTTTCTCAGTTGCTTTAGTGACAGCTATTGTAGTTTCGGGAATACAAAACACTCCCATTTCCTACTTGAACACTGTCAGAACCCCGTTCACAGGGCCACCGGGTATTCTGGGACTACTGGGAGCAACTGTGGTGGTTGAGAACTTTTACTCCTGATGTCCTGGGCTTGACCTTTTTATGGATCCTGAGCAACTTGGCTAAATAATCCCTCTGCAGTTTACTCTAAGTGGTGGCAGTGGAAGAGCAGGTTCCCTTGGATGGGAAGTGTAGATACAGGTTAGTAAGGACAACTCATAACTCAAAGTGCAGTCACCATTGTCAATAAATCAATGTCCAGCCAAAACTTGTTTTTGTATGATAAAGAAGTATTTTATTTCTAACTCTACCTATTCAAAGAAATACCAGCATTCGTAAGTAACAACACAATCCCCTAGAGGTTGGTTCGCTTTTGTTTCTTAGGTAAATCTCTGTCCTACCCTCTTACTTGTAATGTGGTTGGAGTTATTCACAGTCACTGGTTGCCACATCCATGGAATGCTCACTAGCAGGCCTTACTCTAGAGTTCCCCTTTGACTCTTAGGAATTAGTCAAAAGTGTCTATGTTTCAACCACAACTTCAGCATCACGTCCCCACAGGCAAACAGGCTATTTCAGCACAGCACCACTCAGCAGTTCAGTGGGTGCCCCGACCGCAGGCACTTGAAAGCTCTGGTCCTGTTCAGGGAAGTGGGGCTGCTTGCAGGACATGCTGCATCACTCGGCAGGTGCAGACACTCTCCTGAGTCGTGCTGCCCACTTCCTCACTGGTTAGAGATGTAACATGCTCCCAGCTTCCATAGGCGCAGTAAGTCAGATTTCCCCTAACAGGTGGAAAGGGTTGAACTTCTGGCTCCCAAATGGATCCCAGCTATGGTCTAACATCCTCCTCAGCATCCTCTGATGTCCTCGGGTTGGTGAGGGGCAGATCTTGATGCATGGGCTTGACCCACAGGTTGCCAGTTCTACTTCCTCAGGCAATGACCCAAACGTTTAGCAAAACTCAGTACCTGCAGCCCCTCCTGGCATACAGGGTAGACGTGGTACTTGCAGACACAAAACAGACTCCTCCAGTACAATCATCCACACCATGGCGGTCGTTCATGGCATACAGGTTCACCCGCTAAGGCCTATAAAAGTCTTGGCTGGCTTTTTGGCATAGTCACTTCAATGATAGCCCCCTCTAGCATACAGGATCACCGCAATGAGGCAGTATGGACTTGGTGCTCAATGCGCAGCACAGTTCATGGCAGCTGCCTCCTGGGATACAGGTGTTACCGAATCACTCCTGCTCATGGGTAACAAACCAATTAGTGCACAACTATCTCCTCACACTTCACACAGGGAGTCCTTTCGTTAGGGCTCCCCACTGGGCCTCGCTTCCTCCAACAATCTCATCTTCCTCACAGGGCACTATGGATTTGCAAAGCAGGCAGGCACTGATGTTCTGGGCAAGAGGGCAGGTGGTCTTGGTTTCATTTGCTAATGCAGCTCACCCAGCAGGGAGACTGGCAGGCCTTGGCTCCCAGTCCTGGTCACCGGCAAAAGTCTTGCAGAGATTCCCCTTCTCACACCTGGCCTGTCTTCTTGACAGTTGACAAAGTCTCAACCAACCTTTCTAGTAGCACATTTCCAGACACCAAATCGGTCTTTGAAGTTTTATGTTGAGTTTCTGCTTCTTTTGAAGTGTACACTTTTCTCTCTCTTCTTCCTCTTGGAAGACTCTGAAGCTGATAGTCCCAAAACACAGGCCTTGGGAGCAGTTCACGCCTGGATGTCAGCCACAGTGAAATGTGCATCAAAAGGTTAATCTCAGTCTCCCAATTCTTCTGTTTATGATACCCTTATCAGCCCCAACTCCCTTCCTGAGATGTGTCCAGGCCCCTTCCTGGCGATCTTTCACTGAAACAAAGAGCACACTTTTGAAGTGTGCAAGTAAGGGAATACCCTTGCCCCCCTGTCCCTCTCCCTCTCTCTCTCTCTCTCTCTCTCTCTCTCTCTCTCATTTCCTCCCTTGTTTCCCTCCAAGCTCACAAGGTTCTACAAATCTGTGTGTGGGGGGGGAGTCCTCTACTCCTTATGTCTTTACCAGGCAGGCCAGGGATTCCATAAATGGAACCCGGGGTCCTCCTTGTAATGTATAATTGCGGACACAATTTGCACTCGGTGTACATAAACAGCAAACATACTGTCCAGTATTGTCATTTTCATGTATTTTGCCACCCCAAATGCAAATACATCCAGCACATATAGTCATTCTGTGTGCACTGCTCAGTACTGTATCCTTTTTGTATTGTCACATGGTGTGCTACTTGCAAACACCACACTGCCAGCACACACACACACTCACCATGTGTGCACTGCACGACACTTCACCCTTCATGTACTGTACTTCTCACAAGCACATACACCCAGGACATGCCTTCATTACATGTGCTCTGGACAGCACTACATCTCTCATGTAATGTATCCCGCGCAGGCATATATACACTCAGTACATGCACTAACCATGCGTGTACTGGACTGCACTGCTCTATTATCCCTGTACTGTACCCTTTTCAGACACAAATACATCCAGCAGATAGTTACCACTCATGTCCTAAGCAGCACTGTACACCCAACTAATGTAGGCCAATGTGTGAGTTAAGACCACAGCAGCAGAACATTGAAATGGTGAGTGAGTCTGTAGGTCTCTTCCAGTGATACAAGATAGAAAGGACCTTTCACCCCTATTGATCACATATTATGCTGCCACCACCGCACTTGTGCTGCTTAAACGTTGGTGAATGTGGTATCCTTTAATCAGTACAAGGGTAGTGCTTTGGGTGCCCCTCCCGGTCCAACAAGACTGCAATCCGTGGGATAGGCCTATGTCATGGTGCACACACATGATCCCTGTTTTTTCTGACAAACAAAATCTGAATTAGGGATCCAGACAACAGTACCCTTGGGCACTCAGGGAAGGGGTACACATCCATTATTAAGGAGAGGAGTTTTCTGTCCCAACATACACATTTCCTCGGCAACCAAGCCTCTTCTCCCGAGGGCCAGGAGCAAAGAAAAAGCTGCGCTCCTCCACCTGAAGTGTGGATGACACTGGTGGGGGCTTGGGATAGATCATCGCAGAGGGTCTGCTCAGCCCATTGACTCATGAACCAGAGCACACGACAGGGAGACACTTTCAGTACAGAAGAGAGGCACTGCATGCTTTACGAAGCGTGTAAAATAGATGTGATCATATTTCTGGGTTTTTGGTATCTGATGCTGAGGAGACTGATAGCTTTTTCATAAAACCTCTGCAAACAAGTGGGAAATGCAACACAGATGACCTTTTAAGTTCTTTAAAGATTACATTTCTTACTTTCAAAATCACTTAAACAGAACTATTCGCTCTCATCACCAACACAACTGTTATTTGCAATCCTTTATTACAAAACGTTTGTCTGTTTTCTGACACAACGGGAAGAAGAGAATAAAAATGCAAAAGAAGCACAACGAAAAATAATTCCTCAATCACAGCGCCAGTGATGGAAGGACCCTAATCAAGATGAAGCTATCTATATTTGGTCCAATCTGCTGAGGAAAAAAGAAACTGATGAATGATAAGCAACGGGTGAGCTCCATGCCCCTTGTTGTATAAAATATGTCTCACAAGTGAGACACCTTACAGAAAGAGTCATGCAGGAGAGACCTAAAAAGTGGGGAAATTATGGATCTGCATATAAAAACATCTATGCATGGACTGAAAGGTTTTACACCTAAAGATATAGACCTTTGTTGCTTCAATGACGGCAATAAAGCAAAGTGTAGTAATGAAAATGGCTGAGGTGTTAAAAATTCTCCTCAATCTTCTGTTGCCTTAGAGCCCAATGAATAGGTCGGCTACCAAGAAGGTTTTTGCAAATACACAAGGCAATATGCTTTGATATAATAGGTTCAGAAGGTGCAGCATGGGCTTGAGGCACAGGATGTAGGCCTGTTCCACTCTCAGGATTGAGGGGTGACAATCTGATGCAGTCTTAACAATTTAGGTGAATGTAGTGCAAGCATGTGTACTTTTCAGTTTTACATGTCCCGGTATTGAAAAACCTTTAACTTCATCTTTCAATACTGCAAGGCCTATCTCTCCAATAGGACAACATTCAAATTGCTTTATAATCTTTTATAAGTATATCTTCTAAATGGGAAGAGGCAGATTTTCCAAGTTTGGTGTCTCTGTAACCACAATTTTAAATGACAACATATGGTGAATTTGAATTTTAAATTGCAATTCTGAAAATGCCACTTTAATGAAGTTGGGATTTTCTTACTTTAGCCATTTGTGCCTGCCGTCTCTCAATGCTCACATATCTGGGGCAGAATGACAGCTGGGCTTTGTGTATTCCTCCTAGACAGCTATATCCAATGGGAGCTTATGTGTGACCCGATGGGCCTTGATGGGCCATCTTGGGCAGGATGGGAGGGAGATGGTGAGCACAGCCTCACTTACAGCTGAATAGGCTGTATTATATCCACATACATGGGGGACACCAAAAGCCGCTGTAGTGTGTCTAGAGCCAGGACAAGAAGGGCAGGGACTCTGTGCACTTCACAGACGTGTCTTTGAAATCTCCCCAACTTCAAAAGTATGACTGGGTATAAGTATTGTACCTCTGACACCACCACTTCAGTACACTTCTTGACCTATGGATATTCTGCAAGGAAGGAATACTGCTGTGCTTCTGAAGAACTGCCACTCTGTGGGACTGCTACTCTGCTGGACTTCTGCTTTGCTGTGCTGAATGGGTGCCTGCTGCTTTCTTGCCTGAGAGTGAGAATGGCTGGAGCTGTGTCTCTCCAATCCAGAACTCAGTGTGACTCCAAGAGCTACTTGGCTGTCCTTCGGATCTGTAGTCTCATGGACATAAAAGACTTCCAACCACCCTGACGCATCACTACTTTTGTGTGGACCAGAACCAATGCATCACTGCTACTCTCTGGGTCTGAACTGATGCAACAGACTCACATTGCCACATCTTGGGACTGACACGTTGCCTGCGTAATGCTTTCCCCAGGGAAGCACCTTGCATCCCTTATTGACGGCAGCCTCAACGATGACTCACAGCTCCGCATCGCAGCCTCAATGCTCATCGCCTTCACTGCACCATTCAACCTTGAGAGGGGCCTTCACATTCCAAGCCCCATTGACAGGATCCTCAATGATGATGCATCAGGATCTTGCCCCCAGCCTCGCTGCACCTCGGAACTGACACATCACCCCATCTGAGTGACGCATCTTTGTTTCAGACCCCCCACAACACTCTGCAACAAGGATTTAAGGTACTTTGGTGCAGCTGGTCTAAACGGGACCCTGTAGCTGGCCTACACTCCATCGTGGTCAGCCTCAACTTTTGATTTTGTCCCGGTCTTGCTTGTTCAGATTTCCCTGGTTCATGCTTCTTGCTTTTAAGCACTATTGTACAGTTTATTCTTTTAGAATTCATATCTCAAGTTCTACTCATTGGATTTGTGTCATTTTGGTGTTATTTTTTATGTATTAAAATAAGATCTATATTTCTGATCTGGTGTGGGATCCTTCTTTGTGTGGTGTTTCCAATGTTTCACTGTTTGGTGTTGCATATATATACTTTAAACATTGCATCCAAATTAAGCCTGACTGCTCTGTGCCAAGCTATCAGAGGGTGAGCACAGGTTAATATGGGGTTTACTCGTGCCTTACCTTGACAATAGTATCATGGTTGCTGCTTGACTAGGGCTCACACCCCCAGTCAACCAACAACCCAATTTCTCACGCAGATCCTTTCAATAGAAACTTTGAATTGTCTCCCACACAGTTCATCATGATATAACATACCTACTTAAAGCCCCTGTGTTATCCCAAGATTAAAACTAGGACTGACCTTACTTTCCCCATAATTATTTCTAGATGTCCTGCCATAGTGCTTCCATTGAGAACCATTTTTTGTGTTTCTCTGCAAGTTAGGGAACTGTTTGCTTTTTAGGAATGAGACTATGAAAACCTGTGCTGGCAGTGAACCTGTGTTACTGATTTACACATTCCTTAGATATTAGTCAATGCATTTATTTATAAATGCAACAGCTTTTTCTATATAGCCTTCTGCAGGCTATTCAACTCCACATCTCTCGCATCTGAGTTACTACTGTTACACCCTGTCCAGGATGATCGAGAGATTGTCCTAACTGCACAATAATATATTTGTAATGTGACCAAATTGGAGCAAATCCACTCAATTAGTAACTGCTCAGAGTCCATGATATACATTCCTCTCTACTCACACTAGGATTTACTGACTGGAAGGCTTATGCCTTCTCTATGCTCATTGGTTAGTTACTGAAACCTAGTCTGAGAAACTTTCCCCTTATGAACCATCATTATAGCCTCACTTCCTCAATCAGTAAAAGTGGCACACCTTGGGAAATCTTTAGTTTATCTGCTCATCAGAGGGCTGGAGATCAGGAGTCACGTAAGCACTATGCAGCAAATTGCAGACGACTTTTGAGGTATCACTTCAGCAGCCAATTCACATCCAACAGTATTCTGAAAGGATTCACCTGCTGCTAAATTTCATGTCAGAAGAATAATTCTAGTTTCAGTTATGTGTGCCAGTTGCATATTTCAGTTTTAATCACACAAAGACATGTTTTATATTTCTATGGTAGACACAAACCGCAAAACACCTCAAGGCTTTCTGTCACAGCACTGGAGACCTTCTGCCCTACATTCAACTCCAATGGAATGTTCTTGTGCTTTTACATAGATTGACACCTTCCTCAGCTTTTAGATTCACATCAAAGCAACCGAAAAGTGGAAGTTTCCATATAAAAAGCTTTTTTTGCCAATAACTTTAATGGCACTTGAGAAATCTTCACAAAGTCAGTTCAGCTACTGTGTTGAATGTTTTGGGGTGATCTGTCAAGCGGGGGAAGAGAAGAAGATGGTCCGAAACATATTTTCCCCAAGCATTTTCCCATATGGTCTTTAGACACAACTACAGCCCAAAACACTGATTTACTTGGTGTAAATCAGTTCAGTAGTTTTGGAGTTATTAAAAGAAAAAAACATATAAATATCTGGGTGGAGCCTAAGAACAGATTACATGGTGAGATCTGATTGCCTGTCAGCACTTCAAACAGGAAGTCCTGGCAGCCATCTAGGAACCTATATTCATGATAGCACCCCATTGAAATGCATTGTAGTGAATGGCAGGTGTTAATGCTGAATTGTTACTAATGAATATTCATGTATTCTGAGTGTTGAATCTACATAGAAGATGAGTTAACGTAGAGAAATAATACACACATATGAAAATGTGCCAACTTGAGTGACCACCTGTTGGACCTGACAGCCTTAGGGTGGTCACCCTCAACTTTTTACCTGCCTGCCTCCACTTTTTGACACTGTTTTGCTGGGTTTAGGACTCTACGCACTTTCCACTGCTAACCAGTGCTAAAGTGCACATGCTCTCTCCCTTTTAACATGGTAACATTGGCTCATACCCAATTGGCTTATTTAGTTTACTTATAAGTCCTAAGTAAAGTGCACCACATGTTCCCAGGGCCTGTAGATTAAATGCTACTGATGGGCCTGCAGCGTTGATTGTTCCACCCACATAAGTAGCCCCTTAACCATGTCTCAGACCTGACATTGCAAGACCTGTGTGTGCAGTGTCACTGCCAATCCGACTTGGCATTTAAAAGTACTTGCCAAGTCTTAAACACCCCTTTTTCTACATATAAGTCACCCCTAAGGTGTGTCCTAGGTAACCCCTAGAGCAGGGTGCTGTGAGGGTAAAAGGCAGGACATGTGCCTGTGTAGTTTACATGTCCTGGTAGTGTAAAACTCCTAAATCTGTTTTACACTGTTGTGAGGCCTTCTCCTTTCATAGGCTAGGATTAGGGCTACCCTCATATACTGTTTGAGTGGTAAATTCTGATATGAAAGGAGTAACAAGGTCATATTTAGTATGGCCAGAATGGTAATACAAAATCCTGATGACTGGTGAAATTGGATTTAATATTACTATTTTAGAAATGCCTCTTTTAGAAAGTGAGCATTTCTCTGCACTTAAATCCTTCTGTGCCTGGATAGGTTAGTTAACAGCACCCTTGTGCATTTCAATCAGACAACCCCAAACACAGGATGCTCAGTCAAACCTGCACACATCTGCATACTGAATGGGTCTTCCTGGGCTGGGAGGGACTTACATTTGAAAGGACAGTGGCCTGCCCTCACCCAATGGACTGCCAAACCTCCTACTGGGACCCTGGCAGACAGGATGGAACTGAAAGGGGACCTTGTGCACTTCTAAGCCACTCTTTGAAGTCTCTCCCATTTCAGAGGCACATTTGGGATTTAAACAGGGTCTCGGACCCTACCAACTCAGACACTCCTTGACAAGAAACCTCCTGGGAAAGAAACTCTGAACCAGAACTTGCAACCTGCTAAGAGAAGCTGTCTGGCTGCCCAAAGGACTCACCTGACTGCTTTGCTGTAAAGGACTGCTGCCTTGCTGTTGCCCTGCTGCCTTGATGCCCTCTGGCTCTGCTGAGAAGTGCTCTCCAAGGGCTTGGATTATGCTTGCCTCCTGTTTCCTGAAGCCTCAGGGTCAAAAAGACTTAGGCCCTCATTCTGACCTTGGCGGGCGGCGGAGGCCGCCCGCCAAAGTCCCGCCGTCAGGTTACCGTTCCGCGGTCGAAAGACCGCGGCGGTAATTCTGACTTTCCCGCTGGGCTGGCGGGCGGTCGCCTTCAGACCGCCAGCCAGCCCAGCGGGAAAGAGGCTTCCACGATGAAGCCGGCTCGGAATCGAGCCGGCGGAGTGGAAGCTGTGCGACGGGTGCAGTTGCACCCGTCGCGTATTTCACTGTCTGCGCAGCAGACAGTGAAATACATGTAGGGGCCCTCTTACGGGGGCCCCTGCAATGCCCATGCCAGTGGCATGGGCACTGCAGGGGCCCCCAGGGGCCCCTGCGACCCCCCCTACCGCCATCCGGATCTCGGCGGTCCGACCGCCGGGATCTGGATGGCGGTAGGGGGGGTCGGAATCCCCGCGGTGGTGCAGCAAGCTGCGCCGCCGCGGAGGATTCAATGGGGCTGCGGTACACTGGCGGGACCCCGCCAGTGGTGCCGGTCCGACCGCGGCTTTACCGCCGCGGTCGGAATCCCCATTGGAGCACCGCCGGCCTGTCGGCGGTGCTCCCGCGGTCCTCCGCCCTGGCGGTCAAAGACCGCCAGGGTCAGAATGACCACCTTAATCTCTGCAAAGAACTCCTTGTGCTGTGAAAAGTGATGCACAGCCTGCCCGAATCGATGCACAGTCTGCCGTGTGGTGATAAAATTGCTGTATCGCCGGACCGGGCGATGCAGCCCGGCTCCCTGAATGGAGATCGATGCAGCGCCAGCATTACAACCGGAAGTTTGACGCACGGACCACCAGATCGATACATCGCTGAACCGGAACAACGCAGCCCGACTTCCTGCGAGGGGAATCAACTCTGCGCCTGCCGTGTGACAGAAATTTCCCATCATCGCCCAACAGATCGACGCAGCACCTATGACTTCGTCCTGCACGCCCAGGATTTCTCTGCATCATCTCCAGGGCATCCAAATACCCCGCAACCCGAAAAGGATCCAAGCCTATGCACTGGAAATCAACGGAAAGCCCTTGTTGTGTTGAAAAGCATAGACACATCGCCTGTGTGCACCCAGAGAAACAGACGCACACCTCCCGTTTTCCACACATATCCTCCTGTACGGTCCCATGCGGATAATTGTGGCACAAACCAGGTACTTTGCGCTCGCAAGAGACCATAGTTGTTTTTAAGAACTAAAGACTCTATTTATCATTACAAAAGTGATATTTCAACTTGCATTTATCTAATCTTGATTGTTTTTTACCTTAATCTACTCAGATAAATATTCAATATTTTTCCAAACCTGTGTGGTGTATTTTTGTGGTGTTTGCACTGTGTTATTGCATGATTTATTGCACAAATACTTTACTCATTGCCTTCTAAGTTAAGCCTGACTGCTCAGTGCCAAGCTACCAGAGGGTGGGCACAGGATGATTTAGACTGTGTGTGACTTACCCCAACTAGCGTGAGGGTCCTTGCTTGAACAGGGTGTAACCTTACTGCCAACCAAAGAACCCATTTCTAACACCACCAATAATCACGAAGTGTACTTATTAACAGTTTATTAATGTAAAATGTTGAGTTTATGTTTGGATTAATGTATTGGTATTTCATATTAAAGGTTATGTAGTATGCACTTGCTTTATTAATCATAGGCCTTGATTTAGCGAGGTCTTGGGCCTAGTTGCATGGCCTCATGTCAAGCTGCATTGCTTAGGCAAATTATAAAATGGCTGCTCTGGAAAATTTAATTGTGATTTTCTAATGCATTGACCGAATGTTAGTAAGTAGAATTCTTTCCATGAGAACTGCTTGCTAGAAAATGTTGTACAGGTCTCAGTTTCCCAGAGTCCCATGGAACTAGTGATGCGCGCCGCGCTACACGTCATCTAGATGCGCCCGGTCGCGTCCCAGGCTTGGGACGTGATCGGAGCACCGGCTTTTCAGCCGAACTCCGCACTCATAGAGCACCAGCCTTATGACGCTTTTGAAACACCGGAACTTCCGGCATTGCAATTAGAACGTATGATGAACGCCGGAACTTGCCGGCCCAGCATGCATTGGCTCTTTCTCCTCCAACATTACCTTAAATACTGGGCCAACCCTCCACTTGACATCAGAGCGGTCTGGCACTGGCATGTAGGTACTCTCCTGGGTATTCCCTTTGGAGTGGTAAGTTTGAATCTTGATTTTTCCTGCATTTTGGGTCTCTCATTTACCCTGGTCCTGCGGCAAACCCTCCGGATACCAGCTCTACTTTCCATTTTTTCTTTATTTTTCTACTCTTTCTTCCTCTCTCACCTCTTTTCATTTATTATCCTTTCCCTCCCCAATCTGGACTTTTCTATCCTCGGCATCTTGCCCCTTCCCGCCCTTTTAATCTCCTTTTCTTCCCCACCCTCAAGAGTGTGACTACAAGGGAAAACCCCACCCCCGCTTTACCCAGACCAGAGGCTATTAGTCCCTAATTCCGGGGTAAGTCAACACTGCATGTGTGTTTGAGTGTTTTTCACCTTTTATCGTATATTATCACCTTATTTTGCTGTGTTGTGTGCAGTGGTGTGCTACCCTTCATCCTTTTTAATATGCAGTTTATCTATTATACATTACAGACCTTCCATACCATGAACCACCTGTTCAGTTAGGCTTTTTAGAATTCACTTCTGAGCACTTCACTTAGTATTAGTGCTCTGGGATCCTAGACACTGACGAATGCCCCTGACCTACCAGCACTTCGAGAGGGCAGAAACATGTTGGTAATACATATACCTTTTTAAGACTCTAAGAGACATTATTCTCTAGAGACCCTCCTTCCCCGATCTTAACCTTACCAACATGCACCCCCATTAAAGTTTAACTAATTGAGATTGGTGACATGTATGGTAATTTTATTTCCACTCTTTCTGGATCCCTGTAATTTATCCAGCCAGTTTAATTTCAGCACTCCCTCTTGTTCTTTTAACTAAGAGGTTGAGTCCGCCCAAGTAGTACCATCTTACTTGGGTGGGGCTAGGTAGTCAAATGATGAAGCAAGACACTATTATGTGTGTGAGACCACCTAGTCCGTAAGGGGACTCCCCCCTCCCCCCTATTCAACACAGCCTTCCGTTCCAGAGACACTCTCCACATATGCTCTTCTTCTTTTCTTACGAAACACGACCTAATCGGTATTGATAATTGAGGGAACACTGGTCCAACTCCACCCTCAACCCCGACTATCCCACACCTTTAGTGGTTATATAGATTTCTCTTGGGAGGAGGTGTGGGATAGTACACTCCCAGTACTCTCCTTTTGTGTTTTATGTACTAGCTAGGGATACATTGTATAATTTAGTATGTATAAAGGTGACCTTTCCAGGAGCAGACAATGGATGCACTAACTGGAGTATAAGCTGATATACATTTGTCACCTGATGAGCCCAACGATGGGAACAGGAGAAGAGGATCCAGTCATCGACATGTGGCCTAGTAAATTCTTAGATTTGGGGTTCTACTTTCATTGGACTAAATGTAAACGTATGATTCTTTGACCAATAGCAACGTGGGAAGATGTTTTAGTGAATCTAACTTAGCCAGACTGCACCGAGAGGAGAGGGTCCATTAGCCCTATTCTTTTGAACAGTCCAGAGAGGCCATTCTGCTATAATCTTCTCAACCGACTTGAGTGTTTAGTTATTACCCTTTCTGAACTGCATAAAGAGACTTTACTTTCTTGAACTTTAATGCTGCATTCCGATGCCTTGCTGACCGAACTAATGTTCAGTTACATAGACTGTCACAGTTTGCTGAACCATACTGAGGCAAGGTATAAGTTGATGTTACTGATTGTTATGTCTATTTGCTTTTGTTTCTAGGTACCAACCGCTAACTTGGACAGAGCCATAGTTAGATGTTTTTCCAAATTTGTGTTGACCAAATTGTTTTGCATGAAGTCCACACATGCTATTCTAATCTGAAGGTTAGATAGGGAACTCACTGATGATGCTCACTACATATAATAACAGTTGATGTCTTTTCTTTGCTGAATCTAAATGCATGCCATCTCTCTTGCACAGTTATTCTAGCTATTGATTTGTACTGTAACCTTAAAATGAGTAGTGGTCCAAGTCTTGATTAAATTGAGATCATTTAGGAGATTTGGGCAGCCAGTATTGTTTCTGTATGCTTATCATTTGATTTTGAGACTAAGTTACGTGATATTAGCATTGTTAATATAGGGAAATAAACATTCTAACTTTTACATAAAGGTGTGGTTATTCATGACTGAAAGGTTGTGGTGTGTGAAAATTACTGACTCCTATGATTATTGATGCTATTGATTGTCTTTGCTATTGATTTATATTGGTATGGAGTCTCATGGTGGGAACTACTCTAAGCGCAGTCAAAAGGTCCATCGACCTTCAAACGCGTCCCATTATAAATTAATGTAAATTAACCAAATAAGGTCAGACGTGCTAACACAGGTTTTGAGGGTCACAACAAGTAGAATGTTTAGAAGGTGTTAACAAATTTGCGTTACAGTATAAATCATTTGTTGATGGTACCATACTAATTTTACAAACTGTGGTGTGTTCTAAGGTGATTTTAGCCTACTAGGAATTCGGGAATCATGTTTGAGAGAAAATTATTTTCTCGTGATCTTCCCATTGAGGTAATGGAAGGTGCTCTAGAAGCTAAAATGCATATATTCTGTATATTCAAACTATCTTCCTCAGCCATATAAGAATGAAATCTAACATTCTCAGTAAAAAATGCACATCCAACAGGAGCAGCCTGTCAGTTGATTCCCTTGTTCTACTGCAACCTCCCAGAGTATTCTAAAGAACAACTAGAGCACTAACAGTCTTACTAATGATAAAAGATTCCCTTGTGTTGTACTGCAGCCTGCCACAGTGTTCTAAAGAACAGCTAGATCGCTAACAGATTAAATGATGACAAAAGTGTGGCACACCTGAAGCCATCTTGATTAAATAAAGCTGGTAAAACTTGAAACATTTCATTTGGAAAGAAACAAAATGAGGTGGGTCATTTTGTAATAGAAATTATGATTAGTGCTGTAAAAAGAAAACTTAGGACACGTTTTAAGTCAGTTCTAAAATGTCCTCTTGTTGTACTACCAACAGGAGCAGCCTGTCAGTTGATTCCCTTGTTCTACTGCAGCCTCCCAGAGTATTCTAAAGAACAACTAGAGTGCTAACAGTCTTACTAATGATAAAAGTGTGGCATACCTAAAGCAATCTTGGTTGAATCAAAGGGGGTTCATTTTGTCATAGAAATGATGGTTTGTGCCGTAGAAAGAAAGATTTGCATGTTTTAAGTGAGTTCTCAAATATTTTTCTTCTCTCTTTCAGTAAAACATTCTGACATGCGCACTTTCAACACTAGCAGTAGACTGCCAGTTAACTCACTGCTGATCCGCAGCTTACAGTGTTCTACTGAGCAACTAGAGTGCTAACATTCTGAATTTAAGCCAAAAGTGTACCAGAAATTCAATGAAAAAAGCAAAAGTTACAGGGAGGTTATAGTTAGGAAATAGAATTAAAAAAACCTTAGAAGTTCACTATAAAAACAAAGGCTACAGGGACAATATAGATAGGTTCAGATTTTACATGCACAAAACCATAGAAATTCAGCTGTTATAGCTAGAGGTATTTCAAGTCCCTATAACTAGCGCCCTAAGGTAGCTTACCCTGCCCTCACCATGCCCTGGTAATTACCCAAGGTTTATATCACTCATGACATCTTCTTTGACATCACTGATAATATCACTCTAAACTTTGAAGTAAAATTATTAATGAGCAAACTGCGTATGGTGATGCTGCCCGCCCACCAACATACTTAATTAGAAGTGCCCCGGGGAAGTGACGATTCCCGAGGCTTTGATAGGCCGTATGAGAGGTCACTGTGCATCCCCTCTCATTTAATGGCAATTCCCCAAGGACCTGGCCCACTCGGGGCAAAAATAAAGCAAGCAATGGAGACCAACCTGTTTTTTTAAAAGAAATTGCCACAAAATTCCCGAATAGTCCCAATCTTCGCCACATTTTGTTTAAAAAAATGCTTTTAGGCATGTGATTCCTGGGGATCCCTTGCACCAAGGCTAGTGGTATAGGGTGAAGGTACCCTGGCCTATTTTATTTTTTAAATATTTCTTTTGAATCTCAAAATGGGTGCCAACACTTCCTGGTTGTAATGTTGGCAGCCAATCAGATCTCTGCATGAGATCGTCAGTATTGGTGAATTTTTGGCCCTAGATATACACATTTTGATTTCCTTTTATTTCTCCTAAACTACTGAACAGATTTACACCAAATAACAAAAAACACTATTTCTGGACCTAGAGCTACCTTCCTGCCAAATTTGATGTAACTCCGTCCAGCAGTTCGGGCTGTAGTAAATTTTAAAATCTCTATGGAAATTAAAATGGCAGCAGCACTTTATTTGACTCTCCTCTTTTCCTCGGCTCCTGCTTGATGGATCACCCTGCAACTTTCAATACACAGCAAGATTCTAGGTTACATTTGTTTAATAAATTTTTGTGAAAATTCTTCAAGCTCTACCAAAGATATAGGGAAGCCAAAAATGTTTTTTCAGTGGAAACTAGGTCCTAACTATAATTACCAACTAGTGATATACATATATGCACACCCCCCCCCACACACACACATATACATACATACATATATATTACCCTTCTACCTACTTTCTTTAAGTAACAAGTCCTCTAACTCAGCTCAGCCTTTTCTTCTTTGTCCTTTTGAAATCCTTGGGGTGTAGTTTTCACAAATGACTTGGTGGACTTAATAGAGAGTTCAATACACAGATACAAATTAGTTCAGTCTCACCAATCCAGGAAAAAGATGATATGTACAATGGCAGTGATGAAAACAGGGGAGATACAAAGTGCAAAATAAAAATGTGCCCAAAAACACAAAAACATTAGGAAAATAGTGTGCACACATCAAGGTACAAAAATACAAGGCCAGTAACGATTGTAAGTACGATCTGAATAAGCAAGATAATGCAAAAGTATAAAGTCAAAGTTCCAACCTGAAATTCCTACTACAAGTCATAGGCTTCTTAATGATCCTGTGATGACTGCCAAACATGATCTGTGTTCAGAAGGAGCAAGACTCTGACTCCACTCTCTTTTTATGTGATAGCATCCAAGACGGAAGCCTGATCCAAAATCCTACTTCTGCACCATAGTTTACATTAGTTTAGTTGCAGTGTTTAATTCTGTGCATACCACCTTTTTGTTGATCCTTAACATCTTCATATCTAGCTCTATTATTGCTGTAAGCAGTCAATAAACACTATTTGAACTTGTTATTCTCTGTAACTCTGAAATTCCTGACACACTATGTCGTATAATCATGACAATCATAACCAAGCCCAAGGTCGAGCACACAGGGCTTAAAAATAAAAAAATAGTTTAGACCTAAAGTTCATTTTTTAAAGTATCTGACAAGGGAATTCCTACATCAAGGAATTGAATGTTTTTTTAAACTCTAAACGTTAGAGCACAGATACCTGTTAATTTGTTTGGTGAGGCAAGGACAATGTGAAAGATTCTTAGACAGTGTCTGGCACATCTACCAGGTAATAAGACATTTTGGGTGACCACGCAGGATTGCCGACAGGACGCACCTTTGAGAGCCTCCCGTGCCCTCAATGAAATCCTTTAATTCATCCTGCCCAACCAGGCACAGCGTGACGGATTGCTGATAGCAGCCCCCCGAGTGCCCTGTGATTTTGCGGGGCTCCCTATCTGCGGCAGAGGGCCATGGGCGCATCCCTGGTGCTTGCGGCTTAGCTGGTGGCTGCAGCCGGGGCCTGGAGTGTTGGCCCAGCTGGGTGCTGTGGCCCAGACCTGTCACGGCTGGGGCTTGCGGCCTCGAGGGAAGCAGCGTGGAGGAGAATGTGCCAGAGGAGAGGGCAGCAAAGGTGGGAGAAGCTTGTCTCCCTCTGCGGAGTGAGGTGCCTGGTTCTCCGGCCGGGGTGCAGGTGCCCCACGTGTTGTTGGAGTGCAGAGGGCCATCAGGGAGGAGCAGCCGAGCCGGGCAGGGCTTTGAGTTGCCTGAGCCTGCAGCAGAGGATGCAATGCAGCAACGCTAGGGCCCCTGAGGTGAGCGTGATGGAGGTGGGCCCTCGCTGTGGAGCCTGAAGACTGACGATGGCTCTAGGGGGAGGCGGGACCAACCCTCAGGGCCTAGAGCCTGAGTCGCTTCCGGGAGTGGCCCCCAGGATGACTGGGCTTGGCCTGGGGTGTCCCTAAGTGGCGTGACATTACTGACGGTGGAGAGGAAACACTGGGCCTTGATGGTGTGCTGGGACCTGGATCCCCGGTAGACCCCTTGAAAGGCGGAGGTGTCCTTGTCATTTGACTAGAGCTGTGGGGGTGAAACTATGTGACTGCAGACACCAGGTGGTCACAAGGACGTATTAAACTGACGGGGGTTGCCTCCCGCCCCCTGTGGCTTCTCCTCCTGTCAAATGTTGACTGTTGCACCCATTTGGGCCCCCGCTGATGGGTAAAAGCAAGCGACCGGCCCCGTTGCAGAGCAATACCATAGAGTTATGCACCACCCTTCCCTGTCTGGGCAACTGGAGACATGGCCGACCGGGAGCGGGACTGATGTGGGGTTGGTAACCCCTGTCGCAGATCCCACAAGAGCTGAACTGTTGGCGGCGATTCAGGGATCTAGGGAGGCCCTGGAGGGGAAGATTGAATCAGTGGCAGTCGAGGTCAATCTCCTCTGAGCGGACCTTCAGAAGGCATCTGAAAGGGTGCACATCATGGAGGGCTCGATCTCTGAGCTACAGACAGAGTTAGACACACTGCAGAGACAGATAGAGGGCATCATAGCCTGCATACTCAACTATAAGGACAGGGATTGCATCCTCCAGGCCATTCGTGAAATGAAGTCAGTTCACTTTAACAATCACAACATTTCAATATATCCGGATTACACCAACAAAGTGCAGGGATCCAGGAACGGATTCTTGGAGGTCAAGGCCAAGGTGCGCTCACTGAACATACGATATATGCTGCTGCATCCTGCCTGCTAAAGATCCTTCATGGCGGCAAGTCCCATTTCTTTGACATGCCAGAAGATGTGTGGAAATATGCAGGAATTATGGGACAAGGCACCTTGTGGGGGAGTGAGAGGAGGAAGGACAATGGAACTACATTGGGGGCCCGTAGATCAATATGGGGGTCAACAGCCGGACAGTTGGAGTTGTCACCCACAGAGGGGGCGAGTTGGACCAGGGTCGAGATCCAGGAAGATGGCACGATGGCACTGACAGGACAGGATATGACAATTGAGTCCATGGAGGGGGCGGTGGTGGTTGACACTGGCACTTGACTGTACAATTGCTAGATTACTGGCATGCCATGTTTCTGATTTGTTCTCCCTCTTTTCCTTTTTTCTTCCATCCATTCTTTTCTTGTCTGCTCCAGCTCCCGTGGGAGGGGAGTGCTGATTCCATCAGTGGGGGGCTGGTGGGCTATGGATGCCTTAACTTGTAATACTTGGTCGCCGGTTTGTGGGCATGACAGTCTCTCCACCATGAGTGGTAGGCCATGTTTCAGTGGGACGGGATTAGGCTGTGGGTCCTGACAGCATGGTACTTTATGGATGAGCAGTGGTTATTGTTTTGATTGTTTTGCTGCCTGTCCGGGGAGGGGGGTGTTGAGTGTTTTGACTTGTTTTATACTGCTCCTAGGTTTAAGAAGGGGCTGTGTTCTTACAGTGCATGCGTGATTTCATACACATCTCTTATATCTGGAGGGGCAGGGAGGATGGGGGTTCAGGGAGGTGGGACGGCTCATCTGGGCTGAGTGAAGATCACAGATCATTATGTACACGAACATCTTGACCTAGAATGTCCAGGGCTTAAAGGGCTTAAAGGGCTACTCTAAACATTATAGGGTACATTCGTTCCTCTGCCGTCATAAGATACAAATAGCTTACCTACAGGAGGCCCATTTAGTGGGGGAGGAGGTTCAGTGGTTGGGGAAGAAATGGAAGGGGGCAGCTGTACTCTGCAACTTACTCTTCTTATGCAAGAGGGGTTGCCATTTGGATCGCACCTGGTGTGCCCTTCAGACACGCGTATAGCGAAGCAGATGTGGAGGGACGCTATGTGTTGGTCCAGGGGATGCTAGAGGATAGAGACATTATACTGCTCAACACTTAGGCACCCAATATAGATGATAAATAAATCTTGATGCATCTATGGGAGTTATTGAGGGGCTGTATAGGGACACCAATCATATGGGCAGGTGACTACAATTGTATCCTGGATGGCCGTATGGATAGCTATACGCCCGACAGGGCACTAAACCACTGATGTCAACCTCGCTTGCAGCAGTTATGCATGATTTGGGGTTCAGGGATAGCTGGTGGGATTTACATCCATAGGGTCATGAATTTACATGTCATTCATTAACACATATCACTTATAGTCTCCTGGATCGTATATTGGTGAGTGGCATAGATCTGAAGTCCTTGGTAGAGGTGACACATATGGGTCTGATCCTATCTGATCATGTGCCGGTGTTGTTGGCATTGCAATGGGGTCTGCCTAGTTGGCATGCCCGTGAATGGCTCGTGCCCCCAGACCTTTTAGCGGATCCTGCATGCAAAGAGGCTATTGCAGGTGCGCTGATGGATTATCTGGAGCTAAGTTGGCAGTCTGCGACCACCAAGGCTTTGGGATGCACTTAAGGCCTGTATGGGTGTGACATGTGGAGTGGGACGCCAGCTAGAGGCGATCTTGGGGGCACAGGAACGCAGGCTGGCAGTTCTGCAGGGCTCTGGGGAGACATCGCAGAAGGTGCGCCAGAAGATGCTACAAGTGTCGTGCGAAGTGCAGTTGGCATGGGACTCATTAGACAGGTGCACACTCAGGGCGTATTGTCAGCGACTCCATAGAGAGGGGGACAAATCGGGGACGATCCTTGCATGGATATTGAGACAGGAACAGGAAATCCCCCTATCCTGCAGGTCTGCACACTGAATGGGGACCTTTTAACTAATCGGTGGGATGTCCTGGAGGTATTCGTGTAGCACCTTCGCGGAGTGTACAATGCTGGCAGACTCTGGTACGATGAGGGAGGGGGTTATATGTTTGTTGCATAAGGCTGGAAGGGATGCAGCCGACCCGTCTTCATACAGGGCCCTTACGATGCTCAACACGGATGTAAAAATATTGTTCTAAGCGTTGGCAATGCTGCTGTCAACAGCAGTTCACACAGTGGTCCATGAAGATCAATGTGGCTTTATGCCTGCCCATAGCACCATTCTTAACATCCGTTGACTCACTTAAGTATTTCATTAAACAATAGACTGTGCCTCTGACTTGGCTTCGGTATCACTCGACTAGGAAAAGGCGTTTGATACAGTTGAGTGGCCATACCATATGACTATGCTGCAGGGAATGGGTTTTGGTTCTGTCTTTTGTAGTTGGGTGCCCCTTTTGTACACTAGCCCTTCAGTTAAGGTTTGAATCGGGAGACCCATATTGGGGGAGTGGGAGCTGCACAAGGCAGGGATGCCCCCTCTCGCCACTACTATTCGCCCTTGCTATTGAGCTATTAGCGATTCTGCTGCATAGGGAGATGGAGCGATGGGGTATTAAGCTTGTTGATTCTATTCATGCTCTCTCTTTATATGTGGATGATGTGTTGCTATATGTCCATACCCCTGTCCAGGTGGTACCGTTCTTGCTGGGGGTCCTTGAGACCTTTGGTGTGGTCTTGGATCTCCAAGTAAATGTTGGGAAGTCACTCCTGTTTCCAATGGGCAGCTTGGTGGGGGTTCCTGCTGATCAATTGCCTGAACTTGGCCTCGGATAGGAATTGGAAGGTTTTTGATACTTGGGCATCTGGGTGGCCCATACAGAGGAAACATATGGATGCCTTAACAAGGATAAGGTTATGACCAATCTCGAGAGGTCGGTGGCCTTTTGGAGTGGACTGCCCCTGTCTGTGATGGGTAGGGCAGCTGTGGCAAAGATGGTTTCTCTTCTGTGTTGCCTTTATCTGAGTCAGAATGCCATGTTCCCGATCCATCCCTCCTTTTTCCAGAAGTTAGACAGTTTGCTTATCTCCATGGTCTGGGCTGGATGTTGTAGTAGGGTGGCATTGCCAGTTCTTAAACAGGATATGGAGGATGGTGGTCTCGGCCTGCCTGATGTGCAGCATTACTATTATGCGGCCCATTTACAAAATGCGGTGCGATGGCTGACAGTATCAAATAATTTGGAAAAGAGGTTGTTCCTCGGTGTGTTGGGTGGTGATACCCTGGTGCAATTACCGATGAGAGGAGAGAGGTCGACAAAGGGAGCTCCTTATTTAGTGAGGCTGACCGCTGCAATCTGGGAGGCGTTTGTGGCTAAAGTGCTCGGTAGGGCGCCATTCGACAGGGAGCTGCGCATTTAGGATCTTCCTCCATTCAGGGTCATCGACGTCGATATGTCTATGGATCCTTGGAGGACAGGTGGATGCCAGACTGGCGGGGATCTTTACCCCGGGGAGGTACTTATCGAGTTCCCGGAAGCTCAGGAAACTTTTGAGGTGGGACTGGGTCAGTGTCTGCAGTATGCCAAGATGGAAAGTGTGGCGCTGGAGGTCTGGGTTGGGTTCCCGGCTGCCGCACAGCCATCACAAGTGCTGGGAGGCTTGGGACGACAGATACATCATAAAAGGGCCCAACTAGCATTGTTGCTAGCCAAGAGACGAGTGGCCATATGCTGGATGAGAGCTCAGGTTCAACGGGAGGCATCATGGCAGAGGGATCTCCTTGAATGGGGAGTAGTAGAGGAAGTGATTATGCGCAATGCCCACAGGGACGGGGGCCTCGGAGGCTGTGGTGTTGTGGGGGACCCTACTACACAACTTTAGAGAGAGGGATGAGTATGATTCTCCTGACGGCTCAATTGAGGGAGAATGATGTACAGGCACTGTTGTTTTTGATCGTAACGTTTGATGACAAATGGTGTTGCTGGGTGGGCTCCATGTGTGGTCGTTGGATCACCTAGGCATTAATGTGCCTTGTGATGCAGGGGCCCCAGCTCAGGTGGATACGTGATCCAGATTGTATGTACTGCCCTTGCCCATGTTCGGGGCTCTGAAATTGTTCCTTCATTGAATTGCCGAAATACACTGCTTGTTATGTTTTGTGTTATTGTAATGTTAAATCATGACTGATACCAGACGAGATAAAAATACCAATAAAGAAAGTAAAAAAAATATATATAAGACATTTTGATCTGGATGCCCTAGGATAGTTATTACTTTCACTAGCCTGTTCACCAGAGCTTTATGTAGAATCTTCACTTCAACATTTATTAATTAATTAATGAAATGCGACAGTAAGCTGCACATTGGTCCATGGAATGATACAATTTGAACATAACTATTATTGTGGTACCTTGATGGTCATGCGAGATTACACCTGTATGTGTGGCTTCCGTAAATAATGTAAAAAGGAGTATTAGCAGAATGGATGTCTATTATTTAAAGAATTCAGCAGGAAGATGGTCTGAGCCTGGTATTGTGCCTGATTGGAGGCTAGATTGGGCCTTGTAGATTCCCTCTCTTTCAGAAGACTTTTTAACAAGTCATGATCTTAATAAGATAGGGAAGGGATCAGAGGTTCTACGGCTGGTGGCATTCTCATTTGACGGTCTGACATGGGGTGTGCTGCATATAAATTCTTATAAAAGTCTGCAAAGGCATCAACAATTCAAGCTGCTACTGTCTTTGAGTGATGCTATTATCTGTTTGCTGCCTCCTGACTGAACAACCAGTTGAGCACTTAACCAGATTTGTCACTCAGCTGTTACATCCTAATTTGCATCAATATCCACTGTTAATGAGTCACCTCCAGCATAAGACTTAGGTGGTCATTACAACCCTGGCGGTCGGTGTTAAAGCGGCGGTAAAACCGCCAATATAGACAGCCACTTTAACACTCCGACCGCCACGGCGGTACAAACAAACACCGCGACGGTAACCGCCAACAGACAGGCGGAGGACAATGTATCGCCCACATTATTACAAGCCACCAATCTGCCACCTTTTCCAGGGCGGATTCACTGCGAACAAAATCACGACGGAAATAGGACTTGGAAGGGAAAACGCTCACCTCTACACATCCCATGAGGAACCAGGACGCCATGGAACCGCAACTTCAGATTCTTCCAGCCCTTATCTTCCTGCTCCTCTACCAGGAGCATGAACAGTGGCGGCGAAGACCACGGTGAGTACTGCACCTACGACACAAGGGAGGGGGAGGGAAAAAACAGTGACACACACACGCAACACGCAAAACCCCCACCCCCACCCTCAACCACGAAAACACACACACCAATACATCATGATACATCACAGTTACACCCCTCAACCCCCCTGGAAGAATGCAAGGACAAAAGAAAATGAGTCAAATGATTGTAATATATACGAAGACAGTAATCAAAAATATATACATATATTAAGATATTCACAATATACACAAATATATACACCAAGAATCCAAGTCCAAGGTATTCCACTATCATAGTCTGTGGACCACTGGGCCCAAAAGGCATGGGCGAGGCCCACACTCAATACCCGAACAAGATGGAGAGAACACTGCTGGGGCATCAGATAGAAATAAAACAGGCACCTCAGGGGGAAGGGAAGGGGGAGGCACCTCAGCCGGATGAGTGCACAACGCCAGATCCAAGAGGGGGCTCCATGCCCATTGATGTATCCTGGGGAGTGCAAAGCCACAGTCTCTCAAGTCTCTCCAGTGGGTGGGTTGCCCACTGCTATATCATGGGGAGTGCAAAGCCACAGTCTCTCAAGTCTCTACAGTGGGTGGGTTGCCCACTGCTATATCCTAGGGAGTGCAAAGTCACAGTCTCTCAAGTCTCTACAGTGAGTGGGTTGCCCACTGCTATATCCTGGGGAGTGCAAAGCCACAGTCTCTCAAGTCTCTACAGTGGGTGGGTTGCCCATTGCTATATCCTGGGGAGTGCAAAGCCACAGTCTCTCAAGTCTCTCGAGTGGGTGGGTTGCCCACAGCTATATCCTGGGGAGTGCAAAGCCACAGTCTCTCAAGTGGATAACATTCTCCACTGGATTCTGGAGGGGGCTTTGTGCCCAGAGTGCTTCATCCTGACAAGGACAGAGGTAGTGGATGCCTTTCTCCACTGGTTATGGAGGGGGCTTTGTGCCCAGAGTGCTTCATCCTGCCAAGGACAGAGGTAGTGGATGTGGTACTCCACTGGTTCTGGAGGGGGCTTTCTGCCCAGAGTGCTTCATCCTGCCAAGGACAGAGGTAGTGGATGCCTTTCTCCACTGGTTCTGGAGGGGGCTTTGTGCCCAGAGTGCTTCATCCTGACTGTGGCGGCCTCACTAGTGTCGGAATCATTGGCACTCACTGGCCTGTGGTGCTGCGGGCGGCGGTGTCTTGGGCAGCAGGGCTGCTGGCGGCGGTGTCTTGGGCAGCGGGGCTGGTGGTGGCGGTGTCCTGGGCAGCGGGGATGGTGGCGGCGGTGTCCTGGGCAGCGGGGATGGTGGCGGCGGTGTCCTGGGCAGCGGTGCTGCTGGTGGCAGTGTCTTGGGCAGCGGGGCTGGTTGTGGCGGTGTCCTGGGCAGCGGATATGGTGGCGGCGGTGTCCTGGGCAGCGGGGATGGTGGCGGCAGTGTCCTGGGCAGCGGTGCTGCTGGCGGCGGTGTCCTGGGCAGCGGGGATAGTGGCGGCGGTGTCCTGGGCAGCTGGAATAGTGGCGGTCTTGTCCGCCGTGCAGATCTTCCCAGACTTGACGGTTTTACTGTGCCCCTTCCCCGCCTTGGATGGTGGCACAGCTGTCGCCACACCCCCAACTGTACCCCTGGGAGCAGCTTTGGTGGATGATTTCTTTCCCCTCTCCCGCCGGGCACTGGCCAACTTTTTATGCTTTACAGGTGGGGGACTGTCCGTGCTCTGGCTCCTTGCCACACTGGCTGGCCTGCTACCTGGCGCACTCCAGAAGCCGTTTACTACTGGCACCACTTGTCCCGCAGAGGTTGTGGCTGAGGCGCTGGGTTGGGACCTGGAGGGGCGGGCCTTGGAGACTGAAGGGGTGGGGGAGGTGAGGGAAAGAGGTCAAGGTTGGACAGAAAAAGTTTCTTAGGAACACTTGGACGGGTAGATGGAGGGGGTTTGGGAGTGGAGGAAGAGGTAGTGGTTGTAGGAGGTGTACGTTTGGTGACTTTGGGTGAAGGTGCATGGGCTGGAGGCTGTCGTGAGGTGGATGGCTGTTGGGTGGGTGTGTGGCTGCATTTGTGTACCTTGGGAGGTGGCCTCACAGACACACTGGGAGAGGACACAGGGGACGTGTGAATGGTAGTGGGGGTGGCGACTGCATGTGAGCGGGGTGTGTTGGTGGGTGTGCTGGTGATGGAGGTAGTGGCTGAGGATGTAGTGCATGCAGGTGTGAGTGAAGACGAGACAGGGAGGGAGGAGGGAGACAAGGAGGAGTGGGACACAGTGGAGACAGTGGATGTTGGTGTGTCTGCATGTGTGTGATGCTTGCGTGAGTGCCTGTGGGATGTGTGGTGCTTATGTTTGCCAGAGCTTCCCTTGTGTGTTGAGGTGTGTGCATGCTGGTCTGATGGTGTGCTTGGGATAGGCTGAGGTATAGGGGTTTGGGTCTGGGTGGAGGAAGTTGGAGGGGGAGGCTAGAAACAGGGACAATGGCTGCCATCAGGGCTGAGGCCAGAGTCTGAAAAGCTCGCTGATGGGCTGCCTGACCAGAGTGAATGCCCTCCAGGTTTGCATTGGTTTGTTGCAACTGCCTCTCTACACCCTGGATGGCATTCAAAATGGTAGACTGCCCAACAGTGAGGGACCTGAGGAGGTCAATGGCCTCCTCACTGAAGGCAGCAGGGCTGACAGGGGCAGAGGCTGAGATGCCTGGGGCAAAGGAGATGCCTACCCTCCTGGATGAGCGGGCACGGGGCAAACGCTGAGGGGCTCCTGGGAGGGCAGTGCTGGTAGGGGGGGTGGCGGCTGTACCTGTAGATGCGGGGGGCACAGATGGGCCCGCCACCACAAGGGAGCTCCCATCAGAGGAGGAGTCCATATCGCTGGTGTCAGCTTCTTTCCCTGCCGTGGAACTCCCCTTGCCCTCCGTCCCACTGGAAAATTCAGACTCCGTAGTGTCGCCCTCCAGGGCCATGTGGGATGCAACTCCCTCCTGCTCCAGTGCCACTGCTCCTCCGCCTGATGATGCTAATGCACACAAGAACAGGGAGACCACAAAAAGGGGGGGAAGACAGAAGAAAGACATGTTGAGTGCATGCAATACCGCTACCGTTGGCGGACACTACAGACACAGAAGCCCCCTGCACTACGCCGCACACTTGGAGTTCCCTATTCAATCCCAGGGACATGGGTTACAAGGCTATGCCAGATTGCTGCACACATGGATGTCACAGGAGCCTGACTAGGTGTAGTTGGCACTGTACACAGGTGGGGCGGGGTGCCACAGGCCCTGCCTTAAGAAGGGTCCGTGCCTACTAAACTCGCCCTGGCCTAGGGAAACCCACAGCCCACCTACCTCACCCAGACACCTACAATGCGCGCTGAATCAGCAGAATGAGTGTGTACTCACCCCCTTGTGGCTGCTGTGATGCCCTCAAGCGCCCATCCAACTCCGGATACGCCACCGTCAGGATCCTGAACATCAGGGGGATCATGGTGCGATCGGCACCCCTCCCACGTTGGGAGGCCATCCCCAGCTGGGCCTCCGCCGCCTTCTTGCTCCAGTGGCGAATGTCCTCCCACCTTTTCCAGGAGTGGGTGCTCCGTCGGTGGTAGACACCCAGGGTCCGGACTTCCTTGGCGGTGGCCTTCTTCTGCTGGGCGCTGATCTACTGGAATAGTACAGGAGAAAAAGATACGTTATTACCGTCCGCACCGTCAGTCATTGGCACGCATCCCTACCCTTGGCATGACGCACATCCACTCACTGTCATTTCATGCACACCTCATTCCCCCCCATCTTTCATCCACACCACTCCACACAGGCATTGCCCATACAGCATGCTCACAGTGTACTTACCTGTTTGTCTGGAGGACCGTAGAGTAGCGTGTACTGGGGGAGGACCCTATCCACAAGTTTCTCCAACTCCTCCGTGCTGAAGGCAGGGGCCCTTTCCCCAGACACACGAGCCATTGTCTCTTCCAGACTGAGGTGACAGCAGCACTTGCAGTGTAGGTCCTCTCCTGTCGAAGATCAGGTATCAAGAGATTAAACAGAGAGAAAATGGCGGTCACGTCAGCGGCGGTGCGTACCGTCACCGCTGGCGTACATCGTCATTGGCTCCTGGGACCCATAGGGTCCAATGTTAACCAATGCAGGATTGCGCAGCGGTCTTTGACCGCCTACCACGACGGTGTACAACGCCACCACGGTTACCTCATGTCCCATTGTCCCACTTTACAGGTCAGGCAGCCGCCATTTCATGGGCCGACATGCCATTATTTTGGACTGCGTCATACATATCTAGGCCTTGCCTAAACACTCATACAGGCATATGTCGATTTGCTAATATTTCTGAGTATGCTGTGTTTACGTACCTCAGAGTTGGTTGACTCTCTGCTCGCTGTTCTCCTCCATAGGCACCGTCCGCTGGGGCATGTGAGGAGATGGTGGTGTCCTCCTGTGTACAGACCGCTGGTGGACCTGTCGACAATGGAGGAGCGAGATGTGATCCTCACCTACAGACTTGATTGTGCCACAATCCAGGAACTGTGTGCCCAGTTGGAGCCAGACCTAATGTCAGCTATCCGCCATCCCACAGGTATCCCCCCTCAAATGCAGGTGCTGTCAGTACTCCATTTCCTAGCAAGTGGGTCATTTCAAACAACAGTGGCCATAGCATCAGGGGTGTCCCAGCTATGTTTTCCAACGTGTTGTCCAGAGTGTTGTCTGCCCTGCTGAAACACATGCGGAGCTACATCGTTTTCCCTCAGGTGGAGGATTTGCCTGCAGTGAAAGGTGATTTCTATGCCCTGGGACATATCCCCAACATCATTTGTGCCATTTATGGGACACATGTGGCCTTGGTCCCCCCCATCGCAGGAGTGAACAGGTTTACAGAAACCAGAAGAGTTACCATTCAATGAAGGTGCAGATGGTGTGTTTGGCCTACCAGTACATCTCCCATGTGAACGCCAAGTTTCCTGGCTCAGTGCATGACGCTTACATTCTGCGGAATAGCAGCATCCCTTATGTGATGGGGCAACACCAGAGGCACCGTGTTTGGCTATTAGGTGAGGACATGGACCCTGTACATTGTGGATAGTTGTCTGGGTCTGGGGTTGTCCCTAAGGGTTAGTGTGTGTCTAACAGTTGTCCCTCGACATTTGCAGGTGACTCTGACTACCCCAACCTGTCATGGCTACTGACTCCAGTGAGGAATCCCAGGACAAGGGCAGAGGAACGCTACAATGAGGCCCATGGGTGAACTAGGAGGGTGATAGAGAGGACCTTCGGCCTCCTGAAGGCCAGGTTCCGGTGCCTCAGTATGACAGGTGGTTCCCTATTCTACTCACCAAAGAAGGTATGCCAGATCATCGTGGCCTGCTGTATGCTTCACAACTTGGCTTTGCGACAACAGGTGCCTTTTCTGCAGGAGGGTGGCCCAGATGGAGGTGTTGTGGCAGCTGTGGAGCCTGTGGACAGTGAAGACGAGGAAGCTGAAGAAGAGGACATAGATAACAGGAATACGGTGATCCTGCAATACTTCCAGTGAGACACAGGTAAGAAGACAACACAGCCTGCTACATCTGATTTAATTCTACTACCTCTCATCTGTCTGTCATTTTCACCCAGTGTATGGTCACTGAGTTGTCACTTTCCCTTACGATTTCACAGATGTGGGTCCCACTGTGTGACATCTGCTTTATTTACGCATGGACTGGTGCTGTGTGACATAGGTATGTTGACATTACATTTGATATAGCATTTTGCCACTGTAATTGCAAATACACATTTTCGAAAGCACAGACTGACTCCAGATTGTTTTTTGATGTAAGGGTGTTTATTTAAGTGCTCAATAGTGGAGGGGGTTGTAAAATGGTCAGAGCTGATGGTAGAGGAATGCCCATGGCAGAGTCCAGTCTATTAGTCTCACAGGTTCATTGTCCAAAGGGGCATAGGAAGTGGAGCTGGGGCAGTTTAAGTATGGACAGGGTGACAAAGTGGGACAGAAGGATGACAATCAGGGTGGTCTCATTTCTTGGCGGGGTCTTGGCATTGTTCTCTGCCTTTGTCCTGGATCTCAGGGACCGTTTGCAGGGTGGTTCTCCATCTGCAGGGGGTGGGGTGCTGGTGTGGTGGTCCTGTGGCAGTGCCTCCTGTCCACTAGCGTCGGCAGAGGTGGTGGGCAGTTCATCGTCCATGCTAGTTTCAGGGGCCCCTTGTTGTGCCACATTGTCCCTCCTGGTGTTGACGAGTTCCTTAAGCACCCCTACAATGGTGCCCAGGGTGGAATTGATGGATTTGAGTTCCTCCCTGAAGCACAAATACTTTTCCTTCCTCCTGCAGCCGCTGGGTGTCCTGAAACTTGGCCAGTACCGTTGCCATCATCTCCTGGGAATGGTGGTAGGCTCCCATGATGTTGGAGATGGCCTTGTGGAGAGTGGGTTCCCTGGATCTGTCCTTCCCCCTGTCGCACAGCAGCCCTCCCAGTTCCCCTGTGTTCCTGTGCCTCTGTCCCCTGAACCGTGTGCCCACTACCACCGCCCCAAGGTCCCTGGTGTTGTTGGGGTGGTGGGTTAGCCTGGGTTCCCTGTAGTGGTGGACACACTGCTGATTGACGTTTCCTGGGGACAGAGGTATGGGCCCGCTGGGTGGGTGCTGCGCTGGTGTTTCCAGAGGGGGCAGGCTCTGTAGTGGCCTGTGCCACTGTGAGGGGAACCGACTGTCCCGAGGTCCCAGATGGGCCGGGCGGGTCATCTTGATCCAGTTGGACAGAGCTGCTGTCATCACTGTGGGCCTCTTCTGTGGGTGGAGTGGACATATCTGGACCCTCCTGTCCGGTGACGTTGGGTAGGGGTCCTGCAGGGGTGTAAAGGCATGATTATTTCATCTGTGTATGCCATGGTGTGCAATGGGTGGGTGACCGTGTACCCCAGTGCTTGCATTCCTGTGTAGGACCTTGTGTGATAATGGTTTAGGGGGGTGTATGGGTAGGTGTAGTGGCCATGCATTGGTGATGAGTGTCCATGCTTTGGTGTTACATGCAGGGCTTGAGTTTGGGATGTGTGGTTTGTGATATTGGGACATACGTGAGGAGTTGGAGTGATGGGGGTACGGGCGAGGTTGGGGGTATGTGATAGCATGCAGGTGGGTGGGGATGGAATAGTTAAGATTTGCCTTACCAGAGTCCATTCCTCCAGCTATTCCTGCGAGGCCCTCAGGATGCAGTATAGCCAAGACCTGCTCCTCCCATGTTGTTAGTTGTGGGGGAGGAGGTGGGGGTCCGCCGCCAGTCCTCTGAACCACGATGTGGTGTCTTGAGACCACGGAACACACCTTCCCCCGTAGGTCATTCTGCCTCTTCCTGATGTCATCCCTAGTTCTTGGGTGCTGTCCCACTGTGTTGACCCTGTCCAGGATTCTTCGCCATAGCTCCATCTTCCTAGCTATGGTGGTGTGCTGCACCTGTGATCCGAATAGCTGTGGCTCTACCCGGATTATTTCCTCCACCATGACCCTGAGCTCCTCCTCAGAGAGCCTGGGGTGTCTTTGCAGTGCCATGGGGTAGTGTGGGTGATGTGTGGGGTGGTGTGTGTTGTGATGTGTGGGGTGATATTTAGAGATGTGTTGTGTGAGATGCATGGATGTTGTGTTAGTGATGGTGTTGAGTGCCTGTGGATGCTAGTTTGTAGATGGTGGTGTCTCTCTCTGGCCCTCAGTCGCAATTGTGGTCGTAAGGGTTTGTGGGTGATGTGGGTATGTGTTTTATATTGTATTGGATGTGTGAGAGTGGTGTGTGCATGTGTATCAGGTGTGTGTATTTGGAATTGTCCAATGTGGTTGTGTTTTATAAATGTTTGTGTATTTTGAGCTTGGCGGTGTGTACCGCCAATGGAATACCGCGGTTGAAAGACTGTCGCGTGGATTCGTGGGTCGTGATAGTGTGGGCGTATTCCTGTTGCCGTGACGGTGGAGGTTTTGTTATCACCAGTTTATCACTGACCTTTGGTGTGGCAAACTTGTGTGGGTGTCTGGATTTTGGCAGATTCCGAGCTTTGGGTCATAATGACCGTGGCGGAATTCCGCGGCCGCAGCGGTGTGTTGGTGGTCTTCTGCACAGCAGTAAGCGGCTTTTACCGCCAATGTTGTAATGAGGGCCTTAATCCTATGTGTAGTAGGTTCAAGGCACAGTAAACATGGTGCCTCTCTGTGTTGTGAACACTGTGACATTTTCTGTTCTGACATTTACCATTTCTATCATTTTGTCCTTTCAGAATCTACTGTTTTCATTACTTGCTTCATTCAGACTTTTCTAGTTCCTTCGTAGAAAGTGTGAAATTTTAATAAATGCTTAGAAATGCTAGAAATGTCTGCACCCTATACACCCGGTTTACCATTATGATAATAAAGTTGGTGCATTTTGTTGTCATAATTGTTTTGTCTTCTTGTTGGTTTACTGTTTGCTAGCATATTCGCTAATGGAAACGTGTTTGTAGTTCCACTGTGTCCCTGAACCCATCTTGTGGGACCAATAGCTACCAGGAAACAGCCCTTACACACATAATATGTTTAAGTTTCTTCCCAGATGATGACAAAATTCCACTCACCAAGCAATATGCATCAAGCAACTTAATGCAACCTGCATTAAGACATTAGATCTCACATATCAATTATGGGCCATGAGCTACGGTAAGCTCCACTGGAGAGTGGTCTGAAATACCCATGACCAGTAAGTGAGCTTCAACTACCCACTGTAGTAAAAATAATAAGTTGATATGTTGCAGGGACTAGTGCGTGGCTAAATAAAAGATGTATATTTTATCATTTGTGTGCCACTTCTTCCATACATATCACAATCAATTGAATTGGTCCAGAGAGCAAGTAGTGGTTTTTCAGGGGGTATATACATGGAGGTTGAGGCACATACCAACAGTCTCATTCATGGTAGCATTAAACTCCCCCCCAGGAATTATTGCTCTGATAATGGTGTGTAATATTAATGCAGCCAATGTATTCAGTGTTCATGTGTGAGAGAAGAAGGGTCATAGACTCTTACAAGTATCCATGAGTGACCTTCAAGAAGGCCTGAGGTCAAAACAAAATGGGCTAGTTTATCAGTATACATTTGAAAAAACATGTGTGAAAGACTAGTAAATCTGTATTGTTCCAAAATGGCACATCTGGTGCCCAGACAATGTGTCTTTCATAGTAGAAAAGCTGAAGTGGAGAGTCTCCTAGCACATGGCGGTACAACTCCGCGTTTGACCTTATTGTTTAGCCTGTTAGCCTTCCATGTTATTGTCTTGTACATTAGTGTCCCCATTAACATTTGAATAATGGTTTTGGGATATTATAGGAGATGGTAGAATAATTCAGGGTAAATTTGAGACATTATTTTCCCCAAGTCTTTCAGGTTTAAGAGATAGACCTTACATGCTGAAGGATGCCTGTTTCTTGTAGTGTTTCCCCGTGTACTGTATGGTATATAATTATGCTGCTGTGCAATCAAATTAGAGTAAAACAGTTAAAAAAGAACATTGATTCCCATTCTTTCCTGTTTCGCTCAGCTCCCCCATCCCACACTTCCAACCAAGAAGCAATTGTCTCTACTAGAGAACAGTGGAATCAAATCCGCAGGAGAAAAAGAGATAGGAAAAAGAGAAAAGGAAGAATAGAGGAATGTGGGTGGGCATAGGAGACAAGTAGCTTCACTGCCCCACATATCTATCTATTTATAAATCTTACAATTTTTAAAGAGGTTAACAATTGGTATTCACTAGTTTTAAGGCTTACAGTTTCAAAATAGGTCAGTCATCTTATAGAAAGTAATGGAGCAATCTATGTGCGGTGTCCGCAGGTCCATCGTTTTCACTGCCATCTTTGTGATTGTCTTGTGTAGCTCAATCTCTACCATCTTCTGTATGACTGCTATAGTCCTGATGTGTTGTCAACTTTCTTTTTCTTTGTGTTGTAATCTTTAATCAATAGTAATAACATGGATTGTTATAGCTTGAATGGGCAAGGGATGGTGATCCCTGTACATTGCATTGCGGAAGCCGTACAAACTGCGTCTCATATGTCACAGGGTGGACTAAATATGTTCAACAGCATTTACGAACAGTTATCAAAAAGCACTGGCTATTGGAAGGATGAATAATAGGAGACAGGTAATGACAGGGGGGGTAGAGCACAGGCCGCGGGGCACCATTCTACCAAAGATAACTTTGAGGGTCATTACAACCCTGGCGGACGGTGTTAAAGCGGCGGTAAAACCGCAAACAGGCCGGCGGAAAAAAAAGGGAATAATGACCGTGGCGGAAACCGAAAACAAAGACAGCCACTTTAACACTCCGACCGCCACAGCGGTACAGACAAGCAGCGCGGTGGTCACCGCCAACAGACAGGCGGAAGACAAAGTACCGCCCACAATATTGCAACAGGCCAATCCGCCACCTTTTCCGGGGCGGATTCACCGTGGATAAAAACACGGCGGAAACAGCCATTTCAATGGGAAAACGCTCACCTTAACACACTCCACGAGGCAGGAGGGCACCATGGAGCCGGAACTCCAAATACTCCCTGCGCTAGTCTTCCTGCTCCTCCGCCGAAGACAATGGTGAGTACTGCACCTACGACATAGGGGAGAGGGGAGGCAAAAGTCAGGGACACACACACGCAACACCCCCACCCCCACCCGACCCCCGCACACTACAACACACACACCAATGCATTTCCAAACATCACAGTAACAACCCCCAACCCCCCCCGAAGAATGCAAAGACAAAAGGAAATGAGTTCAACCATTGTAATGTATTAAAATACAGTAACCAAATATATACATATATATATCTATACACATTCAAAAAATTATACATCACGATTAGTCGTGCAGGTATGCACCATTCAATGTCCGTGACCCACACACGAAACCTGTCCAGAAACGGAGAGAACACTGCTGGGGCATCAGATAGAAATACAACAGGCACCTCAGTGGGAAGGGAAGGGGGGGCACCTCAGCCGGATGACAGCACCACGCCAGATCCACGACAAGGCACCATGCCCATTGATGTATCCTGGGGAGTGCAAAGCCACAGTCTCACAAGTCTCTTCAGTGTGTGGTTTGCCCACTGTACCATCCTGGGGAGTGCAAAGCCACAGTCTCACAAGTCTTTTCAGTGGTTGTTTGCCCACTGCTTTATCCTGGGGAGTGCAAAGCCACAGTCTCACAAGTCTTTTCAGTGGGTGGTTTGCCCACTGTACCATCCTGGGGAGTGCAAAGCCACAGTCTCACAAGTCTTTTCAGTGGGTGGGTTGCCCACTGTACCATCCTGGGGAGTGCAAAGCCACAGTCTCACAAGTCTTTTCAGTGGGTGGTTTGCCCACTGTACCATCCTGGGGAGTGCAAAGCCACAGTCTCACAAGTCTTTTCAGTGGGTGGTTTGCCCACTGTACCATCCTGGGGAGTGCAAAGCCACAGTCTCACAAGTGGATAACAGTCTCCACTGGTTCTGGAAGGGGACTGGTGCCCAGAGTGCTTCATCCTGTTAAGGACTGAGGTAGTGGATGCATGTCTCCATTGGTTCTGGAGGGGGACTGGTGCCCAGAGTGCTTCATCCTGTGAAGGACTGAGGTAGTGGATGCATGTCTCCACTGGTTCTGGAGGGGGACTGGTGCCCAGAGTGCTTCATCCTGTTAAGGACTGAGGTAGTGGATGCATGTCTCCACTGGTTCTGGAAGGGGACTGGTGCCCAGAGTGCATCACTCTCCCAGTTCCGTCACTGACCCTGCCGCACATGGGCTACCGGTGCTTGAGTTGGCGGTGCTTGCCCTATTCAGCGGTGCTTGCCATGGTTTTATTTGCCCTGTTCAGCGGTGCTTGCCCTGTTTAACGGTGCTTGCCATGGCGGTCTTTGCCCTGTTCAGTGGTGCCTGCCATGGCGGTCTTTGCACTGTTCAGCGGTGCTTGACTTTGCTGTCTCTGACCTGTGTAGCGGTGTTTTCCATGGCGGTCCCTCTGTGGCTGCCGGGGCCCTCCTGGGCACTGACTCTGGCGGTGGTCTCCTGACCAGTGACGATTGGGCTGCCCTCCTGGGCACTGACTGTGGCGGTGGTCTCCTGACCACTGACGATTGGGCTGCCCTCCTGGGCACTGACTCTGGCGGTGGTCTCCTGACCACTGACAATTGGGCTGCCCTCTTGGGTACTGACTCTGGCGGTGGTCTCCTGACCAGTGACGATGGGGCTGGCGGTGGCGTCCTGGGCAGCGGGGATGATGGCGGCCTTCTCCACCGTGCTGCTCTTCCCAGACTTTGGCGCTTTCTTCTGCCCCTTCCCCACCTTGGGTGGAGTCACAGCTGACTCGACACTCCCCCCGGGACCCTTGTGAGCGGCTTTACTGGCAGGACTCTTCCCCCTCTCCCGTCGGGCACTGTCCAACTTCTGGTGCTTCACAGGGGGGGAACTGGCTGTGCTTTGGCTCCGTGCCACACTGGCTGCCCTGGTGCCCGGTGCACTCCACATACCTCTAACAGGCACCACTGGTACCAGAGATTTTTTGGCTGAGGTGCTAGTACGGGACCTATGAATTGGAGGGGGGGTGGTGGGAAAGAGGTCAACGTTGCTCAGGAAAAGTTTCTGACGCACACCGGGACGGGTAGCTGGAGGGGGTCTGGGAGTGGAGGAAGAGGAGGTGGTTGTAGGAGGTGTAACTGTTGATGATTTGGGTGCAGATGCATGTTCTGGAAGCTGTCGTGAGGTGGATGGATGTTGAGTGTGTGTGTGCCCGCGTTTGTGTACTTTGGGAGGGGGCGTCACAGACACACTGGGAGAGGACACAGGGGACGTGTAAATGGTATTGGGGTGGTGAGTGCAGGTGAGCGGGTTGTGGTGGTGGGTGTTCTGGTGCGAGTCCTAGTGGCTGTAGTGGTAGTGCATGCAGGTGAGAGTGTAGACGACACTGGGAGGGAGGACATGGCCTGCATTACGGAGGTGCCTAGCCTACGGAACTCGCCCTGGCATAGGGAAACCCACAGCCTTCCTCCCCCACCCAGCCCCCTCCACTGCGTGCAAAGTCAGCAGAATGAGAGTGTACTCACCCCCTTGTGTCTGCTGTGATGCCCTCAAGCGCCCATCCAACTCCGGGTACGCCACCGCCAGGATCCTGAACATCAGGGGGGTCATGGTGCGACGGGCACCCCTCCCACGTTGGGAGGCCATCCCCAGCTGAGCCTCCGCCGTCTTCTTGCTCCAGCGGCGAGTGTCCTCCCATCTTTTACTGCAGTGGGTGCTCCGTTTTTGGTGGACCCCCAGGGTCCGGACGTCCTTGGCGATGGCACGCCAAATATCCTTCTTCTGGTGGACGTTGACCTACATGACATGTACAGGGGAAGAAGAGAAGTCATTACCAACTGCACCGTCGAAGTGAGTGGCCCACATCCCTACCCTTGCCATCTGGCACATGTATTCACAGTCCTTCATGCTCGCAGAACTCTGCCCCCTTCCTTTTTACATCCAGTCCTCTCCACCCAGGCATAGCCCATACAACTTGCACCCTATTTACTCACCTGTTGGTCTGGAGGACATTAGAGTAGCGTGTACTGGGGGAGGACCCCGTCCACAAGCTTCTCCAACTCCTGTGCAGTGAAGGCAGGGGCCCTTTCTCCAGACGCACGTGCCATTGTCTCTTCCAGACCGAGGTCACAGCAGCACTTGCAGTATAGATCCTCTCCTGTCGAAGATCAGGTATCAAGTGATTGAACAGATAGAAAATGGCGGTCACGTCCGCGGCGGTGACGTCTGCGGCGGTGCGTATCATCACCGCCGGCGCACTTCGTCATTGGCTCCTGGGACCCATAGGGTCCAATGTTAACCAATGCAGCATTGCGCAGCGGTCTTCGACCGCCTACCGCGACGGTGTACAACGCCAGCGCAGTTACCTCACATCCCATTGTCCCAGTATAGAGGTCAGGAAGACGCCATTTCAGGGGCCCACATGGCTTCATTTTCAACTGCATCACACATACCTAGGCCTGGACTCAAAAAACATACAGACTACTTTTTGAATTTTGTTTCGTGTTCTGTGTAGCTGTGGGTACATACCTCTGAGTTGCTTGACTCTGTGGTTGCTGTTGTCCTTCCTAGGCACCGTCAGCTGGGACATGTGAGGAGATGGCGGAATCCTCCGGTGTACCGACCGCTGGTGGACCTGTTGACAATGGAGGAGCGACATTTAATCATCACCTACAGGTTTGACCGTGCCACAATCCAGGAACTGTGTACCCAGTTGGAGCCAGACCTTATGTCACCAATCCGCCATCCCACAGGAATCCCCCCTCAAGTGCAGGTGCTATCAGTGCTCCATTTCCTAGCAAGTGGGTCATTTCAGACAACAGTGGACATGGCATCAGGGATGTCCCAGCCTATGTTTTCCAACGTGTTGTCCAGATTGTTGTCTGCCCTGCTGAAACACATGAGGAGCTATATCGTTTTCCCTCAGGTGGAGGATTTGGCTACTGTTAAAGGTGACTTCTATGCCCTTGGACATATCCCTAACATCATAGGTGCCATTGATGGGACCCATGTAGCTCTGGTCACCCCCCACAGGAGTGAACAGGTGTACAAGAACCTGAAGAGTTATCATTCCATGAATGTACAGATGGTATGTTTGGCAGACCAGTACATCTCGGAGGTAAATGCTATGTTCCCTGGCTCTGTGCATGACACCTACATCCTGCGGAATAGCAGCATCCCTTATGTGATGGGTCAACTCCAGAGGCACCGGGTGTGGCTATTAGGGGACTCTGGTTACCCCAACCTGTCATGGCTACTGACCCCAGTGAGGAATCCCAGGACCACTGTTCCCCCTGCAGGCGCTGGATCTCCTGAAACTTGGCCAGGACCGTAGCCATCGTCCCCTGGGAGTGGTGGTATGCTCCCATGATGGAGGAGAGGACGTCATGGAGAGTGGGTTCCCTAGGCCTGTCCGCCCCCTGTCGCACAGCAGCCCTCCCAGTTCCCCTGTGTTCCTGGGCCTCCGTCCCCTGGACCGTGTGCCCACTACCACTGTCCCCAGGTCCCTGTTGTTGTTGGGGTGGTGGGTTATCCTGGGTTCCCTGTAGTGGTGGACACACAGCTGATTTACGTGTCCTGGGTACGGAGGTATGGGCCCGCTGGGTGGGTGCTGTACTGGTGTTTCCAGAGGGTGGAAGGTCAGTGTTGGGCTGTGCCTGTGCAAGGGGAACCAACTGTCCTGAGTCCCACGATGGTCCGGGCTGGTCATCTGGATGAAGTTGGCCAGAGCTGCTCTCATCACTGTGGGCCTCTTCTTTGGGTGGGGTAGAGATGTCTGGACCCTCCTGTCTGGTGACGTTAGGTAGTGGTCCTGCAGGGGTGTAAAAGCATGATTATTACATCTGTGTGTGTCATGGTGTGCAATGGGTGGGTGACCGTGTACCCCAGTGCTGGCATTCCTGTGTGGGGGCTTGTGTGATGATGGTTAGGGGGTGTTATGGGTATGTGCAGTGGGCATGCTTTAGTGATGGGTGTACATGCTTTGTTGTGTCATGCAGGGCTTGGTGTTGGGATGGGTGGTTTGTGTTATTAGTACATTAGTGAGGAGTTGGAGTGATAGGGGAGGGGGTGAGGGTGGAGGTCTGTGATAGCATGCAGGTAGGGTGGGGAATGTGATAGTTAAGATTTGACTTACCAGTGTCCATTCCTCCACCGACTCCTCCGAGGCCCTCTGGATGCATGATGGTCAAGACCTGCTCCTCCCATGTTGTTAGTTGTGGGGGAGGAGGCGGGGGTCCGCCGCCAGTCCGCTGAACTGCGATGTTGTGCCTGGAGACCACGGAATCCACCTTCCCCCATATGTCGTTCCACCTCTTCCTGATGTCATCCCGATTTCTTGGGTGCTGTCCCACTGCGTTGACCCTGTCGACTATTCTTCGCCATAGCTCCATCTTCCTTGCAATGGAGGTGTGCTGCACCTGTGATCCAAATAGCTGGGGCTCTACCCATAAGATTTCCTCCTCCATGACCTTGAGCTCCTCCTCGGAGAACCTGGGGTGTCTTTGCTGTGCCATGGGGTGGTGTAGGTGATGTGTGGGATGGTGTATGTGGTGATGAGTGTGGTGATGTGTAGTGGTGTGTGGTGTTTTGTGCGTGGATGTTGTGTGAGTGATGGTGTTGTGTGCCTCTGTGTGGTGGGGTTGTCTATGCTGTGCTCTCTCTCTGGCCTTCTATAATTTTTGGTCGTAGGGGTTTGTGGGTGATGTGGGTGTGTGTTTTATATTGTAATGGGTGTGTGGGAGTGGTGTTTGTATGTGTATCAGGTGTGGTATTTGGAATTGTCCAATGTGGCCGTGTTTTGGAGATGTGTGTGTATTTTGAGCGTGGCGGTGTGTACCACCAATGGAATACCGCGGTTGAAAGACCGCCACGTGGATTCGTGGGTCGTAATAGCATGGGCGTGTTTCTGTTGGCGTGACGGTGGAGGTTTTGTTTTCGCCAGTTTATCACTGACCTTTGGTGTGGCGGACTTGTGTGGGTGGGTGAAATTCGGCGGATTCCGAGATGTGGGTCATAATAGCTGTGGCGGAATTCCGCTGCCGCGGCGGTGTATTGGCAGTCTTCTGCACGGCGGTAAGTGGCTTTTACCGCAAATGTTGTAATGACCCCCTTTGTGTACCATGTTAAGCTGAGTTCTGGGATGCGCTCGTCTTGTGCGTCTATAGGAACCCTGTGCATGGCCTCCTCAGTCGCTGAGGGTCAGTGTATCTTGAGTGTCCGCAGCGCACCTACGGGCAGTGTGGAGGCAGGAGCCATCATTCGGTATTGCAGCTGCGTTTCACAGATACCCACGGTTAAAGGTATGGTTTGCAGAAGGGAGAGGGAGACTGGGGTAGTTTGTCGAATGCAAAGGGCGTCTGGAAAATCCATGCTTGATTGTACCGGTTAGGCAGTGCTCCAAGGGGGGGGTGAACGCCAGTAGTAGGCTTGGATGAGGGGAGGGCGGATAAGTCACGGAGCAGGTACTGCGAGTGATATGAGAGGGTGGGGAAGCATACAGGAGGAACCGTTCTCAGACCATAAACTATCTTGTGAGATAAACTGATGGGTAATGAGGTAGTGCTGTAGTTCTGCGTCGCCACTGGAGAGATACTGACTAAGGTCTTCACGGTGTTAAGTGAGTCAGCCCTTCTTGCCGGAAGAGGGGTGATGGAAGCGGAAGAGGAAGACAGGGGGAGGATAGATGAGGTAGAGACAGAGAGAAGAGGGGAACTGGTGTCAGATAGACAGAAGGGGGCATAGTGGGGGGAGGGGGGAAGGGGGGCTATGTGGCTGGTGACGGAGCCTCCAAAGTGGCATCCCTGATTAACTCCACCTTCTGGGCGATGAGCAGGGGGGAGGGGTTATGTGGCAGGGAGGGGTGCAGGCTATGCATGGTGGTAGCACAGATATACAAAGTGGGGAATGCGGGAGGGGGAGGGGGATGGAAGATGTCGAGGTGGGTCCCAAAGGGAGAGAGGCAGCCAGAAAATGGGGGGCTGCATGATGAGAGAAGCTAGCGGCAGGCCAGATGTGGCAGAGCTTCAGCAAGGAAGGGGGGGCCCAGATCTGAGTAAATAGGGCAGCCTGGTCTTGGAGGTTATAGATGATTCTCTTGTGTGCGGCTATGTGAGTCATTGCTACTAGCCATTCCTACGGGGTTGGGGGGGGTTACCGATCTCCAGTGTCGGAGGATACATATTTTTGTGGTTGCTAGTGCTGTATGTAACAGTCTTCATTGCTGTCGTGACAGAGCCGATAGAGAGTACATGTCGTGCAGTATAATAAGAGAGGAGGATAGTGGGGATGGGAGTGATATGGAGTCAGCAAGGTTGTGTTGCACAGCATCCCATAATGGCTGGACTGACGGACAACCACTTAGGATATGGAGCAGATCGCAGTGTATTTCCGTCCAGCGCCAGCATTTCGCATGCGGAAAAAGGCCAGTCCTGTGCACTTTCACCGGGGTCCAGTACCAGTCATGGATTATCTTGAAGAGACAGAATTTTAAGCAAGCTTCGCACTTGCCCCTGTCCAGCACGTCCATGATGTCTATCCAATCCTCAGAGTCAAAGGTCCGCTGTAGGCGGGTTTGCTATTGTAGGCATACTTTGTCCAGGAGAGGTTGCGAGAATAGGTGACATATGATGACCCAAGGGTAGGTCGCTCCCCCTGCCGCTGCAGCTCCTCCAGCTCCTCCAGGTTCCTGAGTTCCTGAGACCCACCTCACAGTAAGTACCCCCCACCTCCCAGCCCCTCGCCCTGCCCCGCGCTACTCACCCTCTCTCCTGCTCCTGCTTCTTTTCTTCTTTTCTTCTTCTCTGTTCTTCCTCCTCGCTCCTCGTCTGTAATCTTCTTCTGTACTCTTCTTCTCCCCGTCTTCTCTCTTCTTCTGTGTGCTTCTCTGCCTCTCCTGTCGCCTCTCTTCTTCCTCATCTTCTTCTGAGGTCTTCTGCCTGTATTCTGCCTTCTGTTCCTCGTCTTCCGTATCTTCATCTGTGATCTTCTGCTCTTCTGTGATCTTCTGCTCTTCTGTGATCTTCAGGTCTCCTGTTCTTCTGTTCTTCTGGTCTCCTGCTCTTCTGTTCTTCCGGTCCTCTGTTCTCCTGTTCTTCTGTTCTTCCGGTCTTCTGCTCTTCTGTTCTTCCGGTCTTCTGTTCTTCTGTCTTCTGCCTTCGGCTCTTCTGCCTCCTCCGTCTTCTTCTCCTCGCGCCTGCCCTCCTGCTCCTGCCTCATCCCCCTCCCTCACTCGCCTCCCCCTCTCTATCACCCCTATCTAACCCGTTCGCTATCTACCTCCCTCACTCCTCCTATCTACCTATCTCTCTATCTCTCTATCTCACTATCTAACTCCCTCACTCTCCACCTCCTCCTATCTACCTATCTCTCTATCTATCTATTTCCCTATCTATCGATTTCTCTATCTATCTATTTTCTCTATCTATTTCTCTATTTCTCCCCCCCTTCCCGCCACCCCCTCTATTACCTATCTTCCTATCCTCTCACTCTACCTCTCACCCACCTCTACAACCCCCCTCCCCTATCTTCACAACCCTACTCCTATCTCTCTCCCTAATCTCCTAAACCTCCTAACACTCACCCCCCTCCACCCTTAAACCCCCCTCCCTCAGCTCATCTCACTCTACCTGTCCCCCCCTCCCTCGCGCTTTCCCACCGCGACCTCCTGCACGCCCCCGCCCCCCAGCTCCCATTCGCCCCCAGCTGACCCCTCCCCCCCTCCTACCTCATATTGCGCCCGCTGCGCGACAGTGGTAGCGACCCTTGACCCAAGGGTAGGTCGCTCCCCCTGCCGCTGCAGCTCCTCCATCTCCTCCAGGTTCCTGAGTTCCTGAGACCCACCTCACAGTAAGTACCCCCCACCTCCCAGCCCCTCGCCCTGCCCTGGGCTACTCACCCTCTCTCCTGCTTCTTTTCTTCTTTTCTTCTTCTCTGTTATTCCTCCTCGCTCCTCGTCTGTAATCTTCTTCTGTACTCTTCTTCTCCCCGTCTTCTCTCTTCTTCTGTGTGCTTCTCTGCCTCTCCTGTCGCCTCTCTTCTTCCTCATCTTCTTCTGAGGTCTTCTGCCTGTATTCTGCCTTCTGTTCCTCGTCTTCCGTATCTTCATCTGTGATCTTCTGCTCTTCTGTGATCTTCTGCTCTTCTGTGACTTCTGGTCTCCTGTTCTTCTGTTCTTCTGGTCTCCTGCTCTTCTGTTCTTCCGGTCCTCTGTTCTCCTGTTCTTCTGTTCTTCCGGTCTTCTGCTCTTCTGTTCTTCCGGTCTTCTGTTCTTCTGTCTTCTGTCTTCTATCTTCTGCCTTCGGCTCTTCTGCCTCCTCCGTCTTCTTCTCCCCGCGCCTGCCCTCCTGCTCCTGTCTCATCCCCTTCCCTCACTCACCTCCCCCTCTCTATCACCCCTATCTAACCCGTTTGCTATCTACCTCCCTCACTCCTCCTATCTACCTATCTCTCTATCTCACTATCTAACTCCCTCACTCTCCACCTCCTCCTATCTACCTATCTCTCTATCTATCTATTTCCCTATCTATCGATTTCTCTATCTATCTATTTTCTCTATCTATTTCTCTATCTCTCCCCCCCTTCCCGCCACCCCCTCTATTACCTATCTTCCTATCCTCTCACTCTACCTCTCACCCTCACCCACCTCTACAACCCCCCCTCCCCTATCTTCACAACCCTACTCCTATCTCTCTCCCTAATCTCCTAAACCTCCTAACACTCACCCCCTCCACCCTTAAACCCCCCTCCCCCAGCTCTTCTCACTCTACCTGTCCCCCCCTCCCTCGCGCTTTCCCGCCGCGACCTCCTGCACGCCCCCACCCCCCAGATCCCATTCGCCCCCAGCTGACCCCTCCCCCCTCCTACCTCATATGGCGGCAAGCCCGTCTGCGCCCGTCCGCGCCTGGCCCGCGCCCAGCGCCACGACCCCTGGTCCCCAGCTCTCCCAAGCCCCGCTGATCCGCTACGATCCCACCACACTCCACGCCCTCAACCCAGGGCGCTCCAACACCTGCTTCCAAGCTCACCCCAAACGCACCCATGGACCCTTCGCCTGCAACTCCTGCAACCGCATCTTCCACCACGCAACTACCACGACCACAAGCCCACGCGCCATCAACCACCTCAAGTGCATCCTGGTCAATGCTCGTTCCGTCCACAAGCACGCCTGTTGAACTCTGGGACCTCCTGGACTCCACAGCACCGGACGTCGCCTTCATCACGGAGACCTGGATGAACGCCTCCTCTGCTCCAGACATCGCCACCGCCATCCCCGAAGGCTACAAGATCTCCAGAAAAGAGACGCCATCGCCGACTTCATCTCCCCGCACGCCCTCGCCTCGCCGGACTACATCCTCCTAGGCGACCTCAACTTCCATCTGGAACAAAACAACGACCCCAACACCACCACCCTGCTCGACAACCTCGCCAACCTCGGCCTCAAACAACTGGTGAACACCGCCACCCACATCGCCGGACACACGCTCGACCCTATCTTCTCCGCCAGCAGACACATCTTCTTCAGCCACACCTCCTCTCTACACTGGACCGACCACAGCTGTGTCCACTTCACATTCCGACGCGAGACCCGCCACCTCCGCACTCAACCCATCCCTCGTCGACAGTGGAACAAGATCCCCGAAGAGCAACTCTTCTCCGCACTCGCCGCCAACCAACCCGCCCTCACCACCGACCCCAACGACGCAGCCCTCAGCCTCACAAACTGGATCTCCAACTGCGCAGACAACCTTGCTCCCCTCAAACGCACGCATCGACAGACCAACACCAAAAAACCTCTCTGGTTCTCTGACACCCTCAAAGAATCAAAGAAAACTTGTCGCACCCTCGAGAAGGCCTGGCCCAAGGACCAGACCGCTGACAACAAGACCGCCCTCAAGAACGCTACCTGCGAACACCACCACCTGATCCGCGCTGCTAAAAGGAACTTTTTCACCGACAGACTGGACAAAAACAGCCACAACAGCAGAGAACTCTTCAGCATCGTCAAGGAGTTCTCCAACCCCAACGCCAACGCCAATGCCGTCACGCCCTCACAGGATTTGTGCGAATACCTCGCCACCTTCTTCCATCGCAAGATCAGCGACCTCCACGACAGCTTCGGACACCAGACCCAACCAAACACCACAGAACCCTCAATACTGGACCCACATCAACATGAATTCTATCCACTCCGGCGCCCCTTCGGACCCCTGCCCTCACTTCATCTTTAACAAAGCCGACGACATCATCGCCCCGCACCTCCAGGCCATCATCAACTCTTCTTTTTCTTCTGCTACCTTCCCCGAATGCTGGAAACACGCCGAAGTCAACGCCCTACTAAAGAAACTTTCGGCTGACCCGAGCGACCTGAAAAACTTCCACCCCATCTCTCTCCTGCCTTTCCCAGCCAAGATAATAGAGAAGACCGTCAACAAACAGCTGACCACCTTCCTGGAAAACAACAACCTGCTCGACCCTTCACAAACCGGATTCCGAACCAACCACAGCACGGAAACCGCCCTCATCTCAGTCACTGACGACATCAGAACCCTGATGGACAACGGTGAAACAGTCGCCCTCATTCTCCTCGACCTCTCGGCTGCCTTCGACACCGTCTGTCACTGCACCCTAATCACCCGCCTCCGCTCCACCGAGATCCAAGGCCAGGCCCTGGACTGGATCGCCTCCTTCCTCTCAAACCATTCCCAAAGAGTTTACCTCCCTCCGTTTCGCTCAGAACCCACCGAGATCATCTGCGGCGTACCTCAAGGCTCATCACTCAGCCCGACACTCTTCAATGTCTACATGAGCCCCCTCGCCAACATCGTACGCAAGCACGACATCATCATCACCTCCTATGCCGACGACACCCAACTTATACTCTCCCTCACCAAGGACGCCAAGACCAACATACAAGAGGGTATGAAGGACGTCGCAGATTGGATGAGGCTCAGCCGCCTAAAGCTGAACTCTGAAAAAACGGAAGTCCTCATCCTCGGCAACACCCCGTCCGCCTGGGACGACTCCTGGTGGCCCACGGCCCTCGGCACCGCACCGACCCCCACAGACCACACCCGCAACCTCGGTTTCATCTTGGACCCTCTTCTCACCATGACCAAGCAAGTCAACGCCGTGTCCTCCACCTGCTTCCTCACCCTCCGCATGCTCCGCAAGATCTTCCGCTGGATCCCCGCTGACACTAGAAAAACCGTGACCCACGCACTCGTCACGAGCCGCCTGGACTACGGCAACACCCTCTACACTGGGACCACAGCCAAACTCCAAAATCGCCTGCAACGCATTCAAAACACCTCGGCCGGCCTCATCCTCGACGTACCCCGCAACAGCCACATCTCCGCACACCTGAGACACCTGCATTGGCTCCCAGTCAGGAAAAGGATCACCTTTCGACTTCTCACCCACGCACACAAAGCCCTCCACAACAAGGGACCGGAATACCTCAACCGACGCCTCAGCTTCTACGTCCCCACCCGCCTCCTCCGTTCCTCTGGCCTCGCACTCGCTGCCGTTTCTCGCATCCGCCGCTCCACGGTGGGTGGGAGATCTTTCTCCTTCCTGGCGGCCAAGACCTGGAACTCCCTCTCCACCAGCCTCAGGACCACCCAGGACCACTCCGCTTTCCGGAGACTCCTAAAAACCTGGCTTTTCGAGCAGCAATAACCCTCTCTTTCCCCTAGCGCCTTGAGACCTGCACGGGTGAGTAGCGCGCTTTATAAATGTTAATGATTTGATTTGATTTGATATAGGCCTGCCATTACGCCTTTGTGTTTCCCCCACGCCTTCAGATAAGTCTCCACGGGCGAGGTTTGTAGTCCCCTTCGGGCAATGTCGGCATGCTGTTGCATACAGTGTTAGAGTTGCAGGTATCTTCATTCCTGTTGTGGATGGAGGTGGAATTCCTCCTGCAGTCTGGCAAAGGATTTGAACTTGTTGCCCTCTAGGATCTGGGCCAAATGGATAATGCCAGCTCCTTTCCACTGTAACCAGTTAAGAGCCATTCCACCTATCCGCAGGCTGTCGTTGTTTCATATGGGGCCCTACGGGTGGAGGAAGGGTTGTATCCCGAGCAAGCGGTGGGCCCTCTGCCATGCCGAACGTGTTGCCTTAAAAATGGGGTTCGTTTCACTAGGGGATAGGGGATTTGTGCAATAGAGCCTATTGAGGCCTCCACTATGGGAAAGCAACATGTTCTCAACAGATACCCATTGCGATGACTCAGGTGGTCCAGGCAGAGTGTAGGGCTACAGTGTAATGCTCCACTGAGGGGAGCCCCATTCCCCTGAGGGATCAGCGTGCCATTAGTTTGGCTGATGCCAGTCTTGGGCATGCAGAGCCCCACACAAAAGCTCTAACTGCAGCATCAACCAGTCTCAGTGTGGAGAGAGGTATTTGAAGGGGTAGGAGTCCCAGAATATAGGTAAAGCGCGGTACAGTGACCATTCATACCTCCTGTATCTTGCCCCACATGGAGAGGCCTAGATAGGTCCATTTTTCGAAGTCAAGCCTCATGAGGGGGTCTAGGTTGTCTGCCACCATATGCTGTAGAGCTTGGTTAACTAGTACTCCTAGATATTTGAGGGGTTTCAGAGTCCATCGAAATGGGAATCCCAGTAGTGTGGATTTCGTTGGGAGGGCCAGGCTTTTGTCCCAATTCATCCGGTAGACAGAGAGGGGTGCGAATCCGCCAATGACCTCCATGATGGTGGGCAGGGAGCTCTCCAGGTTGGTTAAGGTTGGAAGGACGTTGTCAGCATATAAGTAGATTTTAGAGGTTCTGCCCGGCAAAGGGAGATCTGCTAGTGAGGGAGAATCGTGAATGGCAGCCGCCAGCGGCTCCACCGTCAGCAGGAACCAGAGGGGCGATAGGGGACATCCTTGCCGGGTCCCTCTGCAAATAGGAAAGGGGTCCAAGAGGAATCCCCCACAGTTAACCCGCATCATAGGGTGTTCATAGAGCAGATTAACTTTGGAGATAAACTTGTCCCCCAGGCTAAATTTCGCCAACGTCGCAATCAGCTACTTGGGTGTAATGTATTAAAGATGGTATCACATTACGCAAGCGGATCGCTAGGACACTGTCCATAATCTTAATGCCGGCGTTCAGGAGGGATATATGTCGGTAGCTACTGCAGAGGAGGGGGTCACGTCCTGGCTTCGGTATGACCGCAATCATGGCGCTGTTGGAAATCGCGCCCAGAGAGCCCATCTGACATACCTCGTTCAGCGCTCTGTGCAGGAAATCTAGCATCTCCTCCCCCACCCATTTGCAGAATTCTGCAGGGAATCCATCTCCTCCCGGCGATTTGTGGTAGGGAAGATCAGAGATGACCTACAAAATTTCCTGCCGGGTAGTGTCCCCTTCCAGTATGTTGCTGCCCTCTTCAGAGAGCGAGGGTAAGGCAATGTTGGTGAGAAAGGCCTTGATCTGGACGGGAGTGGACTGCGATTCTGGGGTGTAAAGGTGCCGATAATAGGTCGCAAATTCCGTGACTATCTCCCGTGGGTGCGTGAGTGTCTCTCCAGTACAAGCCATGATGGCCAGTATAGCTAGGATTGCCATTCTCTGGCTGAGTTGTGCTGCTAACAGGCAGCCTGCCTGCTCCCCCTGTTCATAGTGTCGTCCTTGCAAGCGTTGCAGCGCATATTCAGTCTGGGAAGTGTATAGCTCATTCAAGGCCATACGGGCGTGCTCAAATTCTCTATGGGTGGTGAGGGAGGGTTGGTCCGTATAATGTTGTGTTAGGCGCCTGATGTCAGTTTCCAGAATCACTGTTGTGCCTTCCTGTCCTTGTTTGCCAGTGCTGCGTCACTCATCATGTGTCCACGTATGGTCACCTTGGCCGCCGCCCACGGTGACCTTCTTGGATTCCACTGAGCCGAGGTTGTCCTGGACATAGGTGGACACATAAGTTCGAGGTTGTGCCTTCCCATGTGGGGCTCGATAACGTTGGACAGCAAATCGCCATGGCTTGCGACCCGGGGACACCAGGCCCAGTTGAACAGCCAAGTGGATTGGGGAGTGGTCCGACAGACCCTCATCTAGTATGCAAGCTTCCTGTGTGTGAGCCACTATGCTGTATGAGATGAGATAATATTCCAAACAGGATTGGGTGCAGTGTACTGGCAACAAAAAAGTATATTCCCTGTTTGCTGGGTGTGTCAGCCTCGTGGGGTCTACCAGACCGTTGTCCTGCATTATATTGGACTGTAGGGCCCTATCGCTGTTGTTAGTTATGTCCAGAGGCCCAGTCCTGTCCAATATCGCGTCTCTAGTCAGCTTCCAGTCTCCCCCAATTACGTATCGAGTGGCCCAAATTTCCATCAGAAGGCGGTTGATGCGCAAAAAGAACTGGCTTTTGGAACCGATTGGGGCATTGATGGAGCCCACACACAGTGAAGAGCCTCCTACCTTTAGTTTGGCAAACGCGTATTGCCCTTTCGGGTCAACCCATGATTTGGTGACGGTGAGAGGTATACTCTTTCATATCAAAATCGCAATGCCACATTTTTGTGGGGTGCTACCACCTATGTCCTGCAAGTAGGGGTTGCAACTAAATAATGCTGTTCCCACCCAGTCCCAATGCAGTTTGTCAGATTCTGCCCTGTCAAGGTGTGTCTCTTGGAGAAGGGCTACATCGGTCCATTGAGAGTTGAGATATGAGAGTATTTTCTTCCATTTAATGAAGTGGGTTAGGCCATTGACATTCCAGGATATGACCTGTAGCGGGGTGGGTAGTGATGCGGGAGAGCTAGCTATGAGGGAGGACCAAGAATGGAGGCGAGGGTGAGTAAGTGTGAGGACAAAGCAAATATGCAGGGGAGGATAGATATCTAATGGGAGATAGCTGGTAAGGGTTGGGACAGGGTGAGTGGATAGAGATGCGGGGTGGGAAGGGAGGGAGGGCCCAATGGGTCCCGGCTGCCGAAGAGGAGGGCTGACGTGGAGAGATGGCCGAGTGGAAGGGGGAAGGAAGGTATTAGGGGAAGAGGAAGGATCAAGGGTGGGAAGAGAAGAGAAAGATAGAAGGATACCAGGTGGGAGGGAGAAAGGAAGTAGGAGGAGGAGAGTGGGGAGAAGAGAGAAAGGGGAAAGACAGAGAATAAAGAGAAGAGAGAAAAGAAAAAAAGAGTCAGAGGACAAAAATAGCTGGAGCAGACCCAAGAGACACAAGATTAGCAATACAGACTCAAATCTGTCAAGAAACAAAAGAGGAAAAAGAGGGGGGTGGAAGAGGGAAGGAGCAGAGCAAAAAGCCCCACAAGTCCTAAACTGTAGTCTGCCGGTCCAAGCCTGAACCTATGGAGCCCTGGCAGTTGGCCAGCGGGCCCACGGCTGGGAGGGGAGGCAAAAGGCCGTCCAGATCCATCGATACAAACGCCTAATGCCCGTAGAGCCGTAAAAACTCAATGAGGTAGCATGTAGTGGGGGCCGGAGTAGCACAACGTCGCGTGAGGACCGGCATAACGGAGAGCGCCTCGCCAAACGCAGTGGGCCGCCCCAGAGCAGGGTGGGGTTCTGAGGAGGGGGGGTGGGAGCAGAGGCTGTAGAAATGCCAATACTGTTGCGTGCGTGTTGAGTAATAGGTGGTCAATGGAGCAATGATGGTGGTCAGCCATGGGGATGTGGCGGCGTTGGGGCCATCAGGGCAGGGGGTCCCCTTTTTCTCATCGTACGGTGGTTCACAGGCAACAGTCGCAAGACGCGATTTCTAGCGTTGGGCATAAATAGTGTGAGGGGGCCGGACAGGCAGTGCTAGGAGAGGGAGTGGTGCAATTGGGTCGGTTGGTGCAATCGAGGCAGCCTGTGGGGGGGTTTAGCTGCAAGGGGGAGCGGATGGAGGGAGGAGAGGAGAGAGGTGAGGGGTGTGATAACATCAACATTATAGAATGGTTGCATTCAGACAGCAAACAACAATCTTTGGAGTATAAACAAACTGTAGGACTTTGAAATTCAAGAGGAACATTAGGTCCAGGACTCCAACAGTCTTGATGAGTGCTGAACAACACAGTGGGCTGCCTATCATCCCCTTCAAACCTGTAGGAGTCCATTACATTACAACAATGAAACAACAAGTGCAACATATACATGTGGGCAGATACTTATCCATCCTTCGGTACGGTGGGGAATTGAATGGTCCATGGCCGGGGGACCAGGGTCACCAGCTTCTTGACTTCTTGTGGTGCAGTGGAATGCTTTGAGTTCAGATGGGCGCTGTGGTAGGCTGTCTGTTACTTGCGTGTGCATTGCCACCACATGCAGCAGAGTGGTGGTGTCCATGGGCTGGAGGCCTTCCAGGGTCATAGAAGTCTTTAGACACACCATTTTTTGTGATCCAGAATCTCGCCGGTTTGAACAGGCCGTATTTCACCTCCATCTGACACAGCCTGGGTCAGAGGGTCAGGAATGCCTTCCTACACTCACTGGTCTCTCTGCTGTCATCCAAATCTCCTGTCCATCCATCCAACAGGGCCCGTGGGTGTGGGCTCTCTGTAGGAGTCGGCGGGTCATCATGTGTCGCAGGAGGCAGGCTATGATTGGACAGGCGGTTGGCCGCATCATGTCATTTGGGGCCTAGGCTGTGCGCTTTTTGAAACTTTTTGAAAAGGGAGGGGGTCGAAAATCAGGCAAGTGAGCTTGGGTAGGGTCTCCCACAAGAAGGAGTGGATATCTGTACCCTCAATGGCTTCAGGGTATCCAAGAAATCGGACATTGTCTCATCGGCTCCTGTCTTCTAAGTCTATCATCTTGCTGCGGAGATACAGAAGTTCCTGGTCCCGATCCTGGGAGGAAGCAACGTTAGATTCCACTGTCACTACGTGCTGTTCTAGCCCCGTCACTCAGGACTGAAAGCCTGCGATATCCGGGCGCATGGATTTTGTTTCTGCCGTCAGTGAGGCCATAGCGTTGTCCATCCCCTCCAGTCTGCGACCTACCACTGAGATCTCTTGGAGGATACGGTCCATGGCCATCTCCTGTGTTCGGTCTGCCATGGTGTGGGGCTGAGTAGTTGGATGCACCGCTGGGGGTGGCGTCTTTGAGTGTAGTAGGGCTTCAGAAAAAAGTAGTTGTCTCACAGGCTTGCCTGAGTTCTTACTTGATGACCTGCCGCCTGGAATCACTGGACCCGCGGTACGGATGTGGAGCGGTGGTATGCAGGCTCAGGAGTCTCTCACTTAGTGTTGGTGTAGGTTAGAGCTGCTGCGTGGTGTTGTACAAACGATGTGGGAGGGGAGTCTCGTCCCTCCTGGCAGCAGGTCTGATGTCTAGTGGAGGCCTGGTGAGGCTCGCGCAGAGCCCGTGTCTAGAGAGAAGGAAAGGTCTTGACTCGGAGGCAGATGTCCACTTAGAGGGGGGAGGTCCTGTGCTGGAAGTCACCTTCTTCTCCTGCAAAGATTTTGATGCCCATCACTAGTGGGATCACAGAGCCCACAAACTGGATAATGGACCAGTTCCTGACAGGTGCGGTGACCTATATCGTGCGTTCCCCCCGCCCGTTATGCTCCATGGGGGAGGGGGTGGGGGCAGGCGACTTGCGCTGTCCAGTCGCAGTGGCGCGGGGTGATAGTCCATATGGGTTCCTGGCAAGCCTGGTGGGCCGCACTTCCATTGAGGTGCTTGCACAGTGGGTAGGAGGGCGAGGGGCTAATGACTGAAGTCAGATGCCACCACTGCTTCGCGCTGCTGTCGTGCCGTTTCCCACCAGCATAAGCTAGCAAAGATCACCAGATAATCGCCCTATGGCAGGGCTCCGCCCGTCCAAGAGGCAGGCACCCGGCTCTCACCTCCTTCACGATGCCCTGCTATCTTGAGTCCACCTGGCTAGGCCTCGTGCAGGGGGGCTTTCGAAGGGAAATGGGGTGAGGAGGGGGGTTGGAAAGCTGCAGGGAGCAAGGTCACTGGTGTAGGGGGGGGCGGCCTTGTAGCAGGGCCCCATCGTGGTGCGCACCTCTTCCTGGGTCGCCGGAGCTGTTCTATCCACCTCTGTTTGCCGGACTGGATCACCACTCATGTCCAGGGCACAGATCCCATCTGGGCGTGCTCTCTCCCCAGTGTGTGGCCTCTCCACAGGCGCGAGCGGACCAGGCTGCCACCGTCCTCTGTCCCCAGCTGTGCCACTCTGGTGTGGACCTAGGTGCCTCCGTTACCAGAAGAGAGCCCCCCCGGGGTGGAGTGAAAGATGGATGAGGGGAGGAGGGAGGCGGGGTCCTGGGCGTTGGGACCGACTCACCGCTGAGTCCCCACTGCGGCAGTCTCTCCTCTCGAAGCCGCCCAGCGCCGACTCATTTGCTCCTCGATTGGCGCCAGGCTGAAGTGGTGCAGGAGACGACTGCTCTGGCCGCAATCATAGGCCGTGTCCGAGCTGTCCTCTCAGGAAAGGCTTGCAGGTTTGTTCCGAGTTCGGGGGATGGCGGCGTCCAGTCGTCAGCGGTGAAATGAACAGGCGCTCCGCCCCTGCAGCGCCTCCGCTGCCAGTCCAAGGCTTGGTTTTACATTGATCTAGGGTGATCCCCATTGGTTGAAAATCTTTGAGGTGTCTCTCAGATTTCAGTGGAGCTTTCTTCTTCTCCATCCAGTTCCACACTGCCTCAGGAGTGTTGAAAAATGGGATTTTCTTATGGGTTGACTTTCATTTTGGCCAGAAACATTAGGACATACTTTAATTATGTAGTTCAGAGTTTTTACTTGGCTTCCAAGGAGTGGTGGTGTTGGCCAGGTAGGTATAGTATGGCACGATCATGTGGCCTATTAACAATCTGCTTTTTATTAGAACTACAATATTACTACAAAATACTATTCACAAACCTACATTTAGAGATCTATACCTTCGCCTCTCTTATCTTTTCTGTGTGGAGATCTCTGCCCTGACTGCGGAGATCTCCACATATGTAACCCTACAGTTGAATAGTCAATATGGGAGGGATACTGGGAGTTGCTAAAAAATGGGAAATATTTACCAGAAAATGAGAGAGATTTTGGGATGAGTAATGAAGGGTTAAAGCAGGACTTGGGCAGGGTTTAGTGAAGTACACGTACCCATCCACAAAGGGTAAGCCCATTCCTAGTCACAAACTTCACTTTCCATAGTTAGTACACCAAGAAAGGACTCAAAACAGTAGTAAATGTATTCCAGCTCAGACCTGAAATATGTCCAGCAGCACACAAGGAAAATAACTGTTATTGCAATGCTCTCTCATAGAAAAAAAGGAAGCAGGGACTTAGAATAGCACTCCATAAGAATTCTTTAAAAAAATATATATATATATCTATATATATATATATATATATATATATATATATATATATATATACACACACATAAAATGTATATATATATATATATATATATATATATATGGCCACAAGGGTTGGATTAACATTTAGTAATTAAAGTTACTGTACCTTACAAAAAACATAGAAATTCACTGAAAAAAACAAAGGTTCCAGGGACATTTTAGTTAGAAAACTGAATTAAAAAGCCCACAGAAATTCACTTAAAAAACCAAAGGTTACAGGGATGTTATAATTAGGTTCTGAATTTACTTGCACAAATATAACTAATTACACCTGCCATTGACACAGTTTTTTCTTCAATATTTTGACTGCTAATGTTTCATTTATATTTTTAATGACGTTACAGAAGCTGTCATGAGTGCTGTATGTCTAGTGTAAATAGCAGTGCATGGCCATGGAGTGAGTTATAGTTAATTAGGGTGGATGTTATAGTTACTTAAAATAACTCTAAACATAACTGCTGCATTTCTGTGGGTTTGTGCGAGTATATTCAGAACCTAACTATAACCCCTTCACAATCATTAACTTTTGTACCGGGGAGGTGGTGGTCCCCTGGATGTGGGGCCATGCACCGCTCACATTTTTTATATCTTAACCCCAGGGCTTTGGTGGTCCCCGAGCCTACCATAAGCACTGGGAGGGGGGCCCTGTGCACCCCCTACTTTTTTCACCCTCTATGCCCCCCGGACCTGGCCCACCCTTGGCAAAGTAATGGTAAATAACGGAAGATTGCATTTTTTTAAAATCTTGGAAAAATCAGAGGATCCATCCAAAATGCTTTTTAGCCCTGGCACAGTCCCTGGTGGATCCCTGCACCAAGGCTAGGGACTCAGGGTATTCCTACCCTGGTCCCTTTTTATTTTTATCTCTTTTTTTGTAGAATTCCACTGAAACCAAGTCCCAAAATGTCTGCCAAAACTTCCTTGTTGAAGTGTTGGCAGACAATAAGATATCAGCACTGAGACAGTTTGGATCCACAGATCCTCCGCGTCCCTAGATATCTATATTTTTTAACCTCTAATAACTCTAAAATTACTGAATAGATTTACACAAAATCACAAAAAGCACGCTTTGGGGACCAAAAGCTAGCTTTCTGCCATATTTGGTGTAATTCCGTCCAGCGGTCCAGGCTGTAGTCGTCTTCAAAATCCACATAGGAAAATGAATGGAGAGAAAACGTTTTTTGGATCTCCCCTATTTCTTGATCCCACTTGACGAATCACCCCAGAACATTCCTCACAGCAGCGGAATCAACTGAAGTATACGCTTTAAAAATTTCATGAAGATTCATCAAGCGGCACCAAAGTCATTGGCAAAACCAAAAATGTTCTTTTAATGGAAAGTAGGTTGTAACTATAACTACCTACTGGCGACTGCCTGTAGGTTTTATAAATATATATATGTATATATATATATATATATATGAATAGTTCATATTATGCAATCTAAAAATTACCTTTTCCCCGACTCATAAGCACTCACACCACCACCATTTTTGAAGGGTGCTTAAGATACTGAGTTTAGGACTATTGCATATTAGTACAACTCTGAATTTAAGCTTATCCATTCTATTATTTGATTCAGAGAACATTTTGCAAAATGTGTTCTTTAATGCACACTTGCTTATGTTTAGAAGCAAAATATTAACAGAATTCAATGTCAAATGTTCAGCTATTCTATGTTTCCACGCTGAAAATGGGTAGCTGTAATTGGGCTTGGCTGCCACCCTTGGAAACCTACTAAACCCAGACATTTCTAAAAAGTAGAATCCTAGTAGAGTCCACTTACATAGCAAGAAATACTTGCATATGTCATGGGATGGGACACCAATACAAGAGATACAAGCCATAGGCTTTTGAAACCCAGCTTTTAAACTTTTAGGTGTTTCTAATTCAGTAGTTTTAGTTAAATTAAATATCATAGAGTGTAATGCTTGCATCGTACCAGTACCAGTACGAAAATGTCTCTTTAGGGACATGTTATTTAATAATCTTTGTTTTGTTTAACCCCTTAGCTCCACCAAACAATATTGCTCAATACAAGAACAGGTCATACTGCTCTAAGCAATCAAGGAGCTGTCAAACATCTCTTCTCCTGGAGTCTGTTTCATGTTTATCTCTTCATATTACATGTAAAGAATCGCAGAAGCATATCTCTCAATAATCCAATTTGTTTTTAAATAACCATGATACACAAATGCATGGTACTGAAACTCCCTGCTGAGACAATGCCTGTCCTGTTGTTTCAGTCAACACGTTCCATGCTCGTTTGGGAGCAGATGTTTCGAATGGCCGCTCTCTCTACTTGTAAAACAACAATAAAATGTGCGAGTTACGCTTGTGTGTTTTACACTTGTGTGTTTTGTGCTTGCTGCAAAGTGATATCACCAATGGCTTAGTTTGGCTCCAACATTATCCCCTACAAAGAGTGCAGTCTTGCCCCAATCTTTTTCTGGCATGTGCAGAGGTGGCTCCTCTGCAATGGCAGAGGTGCATCGCCCCCTTGCCACCAGCAGCAGCGGCAAACCTTTAAAAATAAAACAATAATAAACAATGTTTATCATCGTTTTATGTCTAAAAGGGCAGGGCCGTGGGGGTGACAAGCTCAGTGAGCATGTATGTTTGTCTGGCTGTCTCGGGCCAGCCAAACACACATGCACACAAGGGCACTTTGTTGCCAGGTTGGAGAGAGCAACCCAGGCTCCCAGTGTGTCTTGGAGCGCCCAGCCAACTCTGAGCAGCATCATGATTGGCCGCAGGGCAGGCTGGTAGCCTGTGCCTGGAGTGTAGGGGAGAGTGGCGGTGCGGTAGTTGATTAAGGTATTTAAAAAATATATATTATTTCATTTTTGTTTTATTCCCCACGCCCCTCCTGCCACTTTTCCGTGTCATCAGCCACAACTGGGCATATGCCTTTTGCCTTTTGCCTCCTTTCTTTAAACCTAAAAAATTAGAAAGTGGAAGAGGTGGCTTCTCTCCAAATCCTTTTTCTCAATGTTTAGCTCTTTTGGCTGTCCATTGAGAGCATATTTGCATTGTTTTGCATTCAGAGGCATCGACTTTAATTATGAGCTGTATGCACTTATTGAAATTAAAAGACTGTGACTATGTGGATAGCAGGGTTTGTCACTGTTACATTATGTTCTCCAGTGCAATTTCTATTTTAATTGTTACTGAGATATAGTTCTACTGAAGAGGTAGTTGAATGTTAGGATCGAACCCCCAGAAAAACAAGCACTCCTCATGGAATGTGAAGAATGAGTAATCTGAATGTTTCAGTCAAAACCAAAACGTGCCTGACTAAACAGACATTGGTGGTCATTCTGACCCTGGCGGTCTTTGACCGCCAGGGCGGAGGACCGCGGGAGCACCGCCGACAGGCCGGCGGTGCTCCAATGGGGATTCCGACCGCGGCGGTAAAGCCGCGGTCGGACCGGCACCACTGGCGGGGTCCCGCCAGTGTACCGCGGCCCCATTGAATCCTCCGCGGCGGCGCAGCTTGCTGCACCGCCGCGGGGATTCCGACCCCCCCTACCGCCATCCAGATCCCGGCGGTCGGACCGCCGAGATCCGGATGGCGGTAGGGGGGGTCGCGGGGCCCCTGGGGGCCCCTGCAGTGCCCATGCCACTGGCATGGGCATTGCAGGGGCCCCCGTAAGAGGGCCCCTAAATGTATTTCACTGTCTGCTGCGCAGACAGTGAAATACGCGACGGGTGCAACTGCACCCGTCGCACAGCTTCCACTCCGCCGGCTCGATTCCGAGCCGGCTTCATCGTGGAAGCCTCTTTCCCGCTGGGCTGGCTGGCGGTCTGAAGGCGACCGCCCGCCAGCCCAGCGGGAAAGTCAGAATTACCGCCGCGGTCTTTCGACCGCGGAACGGTAACCTGACGGCGGGACTTTGGCGGTCGGCCTCCGCCGCCCGCCAAGGTCAGAATGAGGGCCATTATGTGAACCATTTAAAAAATTGGGCCTAATTTAGAGTTTAGCATGCTGGTTACTCAGTGAGTGAGTTACACTCAATGTGATGGAGATCCTAAGCACCTAATTACAAGTGGCTTAGTATATTATTGCACTTGTGATGTGGCGGACGGGATGTTGGCATGTTTATGACACTGTTGCCCATCTGCCAAACTCTAAATATTGAGCCTTCAATAACCAATGACTATTCAACAGGTCAGAGTGTTGAAGTGCACAATAATAAATACTGCCAAATTACAGAAACATGTTTGGCACTTGATGATGCTGTTAACAGTGAAATTTTACTAATGAATAATTCATTTTTTCTGAATGTTAAATCTGCATAGAAAATGAGTCAAGATAGAAAATAATACACCCGTTTGAAAACGTGCCTACTTGAGTGACCATCAAGAATCACAAAGTGCACTTATTAATAGCTTATTAATGTAAAATGTCAACCTCATGTTTGAATTAATGTAGTTGAATGTCATATTAATAGTTATGTATTATGTATCTGCTTTATTAATCATAGATGTTAATTTAGCGAGGTCTTGGACCTAGTTGCACGGCCTCATGTTAAGTTGCATTGGTTATACGAATCATAAAATGGCTGCTTAGAGAACTAGATTGTAATTTCCATTACAGTGACCAAATGCTAGTAGCTGAAATTCTTTCCCATGAAAACTGCTTGCTAGAAAATGTTGTACTAGCTATAGAAACTTTGCATAACTTACTGTGTGTAAAGCGAAGTTCCCAGGAGAGGAGAATGGAAGCACTGACTGGAGTATAAGCTGATACAATTTTGGATGGGAACAGGAGAAGAAGAGTCAATCATCGATATGTGAACAATGGTTTAGTAAATTCTTAGATGTGAGGTTCTAAATGTAAATGTACAATTCTTTGACCAATAGCAACGTTGGAAGTAATTTTTGGGAATCTAACTTAGCCGGACTGCACAGAGAGGAGAGAAGACATTCTGCATTTTTCCTTGACCGTCCCAAGAGGAGACGTGTTAAACTTTTCCAAACTTTGTTGCACAGAAGCAGCATACTATTATTTCTGTTCTTGAGATATTTCTATCTTGAGCTCCATTGCTGAATTCCGATGCTTTGCTGACCAAACAGATGTCCAATTAATGAAGGCTGTTACCGCTTGCTGAACCAGACTGAGGCAAGGTATAAGACGATGTTACTGATTTTTATGTCTATTTGCTTTTTTGCCTTAGGTACCAACCGCTAATTTTGATAGAGCCATAGTTAGATGTTTTCCAAATTTGGGTTGACTAAATTGTTTTGCATGAAGCCCAAACATGCTATTCTAATCAGAAGGTTAGTTAGGACACTCTCTAATGATGCTTGCTAAATATTAATGAGAGTTGATGTCTTTTTTTTGCTAAACTAAATGTATGCCATTTCTATTGCATAATTATTCTTGCTATTAATTTATACAGTAACTTTAGAAAGTGTAGTGATTCATGCTTTGATTAAATTGAGATTCTTTAGAAAGTTTGTTAACCAGTGTTTCTGTGTGCTTATCATTTGATTTTGAGTAAATTTTGTGATATTAGCATTGTTAATATAGGGAAATAAACATTCTAACTTTTACATAAAGGTGTTGTTATTCATGGCCAAGGGGTCACGGTGCGTGGAAATTACTTACTCCCAAGACAATTGATATTATCGATTGATATTACAATTGATTTGTACGGGAAATTAAGTTATAGTGGGAACTACTCTAAGCGCAGTCAAAAGGTCCACTGAACTTCTAAAGCATCCCCTTGTAAACTAATGATAAATAACCAAATAAAGTCTGACGCCCTAACAGTGATGGTAGCAGAGGATGGCTAGTCTTCCTAAGAGCCCTCAATAAAGGCCTGCTACAAGGTCAGTCCCCTAAAGAGAAAATCATTTGCAGAAAGTTTGGATTTTTAGTTTTGATGATACAAAGTGGAGAGAAAATGTATCCCTAAATACTTAAAATGACTTTCGCAGAACCTTGGAGCATGCCAATGATTGTTTGAGGATGTTCTCAGTGTTCTAGTGAAAGTCTGAATAGAATAGGTTTTGCGCTTGCACAGCTTATGCAAATCACAGGTGAATTGTGATGTTTGTGAGGGTTTAGGGAGTTTGTGTACTCCAAATTAAGTTGTTGAAGGAGTTTGCATACTCCAAAGTGTGAGAGTAGGGACGTCCTCGAACTTCACATGTATGTGGCGCTTTGTGCTAAAAAATTGTCCACGTGGTTTTTGGTATACGGGCTCTGCGAGGTCTAATACTCCGGAGTATATTGAAAAGTGTATAAGACACTTGGTTTTTGTTGTAATTTGTCTGGTTTAATAGGTCGATCGGGCGTGGTCGACAAGTCATCGTGTGAGTCAAAGTGAGTGAAAGAACCTTTTGACTGAGATCTGGTGAGTCATATGTGCACCAGGACAGACCCACTGATCAGTTGAGAGTAAAATTTACGGGTCGAGTTTTGCTTGTGAATCAGGGAAACTGAGTAAAAAGGAGTAGCTGCTAGAGCGAAAGGCCGTCAGTGCAAAATCCGCTGGGATAGGTTGGTTAGTGAGAAGGGTCGCACATGGACTGGCAGACAATCGTGAAGCACAATTGGTGGAAAAGGTTGGTAAAAAGGATTCTGAGATTGAAAGTCACTTTCTGATTTGATTTAAATTAGCATAAAGGTCACAGAAATTACATTTTTTACAGCTTTAAAGAGTGCCTTAATGGGAGATACGTATATTACTACAAGTATAGGAGATATTGCACCACCAACAGGTACACCAGCTTACATTGTAAATGAAGAAAACGGTGCTGTGCCACGTCTTTGGCTGGAACAATGGTGCAAAGTGACAGAGAAAGATGGGAGTTTAGCATTTCCTGCCCATGGAACATTTAATATTAGGAGCTTAGAGAATTTGAGGATGGTGCTAGATGATTTGAAATCTCCTCCGAGACCAGCACAGTTGGAGGCATTAGCAGTCTGGGAATTAGTAGCCAGACAGCAAGAGCAACAGAAGTTTGAGAGGAAAATGAGAAAGGCAGAAAATACACTAGCAGAGGCTAGATGGGACAGCGATTAGAAATTTTGTAGAACTGAGACTTTACAGGGACTTAAGTTGTTTCCTGCAATTACACAGGACAGCAAGAGAGAAGAAAGGAAAGCTACCAGAAAGAAGTACTTCCGAGAGTAGGGAGCAGAGATCAAAAGAGTCTAGGAGTACTTTAACACTTTAGGAAGAGTCAGATGATGATGAGTTCATTTTACAGTTACTGAGAAATAGTCCCCCACCATATGTAGCACAAGAAAGTAGTCCGAGCACTAGTGTAAACCCTTTGGCACCAACACCAGTTAACATGACAACGAGTCCAGTGCAGATTATTCCTAGCATGACACAGAGCCCAGTGCAGAGCAGTCTTTATCTACCTACTACATTGGCTGCACAAAATCAGATGCCTCAGCCAAATGTCCCGATATTTTACCTGAGGTAACCATTGTGGAATCTGCCACAAATGTAATAGTGCCAGCAGGACAGATTTTCCCTAAACTAACATTGGTTCCGACAGAGCCAGCCCCACTCTTACTGCCTCAAGTGCAGTCACAAGCAAGCAATGCCAAAATACACTCCTATAACAGGGACACAGAGAGATATGTCAGTACTGATGAGTCAGAATACGGATTTATGCACCCACAGAACACGAATGTTATACCAAATCCAGACTCTGTGTCTCTACCCATCACCATTAGTCCAGTCATACACTTGTTTGCTCAGGGGAAGAACGGCTTAGACAGACAGGGAGTCCTGAGTCAGAATTCAATGAGGGGAGGACTGAATGAGAGTGCCAGAATAGTCTCTCTTGTGGGATAGACCTTTGATGGAACAGGATCATTGTTAGACCTTAGTCCCTTTAGAGTCCCTCCGAATACTGGAATAGTATCAAACTTCAGTCATAGCCTGAAGTTGCTTACACCGCAATCTCCAAATCTAACTGTACAACAGTTACCAAATACCCAGTCCAACAACATTTCACTCCAAGGTTTGACTTCCCAACAATTGACTGAATGGTTAGATGAGTTGAATACCCCGCAGAGTGCCCCTAGAGGAGAAGGGTACTTGAACATACGAGACTAGGGATGGAAGAGGGTGAGCTTATGGGTGTGAACAGACTCAAATCCTACTCCGGAGCAGAATTGAGATACATGCCTGAAAATTACAAGAGAAGCAAACTAGGTGCACCAAAGGCTAGCAGACTTAGCAAAGAAATATGGTATAGAAATAGAAAAAACAAAATACTTGAAGAGGAGTTACAGGTTAGATTTTGACACAAAAGATTTTGAACACATGAGGTCTGCAGGCATGAAGGCACACCTTAGAGAGTTACTTCAAAGTTTCCAGACATGGGGACCATTAGACAAGTAGGAAGGCAGATGGGTGAAGAAAAGTGATAAAGGGAAAAGGGATTCAGCGAATATTACTGAGAATGTGCAGCAGGTTGAGGATCTGATAAACATTTTACCAATGAGGGAATTTTGTCCATGTCCCTTGAAGCAGAAGTGACATTCTGTCCTTTACAAACAATTATCCCAGGGTGAGAAAGAAACCAATAGAATGCTACCAGCAGACAGATAGGTTTATGAAACTTGCTAAATGCCTGTGGGAAGATTTGAACAGTCTATTAGAGATAGTAGTTCTAGCAGATTTATGGATTGAATGCAAGAGGAGCATAGATTAGCCGACAAAGGAACCAGAGAGAGATTTGATTACAAGTGCACCATCTCCAAGGTAATGAAACATTGCTATAAAGTGATTTAATTTTTGAAACTGAGTATTTCGCCTAAAAACATTAGTTGGCAGAGAATATACAGGACAGCAAAGAAAGCGAAAGAATCAATACATGCGTACTATGAGAGAATGTTGCAGGTGTTTTAGCATTACAGAGGTACAGAGACAATTGAGCCGAAAGACATGATTCATTTTGTGTTCAGATTTGTGGAAGGATTGAGACCTAGAATTAAGAGTCATTTGATTTGCTGGCAAGCAAAACTGATCAATGAAGTATTGCAGTATGCAAAGTATTGTAGTGACGAAATAGAGCTGAAGCAGAGAAAGTTGAAAGAAAAGGCAATGGTGATGCATATTAGAGCTGCACAAACAGGGATGCAGGGAGATTTTCCACAGCGGCAGCAAATGTGGTATTTCAAAATTAGTGGAGCGGTAGAGGTCGCGGAGGAATGGGAAACGAAACCGTAATCCCAATTTGGGTACTGTAGTGGTTCAGAATGATGTGCACGGAATGAAGGATTGTTGCCATGTCATGCCTGCGGAGGGATAGGACATTGGAAGTGGGAGTGTCCGATGATGGTACAGGAAGGTGTTGTTCAGCAAACAGGTGACATCAATTTGTTCCAAAACATGAGAGGACCAAGAAGGAGAGGTCAGAATCCAAATTTTCAAAGCAATGTGAATCAGATGCAACATTTTCAACCCAGGCAGCAAGTGCAAATGTCAAGAGTGAAGATGGCACAGTGACAGCCAATGCAACAGCAGGTTCAAATGGTACCTAGACAGCAAATCAAAATACCTCAAGCCCCAGTGGAGCAGCAGCAGGTGATGCTTCCTCAACAGGTCACAGGTCAGAAGTTTATCCAGAGTAATAACACAGAACACCAATTCCAGTTACACAGTGCGAATGGAAAAAACAATGATTGGATGAGCGAGAGTTCGGACGAAGAGGAATGTGTGTTTTCAGCTTCCTTAGAAGTAGACAGGAAGGTGTCCAAATGTGAAGGGAAAGGTAATTGGTCATAAGGTTTCATTCTTGGTTGACACAGGAGCTACTCGCTCTACAGTGAGAACTGCAGAAGTTCCAAATCTGCCTTTTTCAGGAAAAACAGTAACGATTGTAGGAGTAGCGAATCAGTATTTGACCAACCCAATTACAGAACCAGTTCAGGATGAAATTAGTAACTTTGAAAGATTACACAAATTTGTAGTTTGTGACTGAAGTCCCAGAAGGGACTTGCTGTGTAAAACCAGATGTTCCATTACTTGCTCAAATTATAGAATTGAGATACAGATGAACAGTGATGATGAAGCTGACCCAGCTCCAGAGACAGAGTGTGAGAAAATAAATGAGGAGTACCCTCTGATTAGTTTCTTTCCAGTCTTCACAGTTAAGGATCTGCCTTCTGACTTACAAGGAACAGTTAAAGAGAGAGTGTGGGATTTGACAGGGAAAGACATTGGCCTGATAAAGGGAGTTTAGCCAGTTAAGGTTCCAGTAAAGTTGAACACTACTTTTCCCCATATCCCCCAGTACCACATGACATTATTGAAAAGGTTGCTCCCAGAATTGCAGAATTTGTGAACCAAGGGGTTTTAAAAGAAGTGTTGAGCAGCCCATGTAATTCACTGATAATGGGATTGAGAAAGCCCTTTGGGAAAGTTTGAATTGCTCAGGATTTGAGTAAAATAAATTATATTGTGATTAAATGTTGTCCCGTAGTGCCAAATCCAGCAGTGATTTTGTTTCAGATTTCATCTGATGCTGAATGGTTCACCATTGTAGACGTGTCACAAGTATTCTTTTCTGTGCCTCTTCATGGGGATAGTCAATTTCTCTTCTATTTCAAATTTTTAGATCAAGTCTACTGTTGGTGTAGAATTCCTCAAGGGTTTTCAAAATCACCTTCCCTATTCAACCAGATCTTGAAGAAGAACCTGGATTCATTGGAAATACCTTTACAATCGACATTGGTACAGTACATTGATGATTTGTTGATTGATCCCAAAAAAAGGAAGAGTGTAAATATGACATGATTGCTTTGTTAAACCATTTGGGAAGGTATGGTCAAAAAGTGTCCCTATTAAATTGCAATACTGTCTGAAAGAACTGAAATATTTGGGTCACCAGATTGAGAATTGAATTAGTAAAATATCTAGACACAGGGTCACATCTATATTGCAGATGAGTTCCCCAGCAACACAGAGAGATTTCAGGATGTTTTTGGGGATAGTAGGCTACTGTTGCCACTGAATTCCCAACTTTGTAGTCATTTCAAAGCCATTGCAGAAGCTGACTGATCCCCAGTGTTAGATCAGGCCTGTATGAAAGAGTTTTCTGTGTTGAGAGAGAGTTTTTGCAAAGCATCAGCGCTGGGAATGCCTGACTACACAAAACCCTTCATGTTGTTCTGTCATGAGTGTGATGCATGTTCTTTGTCTGTCTTGACTCAAGTCCATGGAGATGTAAACCACCCAGCAGCATATTTTTCAGCGAATTTGTACCCAGTTGCAGGAGCTTTACCAGGCTGCTTGCGTTCAGTCGCTGCAGTTGGACAGAGCATTGCAGAGTGTAAAGGCATTGTGATGGGAAATCCCCTGACCATAATGGTCTCTCACTTCATCAATGTTTTACTTACACAAAGGCACAGTACAGGTGCCAGGCTAACTCGCTATGAGACGAGCATCATGGGGTCCCAGAACGTATCATTAGAAAGATGTACAGTGCTTAACCCTGCAAACTTACTCCGAAATGAAAATGTTGAAATTGAAAAATTGGAAGATATTCAGCATGATTGTCTTGAAGTAACTGATCTATGCACAAAACCAAGACCCGATATCAGAGACACCAGATTGGAAGAATATGACCAAATTATCTTTCTTAATGGTTCTTGTCTAAGGGACAATACAGGAATACGGAGAGCAGGATATGCTATGTGGACAATTTCTGGTATACTTGAAGTGTCTTGGCTTCAAGGAGTATACTCTGCACAAGTAGCTGAACTGGTAGCCCTTACTAGAGTGTGCCATGTTTCTTCACAGCTTAAAGTTACCATCTATATGGATAGCCAGTATGGATTTGGAATAGTGCATGATTTTGGCCAGTTGTGATCTCAGAGAGGTTTCCTGACCTCTTTTGGTTCACCAGTAAGAAATGGTGAGACAGCTCAGGAGTTGTTGCAAACTATCCAAATGCCTGAACAGATTGCTGTGCTGAAATGCAATGCACATCTGAAATCACAAGATTTTGTGTCAATGGGAAATGAATATTTGGATCAAGTCACAAGGTGTTGTGCATTGAACTGCATATTATTCAAAGATAAGTGGGAATTGTTACCTGAAGAAGATGAGACATGCCCAAGTTATGCATTACATGTTATAGATACCTTGAAAGAGCTGAAAACATTACAAAATAATGTTGATAGGGAGGAAAAAAGATCTTGGGTCAAAATGAAATGTGTACAATGAAGGATGAATTGTGAATTTCAGGAAAGGGTCAATTAGTACTGCCGAACAGTTTGTTGACTCAAATGGCTAGATATTATCATGGTCAAGCACATGTTGGGAGGGATGCAATGATTTGATTGTTCAAACAGAATTGGTTCAATCCATAGTTTAGACAAGTTGCTGAAGCAGTTTGCCATCGTTGTGTCATTTGTCAACAAATGAACGCGGGAATAGGGACAGTGGTCAACTTGGTCAACTAAAGAACGATAGGTCCATTCAGCAGAGTGCAAGTGGAATTTATTGAAATGCCTGTATGTAGAGAATTTAAATATGTGTTGGTGATTGTCTGCATCTTTAACCATTGGATTGAAGCTTATCCTACGCAAAAAAATGACAGTGTCACAGTAGCAAAATTACTGCTTAGGGAACTGGTACCACGTTTTGGGTTTCCAATCTCTTTAGAATCAGATAGAGGAAGTCACTTTAACAATGAAGTAATTAAATTACTATGTTCAGCCTTAAACATTGAGCAGAAGTTGCATTGTAGTTATCGCCCTGAAGCATCAGAACCTGTGGAACAGATGAATGGTACCTTGAAATCAAAGATAGCAAAAATGTGTGCGTCTACGAATCTGTAATGGCCAGATGCACTACCATTAGTTCTGATGACAATGAGAAACACACCCAACAGAAAAATAGGACAGTTACTGCATGAGATCCTCATGGGCTGAGCAATGAGGTTGCCAGCGCTTCCTGCAAATTTTCTTGTGAACATTACAGATGATATGGTGTTCGACTACTACAAGGGTCTGGCTGACGTGGTTCGCTCTTTCTCTCATCAGATGGAAGCAACCACACTGCAACTGTCTCAAGACCAAGGAAACAAGCTGAGAGCAGGTGACTGGGTTGTGATCAGAAAACATGTGAGGACGACATGTTTAGAGCCTCAGCGGAAAGACCTTCTCCAGGTAGTTTTGATCACTACCGCAGTTGTGAAGTGCACTGGAGTTCCAAAACTGGATCCACGTAAGCCACACGAGAAAAGTGACATGTCCTTTGGACAATAAAGAAGAGTTGTTGCGAGTACCAACAATGACCAGACCAACCTCAGAGCCGGATAAAGGAGAAAGAGGAATTGAGACCAGATTTGAACAAATAGAGAACGGTTCAACCACTCTTGTGAGAGACGAAGGAGAATGCTTACAAAAAATTGAAAGTGAACCACTCTCAATTGAGGCGGCAGGAGAGTCTAGTCAGAGGCGGGCTCTCTCAGAAGTAGATGGTATTGAGAGACAAACAGAGCAAACGACAGACCCCAAGGGGGAAGGAGTTGAGGCGTATCAAAGCCACTGTGGTCTTACTCCTCCTGAACCAGTTGCAGGTCCGTCAAGAGAAAGTTCTGCAGAGCAAGGAGAAGTTATAAGTACAATACTAAAAAGAGCATTGACAAAAGGTCCACTGAAATAAGATAAGTGGCCGGAGTCACAAGCAAAGAGAAAATAAGCAGTTACAATGACAACTATTGAGGAGGAAGTAGATACGAGAAGGAGAGAAGACCTGAGTGAAGGACAGTTGAATGGGGATTGAATGTTGAAAAGAAAGAGAATTGCAAGTTGAAGGTACGTTGGTCCTGAATGGGCATATGCAACAACAAGTGAATGCTAAAGAAAATATTTGTCTTTTTGTTTTGATTGAGACATTCCAGGTCAATATTTTGGCACTTGGAGGAAACTAGTGACTTGAACTGTTGACACTACAAGCTAGGAAAAAGTGCAAAAAAGAAAAAGAGACTATTGAAAGTAACCAGAAAAGGGTTTTGATAACCTGATTTGATTAAGTAACCTGATTTGACATGCTACTAAACCGATTTTTGACAAAAAGATCCTGGAAATAAGACTGAAAGCTGTAAATAATTGCTGAAGAAGGTTGAAGATTTTGTTTTTGATTTTTGCTCCATAGTTATTAATTTTTCTCTCCTACTCTCTGATTCTTTACAGATCATGAGCAATGTTAGACAGCAGGGTAGGAAGAATAGGTGCTGTAAATACTTGAGTATTGGTTTGGCAATTATATGCATTATATTGTACCTGGTATTTATTGTGGGAATGACTGTTCTCGATAGGAACAAAACCAACCATACTTCAACTTTAGAAACAGCTACTGCACTCACAGAAATAGAGAAGTTCAGGTTAGATTAGAAGTGTCTGCATGTAAATAATGCATAAGGAGAACTTTCTTCTAATGTTTTCTATCGTTTATTGAGTTAGTATGTTGAGACGGTGGATGTGAGAACTTGTTATGTTTGCACACAGATTCCTTCATCAGTCAAGGGAGGAGTTACTTATCATTGTTTGCTCCTCACATACGGGATAAGCAGCAGTCTGTTACTAACAAGATTCTATAACCAGGAATACGTCCAGTATTTCTATTCCAATTATGATGTTGTCTTTTTGTTTGCCCCCATAATTAAATACCTGAGTAGAGTAGCTAAGCAGAACATTAGAGAGCTAGTGAGAAGATTCTTTGAGCCTACATTAATCTTTGGCACTACCTATGTGCACAGGAATAATCTGACATGCTTGCTTACACCAATTAAAAAGAGCTTCTTAGATCAGACAGGTGACAGGAGAAAGGCAATAAAGGAGAAGTTAGAAAAAGGATTAGAGAAAAGGACTTTTAGAAAGGATTACGCATTTAGTGAAATAAAAACACAAGGGAGATTAGCTTTAGATGTGCAAGATGTTGGGAAGCTTTGCATATATAAGTCTAAATCTAGTACTGATACTTTGTGGAAACAAGTGAATGTAAACGTATATTAGTTTCAGAGTAAATGGACATTTATGTTCAATAGACAGGATCCAGCGATTCCTGGAATTTATTATGTTTGTGGGCCTAATGCCTTTTACCGTCTTCCAAGCGGATGTTATGGCACATGTTATTTGGGGATAGTTTTCCCAAAGATATTTCAACTTGATGACTTGAAAAGACTACCAAAAGTGACTGAGTTCCATCATAACAAACAAAAGAGAGAGCCTCCTTCTGGTGTAGTGGGAGATATATTTGGAGCAATGATTTCTTCAGTAGGAGTTGTTCTGAATTCAATAAAGATTCAAAAGTTGTCTACTATTGAGGATAAAATGCTGGCATTTTTGTCAGGAGCAATGATCCTAATGGATACAGAAAAGGCTGCAGTGAGGTCTATGACTCTTCAGAACCACCTTGTGTTGGACATTCTTTTAGCAAAAGATGGCAGAGTTTGCAAAATGCTGAATTCAAAGCATTTTTGTTCATATATTCCTAATAATAGTAAAGAAATGAGAAGCTTACTTACTAATCGGACTAATAATAGTGCTGATTTGAAAGAGCGGAAAGAGCCAGGTGTTTGGGAGAAAGTTGGCAAAGGATTTGCTTCTATGGGAAACTGGCTCAGCAACATTGGGAAAGGAATAACATTGAAAATAATACAATGAATATTGATTATTGTGATTTGCAGAATTGGAGCATGGGGAATATGTAGATTGTATCATATGATTAGATAAAAAAAAAATTAAAATGATCAGAGGAGGGAAGAAATGAGAAGATAAAATTTGTTTAGGGAAAACTCAAAGAGGGAACAAAGATTGAAAGGGATAGAGATGACAAATTTTAACTGAAGCAAAAATGTGTGTGGGAAAATTTAAGTGTGATGACATATTTAGTCATCGGAGGAGGGATTGTTAGTGCTGAAAATTTACTTATGAATAATTCATGTATTCTGAATGTGAAATCTCCATAGAAAATGAGTTAACATAGAAAATAATATACACATTTGAAAATGTACCTACATGAGTGACCAACAATAATCACGAGGTGTACTTATTAATAGCTTATTAATGTAAAATGTAGGGTTCATGTTTGGATTAATGCAGTAGTATATCTTATTAATGGTTATGTATTATGTATTTGCTTTATTAATCTTAGGTCTTAATTTAGCGAGGTCTTAGGCCTAGCTGCACGGCCTCATGTTAAGCTGCATTACTTAGACGAATCATAAAATGGCTGCTTGGACAACTAAATTGTAATTTTCCATTGAGTTGACCAAATGCTAGTAACTGAAATTATTTTCCATGAGAACTGCTTGGTAGAAAATGTTGTAGTAGCTATAGATACTTTGTATAACTTAGTGTGTGTAAAGCGAGGTTCCCAGGAGTGGACAATGGAAGCACTGACTGGAGCATAAGCTGATACAATTTTGTTGCCTGACAAGCACAACGGCAGGAACAGGAGAAGAGGAGCCAATCATCGACATGTGAACAATGGTTTAGAGAATTTTTAGATTTGAGGTTCTACTTTCATTGGACTAAATGTAAACGTCCAATTCTTTGACCAACAGCAACGTGGGAAGAAGTTTTAGGGGATCTAAATTAGCCAGAATGCACAGGGAGGAGAGAAGACATTCTGCATTTTTCCTTGTCTGTCCCAAACTTTGGCTCATATTTATACCTTGTATGCGCTGCATTAGCATCATTTATTTTTACGCTAATTCAGGGCAAAATGATCTCCATATTTATATTCTGACGCTAGACCAGTCTAGCATCAAAATATTGGATTTAAATAATTTTTTAGATGCGTGAAACTTCGTTGCATCAAAAAATTACTCTAAGCCCCTAGCACCATATTTATCCACCCTGGCAAAAAAGACGCACGGGTAGTAGGCTGACCCAAAAAATGACGTTAATGCCGATTTGTATCAAATTTTAGTGCCTGGGTCAGACCAGGCGATAAAATGAGGCAAACACATCACTACTTAAGGAAAACACACAGAAGCAACATCGCAAACCCACAGGAGAAGATGGAAGTGCTACTGCACCAGTTTGCGAGATGATGCAGAGGACAGCAACAACCACATCAACCACCACCACAATGCGGCCCACAAAGGCAACGCAGAAGGCAGAGGGAGGTATTCAGAAACAGGACATGGCCTCAGGGAACAAGGCATCGTAAGGACATACAGACTCAACCAGCAAGCCATACTTCACCTACTGCACCACATTGAGCCTCAAATCACAGCCAGACTGCAGACCCCACACAACATACCACCAGTGACAAAGCTGCTAGCTGTCCTGCATATGCTGGCAAGTGGCTCATTTCAAACAACGGGTGCCCTGTTTGTTGGTGTGCCACAGCGTCATTCTCTGCGTTCCTGGCAAAGGTGTTAGATGCAATAATCTCCCTGACACCCTGCCCATCAGCTTCCCCAACACCCAGCAAAACCAGCAAGAGATAAAACAGGAGTTCTATCAATTTAATGGCTTCCAGCATGTGCTTGGTGCAATTGACTGCAACCCATGTCCGACTTGTGCTACCTCTGCTACCTTGTGCTACCACTCCTGGGAGTGTGCATGATGCCTACATATTCCGGCACAGCAAGATCAACAAACACTTTCAGGATGGGCAATATGGAAATGAACTACTTGTTGGTAAGTCAACAAACCTCACAATATACATACAACACACCAACCCTGTAGGACACACAAGACACACACCACTACAAAAACACATAGCCAGGGTAACACAGATGTGCAGCTAACATCACATATGCACCATGCTGCTGTACAGCACAATCAGTGCACAGCACAAACACATACACCCACATGTACTTAATACACCCACAACTTGACAGGCACACCACGTGAAGTACAGTTGCAGATATTTACCCTTTGCCAACAGTAGAAATACACAAACCACTACAAATGCCCACAGGTTGACTACTATGTACTCTTCACACAAAGTACACCAAACAAAGAATATCACAGCAATGTAAATTGTATACACAATACTCATGTTACATAAGTCTCAAATAGGCACAGATCCCTCAAATCATGCCGTGCAAGTCACTGCCAGAACAAACATCAAATGCCAGACAACTGCTGCCAATACCAACTACATCTCATCAACACATACCTTACTTACCTGTAGTGTGCATAAACATCTGCATGACGCATTGGCTCACACACATAGGAAAACAAAATTAATGCCCATTACATACCATGTGCCAGATTTGTGAGAAGTGGTACCACACCTACTGTGGTGCCACTTCACTTGCACCACTTACTGACCCAAAACACCATAATGTCTGTACCACAAACAATAAATGGCCCACCATGGGACAGAGTCACTGTTAGACAGTGCAGATCATGGATGCCATAGTGGGACCCTGTAGGAGTATAGAGGACATCACTGACCTTATGTGCACTGTGCCAAGGGACACATTTGCTAAGTAGCTGATCATCATCCCATAGCCTGCACTGTGCATGTGTTGATAGTACAAATGCTGAATCATGTTATGGAAGATAGGAGAGACACTGGTAGTAATGTTAATCATCCTGAAACAATGGGATACACACTCTTGGACACCTGACTGCTGACACAAACATCAGCTGCCACTCAGGATCACTAAGGGACTTATGTAAGAGCCTCCAGTGCAATTGAAATGGCCAGCACTCTATGTACAAGTTTGTGGATGACCACTCTTATGTGACTTGAAGTCACATTGGAAATCGACCGCCCTCCCATGCAGCACTTTACGTGGAAGGGGCATGCAATGTGTTTTGCTGCAGGTCTGTCACCACAAGATACATAGCATGATGATGTTGACTTAGATGCAGGTATCACCTAAAACCTGAGGCAGTGCCAACATCAAACACCACCCCAGGGGTGCCGTTTACAGGTTGTAATAAGGAAATAGACTGTGATTTGAACTCATATGAATGTGCCAACCAATGCATGCTGCTGCACACACAGAAAGAGCCAATTGTCCATCAAAGCAGCATGTGGATAGGGAGGTGTGCCTTCCTGCACAGACACATCCACCTCCACAGGCTAGCTTGCCAAGCACCCTGGTGCACGGTTGGTAGTGTCGGTGCACGGATGCATACAAGCCACTGGCGCAGGGGACAACAAAGGGTTGCCAAGTAACACGTCACACACAGTCCATTCCTGCTTAGTCACAATATTGCAGCACAGTGCTGCCAATGTTGGAGCTGTGTTGTGTACCGTCACTTACTTATTTAAATGGGCCTAAGTGTTGCACTTATCTGTAATGACACATGCCAAAATGGCTGGAATGTCCAGGCTCTGTAGTGCTAACATCTGACCACATTGAATTGTGAGGATGTGTGAAGTATCCTCTAGTGATAGCACACTGATATAAAGGTGCACAACACAACACATTGTACATACATAAGGACCATTAGTTAGGTTAACAAATTATATGCCCCAGGTCCTTGAGCCAATACTCAAGATGGTCATGTCCAACAACACAGTGCTAATAAAACTTTCCCTAAGGCCAGGACCTCACACCATACCACAAAAACATATGAGTCACAACCACCTCAAAATTACAACTGCCATGCTACATGACGAGCCTTAACAACAACTTACTCCTATTATCTTTTGAAGCGGATCAAAGTTACAGCATACGACCATGGATTATGACCCCATTTGCAAGCCCAAGTACAGCAGCAGAGCGTGCATACAATGAGAAACATCGTCAGACACTACCGTGGAGAGGACATTTGCCATACTGAAGTCAAGAGTCAGGTGCCTGGACATAACAGGAGGCAGCCTCCTATATGCCCCACACATTGTCTGCAAAATCATCATGATATGTGCTATTCTGCACAACATATGTGTGCAGATGAACGTCTCTGTGTATGATCAGGTTGATGACCTGCCTGAGAAGGAGGAGGAAGTGGTATAGAAATGGAGGGGGAACAGCACAACACAGCTGCTGGGATTCGCCGCAGACAGGAAATAGTTGAAAACTCTTTCAATTAAGAACCACTTAAGTCACCTTATCAATTTTGTAAATACATACTTCACTTATACAACCAATCCTGCTTTGGTCTCTTCAATTTCCAGGACATATACCATAGGATTGTGAGTCTAACCTCAGGGAGCATGTTATAAATACAAATCTGACAAGTACTGTTGCAACATGATATACGATGTGTAAAATTGTAGTGCCACCATCACAAACATCACTAATAGCCTCTTCATTGGTATGTGACAACTGAAGGACACAATCTATGGACCACAACATATCTTGTACAACCATGTTGCCAACTTGTTCATCAATGGCTCATCACACACAACTAGATCATGTCCAAATAGGAAGTATGCAAGGGGCCTACACATGAGGTAGTGGATGACCAAAATTGGAAAGTTAGTCATGTTGGAACAGAACACTGTCACAACCCAGTGTGTGAGTTGCAAAGGCTGCATGGAACATGTGTGACAATGGGGGGACATAATTGGTAACGATCGTCATCATGATTTGCCCAGTTATAAAAACCAATGGAAGAAGTTGGGCCTGCACAGTACATCCATGGTTATCTGTCCTGCCACTGCCATTGGGCCCAATCCTGACACAGGGTACGCATGACCTCACACATTGCATGGACACGTCTGTGGAATGCACTTCAATATGGATGAGAACATATGCAGCTACGGCTGCAGGTCTACCACACAAAACCAACAACCATTGCTAAATGCAATGAGTTTAATCAAACATTTGTGGTCAAAACATAATCTGGGTGGAATGTAGGCAGAGTGTGTCATACACAGTATGTACCAAAGATGCACGCATGTCAGACAAATGTGTAGGCCATACACTGGTCACCATAAACTCCAAATCTACATATGGAGACAGTTGGTGGGTAACATTTCCTAGGGAGCATTGGTTCAGCCATCATCAGCAATGCTTGAGCTGTGTATGTCATCTTAAATATTATGCTCCGTATGACAACATCACACATCACATATGAAAACACAATTCATAATCACAAACCAGAACTATTACATTGTACTGACTGCCATACATATGTGGGTACACTGTTGTCACACATGCATACATATGCACGATGTGCACTTACTTGCATGTGCTGTTGACTCTGTAACACACACATCGATGTAACAGACCAATCACACCCTCATCACATTGTTGCATGGACTACCACATGTGACCATACACAATATGCCAGACTGCAGCACAGCCTATGTCATTTGTATGTTGATACAGGGTGCATCTAAAGACAATGGAACAAAAACATGCAATCAGGAATTGAGTCAAAAACATGTACACAAATTTGTCTAAAACATCCGCAAACGCAAAGAATATGACACCTGGGCCCTTAGCATGAATTCCACCTTCGCACTCTTCTCAATGATGATTTTCTGTGAATTTGACGCATAACGGTAATGCATCAATAAAAACGATGCATGTGCGTCATGCTTCTAAAATACCCACGCAAATGTCAAATGCGTCATATAAATACATGCATAACTGAAAACATGACACACAGGGACAGGAAGTGATGTAATAGGAAATCCTGTTCACAAGCATGGTAAAGTGGGTGTACTTTCACTTGCCTCTTTTGACTGTGTGGTTGTGTTCTGGAGTTCGTGGTTGTAATTTCCTTGTGTATTGTATCTTGTGGTGTCCCTCCTGTCGGGTTTTGTTAAATATTGTCTGTATTTTGTCCCTGTGTTTGTAAATTTGTGTGTTTTTGTCCATATTTGTATTTGTACTGTAGCTGTCTGGGCTAGTTGTTAAGTTGGGATAGTTGGGATTACTTACTGGGCTTAAGTTTCCATTATTTTCTTTTTTTCTAAGTATTTGTGGTCAACCTTTCGAGTTATAGCATGTCTGGTAGGTGGGAGGTTGACCAGGATGGGAGAGGAAGAGTTGGGTGGCTTTGTGTGGCTGGTGTCCCAGTACCTGCCGATGATGTTGGAGATGGGGGGATGGGTCATACAGGGCTACCGGACCGAGACGAGGCGGCTGCGATGGGGCAAGGTGCTCTACCACCTGATGAGGGTCTATAAGAGCACCAGGAATGAGCACCAGCTGAAGCATCTGGGCAGATCTGGTGGCCAGGGAGCAGGATCTGCTCGATCATCTTGTTGTCGAAATCGGTGGCCCTGTTGTTGAGTCTCCCATTGGCCAGCTATTCACTGTTCACCACTCTTGAATGACAGTAGCAGATGTGTTCGAGTGCTGCATGCAATGCTTGTGGACCAGTTGCATGCAACCAGAATGAAGTGTAACTGCACCAGTCTAGACATGGAGTTCACATGTCTTACCATTATACCAATGCAGGTCAGATGTCTGGTGCACAACCATCACTAAGTCACACATTTCAGGGGCCATGGCGACACCTGTGCCCCAGCATAGAGTCATGTATGATATGCCAAGACACCGCCAGCCTACCATATTTACCTGCATTGTGTCAACAAAGTAGGGCAATGCATGTATAGTGCTACTTTGTGATCATTTCACACACATGATCCCTGCTCCTGCCATTATGTCAGCATTATGGCTGACATAATACCCTTAGGGGGCAATGTAAATGGGGCATTTGATACCATCAGACAACTTTGCCACATCAGTCATGGATTACTCAACGCATGATCATTGCAGACTTATAAGTGAGCTGCATGTCCATCACAAAGCGCCTCTGGGTGTCTTGCAGGACAAGCTTGAGTACATGAGTCAATTGTCTTGCAAAGCACCAGGGTAGTGTCATGTATTTGTCACACAACTCCTCCTTATATCATGGAATTCCATCTTCTATAGATTGCCCACATTTGGTTGTTGCAAGGTATAGCATTACATGAGTCTCTGGCCCAGTGTAAGTGTTCACATGTGTGGCTCTCACTCACCTGAGTGTCGGTTTCATCGTGTGTTTGTAGTGGTGTGTTTGTTGCACTGTTTCACACTAGGATAACTAGATCACTCCTCTAAAATAGTACACACTGAAATTTTTTGTCCACTGTTAGTGACAGTGATATGACACTAAGCATGGTTTTTCATTCATATCTTACAGGTGGACCTGCCCCCTACACAATTGGCAAAGTGGTGTGATTTGAGGACCCAGATCTGTCCAGTAAGTGTGATAATGTGCATCTTGTGAAGTAATCCAGGGTTTGGTGTGAGTGAGTCATGTGTGTTGTACATAATGCTAGATGTGATAAGCTGTCAAATGATCAGATATCAAAGTAGGCTTGATGGTGACTTTGTGTCCCATTGACATTGTGTCCCATTGAAAGGTTCCCCATGCACCACCAGAGGGTTATATCTTGTGAAGCACATGGTGCTCAATGGGCAGCATCATGTAAACAAGGTGATAACAAGCCACATGTAGGGCCATATGTGATTAAGAAGTGCAATGCTGTGAGAATATTGGCAGTGGGGCACGCCGTCATTCTCACAACACAGGGATGCACCTTTTTTAACCCAATTTGGTGAATCCCTGTATTGTCATGAATATAGAGGACTGGGCTGGCAATTGTCCTCCAGTATGGCGCTCTGTATTTTGCACTCCATGTACGTAGCACTAATGTGGAATGTAATTAGCATGCATGCAGGTCAAAGCCAAATGTGTGCTGCTATGGAAATGGGTGTGTAAGGAGTAGTTTTGTCAGATCAGCTATTGAAGGGTGTCTACACCTGGACACATGAATGTAGATGTGATCAATCTATGGATACCAGCTTCCTAGTTGTCTGCCCTCCTAACATAAGGTCCACTCCCTGACTCCATGAATGAGTGGGCATGCCTTGGTGGATGACCAGGACAGTTGAGATTATGGATTGCACGGCCATCCCCCTTAGGCGCAGGGGGAGAGAAATACCAAATTTGTAGGTGGATGTGATACTCACAGTGTAGGTGACAGTCATATTGATCAGGATTGCATGTGTACCTATCAGCACTGACCCCTTATGGTTGCCAACAGCATACCATCCTCCCACTAACATGTTCAAGTTACTGGTGCTGTATGGTTGAAAATTGACACAGATGATGAGGAAGTTTGGGCCTGATCTATGTGAAGTCTACACTGCCTTTGCATCATTACATATTACTCAAAAGCAATGAACACTTAATTTGGTTTAGTTGATAATCTTTTTGTGGTTCGCTTTGGTGTCAGAGAAATGATGTTAAGGCAATGTTGTCATTGCATTTGTTAGGGCCATTGTCTTTTCCGGAATGTGAGTTGGTGTGCATGTGTAATTAGATGTGGAGTGTAAGCCAATAATCTGTACATACTCCACACAATGCTGACACTGATGCTTGTCTGTCTCAATTTGACAGCTGCCAACATGAGCAATGAGGAACTTCGTGCATTCCAAAAAAGGGCAGTCCGCTCCCGACATATCCTGGTAGTGGAATCTGGGTTCAACTGGAGAATGGTGGGCATTCACACAATAGGCCCCCACACTGGCCACACAGAGGAAACCTAGCTCCACAGCAGTGCTGGGGGGCACATCTGCCACCACAACAGCCACAACTGCAATAGCTTCAACCTTGGTGCATCAGACCACACCACCTGCTGCCATGGACCCAAAAATGCTGCAGGATCTGCAGAGGAATGTCACACTAGTATTGAAAAGGTTGGACAGTTTGGAGGTGGCAGTCACTACTAAGAGACTTAAGTACATAAGGAAAACCCTGAAGAAGGCAAAGCTATGATTGTCTTTGGAACTCTCACCTCCCAGTTCTGTCCCCTCCCTCCTCATTTGTATTCATGTTTTATAGTGGATTTTAGGGAGTTAGTCTTAGGTTTGAGTAGCTTTGTAGTGTAGTGTAGTGAGGATAAGTGGGTTTGGGGGGTGGGTTTTCTACTTTTTACATGTTACTTTGTGGGTGATTGGTCATGTTGGGGTATATATGTGTTAAAAAAAACAAAAATATATCTATTTGTTTAGATATAGTTAGTATATGTGTAGTGTTGTATATATTGTCCTATATGTGTCTCGTAACATAAGGGGGGGCAATGTTTAGAGTGTGTTGTTAAATGTGTTAAGTAAGTTTAGCATAGGGCAGTTAGGTTTAGGTGTTGGTTAACTATAGTGAGAATAGGTTAGTTTAGGTTAGGATAGGTTTTCTTGATTTTTGTTAGTTTAGTTCCATTGTAAATAAACATTGGGTACTCCTTCACTTTTGTGTCATATGCTTGTGTCTTAGGGTCTTCCCATGAGTGCACAATGAAAATTGTGCATTAGCCTAAGGATTCTGTCCTGCCTCCAAATCCCTCTCTTGACATGTTCATCACCTGTTTACAAATGAGCTGTCACATTGTCAGCAACAATATATCTACTTGTCTATGCATCTGCCATCCAGTGTACCTACCACTCAAGGTGACTATGTTTACTTTGTATTGGATAGGTAGGTGTGGTAATTCAGCTGTCAGTTTTAGTGTCCTGTGAGGAATGTTGGGCACTGTGGCACATCTGACAACAACCTAAATGTATTATCTATCCAGCAAAACTGACCAGTGGCAATTACAGATGAGGTTAAGTAACTCTGTTTCACATCAATCTGTTCCACTGTAAGTCCCAGCTGACGATATTGCCTGAGAACTGTTTCACAGCCATTCCTGTTGTATGTAGTGGATGAAGCATACATGTGTTCTAAATTTTTGACATACCCAGTGAATTGCTTGCAGGGGATGAGACCGCATGATCGTTTATCATGTAGGAACCTTGTGCATAGATATGTGCCCCCATATTCCTGCACTCTTGCACTGACACTCTGTGACTAAAGACATGATTACACACATCACAATTCCTAAGTGTAGTAGATGTGTCACAATACACAAAGACATGCTGATTGTGTAGGAGGTGTTTATTCACAAGTGTGGCAGTCTAATATTTACAATGTTCAGGTCTGTGATCCAATTAGTGAAATCCATACAATTGTGACACAACACAAGTCCAGGGTTAAGGGACATGTCTTGGGACATGCTTAGGTGAAGTGTTGTTAAGTGCGGAGGAACATGATTTGCCAATTTGTAGGTGAGAGACAATGACAGTGTCAAGGCCCAATTCCTCGGGATCTGTGCGTTGCTGATTAGAGGCCCACCTCAAGGCAGCACCAAGTCAGTGGTTTTAAAATAACACTGATAGTTGGAGAGGCCAGGCAGGGGGAGGGTGATTAGGGTAGGAACAGCTTAGAGGGAGATCTGAAAAGGAAAAAGGTTAGAAACAGGAATAGATATTAAGAACATTAATCATTAATCAAGCATGTCCTGATATTGTACATTGTATTCTTTCTTTCTAAGAAATATTCTCAAAGTGACGCACATTCACAAGATTGGCACTCCAGACCAAAAACCAAAACCAGAGAGCATATGCCAGTAGCTCAAATTAGAACTCAATGAGAAGCAACTTTTCAATATTCAAATTTGCCACAACAAACAATCGTATGCCAGAAGCTCAAAGTGTTATTCAATGAGAATAGGCTTCCATAAATAGAATGTTCATCAAAAACGAGCATATGTTAGGAGCTCAAAATATAACTTAAAAGGAATTCACTTTCATAATTAAATGTTCACCAATAAACATAAAATGTCACATACAATCTCTATATCAGTAAAATATCAATGTTCTGTCTGTGACCTTCTCAGCAAGATTGTTAAAATTTTACACAGTATCGAAAGAATCCTTCAGAACACGCTACTGTTGTTAAATACACAAAACAGTCACGTGAATCAGTTAGAATGTTTGAAGAAACAAAGTAGCAGTTGCATTCATAAAAGCATCGCTTAGAAATACACTTTCAAAACTCAGAAGCGAGCGAACGTTCAATTTTCTGTTTAACTTGAACATGAGAACGCTGTAGCCTGAGTTATTTGTTAAAATAAACACCGGCGGGGAAAGAACCCAGTTGGAATGGGCTTACCAAAAGCGAGTACGACCACTTGCTTGTTTTCAGATTCCTTGGACTGGAAGACTCCAGGGACCAACCGCTCGAGGACTGGATTCCAGGATAGTGAGCACTGGAACTTGGGTGTGGCTGGCTTTTATAGAGAAGCCACACCCTAAAGATGGCTGCTCCTGAAGATTGCTGGGACATGAAGTCCTAGTGATGCAATGTGTGCTGAATGGGGGCAATGAGGCCACCATTTAGCACTACCTCTAGACAGATGAATCTTGCCGCATATAAGACGGTTGGAAAGCGGATTGAGACCGCGCCAACTGCGCAAACACTTAACAGAATGGGGTTTCTTCCAAATTCTGACAGACAGTCCATAGCAGACAGGTCAACAGTGTGTCTTTGAAGAGTGCACATATACAACTGTGCTAACACTGGCATAATTTCAAGCACAGGACAAAGGAAAACACTGGCCATGTGGCTTAGGCTGGTGCTACTGGGAACTCTTACAGGTGAAGATGATCTGTCCCACATCTTCATCCTCTGATGTGTGTGGTGCCTCCTCTGCCCTTGATGGTGGTGGTGGGGAGGCAGATGGGACTCCCAATTCCAGGCAGCTGCCATCTGTGGAACAGCATATGGCATCACTGCAGGAAGGAGGAACTGCTGATTTTTGAGGATAGCAGCAACATCCCTGTGGTAGGCAGCAATGACTGCCCTGAGGGAGGCCACTTCCCTGTGCATGGAGTCCAGCTTGTTCTCAGTCACGCTGCTGCCAGTTTGGCAGGGCAGTTGTTGTGGCCTCTTCCTCATGGGAGAAGCTATGTCCCTTAGACATTGCTGGACTCCATGCATTGGGGAGTGTGTGCCTCGTTTGGCTGCATTCTGTTCATTGGCCGTAACAAGGCATGTGCGCATACCCTCTAGGCTGGCTGCCATAGTCTGCATCCCCACCCGCACCTCCTTGGCCAGCTCCCGCTGAACTCCTACCACTGTCCCCTCACAGCTGGCCCTCAGCTGTGTCGGAGCTGGCAGGTCATACTATTGGGGTTTTGGGTGAGGCATCTGGGATGGCTGCTGCATTATTACTTCTCCTTGCGACTGGAGATGGTGTCTGGAGGGATACGAGGACTTCTTGGAGGGTCTCTTGGCTGATGGTCTTCAAGTGGTTATCCAGGTCATCGGGGTACTCCAGGACAGGCAGATCAGCAGGAGAGCCATCATCCTCCATAATGAGATTGTGTAAAATCAATCTTTCTGTGCTGGGGCAGTTGATATGTCACGTCACTAACTTGCTATTGGAGGTTCATTATTATCTTAGTTCCCAAACACTGTTCCTGTACATCATGGTTGCAGTCTATCAGTCTTTTGCCCCATGAGGGAAGCTCATGTGGGGCAATTAGCTGTGTCATATCTACTAGGTGTGAAGAATATCCTTTCTGTGACTTGACACCATCTTATCATTGTCAACCCTCCCTATGCATCCATTTGCATGGTGAGGCCTTGCAATGGGTGTTGCAGTGCTCAAGCCACAGCACCATACATGTCAATATGCCGCTGTCCCAGTCTTACATGTTTCACTTACACCCATGCGGTAGTGTAACCTTGTACCACTCTAGTGTTGGCATTGCCAGGACACTATGCTCTTGCTACCGTTGATCTCATGTTGATGTATGTATGTGTATGTGTGCTACATTGCACAGCACACTTGGACCTGGCAGAATTCAATTTCATCTTCTGTCTGTGAAGGTAGGTGTGCCTCCCTACAAACCTCGCACCTCCCCCTCAATGCAGCCATCCTTGCATCATGATACATGAGATGCAGCATTATGGCAGTGCAGCTAATTTGACAAAGGCACAAGGGTAGACCCAGGGATGGCCAGCATGGGTATAATATTTTTGCTGTGTACATTATTGTATATGTGACAGTGTCTGATGGTAAATGAGTTTATGGACATAGACAGTCAACTGAAGTTGAACTTAGGTCAGGGCCGCAAACTAGTTTGATGGTGATTCTGCAGGTAGTCATACTGGCCCCTCATTTCAAGTGCAGCAGTCCTATGACCACCTTTCTGCCGTTGTCTATATAACCATCCCCAACAGCGCAGGTGGTAGTGGCAACTGTTGCAATGAAGAATGCCCAATGGGCCAATGGCCTGGCACTGACAGTTTCCAGCATCTTACAGACTGGCAATGACACCTGTCTTGTGACACCAGACCAGTATTATGTTTAACTCTACACTCCATGTCTGTTCCCGTATTTCCACCAGCCTTTGCATGGCAGTGAAACCCCCATGCAAAGGTTAGTGGTGATGTGCCCCTGGGTGCCCCTGTACAGCCCAGGTACCTGGCATGGGCAGTGCAGGGAGTCCCATGCCCTGCCCCTTTGCCCTTTCCACTGCCTGATTTGCAGGGCTAAGTGCAGCATGTCCCGTCACAACCAATGCACCTCAAGACTGGCACTGACTCTATTTGATCCACCAACAATGTTGTGCTAAGTGCAGCACAGAGCTACCATGAGCACACAAATTTCCACACGCCATCCCAACATGTGACTAATCATGCCATCCACAAAGGGTACACTGCACTGGCAGTCTTACCAACACCAGAATTACCCATGCACCATCCCCCGCCCATCAATGTGGAATTATACACCATTATGTTCACAGTCATACCACATGTGTTGTATGTGTGTGTTTATTTCCCCATTCCTATGTGTCTCACATGGTTGTGTCAGAGTAGGTGAGGATTCAGCCTGTAACTGTTGTGGCCTACAGTTTGCTATCTGTGGTACATATTTTCTGTAGTGGCACATTTCTGATCAGCATCAAGATGTGTGGTTCCACACAACACCAGTTTAGTTGATCTGGGTGGTGGCATGTTTCCAGTGATACAGGATCCCCCTACTATTCCCACAGTGCCTGCTCAGATTATTGTTCCCTGCACCCAGGGGGCACCCTCACTGCATGATGGAGTGGTGGCTGCCTTATGTGAATGTGTTGTCAATGTGCGGGTGGTGGTCCTACCGGCACATGTCTGGGACAGTTGCGATGAATTGCGTGCTGTAAGATGCAGCACACATGTGTTTGGGCAAGAAGTCAAGGCAGTTGCAAAGTGTTACTGCAAGGGACACCACCATGATGTGACTCCGGGTATGGCATTGACTGACTACCTAGTCTCTAAAGTCTTGGCCATGTTGGAAGGGTTAATTTGACTATGTGCAAGGGATGTTGTGATAACACAACCAGAGGCACAGTCATTATACATGCCTTCCATCCCATGTGTTGCATATGTAGATGTAGGTATTTAGGCCTGGTGATTTACATATGTCTAGGTTGTGTATGTGTTATGGTGCATGGCACTACCAAGGTGTAGGTACATGTGTAGCTTGTGTCAGCATGGTGCAACTCGCTTAATGTGCAATGTGTTCTTCTGCGCTCCTTGGACATGCATTGAGTGAGTCCTTTGTGCCTCCCCCTTCTAGCACTTGACAAATTGACATTAATTTCCCCCTTGCAACTTACTCTGCATTTGTGGTGTTTCCTGGTAGTCTGCGCTGTCCTCTCCTGCAATTCCAGTGACAAGTACCTCTGGGATGATCGCTGCAACCATCTTCTCCATCTCGTCCAAGTCCTCCTGTGGTGCTGGACTACCACATTTTTTTGTCCTTCTCTAACAATCATGCCAGCGTTTCTTGAACTCTGTTACGGTTCTCCTCACTTCTGCCACACTGTTAATCTTGTCTACTATCTGCTGCCAAATTGCCTCTCTCCTGCCAATTGCCAATTTTGAGGAGATGAAGAGTTGATGTTGATGCTCCATCACCTCTCTCACCAGTATTTCATGCTCCTCTGTACTGAAACAACACTTTCTCTTTTTCTTCTCCCTCCCCTGGGTCTTGTCTGGGTCCTCCTGGCTGGTTCCTGGCTTATTGGAGTCCCCCTGGGGTTTCTCCTGGCTTTCTGGCTCCATTTTGCCTCTCATTTGCACTGTTTTCTCCATTAGCGTCTGTATTTGACGCTAATGCAGGTAAAAATGGTGCATTTCCGTTTTGCGACATGTTTATGTGTTGTACAATGGATTAGAATCATTTTTCTGGCATTAAGGTTATTTTGCCTAAAGAAAAGTAGCAATGGTTAATGTTTTAAAATTTGACTCTAACCTATTTTTAGCACCACCCAGCGTCATAGTATAAATATGACGCCCGGGTGGAGTTAAAAAATGGCACTAGTCAGCACTAAAACTTTTGACACAAAACTGTGTTAGCGCAGTTTTGTGTAAAAAAGTATCAATCTGGGCCTTTGTTGCTTAGAAGCAACATTCTATTATGTCTGTTCTTGAGACATTTCTATCTTGAACTCTATTGCTGAATTCCGATGCTTTGCTGAACGAACAGACGCCCAATTGATTAAGACTGTTACTGCTTGCTGAACCATACAGAGGCAAGGTATAAGACGATGTTACTGATTGTTATGTCTATTTGCTTTTGTCCTTAGGTACCAACTGCTAATTGTGATAGAGCCATAGTTAGGTGTTTTCCAAATTTGTGTTGTCTAAATTGTTTTGCATGGAACCCAAACATGCTATTCTAATGAGAAGGTTAGTTAGGACACTCACTGATGATGCTTGCTAAATATTAACAACAGTTGATGTCTTTTCTTTGCTAAAATGAATGTATGCCATTTCTATTGTGCAGTTATTCTTGTTATTAATTTGTACGGTAACTTTAGAATGTGTAGTGATTCATGCTTTGATTAAATTGAGAATCTTTAGAAGATTTGGTCTACCAGTGTTGTTTCTGTATGCTTATCATTTGATTTTGAGATTAAGTTACGTGATATTAGCATTGTCAATATAGGGAAATAAACATTCTAACTTTTACATAATGGTGTGGTTATTCATGGCCAAGGGGTCATGGTGCATGGAAATTACTGACTCTCAAGATTATTGATGTTATCAATTGATATTGCTATTGTTTTGTTCTGGAACTGAGTTTATGGTGGGAACTACTCTAAGTGCAGTCAAAAGGTCCACCGAACCGCTAACACGTCCCCTTGTAAACTAATGATAAATAACCAAATAAGGTCTGACGAGGCCATAGAATTGACCCACCTGGACTGTGATTCACAAAGGTTTTAAGAAAACGTTTTTACTTTTCCCTTTACTTTACCGTAAGGTGACGTCGCAGTAGGGGCAAAGATGTCCTTATGGTAAGGTATAGGGAACATTTTTAAAGTTAATTCAACTTGGAAGACATAATTAACATTATTTTTATCTTCAACATAATGTACATTAATTTGTATTTATTTATTTTAAATGTAGAATAAAGAAAACATGACAAAGCACTATTACCATAACTTGTAATTACATTTTGAAACAATTTAAATATTTTCAATTAAATTATAATTCACTCAGTTTTAAACTAACAAACAAATTAAAGTAAAGAGAAAATATATTTTTATTATGCATTAATTATTACATTTCTTGTAGATAAATAATTACAAGTAATTTAGCCATATTTTATGAAAATGTAATCATATATCCATTTTTAAATTTGAACACAGTTGTTAGAATAGTTTATTTATTTATATTTGTAGCTATTTTAAATAATTTAATTTAACATTATTTCTTATGGGGTTAATGTGAGAAAACAGGGCTGATTGCAGAGGCCCCATAACTTTTTGCCCCCATTTTCCTCTTTTTGCTGGTGTTTTCCTGACTTTGATGGTGCCCTGGGTACTGCTAACCAGTCCCAGGGCCTGTGCTCTGTGTAAAATGGATATGCACATTAGGCTAATTATAATTGGCTAAGTTAACCTACCTATAAGTCCCTAGTATATGGTAGGGCATGTAGGTTTAGGGACCACAGCATAGGCGGTGCACACCTAGGTGCATTGCTGAGGTGCCCAGTGTCATTTTAAAAGCAAGCCTGCCTTGCTGGCTGCTTTTAAATTAAAGTTATATGCAAATTCGACTTTGGAATTAAAGGTACTTCCAAAGTCTTAAACTACCTTATTTTTACATATAAGTCACCCCTAAGGTGTGTCCTATGTGCCCCTAGGGCTGGGTGCCATGTAACTATAAGCAGGGACTTTATAAAAATAGATTTATAAGCCCTGGTGAGGTAAAAACAGCCAAATTCGTTTTTCCCTCATTGAAGTAAATGGCCTTCATAGGCTAGAATGGGCAGACTTTATTTTAAATTTTAAAGTCTCCTTAAATGTTACATACCAAGAATTTGGTATCAAATTGATTGTTGTAATAAATCCCACAACTTCCAGTTGTTGGATTTAATATAACTTGTCCAGGTAAAAAGTTTAGACTTTACCTAAAAAGTTGCCAATTTCAGCTCTGCATTGTTTTTGCTGCTGTGCTCTGATTGGCCAGCCTGCAGCAGCTTCTGCCAGGCTGCCTTGATGAGGTGTGAAGTGGCCAGGCTTCACACAAATTAATGTGCTTGGGGGAGAGAATCTCCCCTCAGCAGATGGTGAGGCAGGAAGGGGGAGGGCTGCCAAACTGGTCTTCAAAGGCAGAGAAGGACATTTGCAGCACCCAGCAACACCCCCACATCCTGCAACCTCAGACAATTAGGTGCCCCCTTGATTAGATTAGGAGAGGGCAGGAGAGGTGTGTTTATGATTTTTAGCCACACCAGTGGGTGGGCTCAGCCAGATGTAACCTCCAAAAATCAGATTCATCCATGTTGGATTTTTAGAGACTGTTGCCTTCTGGGATGGATTTTTGCCACACTTCCCAGGAAGTGGTCATCACAGGGGGACGACCCTGTCCCTGATTGGAGAACCAGGGCCCCCCTGCTTTTCACCCAGGAGCAAGGATAAAACTGGCAGACCTGCACCCACGCCTCAGATCCCCACCAAATTTCAAGAAGAAAGAACTTAAGGAGAAGAAGGACTGCCCTGCTGGACCCCTGGCCTGCACCTGGAACCTGCACTCAGAAGGACTGCACCAGCTGCACACTTGGGCTTCACCACAAGAAGGACTTTGCCTGGCTTCAACTGGTTCAAGGAGGGACTCCCTGTTTGCTACAGGTGAAAAATTGCTAAACCAGAGTCCCCTGCACCAACTCCTGAAGAAAGCGACCAGCTGACCACTGTCCAGTGGCCAAAAAGGAGTTTGCGCCAGGTGCATTCTGGGAGTTGAAGTCCGCACCCCCCAAGGACCATCACAGAACTTCTGGACCCTTGGGGTGAGCTGTGGACCCCGATAGAACCTTAAAAGAACATCTGGGTGAAGCCCCAGAAGTTTGGAAAAGATTTGAGAATTTTTGGAAAAAAGCTCCAGAGAGGGACCGAACCGCCGCGGAAATTCTATCCGGCTTGCCTCAACCGCGACCCGGCCTGACTTCGTGGTTCGTCCCGGTAAAGAAAAACATCCAAAAAAGAGACTAAGTCCGAAGGTAAAAAGTTGACCGGGACCTCCCAGCCATCGTATCCGAGAAGGGCTCCATGGACGTCGGATCAAGATCCAGGTTTACCCCGGTCGAAGGATTTTCATCTCGAAAAAACGACTAAGTCCGAAGGTAAAAGTCTCCACCGAGGAAACCCACATCGCGTATCTGGACAAGGGCTCCAGGAGGTCGGATTCAACTGGCAGGTTCGTCCCGGTGAAGAAAAACTTCAAAATAAAGACTAAGTCAGAAGGTAACTTTTTAACCGAGGCCTCCCGCGACCTGTAGCCGAGCAGGGCTCTATCGCGGTTGGCCTGAAAGTTTGACTTTGCCCCGGTCGAGGTGCAACCAGATGACCCGATTGGCGCTTTTTGTTTCTCAGCACTAGAAAAGTAATAATTCTTAAAAAATTCATATCTCCGGTTCCCCTGAACCGATTTTAATCGTTTTTGTGTCATTTTAAAGATAAAAATATAAACTATTTTTATAAATTGGTTTTGGATTTTTAAACTGTTTCCTGTGTTTTATTTAATTACTGTTTTGTGATATTTGAATGCTTTACACTTTGTCTCCTAAGTTAAGCCTTGACGCTCGTTGCCAAGCTACCAAGGGTTGAGCTGGGATTAATTTACTGAGACCTAACTGTACCTATGTGGAGGTTAGTGGCTTGTTGCTAGGTGTAGGTACCTACCTGCCCTACCAATAACCCATTTTCCAACATAATTGGAAGCAGCAACGGGATCCTGTACTTGTGTTCAATATCACGTTACCGTTTTAGGTAAAACAAATTAAAAATCCTTTAAATTGTCCTAGTGCAAAAATTGTTTTTAATTTTTAATTTGGATTAATTTCAATTATTTAATTTTTGTAATTTTTCTAAATTCTTGTTTCCAATTTTTGCAAAAAGTTTTTGTTGACACAAAACTAGGGAACCATGGAGCTTGATCTGGCTAGCCTACCCACACTGACAGTAGTCCATCTTAGGGGGTTGTGTATTGAAAGAGGGTTGCCTGCAACCACTGATCTCAGGAAGCAAATCCTGATCACATCCCTGACAGCATGGGCTGAGGCCCAAGAGGTAGAGTCAGAAGAAGCTCCAGAGGAGGGAGAAAGAAGGGAGGATGCAAGCTCTAACCACTCAGGGGAGGGAAGGCATCTGAGCCCAAGTGAGGATGAGGAAGAACGGTCCTCAGTAAATACAGTCACTAGGGGCAGATCCAAAGCTAGTGGTGGGAAGGGGTCCTTTCAGGAGGAGAGAACCCATCCATCAGAGAAAGAGAGCTGGAGGCCCAGCTAGCATACATAGCTTTGGAAGCAGAGAAGCTGGCCCTAGAAAAGAAAAAGTGGGCATACAAAGAGAAAAGAGATGGAAGCAGCGATAAAGAAGCTGAGGTGTCCATGGGTGGGGGAGTTTGCCCCAGATTACCCAAGGGGGTGGTTCCTGCTTATGTAGAGGGGGATGACATAGATAAGTGACTGGGGGCCTTTGAGAGGGTCCTCCAGATGAGGAGAGTCAAGCCTCAATACTGGGGTTCACTTCTTTGGGAGTTAGTTCCCAACTCTGGGAGGGATAGGCTCCTAACCATGAGGGGGGAGGATGCAGACTCATACCCCAGTATGAAGAGTTGCTTGACTAAAAAGTTTGGTCTGACCCCAGAGCAATATAGAATGAAGTTCAGGGACACCCAGAAGGTCAGTACCCAGTCTTGGGTTGACTTTGTGGACATTTCACTAAAGGCACAAGAGGGCTGGATTATTGGTAACAAAGTAGATACTTATGAGGGGTTATACAATCTGATCATGAGAGAGCACATCTTGACCAATTGTACCCAAGAAAGGTTACGCCAGCATCTAGTGGACTCTAAGCAGACCAACCCTAGAGAGCTAGGGAAGGCAGCTGATGAGTGGTTAAGAACCAGGGTGGTTGTCAAGTCCCAGGGGGGAGACTCCAAGAAGGGGGGGACAGGTCCCCAAAAACCTAAGGAGGGAGGTGGTAAGCCCACCACAGAGACTCCCTCTGTACCCCAGAACCCTAAGAAGGAGGAGAGTAAATCCCACTCCCACTCTGACATGCAGAGACAGGGAGACCCAGGGTTAAAAAAACTCTTGGACAGTAGGGCTTGCTTTGACTGTCAGCAGACAGGTCACTTCAGAGGAGATGCAGCCTGTCCAAAGAAGGTGGTTAGCATTGGGCTGTCCAGTGTAGCCATAGAGGAGGATTCCTCAGATGATGAAGTCCTCCTAGCATTGAGCTGGGAGACAGGACCAGATGGTAAGCTGGTGATCCCTGAGGGTGGGAGTAGGCACTTCCACCACATTCAAGTGAATGGGATCCCTACCACTGGCCTGAGAGACACCTGTGCCAGTCACACTATAGTGAGTGACCGGTTAGTGACCCCAGACATGTATGTCCCAGGAAAGACAAAGAAAGTCAGGATAGCCACAGGGGAGGTCACCTCCAAACCTGTAGCCATAGTGCCCCTAGAGAGGGAGGGTATCCTTGACTGGATTAGGGTGGTAGTCAGTGCTGACCTTCCCCTAGATTGTATCCTGGGCAATGACCTCCCAGAGGTGAGTCTGGTCACAGATGGGGTGGTCGCCCAGGGCGCCCCCCCAACCCAAAGTCCTGGGGAGTCAGTCCCTACAGTTAGGAGACAGGGGTCCCCAAGAAAAGGAAAGAAGAAAAGGAAGGGTAGGCCACTCTTAAAGAGAGTTCCAGGGAGCCAAGGACCTTCTGCCCCAGTAAGGGGGGAGCCCAGAGTTGGCACTGGTGAGGCCTCACCTGACCCCAAGGAAGTCCTGAGTAGTCAGGCAGCTGTCCAGATGCAAGGTGTTGCCCCTGCACTGACAGAAGGGAGAGTGGAAGGAGGGTGTCTGCCACAGGAGGTGGTAGCCCCCCACTCTAGACAGCAAGAGGGGTGCCAGGACCCCAAAGTTGCCCCTAAAGCAGCTCAGCCACCTGTCAGTGGAGAGCTTAGGGTGTGGTTCTGGGTACTGACAGCTGTCAGTAGCCTCTGCTGGGTGCTAGCCTTCCTGGCAGCAATGTACTTGGCCTGGGAGGCAGACCCCAGGGCCAATAGCAAAGTAGGCCCCCTGACCCTATTGGTCATGGTGGGGTTGCTCAAGTGTTGGGTGACCTCTTTGGGTAAGCTAGGTGTTGCCCTAGCAAAGTTTGGAGTAGGGGAGGTGGGCACCTCTCTACCCAAGTTGGCAGAGAGAAAGGAGGAAGACCCCCCTAGAGGGAAGTTTCAGTTTGAGTTGGGTCCTTTTACTGTTGGGATGGCTTCACTACCCATAGGGAGTGACCCTGACAGGAGGATATAAGGCAGAGTAGGCCCTGCAAAGGGACAGCCAGTTTTCTTCACTGTCTTCCTCGCCTAACAAGCCAGGAAGACTCTCCCAGGGTTGGGCTGAGTCTCCTGGGCGTGTGCGCTGGGGGGGGGTTGTGTGAGAAAACAGGGCTGATTGCAGAGGCCCCATAACTTTTTGCCCCCATTTTCCTCTTTTTGCTGGTGTTTTCCTGACTTTGATGGTGCCCTGGGTACTGCTAACCAGTCCCAGGGCCTGTGCTCTGTGTAAAATGGATATGCAAATTAGGCTAATTATAATTGGCTAAGTTAACCTACCTATAAGTCCCTAGTATATGGTAGGGCATGTAGATTTAGGGACCACAGCATAGGTGGTGCACACCTAGGTGCATTGCTGAGGTGCCCAGTGTCATTTTAAAAGCAAGCCTGCCTTGCTGGCTGCTTTTAAATTAAAGTTATATGCAAATTCGACTTTGGAATTAAAGGTACTTCCAAAGTCTTAAACTACCTTATTTTTACATATAAGTCACCCCTTAAGTGTGCCCTATGTGCCCCTAGGGCTGGGTGCCATGTAACTATAAGCAGGGACTTTATAGAAATAGATTTATTAGCCCTGGTGAGGTAAAAACAGCCAAATTCTTTTTCCCTCATTGAAGTAAATGGCCTTCATAGGCTAGAATGGGCAGACTTTATTTTAAATTTTAAAGTCTCCTTAAATGTTACATACCAAGAATTTGGTATCAAATTGATTGTTGTAATAAATTCCACAACTTCCAGTTGTTGGATTTAATATAACTTGTCCAGGTAAAAAGTTTAGACTTTACCTAAAAAGTTGCCAATTTCAGCTCTGCATTGTTTTTGCTGCTGTGCTCTGATTGGCCAGCCTGCAGCAGCTTCTGCCAGGCTGCCTTGATGAGGTGTGAAGTGGCCAGGCTTCACACAAAGGAATGTGCTTGGGGGAGAGAATCTCCCCTCAGCAGATGGTGAGGCAGGAAGGGGGAGGGCTGCCAAACTGGTCTTCAAAGGCAGAGATGGACATTTGCAGCACCCAGCAACACCCCCACATCCTGCAACCTCAGACAATTAGGTGCCCCCTTGATTAGATTAGGAGAGGGCAGGAGAGGGGTGTGTTTATGATTTTTAGCCACACCAGTGGGTGGGCTCAGCCAGATGTAACCTCCAAAAATCAGATTCATCCATGTTGGATTTTTAGAGACTGTTGCCTTCTGGGATGGATTTTTGCCACACTTCCCAGGAAGTGGTCATCACAGGGGGACGACCCTGTCCCTGATTGGAGAACCAGGGCCCCCCTGCTTTTCACCCAGGAGCAAGGATAAAACTGGCAGACCTGCACCCACGCCTCAGATCCCCACCAAATTTCAAGAAGAAAGAACTTAAGGAGAAGAAGGACTGCCCTGCTGGACCCCTGGCCTGCACCTGGAACCTGCACTCAGAAGGACTGCACCAGCTGCACACTTGGGCTTCACCACAAGAAGGACTTTGCCTGGCTTCAACTGGTTCAAGGAGGGACTCCCTGTTTGCTACAGGTGAAAAATTGCTAAACCAGAGTCCCCTGCACCAACTCCTGAAGAAAGCGACCAGCTGACCACTGTCCAGTGGCCAAAAAGGAGTTTGCGCCAGGTGCATTCTGGGAGTTGAAGTCCGCACCCCCCAAGGACCATCACTGAACTTCTGGACCCTTGGGGTGAGCTGTGGACCCCAAAAGAACCTTAAAAGAACATCTGGGTGAAGCCCCAGAAGTTTGGAAAAGATTAGAGAATTTTTGGAAAAAAGCTCCAGAGAGGGACCGACCCGCCGCGGAAATTCTAGCCGGCTTGCCTCAACCGCGACCCGGCCTGAATTCGTGGTTCGTCCCGGTAAAGAAAAACATCCAAAAAAGAGACTAAGTCCGAAGGTAAAAAGTTGACCGGGACCTCCCAGCCATCGTATCCGAGAAGGGCTCCATGGACGTCGGATCAAGATCCAGGTTTACCCCGGTCGAAGGATTTTCATCTCGAAAAAACGACTAAGTCCGAAGGTAAAAGTCTCCACCGAGGAAACCCACATCGCGTATCTGGACAAGGGCTCCAGGAGGTCGGATTCAACTGGCAGGTTCGTCCCGGTGAAGAAAAACTTCAAAATAAAGACTAAGTCAGAAGGTAACTTTTTAACCGAGGCCTCCCGCGACCTGTAGCCGAGCAGGGCTCTATCGCGGTCGGCCTGAAAGTTTGACTTTGCCCCGGTCGAGGTGCAACCAGATGACCCGATTGGCGCTTTTTGTTTCTAAGCGCTAGAAAAGTAATAATTCTTAAAAAATTCATATCTCCGGTTCCCCTGAACCGATTTTAATCGTTTTTGTGTCATTTTAAAGATAAAAATATAAACTATTTTTATAAATTGGTTTTGGATTTTTAAACTGTTTCCTGTGTTTTATTTAATTACTGTTTTGTGATATTTGAATGCTTTACACTTTGTCTCCTAAGTTAAGCCTTGACGCTCGTTGCCAAGCTACCAAGGGTTGAGCTGGGATTAATTTACTGAGAACTAACTGTACCTATGTGGAGGTTAGTGGCTTGTTGCTAGGTGTAGGTACCTACCTGCCCTACCAATAACCCATTTTCCAACAGTTAATTTCAAGTCACTCCCTCCATTACTTTCTGTGGGAGGTTGTTGAAGTTCCAGTGGTTGGCATGTGTGGTGCTGGAATTACTTCCGCTCTGAGCTGGAGAATTTACTATTCTTTTGGATCCCTCTTTTTCTTTAGTAACCTTAGAAGAGAAGTTTGTGATTTGAAATGGTTTTACTCTTTTTTGGGAGGAGACACATCCCTCCATAAAACCCGCAATAAACACCTCCTTAGTCCTGCTTAATCCCCTCTCCTTTAGTCAGACTCCTCAGTTGGGGCGGCGATCTCCACACTGAAAAAGTGAGAAGAGGCAGAGAAGTAAACTCCACTCCCATACATTTGTCAATAGCATATTGTGGTACTATTATAGTACTATAAAACATACTACAAAATGCAGTTTATGAATAGGCCTCAGCATTTTTAGAGTTTGGCATTGGTCAGGAAGTTGGTTTAAGCAGTGTTTTACTGTACAGACGTTGAATTTAAATTTGGGTTGGTTAATTATTTGCTTTGCTTTTGAAAATATTGTGTTCTGGAAAGATTATCGTGGAATTCTAACTTTTGTATTACAATATGTTTTCTGAGGCTGAGAATTTTGATGTGGGTTGGAGCAGATTGTTTTAGGGTTAAGACATTTGATTAAATGGAATAAAGGAACTAGAAGTTTTCAAAGTCAGTTACATAGCCATCTGGGGTAAATTGAGAATTATTGGGAAACAGATCTGTGTGAGAGCAGGCGGGGATGAACATAAACTCTCCAAATTCAGTACATTTGTGGCTTTCATAGGTGTTTGTTGACAGGGACTTGTCTGTAAGGGTAGTAAATGTAAATGTTTGTGAGGTTTAACCAATTAGATGAAAATGAGCATAATGGAAGGTGACTCTTGTGTTTCCTGCATCACAAAATCTGACCCAATTTAGTGATAAAATGCAAAGGAATGTAATGGCCAAACTGAAACGTGCATGCATACACACAAACAGTGCTACATAGCAAAAGGTTGTATGATGGAACCACGTATTCTGTTGTAACGCAAGCTGTTACAATGCGGCCATTGCAACCTGAATGCCATTACCAGACCTAACCTTTACCACAATGATAATGTGGTAAAGGTTTCACCAGTAAATATAAGCATTTTACAGGTAAGTATAAACACTTTCTACATATATACAAAAGTGTATATTTTCCTGTTAAATACTTACATTTACGTAGTAAAGACATACATGGTAAAGGCATATGCTTTCTAAAAAATGTATAGTTAGGTACAGACATTTTTTTGTATATATACATACATACACACACACACACACACACCCATTTATATATATATATATATATGTACGTTTTTTTTTATATATTTACACATGTATAAATACATAAGAATATGCATTTATATATATATATATATATATACATATATATATATATATATATATATATATATATATATATATATATGTATATATATATATAGTAAATACTCATTTAGCAAGGTACGGGTGCATATGGAATTAAATAATTACCGTGTGGATCAATCTGAAGGAACACGGCAAAATTAATTCAGACATAGAAAATTGGAACAGGAATCCATTAATGTCAAACAAAAGAACGACGAGCTGTGCCTCTGGTTTTTACTGACATGCTATAAAGATTTCTATTATTTGTCATAAACGCTTTATTTTTCAAATAGAGGAAAACAGACTTCAAATACAGGGTAATTTCGGAGGCAATTCTAAATACCAAAACGAGATGAAGAGATGGCAGATTGAATGTCCGGTACGATCAGAGTAAGGAATGGTTATTTTAATTCCTGAAAGCGATCAGGAGAGAGTCTGTGGTTGATAAGGTATAAATAAAAATAAAAAGAAGTGACTGGCAAGGTAATATAACTACTAAACCCACAACAGAGTTCTGAATAGAAGACACCCACTTAAAAATCCCAAGGGTATTTCTGTTGGTGATAGGAAAACCACAGTGCTTATTTTAAGTGTATATAACAGTAAAGTTGGAACAATATATAAAATGGAAATAAAAATGGCCAAGAGATTACAGAAAGCGGAAAGTTTGTTTTCTACAGACAAAAAGACAGTAACGGGGACAACTGAAACATCAGGAATATCTCAGACATGGAATGATTTGAAGTTTTTGTACATACAATTGGAACTTCTACTAAAGAAGGAAATCACAAAAAGTTGGGAGATTCTAACTTTGGAAAAATACATAGAAGTGGACAGAGTTCCAAGAGGGTTAACACATTTTACATTACCCAACCACCCAGATACTAATTCGGAAATGTTGGAAGAATGGGGTGCAAACAGTATGGAGTGCTCGAAGAATATGATGCGCATTATTATCAAGTATGCCAGGGAGGACCTGGAATTCCTTTTGAAGGAAATAAAGGAAATAGAGGAAAAAATCGAAGCATTAAATAAGGAGGAAGAAAGTGGCAAGTTAAGACAGACTATGGATAATGCATTAGAAACGTATAAAAAAGTGATTGAGGAACGAAAACAAAGGAAGTTTAGGAGAGATTGATTATGAAACGGGAAGAATTTTAACCTTTGCCAAAAGATTTGATACATTGAAACAGCAAAATCCTAATGTTTTAGATAAGAAGATGCAATCTCCAGAAACATCTGTGTCTGGCGGCTTAGTGGACTAATGCATCCACTGTAGGGACCTGTGTTTGATCACAGGTTCAAATCCCAGCAGGTTCACTCAGCCTTTCATCCAAAATTCTGAGGTCGATAAAATGAGTACCGTTGGGTATCAATAAACATCTGTTATTCAGCGCCAAGATGCCTACAGGAGAACGTGCGCTTTACAAATACACATGTCATGTTATCTATTAGTGAATCAGATGTGGAATCAAGTGAGGGAGAGGTAAGACCAGTAATGACAAAAAATACAACTTTTTAGACGAGATTAAACTAGTCTATATGGACCAAAGAACATCGAGGGGAGGAGGACGGGGACAAGCACGAGGCCGAGGAAGAAAACCCATATGGGACGAGGAAGCATCGGAAAACAAGAAGGGGGTCTAGAAAAAACAAAAGATTATCCACTGAGAAGCAAACAAATGAACAAACAAACAAACAAAACCTAGAAACTAAGGGTAATGCAAGTGAGAATTTGGTTGTAAATCTCAAAAATCATGAACTGACGCAACAAGAAATGACCCTTCTGAACAAAGGATTGTCCTTCTGCCCAGAAATGCATTATGATCATGTTGAAGGATTGATTTATATAAATTTGTGCAAAAGCTAAAATTGGCCCAAATATTTTTTAAACAAGTACCAGGAGTACAAGTACTAGAGGCACAAAATACGTCATTGACCAATTTAACGATTGAACAAAAATCAGATGTGAAAACAGTATATGATCTAATGTATGGTCTCGAGGATCATGAATTGTCGGAAACACAAGTACTGGAAGAACTAGACATTAATATGGATGTACGTTGTCATACAAACTTCAAACCTAAATCAAAATTCTGTCCAATACTATCACCAGGTAATAGGATGGATGTTTTTTACGATCTGGTGGTTGAAGAACTGGACAGATTAAACAAAACCAAATATGTGACAAAGGAAAATATAACTAAACAGGAACGTGAGGCCCTCAAAGCACTGATGGAAATCAAAATTTGGAAATCGAACCGGCCGACAAAGGGGGAAATATAGTGATTATGGAAAAACAAGATTATATGAAAGAAGCATGTAGGCAGCTGAACATCAAAAATCATTATCTAAAACTCAAGGTAAATCCTATTAACACATTAACCATGCAATTAAACCAACTTTTGGATACATGGTACAGTGATGGTCTACTAAATAAGGATGAGAGACTATTCTTGGATAATGATAATCCAATTATGCCTACAATTTACTTCCTCCCAAAAATACACAAAAGCTTGGAAAAACCACTGGGTCGTCCAATAATCTCCAGTTGTGGTTAATTATATGAGAACTTATCAATGTATGTGGATTTCTTCTTAGCCCCGATAGTAACAAGTCTGAGTTCGTATATCAAAGATACAGGGATTTTTTAAGAGCACTTTCGGGAATTAATTGGGAACCGGAATATAAACTTGTCACTATAGATGTTGTATCCCTGTATACATCGATTAAGCATGAAATGGGTCTGATGGCGGTACACTATTTCCTAAAACTGCAGGATATGAAGTACCTGAAACACTCAAAAATGTTAATGAAGATGATTGATTTATGTTAACATTTGGGGGTGGTGATAGGAAAATGTACTATAAATAGAGACTCATAGGAAGGTTTCCTTTGTAAACTGTGATCAAGACCGAGAGGTCAAAACGCGTTGATGGTGTCTTCACTTTTTTATACTTCTTTGGATAGAAGCATACAACTCTCCAGGAGGGCAACAAATCAATTGTCTTACAATTGTTGGTCTTGGATATGTCAGAGGAATGATCCTTTCCTCACGTTTGCACCCGTAAAATATGCGTGCCACAAGGTGGACCTTGGATGGTATAATGTATATATATATATATATATATATATATATATATATATATATATACACACAAACATAAGTGCATATCCTTAAAATCCCACAACCCATACCCACCCTAAACCCTAAAATTACCTTTGCAACCCAAAAAACATATACCCACCCTAGACCCTAAAATTACCCTTGCCACCCAAAGCCCATGCTCCTTAAACCCTTAAATTACCCTTGCCACCCAAAGCCCATGCTGCCTAAACCCTTAAGTTACCCTTGCCACCAAAAAACCTATACCCATCATGAACCCTAAAATTACCCTTTCCTCCAAAAACCTAGAGGTGTGTGGGGAGCTCTGCTTGGAGCGTGGAGTTCATCCAAAAACTCTGCTAGCCCTGCCAGCAGAGCTGAGCTCACCCAGTGAGCACTGCAGCCCATTTATGGGCTACACAGCACAAGCTCAGACAGTCTGCACTTGTGCTGTGTTGCCCATAACTACACCATCTGCAGAGGGACGCAGAGAACCAGACTGCTGCAGAGGGTGATGTGGAGATGAAGGGCCCTTGGAAGATCCATGTAAGTCCTCGTCACTTCTTTTCTTTCTCCTTGTTTGTGTACAAACAAGGACTAAAACAGTAGCCTTTGCTGCCGACTGCCCTAGCCTGAATTCAGTAGGCAGTGAAAGCTGCAGTTTTAGGTCTTTTGTGCATGGCCCTGGGGCAGGTCAGTGCACTAGAGGCCTGGCAGCAAAAGAAAGCTGCCGCTTCAGGCCTCTTGTGCACCAGCCTACACCATGTGCACTGCACACAGGACAGGCCGGTGCACATGAGGCCTGAAATGGCAGCTTTCACTGCCTACAGCCCTCTCCTGAATGAACCCGATCTCAGAAGCGCTAAGCAGTATTGGTCCTGGTTAGCCAGAGATTGGGCGCATTCAGGACTCACAGGGTCACAGAACTCCACCTTTGCAGAATTCCACAGTTTTTAATCAACTCAGTGAACTCCATCCAAGCCTACCAAAAACCTCTACCCATCCTCAGCCTAAAATCACCCTTGCCACCTAAAAACCAATACCCACCCTAAACCATACAATTACCCTTGCCACCCAAACCACCCTAAAGCCTAAAATTATCCTTGCCATCCAAAAACCCCAACACATCCTAAACCCTAACCACCACCTCCCTGGTGCTCAATTTAAAGAAGTAAGGGGGTATGTCACGGACCCCCACACCCCCTGGGACCACCACCTCCCCAGTGATACTTCACATTTGAGGGGGGCAGTGTAACCACCTCGAAGAGCCAAAGATGGCCCTGGGGACGGCCACCTCCGGGGCCAGATCTTGCCATGTCACTGAGTGCCCTCCGGGGGACATAGCCGTTTGCTTTGACTTGGCAGGAGTTTTGACATCTCCCTCCAAGTCAGAGCGAACACTCTGCTTTCTGCAAATGGGAGCTGTGAAACAGCCTCCAATTGCAGAAAATAGAGTTTTCATTTGTTTTCCTGCATGCAAATATGTGTGTAGGGATAAGGATGAAAACATTGCTTCCGCAAACAGGGAGCTGCTTTTTAAAGCAGCTCCCTGCTTGTCGAAGCAATTTCGACTCCCTCAGGACTTGGGGAGCCAGCTAGGATGGCAGAAATGTTTAGACTCCCCTTGCAGTCTTGTCATGCTCTCTCTCTCTCTCTCTCTTTCTCTTTCTCTTTCCCATCCCATATTGGGATGGAAGAGAGAGAGAGAGATTATTATTGCAATGGTCATCCCATGCAATGACTTCAAAGCATCAAACTAGCAAAATGTTTGGCACAAATGTTATACTTACATTTTGATGGAGAGCAGACCAGGGTCACTTCTGTCCTAATGGTAAAGCTCTTGGACTGTCAGTAGGTTGCAGGTTCAAATCTCATGACAGTGTGCCTGTTTATTTACTAGTTTTTTGACTGTTAAACATTCCTAGTGATAGTCTTTTTCCCCTTAAAATTTGTGGGTTGAATGTTGTTGCTAGTTCTGGACACTGTATAGTGAGTAGTCACCTCTGGCCTAGTTGTTAAGGTCTCTGACATGCATGCTGAAAGTTAGGAGTTCCAGTTGAGGTGAGTCTGTGACCATTTTCTGCTTTAGCTTCTTTTCAACCACAAATATTTAACTTACATATTGAAAGTTGAACTCACTCTTTTAATTGACAAAAACAATTTTATTTTCAACTTCTCTGGAAATATCTAATTCTACATATTTCATTCATCTAAGCCCAGAAAAACTCTATCTCTCAGTGTCTCTCTCTCAATTTCTCTCTTTCAAATCTTTCTCTAAATTGCTGTCTCTCTCAATCTCTCACTTCTACTGCCTGGCCCTGCGGCCAACCCCCACTGTGCATGGCTAAAGGGCATGCACGGCGCAGGTTTGGGTGGTTAAAGGGGTTGGCCTTGGGCCTAGCCACAGGCCAGGTCCTGCAGCCTTTACCTGCTGTGCACTGCCAAAAGCTGTGCACGACGGTGGTTGGATTAACTTACAGTAATGAAACTTATTTTACGTTAAGAAAACCATAGAAATTCACTGAAAAAAAGGTTACAAGGTCATTATGGTTAGGAAATAGAAAAAAAAAACATAGGCATGCACTTAAAAACGGTTACAGGGACGTTATAGTTAGGTTCTGAATTTACTCTGACAAATACTTAGAAAATCACCAGTTATAGTAGTAGTTATTTCAAGTAACTTTTATACCTCATGCCTTAGTGTAACTATAGCTCGCACCCTCGCCATGAACAGCATTTTTATGAATAATTTTCGAACAAATGTTACAGTGATATTATAAATGATGTTATAAAAGATGTCATGATTGCTGTAAAATCTGGGGCAATTAGCAGTGCATGGTGAGGGCGTGAGTTATAGTTACCTTAGGGTATGAGTTATAGTAACTTGAAATAACTATAGCTAAGGTTTTCAGGGGATGGAGATACACACTCAAGATAACCCCTGCTCATCCCCTTGGTAGCTTGGCACAAGCAGTCAGGCTTATCTCAGAGGCAATGTGTAAAGGTGTACCAACACACACAGTAATACAGTAAAAACACTACAAAATGGACACCACACCAGTTGAGAAAAATAAGTAAAATTTATCTAAAACAAACAAGACCAAAACAACAAAAATCTAACATACTCTAGTCACGATATGAATATTCAAACAAATAAGATTCTTACTCCATAGGAAACAATGTAAACATTGGTTTGCGCAAAAAATAAAGCCACACGGATACCCATGCGTCGGAAAAGTCATTCCTTGTGCGCAAGTAAGGGTGTGTGTCATTTCTTCTTCGGTCGGGTAGGTGATGCGTTGTTTTTCTCCCTCGCAAGGGAATGATGTATTGATTTCCAGACAAGACACCTCCGATTCATGCAGGTTCATGATGACTTTGAGGCCCAGCAACAATGCGTGTGAAATCCAGTCGCACAGTGTTGGAAAGCCACTCTTTGTGGGGTTTGCATCGTTTTCAGGAGCCACAAGCGGGTGTTGCATCATTTCCTCAGCCGAGATGCGTCGATCTCCCAGCTGTGATGCAGGTGGAGCGTCGATTTTATCTGCCCACCAAAGTTTGAGATCTCCACTGGTCCAGCAGCAATTTTTTTTGTATTTACAGGAACTGCCATCATTGCTGATCCTTATTAGAACTGTCAGCTTTAGGGTGATTATCCCACAAATTATTTACTTTCCTCATCCATTTTTTGCTGATCTCTTTTTACCTGGCCTTAGGATTCTGCACATGTTAACACTGCTAACTAAAGCTAAAGTGCATGTGCTCACTTCTTAAAACATGATAATATTGGTTCATCCCCTATGGGAATGTTCAATTTACTTATCAGACTCATGTGAAGTGGTGCTACATGTACCCAGAGCCTGCCAATTAAACGCTAAAAGTGGGCCTGAAGAACCTATTGTGCCACCCACTTAAGTAGCCCGCTAAACATGTAACTGCAGCCTGTCTGTTCAGTTTTTAAACTGCCAGTTAAACCTGGTAAAATAAACATTTGTTCGGCACAAATGTTACTTTTTAGTACATATAGGTCACCCCTAGGGTAGGGCATAAATGGCCCACAGGGCAGGGTGCAGTGTATTTAAAAAGTAGGGCATATATCTTTAAGTTTTATATGTCCAGGCAGTGAAAAAAGCATTACATTTGTTTTTCACTACTGCCAGGCCTACCTCTCCTATAGAATAACATTGGATAACATTGGAGTTTACCTGATTACAATTGATTACATCTAATTTTCAAAATAGGAGCAAATACCAGTTCATGTTTGGTGTCTTTGGAATTGTAATGAAAAATCCTAAATTGTGGTGAAGTCAGATTTTAAATTACAATTTTGAAAATGCTACTTTCAGAAAGTAGGCATTTTCCTGCCTTAATTATTTAGTCCCTCTAGCCTGTCTCTGGGTCGCATGACTGGGTGTAGCTGCAGTTGGGCGTTGAGTATTCCTGCTAGAGAGCCACACATAATAGAGAGCTTAGGTATGCCAGGATGGGCCATCACTGGCAGGGTGGGAGGGCGAAGCTGAGGACAGCCCTACTTATACTTGAATAGTCTGTGTCCTGTCTCCACACAAAGGGCTGTATACCCCCTGTAGTTAGTCTGGGGCCAGGACAGGGAAGGCAGGATGTCTGGGGATGTCAATCTAGAAGCTTCTCCCCCACCTTAAAGGAACAAATGGTTACCGGACCTCAGACACCAACTCCAGTACACGTCTGGACCTGTGGATATTCTGCAAGGAAGAAGGACTGTTGTGCTGCTGAAAGCACTGCCACGCTGCTGGACTGCTGCTCTAACGGACTGCTGCCCTTTTGTGCTGTCCTGCAGCCTGCTTCTCTCTTGCCTGGGTGAAAAGGACTGGACCTGCATCAGTTGAGCCCAGGAACCCAAAGTGACCCCAAGGGCTAGTTGGCTGGCCTCCTGATTTGAGCTTCAGAAACAGAGGAATTCAACAACCTTGAACCCAGCACATAGACTCTGCCATCTGTGAGTCTATCCTGCCAAGTGGTGACACTCCAGTCCTGGACCCTTGGAAGAGGGCCTAGGTGGCTCTGCCACCCTCTGTGGATCCAGCAGAACCAACACATTTTCTCTGCTGTGTGGCGGAACTGCATCATGGCATGTTGCCTCATTAGAACCACCACTGCATGACGCATCCTCGACACAGGTCCTCATGTCCATCATTAACAGCAGCCTTGACGATGACCCCAGCCTCGGCATCGTGGCCTCACAGCTCATTGGAACCGACACATTGCTCCAACTGCACAATGCTTCTGCAATGCTGTATGACTCATTGCAAGCCATCGTTGACAGGATCCTTGACAACAATGCAAGACCTCACATTGCAGCTTCACTGCATCTCAGTGCTGATGCATTGCTTAGGCTGCACAATGCTTCTTCGATACGGATGCTTGCTGCACGCCACAAATCACGATTTAAGTTAGTTTGTTCAGTGAACCTAAGTGGGTCCCTATAGCCAACCCACGCTCCATTGTGGTCAAGCTGAACTTTTGACTTTGTCCCGGTCCGGTGGAACCAGCTAGTCATAGTTGGAGCTTTGTGCTTTTTGGCACTAGTTTTGCTATACTCTTAAAAGTTGAATACTTCTTATTCTATTGATTGGAGTTTTGTTGTTTTGATCTTGTTTTATTTATTATAAATGACTCTATTTTTCTAAATTGTTGTTGCCTCCTTTTGTGGTGTGTTTTCACTTTGTTATTGTTGAAGTGTTGCACAAATACTTTACACATTGTCACTGAGTTAAACCTTACTTTTCTGTGCCAAGCAACTCTATGGTTGAGTAAAGGTTAATTTGGGGTTTGCATGTGACTTCACCCTGAGAAGAATTGTGGTGGTTGCTTGAGAAGGGTTTCTCCCCCTCAACCAGTAACCCAATTCCTTACATTCCTGTAAACACACATTTTACAGATGGCTCCTTCAAGATGACAGAGTTTAATTAATTTTTATTTTCAAAATAAAATCCCAATGCAGAATTTTCTACTTCAAGATGCTCCCCTTTACAAACAGGACTTTCTCCGATAGGGTGGGGGTAATTTTGCAATTTTCAGTGCCCATTACAGCCAGGTTTTATCTAGGGGTGACAGGCAGTGAAACCTAACATGTTCACCCACTGTAAATAGGACAAATAAATGCATGGCCAAACTTACTCATGGTGTTACTCCAACCAACCATTGGAGCTACAAATAGGTGACAGAGACAAAGTAATCTTTGCTGCCTATATACTCAAGTTTTACCAGTTGCTAAATGTGGTCGACAGAGCTTCAATGGAGTACCCTGTATGCCAAAGTTTAATTCAGGCCAAAGTCACCTACTTAAATGCAGCACAGACAGGCAGATGTGATGTGAAAGAGAAAGGCATGCTCCCCTATATAGGAAGAGGACACATTATAAAGGATAGTCAGTATGTGCCTGGGTGAGAGTAAAAAAAAACGAAATCCATTAAGGACCATTAAGGAGAACATGATAATAATGGTGGCAGGTAGATGAAATCTTCAACTGTAGTGGCAACACTGTGGTAAATCATGGAACAGATGGTGGGAAGCTTAGTGCTATCTAAACACATTTAGAGAGATCATATAGTTAATTCCATCAACTCTTGTTTTATATAATATTTAAAGTTCAAAAGGAAAAAGCCTGATTTTATCGGAAAAGAAGAGATATCTTGCTTCAGCTTCCTCAGGATATTGGCTAGTGAGATGTACACAGAAGTGTGGTAATGTCTGTCCACTGACAGACATATTGGATATAGTAAGCGGTCATGCCCACCAGCAGCCTAGTCCAACCATGCATCTATTCTGCTGTGAGAAACCAAAATATGTACTGTAATGCTGTGCTTTCAAAACAGAAGGGACTTGTGACACAAATTTCGTGTATTTTTGATACAAACATTCCATGTTTTTTAATAAAAACGATGACAGCTCTTTATCCACAGTGAGGGCATGCTTTCCCTTAGGGTTTCATTTCTCACCAGCAACAGAAGTTGTAAGGTGGGCTCATCATAAATGTTTTTGCTTGCTTTTTTGTTTTTTGAAATGGAAATGGAAATGGAAATGGTGGGTAATACGTATCTTGGTCGAGGTGTACTATTTTTAGCTCCTGGAGGTTATCAAGCAGTTAAAATTGTATAGTAGTTGGCTGCAGAATTCTTCATTCATTGCCTCTCTAAAACAAGAAAAAAAATTGATTTTGTGCTAATATGCGTCTCAAACCTACCCTATGGAAGTTGTAAAACGGCGGGCAGGATATCCGTCACCTTTGTGATGGAGTATCCCATCCGCCAAGGTCGTAATCAGGCTCATAGTCTCATCATGCTTCAACGTGTTTTGTCGGCCCTGAAAGCCCTGAGGGTCAAGGACATTTATCAGTGTCTGGAGAAACGTGAAGGGGTATTGGTGTCAGTAACGAATGCCTCTGCTCCTCAGGGTCTCAGGGTCTCCGGGCTAGCAGAACATTCTCAGCATGGTATATCCTCATTCTGATGAGTTCCCAACATCCAAAAAGTGAACCAGACAAAATCAGGCTGATAAAGCCTCGTGTTGGAGAAATGCACAATGTTTAAATTCCTTTTCTTTGAACATATCTACCATGTTTTGTGGAATATCAATATGTCAACAAGGGAAAAGCCAAGGACGTAACAGGGGTAGGATGGTAAGGATGTATGGAAGAAACATAGTTGGGGGTGGGAGAAGCCACAAAGGTAAAATAAAAAAGAGAGGTAATGCTGGGGGGTACCAGACACATGGGGATTAAATACAGGGAAGGGGAGGGGGAGGGAGAAAGGTCTTAAAGAACAGGAATCTTAGGTGGAAGGAGGGTGGGGTAAAAAGGCCCCTTAAAAAACTTAATGAATAAACAAACATTTCTTCAATAATGGTTTCTCCAGGTTGGTTTTGTTCAACTGGGAACAACAAATATGATGAACGATTACTTAAAAAAAGGTTTGACAAAACAAATTCATTCTAACCGCTTTATTTAAGTATACATTTCTTCAGAAGCACATACAACCGTTTAGACACGATATAGTCTACATGACTGCAATTTCTTAAGTGAAGCAAACCTTCCTAAATACACTGACTGCATGGATACAGCTAGACATTTGTCAACCCATATTCAGAACAGTGTTTGCTCTGTGTTTGTGCAGAGAGGACTTTGCTGCAGAGTGGTTTCATGAGTTATGTGTGGCAGGTGCATACTTGACTTGAATGTGAGAGTGGGCTTTTTTTAGTTTGATCATAATATTGCAGGTAGTTTTTAACTTGGGGTGCTCAGTTGTTTATTTAATGGACGTGTTGGTCATGTGTTTATCATATTTTGTATTGTTCATCCTACTTTTGCTTTGAATATATATATTTTTATCTGTTTTATCTGGCATGTCACATGTTCTGTATTTGTTACATTACTTAATAATTACAAATAGAATGTTTATTTCTTTATAGAAAGGTCCTAAATGTGCTTTAAACTAGAAGGCTAAATGCACACAAAAGCCATGCAATGCCTCATAGCATCAAATGTTGCTGCACTGCATGAGAGGTAAAGAGAAGGAATACACCATATCCACTAAAATGCTGGCACTGTCCTGGTCTTTTTGTAGCACTGGTGCACAGTCAGGATGCCAGGGCCAATGCACACACCTTTGCATCATAGTACAAAGGTGTATGCATGAGTCTGTAATAGGTTTTATTCTGGAAGAGTACTTTTTCAGTACCAAATACAATGTCAATAGGACTTTGAACACTTTGAACACTTTGGATGTGTGCTTTACAGTGCAGCATATAGGCAAAGATGTTGCAAGACATAAAAGTATTTCTCCTGTTTACCCCTGATTCAAAGAGGCATTATTTTTGATGCAAACCACTGTCTACTACTGCATCAAAAACCACTGGTGGATGCATGAGAATACCCGTGCATCACCCATGGATGCCTCCTTGATGCAAAGTAACGCAAAGCAGCACCCTGCACTGGTTTGCGAAACTTTGAGGCAAACTTCCAGCCCAAATCCAAAATAAGCAATATGGGCCGGTTTAAGTCAATTTTGTGATGCAAACATAGCACAAAATCTGCGTCTTGATTTGCATTTTACTGTTTTGGTCTTTCCATATGTTTGAATGTAATTCAGTTATGTATGCATCCATGTGCAACTGTCTATTTGTTCATCTGTAATGCTGAGCCTTCAGATATGTATCTGTATGAATGCAAAAAAGGAGCACGTATTTTAGAAAGCAATGCAATGGAGACAAAAAGAAGCATTTTTGATAAGGAGGGAGCATATGGCCTGATAAACTAAGGCCAAGGTGCAATTCATTAGTTTTGTTATATGCACTGCCAGGTTTGCAAACTGATCCTCATTTTGCACTGCGACTTTTGTAATAAATCAGTTGTAGATTTAAAGGCCTATTCTTAGGAGGTCACAAAAACTCCTGCTACATTAATATGAGACTGGAGACTTTTTGACTCCATACCAGTGGCTACAAATGGAGGAAAGGACGCTTTCAAGGGACAGCAAACTTCCATTTATGCACCCACATTCTCTGAGTGTCTTCATTCTGTTTCAAAAACCACCATTGTCCCTTGAGGGGAAAGATGCTGCTATGAAAAATAGATGTTGGCATTCAGGGAATGTGTGCTGTACTTCTGTGTTCTCCCCTCAATGTAGGCAGCTATCATTCGGAAAATGAAAATTGCTCTTTCGGTCAGGATTCTCTTTGTGAATCTGTTACCATTCCTTTCAGACTAATTTCAACTAATGTATAGCTTGCGGCAGGTAAATGAGGTTAGGACACCCATTATACGCCTACCTTTCCTTTGTGACTTGGTATGGGCCCCAAAATAGTCTTTGTGAGTCAGAAACACCTTTTCCAATACGCAGTATTTTTAATACATTGCAACACCCCTGTTTTCTGATAGCACGTGATTTTGTGAACAACTGTCTTTGTGACTAAGACATAGTTAATCAATCTAGAGCAACAGCAGGATTTAGGTTTTTGCACTTGCTCTGCTCAGATACATCTATACAGAACAAAATTAAAATGATATATTGAGCCTTGCAATATACCAGTCATAATTTTCTTGTGGTGTGGACATTATGGGTCAGATTTACATGAAACTGGGGTATCAGTACTGATGCACCAGTTCACTTACTTGCCCCTCCCCACTTAGCACCACCAAGTGTGTGCCATATTTATAATAAGGTGCACAATGGCCTGTCGATAGGCCAATAGCGTCCGAATTTTTTATGCTATTAAGGCGCTTTGCTCCACTAGCATCAAACATTTTGACGCTAATGGAGCAAAGTGCAAGGAGGCCTATAGGTTAATATGTGTGTGTCATTTTAATACCTGCTTTGAGCAGGCGTTAGAAATAACTCCAAAAATGTTGCAGTTAAATTTTGTAGATTTCACTGGGCCTTTTTTGCGGGCCTCCTAACGATGGAATGCCACCCTTGCATACAGTATGCCTGATGCACGCATAATGTGGCGCAAGGGGTCGCAAAGTGGAGAAATGCATGCATTGCCCCACTTTGTAAATATGGCAGGGCCAAAATTGCCTCCTAGAGGCACATTGCGTAAAAAACATAACGCTAGGAGGTGGAAGATCCTTGTAAATCTGGCTCCTTGTTTCTTTTGTAGTACTTATTCAACACCTCAAGGAAAGGAAGTGACTGATGTATTTTTATTATTTCTTAAAGCTGGTAGCATTTGTGCAGTGCCATCACCGCAGAGTGGAAACTAACAGCAGACTAAAGAGTACATAGAAATTAAAGCGAAAAAAAAACTCCAAAGAAATACAGTGTAATATTTTTAATGACTGGTTGAAAGAAGGCACATTAATAATTTTGACATTGTTACTCATAATCATGCATATTGAATGATCAGGAATAGATGTACTATTTAAATGAAACCTGCAAATAAAATCACACTTAAATGTCCAATATCTTCATAGTTAACTGCACAAATAGCGCTATTCTTGTACTTAGAAGTGATTCGCCCGTGCAGCTTCTACAAAAAAGTTACGTTTAAAACCGTTATGGCGGCTATTAAAATTTAGAAATCACTTCTGGCAAAGATTGGGATTGACAACTATAATAAATACACCCTATTATAGAGATCATCCATTTTCCACTCCATTTTTCTGGATACACTGGGTTATTATGACCCCCGGCGGTCGGCGTAAATATGGAGGAAAATACTGCCAACAGGCTGGTGGTACTCTCCTCTATATTATGACATTGGCGATTTGGCTGTAGCCAAACTGCCAATGTACCACACCGACCATCATGGTGGTAATGATGCCAGGCTGGAGATTTCAAGCTCCAGCCCGGCCGCCGTCACTTGCCCGCCTGCAGGATTATGACCCCTCCTTCCACCATGGTTTTCGTGGCATCCTTACCGCCACAAAAGCCATGGTGGTAGGCACTATCGGGGAATCCCTTCCCTGTCACTGATAGTGGTCTTCCCCGCCCCCTCCCCAGGTTTCCCCCACCTCCTGCTCAACTTCAAATCTCCCTTCTTACACGCCCCTCCCTTCACACACGCACACACACATACACACACCCATTCCAACATTCATCCACGCATGCATACATCCATTCACACACACTTACATACATACATGCGCACATGCATTCACACAACTCAACATACATGCACTCACACCCCAAACATGCACACACATACAAAACGCAAGACCCCCCGCATTCACGCATGCACAGACCTACACACATATCACCCCCACACACCCAACACCTCTCTCCCCTGTTGGAGCATCCGACTTACCTGTAGTCAGGGGGTCCTCCGGCAGGAGATGGGATGGGGATGCTTCGCCAGCAGAACTCCGCCGGGCCGTATTATTCTCACAATACGTCCGGCAGCGGTCTACTGGAGTGGCGCTGCTACTGGCAGCAGCACCACCTTACTGCCATCCGCCGGCATGGCAACAGCCGGATTTCCGCCTTCCTTCTGGCAGAAATCCGGCTGTGGTTATAATGCGGCGGACGGCTGGTAGCCGTGGCAATGGTCTTTTGGTGGTCATAATGACCCCCAATATGACGTTTTTCATTTGTATTATCCACCAGCTAAACTGTATAGCTGGAAGAAGAGACCTGATGATTGATGTCTACGGTGTGGGGATGAACCAATGGCTATGGCTCACATGTGCTGATCTTGTGTGAAATGAAAACCCCTGCTTTGCTGGAGGAGACACTTGAAGTTAGAATAGAAATTACTCCCTCCCGCCCAATGTTATTTGGGATGTATAGTCGCACTTGGGGGCATAAGTGCACAATGTACCTTATATTTATAGTCATGGCAGTAGCTAGATTGACTATAGCAGTGTTAACACAGACGTTTTTAATGAAATTATTATTAAATATTATGTATTTGAGTGTTTAATTTGTGTAGAAATTGTATTAACTTAGAGAAAAATATTGCACGCATTTGAAAGTGTGACCATGTGAGTGGCAGCAAAGTGTACTTATTAATTAACGGCTTATTAATATGCAATGTTGAGTTTATGTTTGATTCATGTAGTAATGTCAAATTAAGGGTGATGCATTATGTATTAGCTTTATTAATTGTAGGTCTTAACTTAGCGGAGGTCTTGGCCTAGTTGTACGGCCTCATGCCAAGCTGCATTTCTTAGGTGTTTAATAAAATGTCTGCTTAAAGAATTACATTGTGATTTTCCACTGTGCTGACCTAATGCTCATAACTAAAAGTCTTTCTCATGAAAGCTGCTTGCTAGAAGATGCTGTATTAGCTAATGCAGGTAAACTAATGAGGCCAATACCCTCTAACCCTTATGACCAGGGTAATACATGTGTTTGCATTAGAGGTCAGTGCAAGGGGGAAAGTAACCTAAACTTCAGTGGGATACAAAAGACTTAAGAAATTCTCTGTGTACCATAAATGGGATATCAAAAGAAGTTTGTTACTTCATATATTACTTTGATCATATTAATCCAAAAAGTTTTTACATGTGAATATTGATTGAACATGTAATTTTGTTCATGAGAGAGTTTATATTATATTTTCAAATTCGGCTCAATAGGTGCTCCTAAAAAACAGTGAAAGTGCTGAAGTGCAGTCAGTGCAGAGTGTGGTTTTAAGAAAATTATGAACTTTGAGTGGCTCCTTCAGTCCAGGAAGCTCTGAAGTTTCACAAAGTTTCGACCCCGTAATAAGGTGAGTCAAGAAAGGGTCATCATCATGACAAGGATAATCCAATTGGTAGCACCTATGGGTGGTATAAATCACTGTATTACTAGAGGTCTGGTTAATCAGTGTGAATAATGGTATTAGAAGTATACAGACTGGGAAACTCACCTAAATTCCAGTGTAAAGATGATTACATTGTTCAATATGCAAGATAATCACATGGATTAGTCTGAATGGAAAATAAAATAAAGAGACTTACAAGACATGGCAAAGTCCCAAGGTCTTCGAATCTACGCTTGTCTGCGGTCGTAGTATCAAAGAGTGCCAGTGATCGCTAGTATCTGGAGCTCAAGTGATTTCTAGGACAAAGAAGTGTTGAGTGGTTAGGTCGGTATCATGCAATAGCAAAGGATTGGATACTAGAGGAGATAAAATGAATCACTTACAGATAGATGAATAATCTCAATGTGGCGGGTGTTCAAATGGTCCAGTGGCTGTAATTGGCCAGAGAGCGCCGAAAATTCAGGGGCTCGGGTGATCTATAATACAAGGAGTGTGCGTAAATGAAGCTGGCCACCACTCTAGGGACAGGTGGGAATAAGTGGATTGTCCCTGAAAAGGGTGAAATACTTACTTATGAACACGGGCTTCTGTCGAAGCAGTCAGCGTGCAGGCTTGATTCCAGTCGGTGAAACAGAAAGCCTGGTTTGGAGGAACTCCTGGGTACGCCCGAGATGTATCATGGACGACGTCGCACGTATTGCGGACGTCTGTCTTAAAAATGCTCTTCCTCAATATTGGAGCGAGCATACATGGCTGTGATTGGTTCAATTACTGACCAATCAGCGGTTGGCGTTTGCAAACCTAACATGGCCGTACGCGGAGGCGGCCGATCCTCCGCCGGACCCAGAAGGGAAGGTTCCCTTTCTGGTCCGCTTAATCCAAGACCGCGGTAGACGGCCGCTAGGTCTGGGAGTTGACAAAATGCACACATGCGAATTCCGAGAATATGCGATGGAACGCACGGAGACAGTAGCGGAACGGATCCTGAACCATCAGGAATCCGGTTAATGGCAAGGATAATGTCAGCTGTGAAAAACCGGGTGGCTGACTGGTTGAAAAGGTGAAAACATACATACCAGAAGTGTAGTAGTAGATGTACACAGTAAACATGACGGTGATGCTCAGCAGTGAGGATTTAGGGAGTTTGCATACTCCAAATAAAGTTATAGCTGGAGTGTGCGTACTTCGAAGTGTGAGACTAGGGAAGTCATCAACCTTCACATGTGTGCAGCGCTTTGTGCTAAAAAAATGTCCACGTGGTTTTTGCAGTACAGACCCTGCGTGGTCTAAGACTCTGGAGTATATTGAAAAGTGTATGAGACACTTGTTTTTTGTTGTAATTTGTCTGGTTTAATTGGGCGATCAGACGTGGTCGACAAATCAGAGTGTGAGTCAAAGAGAGTGAAATACATTTTTTACTGAGATCTGGCGAGTCCTACGAGCACCAGGACAGACCCAATGATCAGTTGAGAGTAAAATTTGCAGGTTGAAGTTTGCTTGCGAATCAGGGAAACTTAGAAAGAAGGAGTAGCTGCTAGAGCGAAACACCATCAGTGAAAAATCCGTAAAGTTTCTGAAGCGATTGTGTTACCCTACCTGTAGTAAACCGACAAATTGGGTTTTGATTTTGTTTAGTGCTCGCAATAATTTTGCATTAGTTTTGTGTGAGTCTGAGCTTGGGAGGACAAGCCATAAGACTTTGTCAGCGCACTACATGTGAGTGTGATGTCATTGGAATCACGCTGCGATAAGTTAGTTAATGAGAAGGGTCGCGCACGATTGCCAGCCGTGGGTGAGAGAATTCTGGGATTAAAAGTCACTTCCTGATTTGATTTTGAATAACACAGAGGTCACAAAAATGAATTTTTTCAAAGCTTTTAAGAGTGCTTTAAGGGGAGATATGTACATTACAACGAGTATGGGGATATTGCACCACCAGAAGGTACACCAGCTTACATTGTAATCGAAGAAAAGGGTGTCATGCCATGTCTTTGGCTAAAGCAATGGTGCAAAGAAAAGGATGGGAGCTTAGCATTTCCTGGTAATAGAACATTTAATTTAAGGAGAATCTGAGGAGGGTGCTGTATGATCTGAAATCCCCTCCAAGACCACCACAGTTTGAGGCATTAGCGATCCTGGAGTTTGGTATCCAGACAGCAAAAACAACAGAAATTTGAGAGGATGAGGAAGGCAGAGAAGACACTAGCGCGGGCTAGATGGGACCATTCTCAGAAATGTTGGAGAACCATGACTTTACATGGGATTAAATTGTTTCCTGCGATTATACAGGACGGTGAGAGAGAATGGAAGAAAACTACCAGAAAGACCAATAGAAGCACTTCTGAGAGTAAGGAGACTAGAAAATATTCAACTTATGAGGCACAATCAGACAACGATGAGCTTATTTTGCAGTTATTGAGGAATCGTACACCACCATATGCAGCACATGAGAATCGTCTGAGTACCAGTGCTGATCCTTCAAATCTGACGCAGGTTAATGGGACAGCGTGTCTGGTGCAGGTTAATCCAACTATGACACAGAGTCTGATGCAGAGCAGTCTTAATGCACCTACTATTCCAGTAGTACAAAATCAGGTATCACAGCCAAATATCCAGAGAATTTACCTGGATGTACTCATTGTGGAAACTGCCACTAATCTAATAATGCCTAGAGAGCAGGTTTTCCCAAGACTGACATTAGTTCAGACAGAGTCGACTCCACTTTTACTGACGCAAATGCAGCCACAAGCAATGCCAAGATACACCCCGATAACAGGGACTCAGACAGATATGTCTTTACTGATGAGCCAAAATATGGGTGCTGCCCAACCACAGAACTTAAGTGTTAGACCAAGCCCAGATGCTGGATCTGTACCTGATACCATAGGTCCGATTGTGCCACTGTTTGCACAAGAGAAACCCAGCATGAATGGACAGGGAGTACTAAGTCAGAATTCAATGAGGGGAGGACTTAATGAGAATATCCAAATATCAGAGCCTGAAAATACTGACACCGCAGTCCCCGAATACAGTTATACAACAGGCGCCACCGGCACAGGCTAACAACATTCTGTTGCAAGGTCTGACTGCCCAGCAATTGACTGAATGGCTAGACAAGCTGAATACCCTGCAGAGTGCTCCTAAGGGAGAGGAGTACTTGAACTACACAGCATGGAAGCAGATGAACTCATTGAGGGAACTATGGGTGTGATGAGGTTAGAGTCCTACACCGAAGCAGAGTTAAGATACCCGTGCCCGAAAATCACAAGAGAAGTGAGCAATGTGCACCAGAAGCTAGCAGACCTGGCAGGAAGTATGGCATAAAAATAGAGAAAACAAAACATTTGAAAAGGAGTTACAGGTTAGATTTTGAGGCTTAAGATTTTGAACACATCCGATCTGCCGGCATGAAGGCACACCTTAAAGAGTTGCTTCAAAGTGCGCAGACTTAGGAGCATTAGACAAATGGGAAGGCAGATGAGTAAAGAAAAGAGATAAGAGGAAAAGGGATTTTACAGAGCTGACTGCAAATGTGCAGCAGGACAAGGATCCAGTGAAAATGTTACCAATGAGGGAGATTGCAGGAGGGAATTGTTTTCATGTCCCTTGGAGCAGAAGTGACATTCTGTCATTTACAAATGATTATCCTAGATTAAGAGAGAAGCCAGTAAATTGGTACCAACAGACAGACAGGTTCGTGAAACTTGCAAAGTGCCTGTGGGAGGACTTGAACACTCTACTAGAGATAGTAGTTCCAGCTGATCTGTGGATGGAGTGTAAAAGGAGCATAGATTGACGACAAAAGAACCAGAGAGCGATCAGGTTACAGGTGTGCCTTTTCCTGAGGTAATTAAATATTACTTCAAGGTGATTGAATTCCTGAAGATGAAACAGCTCAGTAAGCAAAGCTTTTGAAACATGCATATTATGAGAGATTGTTGCAGGCAGTTAAGCATAACAGTGATACAGAGACAATTGAGCCGAAAGACATGATTAATTTTGTATTCAGATCTGTAGAAGGATTGAGACCTGAATTTAGCCAGATGATTAAGAGTAATTTGATTTGCCGACAAGCAATGCCGATTGATTCGGTGTTGCAGTATGTCAAATACTGGAGCAACAAGATTGAATGGAAGCAGAGAAAGATGAAAGAGAAGGTGATGGTGATGCAGATTAAAGCTGCACAAACAGGGGTGCGGGGAACTTTTCTACAGCTACCACAGCAGCAGCAGGGAAGCATGGTATTTCAAAATCAGATGAGAGGTAGAGGTCGTCTAGGTAATGTGACCGTGGTCCAGAGATGGGTACTGTACTGGTTCAGAATGATGTGCAGGGAATGAAGAAATTGTTCCCTAGTCACGCTTGTGGAGCAGTCGGACATTGGAAATGGGAGTGTCTGATGATGGTGCAGGAAGATGTCGTTCAGCAAACTAATGACATAAATTTGTTCCAAAACATGAGAGGACTGAGAATGAGAGGTCCTAATCCGAATTTCCAAAATAATGTGAATCAAATGCAGAATTTGCAACCCATGCAGCAGGTGCAGGTGCCACATGTGCAAATGACACAGTTGCAGCCAATGCAACAGCAGGTCCCCATGGTACCTAGACAGCAAATCAAAATACCTCAAGCCCCAATGGAACAGCAGCAGGTGATGCTTCCTCAACATGTCACAGGTCAGAGGTCCAACCAAAGTCATAACACAGTTCACCAGTTCCTGTTACACAGTGAGAATGGAATAAATGATCACTGGATGAGTGAGAGTTCGGAAGAGGAGGTGTGTGTGTAGCTTCCTTAGAAGTAGATCAGAAAGTTCCCTATGTGAAAGGAAAAGCCATGGGTCACAAGGTTTCATTCTTGGTTGTCACAGGAGTTACACGCTCTATAGTGAGAAGTGCAGAATTTCCAAATTTGCCTCTTTCAGGGAAGACAGTCCAGATTGTAGGAGTAGGGAATCAGTATCTCACCAGCCAAATTACGTATCGAGTACAGGTTAAGATTGGCATATTCCAGTGATTGCACAAATTAGTAGTCTGTGATTCAAGTCCTGTATCCCTACTGGGAAGAGACTTGCTGTGTAACACCAGGTGCTCAATTACTTGTTCAAACAATGGAATTGAGATACAGACGAATAGCGATGATGAGGATAACCCAGCTTCCGAGAATGAGTGCGAGACCATTAGTGAGGAGTATCCGCTGATTGATTTCTTCTAGTTGTTCACAGTGAAGGAGCTTCACCCTGATTTACAGGGAACGGTTAAAGAGAAAATTTGGGACCTGACAGGCAAAGAGATAGGTTTGAGAAAGGGTGTTGACCCAGTTAAAGTTTCTGTAAAGCTGAACGCAGATTTTCCTCAGATTCCCCAGTACCATGTGCCACAAAATGTTTGTATGAAGGTAGCCAAATAATTGCAGAATTTGTGGAACAAGGGGTACTGAAAGAAGTGTTGAGCAGCCCATGTAATTCACTGATAACGGGATTGAAAAAGCCCTGCGGGAATGTTCAAATTGGCCAGGATTTAAAAAAAAAAATGATATTGTGATAAAATGTTGCCCCGTGGTGCCAAATCCAGTTGTGATAATGTTTCAAATTCCATGTGATGCTGAGTGGTTCACTGTCATTGACTTATCTCAAGACTTTTTTTCTGTGCCCTGTCATGAGGACAGCCAATTGCTCTTTTGTTTCAAATTTTTAGAGTGACTTTACAGTTGGTTTTGAATTCCTCAAGGGTTTTCAGAGTCACCTTCCATATTCAATCAGATCTTGAAAAAGAATTTGGAGTTGTTGGAATTGCCTTCCCAATCGATCTTGGTACAGTACATTGATGACTTACTGATTGCGTCCAAAAGAAGGTACAAGTGCAAGTATGCCACGATTGCCTTACTGAACCATTTGGGAAAGAATGGTCATAAAGTATCACCACTTAAATTGCAGTACTGTCAGAAAGAAGTGAAGTATTTTGGTCACCAGATTGAGAAGGGATCTAGGAAAATATCCATAGAAAGGGTCACAACAATGTTGCAGATGAATTCCCCAACCACCCAGAGAGGTGTCAGGATGTTCTTAGGGATGGTAGGCAACTGCCACCAATAGATTCCCAATTTTTCAGTCATTTCTAAGCCTTTGCAAAAGCTGACACACAAGGAGGTCACCAATCCTATAGTGTTAGACGAGGCTTGCATGAAAGCATTTACTGAATTGAGAGAGAGTCTGTGCAAAGCTCCAGCTTTGAAAAGGCCTGACTACACCAAGTCTTTCACATTGTTTTGTCACAAGCGTGATGCATGTTCTTTGTCTGTCTTGAAGCAAGTCCATGAAGGTGTAAACCACCCAGTAGCTTATTTTCAGCTACTTTGGACTCAGTCACAGCAGCTTTACCAGGCTGTTTGCATTCAGTTTCAGCTGTTGGACAGCGCTTCACACAGTGCGAAGGCATTGTGATCGGACATTGTTTAACTATTATGGTCCCTCACTCCATTGAGACATATGAGACGAGTAGTATAGGGTCAACAAATGTGTAATTGAAAAGATGTACAGTGCTGAACACAGCAACTTTGCTTCTGAATGAAAATGTTGAAATTCAAATATTGGAGGACATTAAGCATGAACATCTTGAAGTAACTGACTTGTGCACAAAACCGAGCCCTGATATTAAAGATACCTGATTGGAAGAGAATGACCAAATTGTCTTTGTTGATGGCTCTTGTCTAAGAGACAATACAGGGACACTGAGAGCAGGATATGCTGTGTGCACAATTACTGGTATCTGGAAGTGTCTTGGCTTTGTGGGGGGGGATGTATTCTGCACAAGTAGCGGAACTGGTAGCCCTTACCAAAGCTTGCTATGTTTCTACTCAGTTAAAAGTTACCATCTATACGGATAGCCAGTATCGATTTGGGATAGTCCATGATTTTGGCCAGTTGTGGTTACAGAGAAGTTTTATGATCTCTTCTGGTTCACTAGGGAGAAATGATGAAAGAATTACAGAATTCTTGCATGCTATCCAAATGCCTGAAAAGATTGCAGTAGTGAAATGCAGTGCACATCTGAATGCAAGACTTTGTATCAATGGGAAATGGATATGTGGATTAAGTCGCAAGGTTTTGCACATTGAACTGTATATTGTCTAAAGATAAGTGGGAACTGTTACTTGAAGAAGAAGAAACATGTCCAAGTTATGCATTAAAAGTTATAGATACACTGGAAGAATTGAAAACCATGCAGAATAATGTTGACAGGGAGAAAAAACATTCATGGAGCAAAATGAAATCTGTACAGCGACAAGATGAACTGTGGGTTTCAGAAGACGATCAATTCGTTTTGCCAAATAGTCTGCTGTCTAAAATGGCTAGGTATTATTATGGTCAAGGGATGCATTGATTTGTTTGTTCAGGCATAATTGGTTCAACCCAAGGTTTAGACAAGTTGCTGAAGTAGTTTGCCATTGTTGTATCATTTGCCAACAAATGAATGCGGGAAAAGGGACAGTGGTGAATTTGAGCCACATTGGGAGAGCAGTAGGTCCATTCAGCAGAATGCAAATGGGTTTTATTGAAATGCCTGTGTGTGGAGGTTCGAGATATGTGTTGGTGATTGTCTCCATCTTTAGTCTCTGGATTAAAGTATACCCTACATGAAGAAATTACAGCCTCAAACTACTGCTTGGGCAACTGATACAACATTTTGGGTTTCTGATCTCTTTAGAATCAGATTGGGGAAGTCACTTCAACAATGAATACATTAAATTACTGTGTGCAGCATTGAACATTGATCAGAAATTGCATTGTAGTTACCACCTTGAGGCCTCAAGACTAGCGGTACAGATGAATGGTACCTTGAAGTCAAAACTTGCAAAGATGTGTGCATCCACGAATCTGAAGTGGCCTGATGCGTTGCCTTTAGTTCTGATGACAATGAGAAACACACCCAACAGGAAGACAGGATTGTCGCCGTATGAGATCCTTATGGGCCGAGCCATGAGGTTGCCAGCGGTGCCTGCAAATGCACTTGTCAACATTACAGATGACATGGTGTTGGACTACTGCAAAGGTCTGGCTAATGTGGTTCGCTCTTTCTCTCAGCAGGTGAAAGCCACCACACTGTCACTGATCCATGACCCAGGGCACAATCTGAGAGTTGGGGACTGGGTCGTGGTCCGGAAACACATAAGGAAAATGTGTTTGAAGCTTCGCTGGAAAGGACAGTTCCAGGTAGTTCTGAAAACTACCACACCTGTGAAGTGTGCTGGAGTTCTGAACTGGATCCACGCCAGCCACACAAAGAAAGTGGCATGTCCATTGGACGATGAAAAAGAGTTGTTGAGAATACCAACAATGACAAAACAGGTCTCAGAATCGGAAGGAGGGAAAAGAGGAACTGATACCAGGTCTGAGCCCATTGAGGACGGTTCAGTCACTCCTGTGAGAGGTGAAGGAGAAGGCCTCCAGGAGGGTGATGGTGAGCCTATGTCAATAGAGGCAGCAGGAGAGCCTAGTCAGAGGAGGGCTTTACCAGAAGTAGACACATTTGAGAGACAAACAGAGCAGTTGCCAGATATTTTGGGGGGTGTAGGAAGTGAGGCGGATCATGGCCAATGTGATCTGACTCATCCTGAACCAGTTGCAGGTGCGTCAAGAGAAAACACAGCAGAGCAAGGAGAAGTTACAAGTTCAACACAGAACAGAGCATTGACAAAGGGTCCACAGAAAGGATCTAAGTGGCCGGAATCACAAGCAAAGAGAAAGGAAGCAGTTGTTGAAACAACAATCGAAGAAGTAGATACGATAAGAAGAGAGGATCTGAGTGAAGGAGAATTGAATGGTGATCAAAAGTTGAAAATAAAGAGAATAGTAAGTTAAAGATACGCAGGTCCTGAATGGGTGTATGCAACTATAAGTAAATGGCAGAAAGAAATTTTGTCTTTTTGCTTTGATCGAGACATTCCAGGTCAATATTTTGGCACTTGAAGGAAGATAGTGAACTGAACTGTTGGGAATAATCTGAGAAAAATACTAAGAGAAAGAGACTATTGAAAGTAACCGGAAAAGACTTTGATAACCTGATTGACTTTTGAAAACCTGATTTGACAAGCTGTTAAACTGATTTTGACAAGATCACCGATTTTTTTGAAAAGCATCCTGGAAGTGAGACTGTTGAAAGAAGATTTTTGTTTTTGATATTGCTGCATTTTTCAAAATTTTCTCTTCTGCTTTCTGATTCTTTACATATCTTGAGTAACATTAGCCAGCAGGGTAGGAAGAACAGATGCTGTAAAAACATGAGTATTGGTTTGGCAATTGTGTGTGTGATATTGTTTGTGATATTGATTGTGGGTATGACTGTTCTTGACAAGAGGGAAGCCAACAATATTTCAGCTTTAGAGACAACTACTGCATTAACGGCTATAGAGAAGTTTAGGTTAAATGAAAAGTATCTGCATTTAGGTAGTAATGTCCAAGGGGAACTTTCTTCCAATGTCGTCTATTGCTTATTGAATGAGTGTGTGGAAACGATGGATGGAAAGAATTGTTTTGTGTGTACGCATATTCCTTCATCAGTCGAAGAAGGAGTTACTCATCATAGTTTGACTCTAATGTATGGAATAATTTGTAGTTACTAACAAGATTCTATAACCAGGAATACATTCAGCACTTCTACTCCAACCACGATCTGATGTTTTCGTTTGTCCCCAAAAATTAGGTATCTGAGTATAGTACCTAAGGATAATGGCATAGTATTAGTTAGAGGTTTCTTTGAGCCTACATTAACTTTTGGGACAGCTTATGCTCACAGAAATTACTTGACATGCTTGCTGACACCTTTAGAAGAGAGCTGCTTAGATCACACCGATGACAGGAGAAAGGCATTGAAGGAAAAGTTAGAAAAAGGCTTAGAGAAAGGGACTTGCACAAATGATCATGCTTATAGTGCAATTAAAACACAAAGGAAATTAGCTTTAGATGTGCAACACATAGGAAAGCTTTGTGTATAGAGGCCTACATCTTCAACTGACACTTTGATGGTCATTACGAACTCGGCAGGAAATTCCGCAGAGTTCGGTGCTGATGGCCTAATAAAGACTGCCAGCACATTGAAGACCCCGCTGACCATATAAACAACATTCCGCTGGGCTTGTGCATTGGTGCCGCCGGGTCCACATGGAGCCGGCTGCAATGTAGCAGTGCGGTGGGTGCAGCAGTACCCGTCACGCATATCACTACCCGTAAATTGGGCAGTGACATGCGCGACGGCTGTGCACGGGGGCCCCTGCACTGCCCAGGCCAAGAGCATGGGCAGTGCAGGGGCCCCAGGGGGGCCCAGGGGCACCCATTCTGCCAGCCTTTCCCTGGCGGGCTAAACCTTAGACAAGGGTCGCTGCCCTGGGGGCATTTGTTTTATGTTTCGGCACCCCCGGTGCTAGATCGGCCACATTTTTGGCAGATCTCACCCCCAGGGGGTCCAAACCCACTAGGCCCCAGGGATTGTGTTGTGTGTGTGTGTTTGTTGCATCTTGGGGGTACCCCTTGGGCAAGGGTCACCCCCCAAAGGGGGGGCATTAGTGTTAGATATATCTGCCCCCCTTGGGGGCAGATTGGCCTATTTCTTTTAGGTCCATCTGCCCCTCAGGGGTGCAGAAGCCACTTACGCACCAGGGAAAATTTGTAAATTCTTTGTGATGGGGTGTTCATCAACTGGCGAAGTATTTGTATTTGTGATTATAACAGTTTAATTCTTCTTTTTGTTTTAGTTCAAAGCTTTTGCTTCCTTTGATGTGGATCCTTGCGGTCTTGGCAGTAGTTGACTTGTGGTTTTGGCAGTAGTTGCATGTTTTAGGTAAGTAAAAGCAATTTACTCCAAAGGAGTATTGTTGACATGCATGAATTACATGTTTGTAGGTGGTATACTAAATGCAGGATTGTGTGTGAAATTGTCCTTAGATTTGTTCACAATGATATTTGTGTTGTCTTATGTCTAATTTGCTTTTATTTTTTATTTTTAGTGGGACATCATTGGTGATTGCTGTGTCTGTGCAGAGTAGTTGCTGGTGAGTCTAGCTTTTTCAGACAAGTGACTGGTATCGTTTTTTAGTACATAACTCTTTGTGATAAAGCCACACTTTGTTTATTAGTGCTGGTTGTTGTTGGCAATCCATTTGTTGAAAGAAAGGATCATGGCTAGCCGCAGAGTGCCCGCTCAGCAGGTTGTTGGCGTGCTTTTTGAGTCGTCTTCTGACCATGAGTACGAGACTGACTCTGCATCTGAGGCAGTGGATGGAGTGAGAGATTCTGGCAGTGAGTTTTCCGTCCAAGAGGAATCTTCTGATGAAGAGGCCACTCTGAGTGCAGATGAAGGGCCTGTTTTAGAGGAGGACACTGATGTGCCAATAGAGCGGCAGGCTGGGGCTTAAAGGTTTCCCTTTGGAAGACCTGCCACCTGGGTTGCCCTAAACATGGAGCAGCCACAGTTGCCTGCCTTTACTGGTCTCCCGAGGTGTAGAGTAAATACGGAAAACTTTTTGCCTGTCAATTTCTCTTAAATATTTATGGACAATGTATTTTTGGAAGAGATTGTTGAGCAGACTAATTTGTATGCAGAGCAGTATTTGAGGGACAATGCTGCCAGACTTAGGCCTCAGTCTAGAACTACCCACTGGGTTCCCACAAATCTGGAAGAGATGAAAAAGGTCTTAGGTTTGACTTTTTTGATGGGGTTGATAAAGAAGCCGTCACTGGCTTCTTATTGGTCTACTAGTCCCTTGATGGCAACGGCTATATTTCCTGCAACCATGGCTCGTAATTCCTATTTGCTTCTTCTTCGGATGCTGCATTTTGTTGACAATGCTTCAGCCTTGCCACAAGATCACCCTGATTGTGACCGTCTTTTTAAGGTTAGGCCTGTCTTTGATCATTTTGTAGATCGGTTTTCAGAGGTGTATGTTCCAGGCAAAGAGATGTGTGGATGATTCTTTGGTCACGTTCAAGGGGCATTTAGGGGGTCATTCTTACTTTGGCGGGCGGCGGAGGCCGGCCGCCAAAGTAACCCCGTCAGAACACCGCACCACGGTCGAAAGACCGCTGCGGTGATTCTGAGATTTGCCCTGGGCTGGCGGGCGGCCGCCAAAAGGCCGCCCGCCAGCCCAGGGCAAATCAACCTTCCCACGAGGACGCCGGCTCAGAATTGAGCCGGCGTAGTGGGAAGGTGCGACGGGTGCAGTGGCACCCGTCGTGTATTTCAGAGTCTGCATAGCAGACACTGAAATACTTTGCGGGGCCCTCTTACGGGGGCCCCTGCAGTGCCCATGCCATTGGCATGGGCACTGCAGGGGCCCCCAGGGGCCCCGCGGCACCCCCTACCGCCATCCTGTTCATGGCGGGTTTCCCGCCATGAACAGGATGGCGGTAGGGGGTGTCTGAATGGAGGATTCAGAAGGGCAGCGGTAAACCGGCGGGTGACCACCGGTTTACCCTTTCTGACCGCGGCTGAACCGCCGCGGTCAGAATGCCCTTCGGAGCACCGCCGGTCTGTCGGCGGTGCTCCCGTGGCCGGTGACCCTGGCGGTCACCGGCCGCCAGGGTCAGAATCAGGCCCTTAGTTTTTAAGCAGTACATTCCTAGCAAGAGAGCACGGTATGGAATTCAATTGTACATGATGTCAGAAAGTAGTACAGGATACGTGTATAATCTCCAGGTCCACACTGGTAGGGATTCCAGTATTGACCCCCTGGTTATCCTCTCACTTTTGAAGTTAGCGAGAAAACTGTGTGGCAACTTGGTAGACAACTGTTTAACAAAGGTCACCATTTGTACGTAGATAATTTCTACACTGTAGTGTGGTTGTTCAAGGAGTTGTTCTGAGTGGACACTGTTGCTTGTGGCACAATCCGTTCTAACCGGAAAGGCTATCCAAGGGAGCTTATCTGTAAAAAACTTGAGAGGGGACAGTGCAGTGCCTTGTGGAATGATGAGCTGCTAGCTCTGAAATTTTCAGACAGGAGGGATGTGTACATGCTAACTACCATCCATGATGAGAGTACTTCCCCTGTGACTGATTGGGGTCAGGTTGCCGAAGTGTGCAAACCTGCATGCATTCTGGACTACAATAAGTGCATGGGTAGTGTTGATAGAGTAGATCAGAGGTTGGAACCTTACACTGCTCTTAATAAGTCTTCTATGTGGTATAAAAAGTTGGCCATACATGTATTTAATTTGGCAACTTTTAATGCTTTTATTGTGTTCAAGGATTGTTCACCTGAGTCAAGGATGAAATTTGTTAAATTTCATGAGTCAGTGAAAGAGAGCCTTATTGTGATGAAACAGGTAAGAGATCCTAGAGTAGAAGTGGTGGAGGATGTGGGTAGATTGAAAGATTGCCACTTTCCTGATCATATTCCTCCCATTCCCCAAAAAGACTTGCCCACTAAGAAATCGAGAGTCTGTGCCCTCAGAGGTATCCTGAGGGAGAGCCGGATGTACTGCCCCGATTGCCCTTCAAAGCCTGGGCTGTGTGCGGCCGGCTGTTTCAGGAGTTACCACAGCAATAAAAAAATTGGGGAAATACCGTGAGCATAAACTGCCAGTTTTATAATTTCAGATGTTCAGTTTCACATTTCTGTCACGTTTTCAGTTAGAGCTTTTGTGTTTGTAGTTTAGGACTTATTTTATAATTAGTTAGTGGTTTCTTTGTTTAAAAACAAAAGAAAGTGATGGCAGTGTGCGTGTGGAGTGGCGCTTGGCTGGAGGTGTGCGTGGAGTGGCGCTTGGCTGGTGGTGTGCGTGGAGTGGCGCTTGGCTGGCGGTGTGCGTGGAATGGCGCTTAGCTGGCGGTGTGCTCGGTGGCACTTGGCTGGTGGTGTGCGTGGAGTGGCGCTTGGCTGGCGGTGTTAGACAAACGTCAGTCCACACACCCCCATCAGCTAGTGTGATTGCTGTATAAGGCATGTGGGCATATGTAAGTGATGGTCCCTTGAGTGGCACGTCTGTCGATGCAAGCGTTGTAATGTGCTTGGCCCGTGGCTGGCGGGGTGAATGGTCTTGTGCATGTCATGTATGAAAGTTGTGTGAATGGCCTGTAAAGCGGTAGGTGCCTTGTTGTGGCTTTCCAGCTCACGAGTTGTGAGTCATTGGTCCAGTTTTTTGGCCTTTCAGTTATTAACAGTGCATTTCATTTTTGTGAAATCTCTTGTTAATAAAGTTTTATCTACTGAACCATCTCCCCAAGGAGTGCAGGGAGGTGTGGTTTGTGTGGATCCCCGAACATTTTCTTACCCAGACTCCTCTGTAAACCTCAAAGTTTGCTTAAAAAAGCAACTTTTCCTCATTTTTCTTTGTAGGATCACCGCTCAGGCACACATTTCCTACTCCCCAGAGTTCACCTCAGTCTCCCACGTAAAATGATTCCTCACTTGTGTGGGTCCCCAAAGCAGAGTCAGCCTAAAGATGTATAAAAGGAAAATATGTGCTTATCAACTCGCTGTGCTATCCCCTCCATCTCTACAGGTTTTTGGCCTTTTTATGTTGAAGGCACCTGGGTCACCCACACAAGTGAGGTATTGTTTTTATTGGGAGACTTGGTGGAACGCTGGGTGGAAGGAAATTTGTGGCTCCTCTCAGATTCCAGAACTTTCTGTTACCGAAATTTGAGGATAAAGTGTTTTTTTGGCCACATTTTGAGGTTTGCAAAGGATTCTGGGTAACAGGAACTGGTGAGAGCCCCACAAGTCACCCCCTCATGGATTCCCCTAGGTGTCTAGTTTTAAAAAATGCACAGGTTTGGTAGGTTTCACTAGGTGCCGGCTGAGCTAGAGGCCAAAATCCACAGCTAGGCACTTTGCAAAAAACAGCTCTTTTTCTTTTAGAAAATGTGATGTGTCCACGTTGTGTTTTGGGGCCTTTCCTGTCGCAGGCACTAGGCCTACCCACACAAGTGAGGTGCCATTTTTATCAGATGATTTGGGAGAACACTGGGTAGAAGGACATTTGTGGCTTCTCTCAGGTTCCAGAACTTTCTGTCACCGAAATGTGAGGAAAAAGTGTTTTTTTAGCCTAATTCTGGGGTTTGCGAAGGATTCTGGGTAACAGAACCTGGTGACAGCCCCACAAGTCACCCCTAGATGTCTAGTTTAAAAAAATGCACAGGTTTGATTGGTTTCCCTCGGTGCCGGCTGAGCTAGGGGCCAAAATCCACAGCTAGGCACTTTTCATAAAACATGTCACATTTCAGTGTAAAAATGTGATGTGGCCATGTTGTGTTTACTGTCCCAGGCATTAGGCCTACCCGTGCAATTGAGGTACCATTTTTATCAGGAGACTTGGAGGAACACAGAATAGCAGAACAAGTGTTATTGCCCCTTATCTTTCTCTGCATTTTTTCCTTCCAACTGTAAGACAGTGTGAACAAAAGATGTCTGTAATTCACATGCTAGTATGGGGACCCTGGAATTCAGAGATGTGCAAATAACCACTGCCTCTCAACACCTTATCTTGTGCCCATTTTGGAAATACAAAGGTTTCCTTGATACCTATTTTTCAGTCTTTATATTTCACCAAATGAATTGCTGTATACCCGGTAAAGAATGAAAACCCATTACAAGGTGCAGCTCATTTATTGGCTCTGGGTATCTAGGGTTCTTGATGAACCTACAAGCCCTATATATTCCCACAACCAGAAGAGTCCAGCAGACATAACAGTATGTTTCTTTCAAAAATCTGACATCGCAGGAAAAAGTTACAGAGTAAAACATTGAGAAAAATTGCTGTTTTTTCACTCAATTTCATTTTTTATTTTATTTCAGCTGTTATTTTCTGTAAGAAAACCTTTTAGGATCTACACAAATTAACCCATGCTGAATTCAGAATTTTGTCTACTTTTCAGAAATGTTTAGCATTCTGGGATCCAGCATTTCTGTCACTAAGTGGAAGGAGGCTGAAAGTACAAAACATAGTAAAAATGTGGTATGTCCCAGTAAAATGCCAAAATTGTGTTGAAAATTGGGTTTTCTGATTCAAGCCTGCATGTTCCTGAAAGCTTGGAAGCTGGTGATTTTAGCACCACAAACCCTTTGTTGATGCCGTTTTCAGGGAAAAGAACACAAGCCTTCTTCTGCACCCTTTTTTCCCATTTTTTCTAAAAAAACAAACTTTTTGCTGTATTTTGGCAAATTTCTTGGTCTCCTTCAGGGGAACCCACAAACTCTGGATACCTCTAGAATCCCTAGGAGGTTGGAAAAAAAGGACGCACATTTGGCGGGGGTAGCTTATGTGGACAAAAAGTTATGAGGGCCTAAACTGCACTGAGAGAAGACATGCCATTCTCCCTTTTCTTCTTGAGAGTCTAGCTAAATTCTTTCGAATGCTTAGTGAGACTTTTTTGCCTTTTCTGAACTTTGATGCTGAATCCTGATGCCTTGCTGACCAGACTGATGTCCTGATGACGAAGACTGTCACAGATTGCTGATCCAAACTGAGGATAGGTATATTGACTATGATTTTGTTTGCTATGTCTATTTGCTTTTGTTTCTAGGTACCAACTGCCATTTTGATAGAGCCACAAATTTGTGTTGACTAAATTGTTTTGCATGAAGCCCAAAATGCTAATTCTAATCTGATGTTAGTTAGGGAGCTCACTGATGAAGTTCGTCATATGTAATAACAGCTGATGTCTTTCTTTGCTGAATTCTAAAGGTATGTAATATCACTTGCGCATTTTATTTTATTTTATTTATTCGGTCTGAGATTTAGACCATTAAAATACAATAAAACAATCATACATAACAATAATGAAAACTTGTTTCCAACGTTCAAATAAATACAGTTAATATGTTCCTTAAAATTAAAAACCAATAGCATGATCGATTTGTGGATACAGTAAAACAATCATACATAGCAATGATAAAAACTTGTGTCCATCGTTCAAATAAATACAATTAATCCGTTCCTTGAAACTAAAACCGGTGACATAATCGATTTGTGGACTGGTACATTTCTTATCATATCACTGTAATTTATAAGATGACATGCCAATTAATAAGGCCTTGACTTCTCACACTAGATTATATAAATAATTATTCAAATAGTCCGCACTTTTGGATTGCATTCAATGCCAGTTAGACTGCACTGTGAATAAAAAAAGTTACCAAAAAATCACCATGGTCCTTAATTAATAAAAGATAAAACATACATTCAGAAAATCATATCCTGAAGCCCACCAGAGATCCAAAGATTTTTTAAATCCACACATTGATTAGATCAAATTCCCATCAAAGTTACAATATATGACACATCTAAGGACTAAATAAATCTAATTAGAGTCCCCATCCATAAGCAAAAAAATACATGTCTGGCTCATAGCCCCGGGGCTAGGGTGAACCTATGGCGAATGGACCAAGCTGCAGACAAATATTTGGAAACTGAGCATACTACCAGCGTGGATGTGTCATATTTGCATATTCTAAAAGCATTGGCACGGTCCTGCAATAGTAAAACTTTACACAAAGGGATGATCCACCTCCCTCTAGGACTCTTATATAGGGGAAAGAAGAACAGCACATGCTCAGGTGTTTCCTTGCATTGGTGGCAATATATACATCTGTCAGTCATGGGATTATTTGTCGACCAACGGACCGTGAAGCTATTAACAGGTAAAGTGCCATATCTTAGCTGTAGAAGTAAGGCGTGGGCACGTGCGGGTATAGGGAGGTCCATGACATTCTTGGGCCGGGGTTCATGTTTACCCTGCAAAAACTCTACTGTTAACCTGTCTACCCCGTTGCGGTGGAAAAGCTCATCATTGGTTTTCTCCCAGTACCTTCCTTTGGCAAGTTGTTTAGCGTTAGCAGGGTTCAACTCGGGGTACTTCCAATAGTGGGGGAGACCTAACTTCTCCCAAGCAGATTTCATCTCCCTCAACCAAAGGATTTTTCCCCATCCCTGTGAGGATATTATGAGGTCTCTTATTGCCACCCTAAATGGTTCAATTTAATCCGTTTTCCATAATCGAATCCAGTATAAAAGCGGTCTCAGAACCGCTGTAGCTTTGATGAGGTTTAATCCTAAGTCGAGTCTGAGAGGGGTCATTGGTGTGCCCTTCCCTGACCTGGATATGTGTCTGAGAAAGTGATTTTCTTTGGTTTGTAAAATATCCAATTGTCTGTGGGAACCCCAGAGTTCCACTCCGTACAGGGCCGCAGCACGAATTTGGATTTTATAAATCTCGGAGATTGGATTCAAGGGGGGGGGGCTCACTGTAGTTCTAGCCTTACATACTAATGGCCCACCTCTTTGACTTATAATGAGTGCCCTTTTACTTATGGCTACCTCCCATCTACCAGAGTCCGATAGCCTGATGCTCAAATAATCGAACTCTGAGACTCTTTCCAGAGGAGTTGAATTAATTGCTATTCTTGCACATAATGTCTTTCTCGAGGCACTGAATATCATAAGTTTTGTTTTCTTGACATTAACATCCAGCCCATAGTCTCTACAGAAAACACAAAATTGATTAACCAAATTTTGGATTCCCATCTGAGATTTAGCTAGCAGGATAGTGTCGCCGCATAAAGCAGACACAGTATTTTCTTCCCAGCCAGCTTGGGCGAATCGTTGATGCAATTCTCTAGATATTGAATACAATTGTTTATGTATAAGAGAAAAAGGGTAGGGGCTGGAACGCAACCTTGTCTGACTCCTCTTTTGATAGCTACACGGTCTGTCAGTTTGCCGTCCTTACCACACCTAATTTGTGCATAGGTATTCTTGTGCAGTCGAACAATAAGTTTCAAGAGATCTTTTGGGACACCCATATTGGAAAGTGTCAGCCATAACAAATTTCTGGGGACCAAATCAAATGCAGCTCTAAGGTCTATGAAAACCACATACAAGTTTCCCCCTCCTAAGTCCACATTCTTCCATTTGACTGCTAGGAACCTCAGGGCTTGATCTATGGTACTAACTGCGGGTCTAAACCCTGCCTGTAGATCAGAGATAGCTTCGGACTCTGAAATCCATTTGTCAAGATGGAACAAAACTTGCTTCGCAAAAAGTTTTTGGGAGTTGTCAAGTAAACATATCGGACGGTAGTTGGCAGGATCACTGGGACTACCTTTTTTTGAAGAGGGGGACTATCTCGGCTCCTTTCCAAGAGGGTGGAACGGGTGCTCCTGCCGCAACTGCATTACAGACTAAATTTAGGTAAGGGGCCCAAATATCAGGTCTTGTCTTATATAGGTCACCCGGGATCTTATCAGGACCCGGGCCTTTCACCAATTCAGTGATATTATTGCAGCTTTGGTTTCAGCTAGAGTGAATTTGATAGGGGCGGCCCCGGAAGTTAGACTGTCATCAAGGTTCCTAAAGGTAGCTTCGGGTGGCCCTTCATATAATCGACCAAAGTGCTCGACCCACATTGCGGACAGGATTGAGGTGCCAGGCAGGGGGGATGAGTCTCTACTGTCATCTGCTATCAATTTCCAGAAAGTGGAAATATTGTTAGCTTTTGGGGTCTCCAGGATAGCTACCCATCTGGCCTCCTCCCAACTCCTGCGCGCCCTACGACATTCCTGTTTGTAGTCCTTCCTTGCTAGTCTTATATACTCTGCATGACCCCCTCTCAAGGTTCTCAGTAACTTATGCTGGGCTTCCCTGCATGTAATACTAAACCACCTTGCGCTGCACTTTTTCCTAGGTTTACTGATAATCTCTTTTTGTGAAAAGATACTTAAAAGAGTTAGACAGTTCAGTATGATCTGCTACAAGCCCATCACCATCCTCTAAATGCAAAAGCATATGCTCCGTTTGGTCTACTAATAAACTATATATTGATGTAAGGGAACCAAAGGAGGTATTTACAGACTCCCATTTGACATCACGTCTATTGTTTGTCAGAGCGAGCTGTTGTGCATATGCCTTTGAGTGGGGGACTTCAAGCGAAGACAACAGGCCCCTGGTCAATAAGATCAGTGGATCGTGGTCACTCTCTTCATGTTCTTGCACCCTCATGTCAATCATGTGACCCCACAGTCGGATGTCAAGTAAAATATAATCAATCTGACTCCTAAGAGCTCCGCGCCTAAAAGTGAGATGAGAGTTGGCATCTGAACGGGAGCGATCATTGCAAGCTCGGAGACCATGTGTTAATGTAATATCGGCAACTTGGTGCGCTATTCTATTCATTCTGGGTCTTTTACTTGACACTAGCTGGGGGGTGCCCTAATGGGCATCCTTTTCTTAATATAAATCTTGGACCAGTGGATAGGGCTCAAAGGTAACGTTAAAGTCCCCTGCAATTAAGGTGAAATGGCATGAGGTGTTGCTATGAAGGAGGCTGTCCAGTATTGTCAAAGCGCTAGACTCATAATTACTGCCCGCACTCCTATTATAGATGTTAATTAATAGTAGAGGTCTCTCCTTAAGGGTTGATACTATTAAGGCCTGTAAATCAGGGCAGCCCGTATCTACAACTTCAACCTGACACTTAAGAGAACAGCTTAACCACATAAGTAGCCCACCCGAGGGTCTCCCAAAGGACGCCTTACGAGCTGCAACCAAGTAGCTTTTGAAGCAAGATCTATATTTAGGCCCCAATGCCCATGTTTCTTGGAAAAGACATATCTGATGTTCATCTATAAATAGGCCCCATCCTGGAATTTGCATTTTGTTGTCCAACCCTGCTATGTTCCAGCTAAGAACAATATCAGGTGCATCTGCTTTTCCTTGCCTTGCTTCACCCGGGGGTTGCTCTCTATTAGGGGAAGTACAGCTAGAAGGCTTGGTATCCCCCATGATCATAACTGGGCTACTCAGGCTGGCATAAACCTTTTCTATCTTACCCTGCATGTTACTCACCCCGCTAGGTTCAGGGCCAATCCTACTCGTGTCCAGTGACTTGACAGGAGAAGTAAACCCAGGGTTGCAGGCTACGCTTAATGCGAAGGATCCCCACTCCTCACTGGCTCCTGAGACAATATTCTCACTAATTCCCAGATTACAGGGATCTGTCAGGGTGGGTGGTGTGAGTAAAGTAAGTCCACTAGAAACTGGGTAGACAATGTGCTCAATCTCATGGCAACTCGTTCCTGCTCCCCATAGTCCATCATTTAGTCAATCTACCTTCGAGAGAGAAGATGAAGAAGGTCTGCGACCTGACTCGGGGGGTAGACTGTGGCTTGGCACAGGGGTAAACTTTATGCGCCATTAGCTACTCACTATTAGCAGCTGGGACTGCTGGGGGATAGAACACTTGCAGTCTACACAGGGAAACTTCCCCTGCTGAGGGATAGGGTCTGCGAGCATTTGAAGAGAGCTGCTGGACAAGAGCTGGTGAATTAAAACTAATATAAATACAGTCCCCCATGCCTAGCTTCTCCAACGAACCCACCCACCTCACCCTCCTCACCATCAGTATCGAGGGTACCATATGAAATGCAAACCCTGCATTTACATGTAGCCAGTGTATGACCTTATTTTTTAGATCGGTAAAAGATTCCAGGCTGCTGGTTTTGAGTTCGGGGACATTAGTAATAACAAGAACTTATGGGCGTGATTCCGGTGGAAGGTGTAAAGCTCTTGATCTAGTCCCACCGTTAATCGGCACTGACTCCGAAGAGCCTGGTTCAAAATACTCATGAGTCAAATTAGCTGCGCAGACTTTTATTGCTGTGTCATTACAAGGAGCAGGACCTCCAGATCGTTTTAAAAGAGGGGCAGAGACCCTAGGATACTTATCCTTTGAGATAATAACCGCTCTATCAGGTGAGTCCCCCACATGTTTCTTGGGAAGGACAGAACCCTTGTTCGATAATGCGGGAAGTCTGCCATATCTGACGCAGGGCTGACTCAAATGGGAGGGATACAAATAAGATCGAGAGTTTGCATGAGGAGGGGTAGCTGGCAACTGGGTCTTAATAAGCCCTTCCAATTTCTCCTCTATTGCTTCGAGACGGGCTACTATAGGATGGAACATCTTAGTAAACTCTTCTTTTATGGATTCCATTATATAATCGATTTCTGGCTTCCATTAGCACTTTCTTGGGGAATTATAATATCATCATTACCAGAAACAAAGCCTGGATTAGGGGAGCTCGAAATACGAGTTTGTTTATTCCTTATTATTGACTCCCTTCGTTTCCTTTTCCCTTTGTTATTGGAGTTGACAGTAGTTTGGGAACCACTCTTGGAAGGGCCCCGGATTGGCAGCATTGAGTATTGATACAGAAGGGACAGTTGAATCATCCAGAATTTCGACTGGGTGCTCCAGTGCAGACTGTGAGTCTAATGACTGTGATGGCTGTAGGGCTTGACAGCTAGGGGCTGAGAGTGTAGGGGCAATTAAGCTGTGCTGGACCATTTCTATCTCTTTTTCTAATGCTCCAACGGCCTTTTGAAGAAATCCATCTAAGGTTTTATTATTGCCATGATTTTCTTGGGCTCCCGCCCCCTTCCGTCTGCCCATCTTTTTCACTTATTTCAAACCAACTTCAAACTTTCTGCAAACTCCTCACTCTGACAGTTGCTTAAGTGCCGTTGGCCCCTCAATTCTCACCGGCCAGGGGCCCTACTAGCTCACTACAGTGAAACACCTCACCTGGAGTAGACTTAAGGCTCCTCCGACCACGAGGTTGTCAATCAGAGTTAAAAGAGCTGGGCTCAAAAATGAAGGAGTACAGAGATGTGGCCCAGCACTGCCTCCTCCGGTCACTGACGGGCGCAGGACGGGCCGGCCCTTGGCCCAGGCATCCTGCGGCAGCTGGCGCACATTCAAATTTGAGGAAATGGGCTCAGGTCCCGCCCCTCCGCCTTCTGCCATACAGCGCGTCCCGCGGCAGCGGGCACGCGTTCAAATTTGAGGAAATGGGGCTCAGGTCCCGCACCTCCACCTTCTGCCACACAGCGCATCCCGCGGCAGCGGGCGCGCATTCAAAATTGAGGAAATGGGGTACAGGTCCCACCCCTCCACCTTCTGCCACACAACGCGTCCCGCGGCAGCGGGCGCGCATTCAAAATTGAGGAAATGGGGCTCAGGTCCAGCCCCTCTGCCTTCTGCCTCACAGTGCGGACGCTATTAATTTGCACTGCAACCTTAGAATGTGTAGTAGCTCAAGCTTTGATTAGAATGCAATTCTTTCATTGTTTCAGTCAGCCAGTGTTGTTTCTGTATGTTTACCAACTGATTTTGAGATTAACCTACATGACTTTAGCGCTGTTAATATAGGAAAAATAAATATTCTAACTTTTACACAAATGTGTGGCTATTGATGACTGCAAGGTCACGGTGCGTGACAATTACTGACTCCTATTGATTACTAATATTATTGTTTGTTATTAATTATTGATCTGCACATGCTGGATATATGGTGGGGACATCTTAAGGTCAGTCAAAAGGGTCATCGACGTATTTGTGCCCCCTTTTAAGTTTACTTATTAAAGTCAGACGCACCAACAGTGGCAGCTTAGCTCAGCCCGGAGCCACCTTTAGTTAGGCAGCAGCTCTCCCGACTCTTTAGCTAGAAACAAAAACCTGTAAGGTAACTGGAAAATGGAGAGCTGGGATTTGGGCTCTCTTAGCATTTGGAATTGAGGACTGGATTTCTTAGGTAGGCATGACTCCCTATAACAGCACTTTACCTGTTAATGGCTGCACATGGCATGGTATTTGGTGAGTTGGGATTAACATTTTATTATAAGAGTATTTACACTTTATTAATTAGTCTTGGCGATTGTAAGATTCGGGACATATTTACATCCCCTAGTCTTGAGAATTGTTGAAACAATTGCTACGTGATCCTATGGCTTAGCTGCTGCAGGCACTGCTCTAATGTATTTCAAGTATATTGCATTGATTCCATGTAACTCGCCTGGTGTATTTAATGGGATTACCATTTCTTTGTATGGTATGTAATTTGATACATGTATTGTTCCATAACAAACAAATAAAATGTTAAAAAATGTAACGGGATTGCCCCAATAGAAGGTGGATCAAAAGCATTTGCAGTACTAACACAAGGCCGTGAATACCCGACTCTTAGTATAACACCCTACTGAATACTGTTTCTTTGACTGTGGTTCCTTTATGTATTGTAATGCTTATTGTTCCGATGTTGATGTTCAGGAAGACATTTTAAACACAATTTTTATTAGAAACTATAGCACGTCTAATCTTGTGCTCTTGTGAAATATCTGCTTCTGCAGTGCACCCGACTAGAGCGCTGTTCCCAGGACAATCAAAAAGCTTGTGATGACAGATGGTTTGAAAATTTCATTTCTCAGTAGATGATGTATTGAGCCGTCCAAAAAAGCTTTTGGGAAGATAAGAAAGTTGGGAAAGCTTGAAAGCAGCGAGTCTGAAAAAGGAACACTGCGATAACGAGGCCTCTAAATTCTGTATTTAATTTTGGTTGGATCAGTCTTTAACCAAGATAAAACGAATGCGTTCAATTATATAAGCATGCTTCTTTCTTTGTGCCTTGGGTACTAACATTTCCTAGGACACTCCTAGTGCCGTAGCCAAGAAGTGTAAAATGTGTAAGTGTTGATGTGCACTCACAAGAAACTGTGTGAAAGACAAAGGAAAGTACAAGAAATTGTTTTCCTCAGTTGTTACATTCTGTCCTGTAGTCAATCCATGAGACTGGTACTTTTAACTTAAAAATTGAATGTGGTTAAAAAATCAGAGGAATATATCCAGACATAGGCCCTCATTACAACCCTTGCGGCCGGTGTTAAAGTGCTGGTAATACCACCAACAGGCCGGTGAGAAAAAAAATGGAATCAAGACAATGGCAGAAACCGCCAACACAGATAACAACATTAACACTCTGACCGCCACGGAGGTAGCAACAAACACTGCAGCGGTAACCTCCATCAGACAGGTGGAAGACAATGTACCACCCACACTATTACAATGCACCAATCCACCAGCTTTTCCGGGGTGGTACCAACACCATCAAAAGAACGGCGGCAACAGGACTTGGAAGGGAAACCAATCACCTCTCGACACACAAGGAAGAACTGGGATGCCATGGAGCCCGAATTGCAGATCCTACCCATGTTGCTGTATCTATTAAAACACCACGAAGTGGAAAGAAGGTGGCGGCTGCGACGGTGAGTGCTGCACCTAGAACACAGGGAAGGGGAGGAAGGAAAAGAGAGTGAAACACACACGCAAAACGCAACACTCCCAGACCCCACCCACAACAACACACACACACATATCCAATAACATCACAGACACACACCCCGTCACCCCCTGGAAGAACGCAAGGACCAAACAAAATGAGTTTAACTAGTGTAATATTCAAACTATCAAATAGACCAAGAGAACAGCAAATAATCCATATAGACAAATATTTACAGCAAGTACACAAGTCCGTACACTGTCCTATGAAATGTCCGAGGACCAGTGGTCCCAAAGAGCATGGGCGAAGCTCACACATGACTCCTGCCTCAAAACAGAGAGAACACGGCAGGGGCATCAGGTCGGAAAAAAAACAGGCACCTCAGGGGGAAAGGGAGGGTGGGGCCCTCAGCCAGATGATGGTACAATGCCACTGGTCCTCGAGGGGGCTCCATGCCCACTGCCTCGTCCTGGGGAGTGCAAAGCCACAGTCTCTCAAGTCTTTCAAGTGGGTGGGTTGCCCACTGCTTGCTCCTGGGGAGTGCAAAGCCACAGTCTCTCTAGTGGGTGGTTTGCCCACTGCCTGCTTCTGAGGAGTGCAAAGCCACAGTCTCTCAAGTCTCTCAAGTAGGTAGTTTGCCCACTGCTTGCTCCTGGGGAGTGCAAAGCCACAGTCTCTCAAGTGGGTGGTTTTCCCACTGCTTGCTCCTGGGGAGTGCAAAGCCACAGTCTCTCTAGTGGGTGGTTTGCCCACAGCTTGGTCCTGGGGAGTGCAAAGCCACAGTCTCTCAAGTCTCTCAAGTGGGTGGGTTGCCCACTGCTTGGTCCTGGGGAGTGCAAACCCACAGTCTCTCAAGTCTCTCAAGTGTGTGGTTTGCCCACTGCTTGGTGCTGGGAGTGCAAGGCCACAGTCTCCAAGTGGATGTCTTCTACACTGGTTTTGGAGGGGACTTTGTGCCCAGAGTGCTTCATCCTACTGAGGATTGGGTTAGTAGATGCCTTTCTACACTGGTTCTGGAGGGGGCTTTGTGCCCAGAGTGCCTCATCCTGCCAAGGACTGGGTTAGTGGATGCATCTCTCCACTGGTTCTGGAGGGGGCTTTGTGCCCAGCGTGCTTCATCCTGCCAAGGACTGGGCTAGTGGATGCCTTTCCCCACTGGTTCTGGAGGGGGCTTTGTGCCCAGTGATGCTGCACCTGGGGTGTGGCAATTGACTTTGTCTCACTTGGGTGTCTCAGCGACACGATGTACCTGGAACAGGTAGCATGATACTCCATGGAGGCAGACCCACACTCCATCCTGCGGCGAATTAGGCTGCCAATTGCTGGTTTGTGTCAGTGCTGGAGGTGATGTCTCAAGTGGCGTGTCCAGGGTCCAGGACTTCACCTGCAGAATCTGACGGCTGAACACTGGGGATGGGGCTGACATCCGACAGAGTGGCATCAGCTGTGCACATGGTGGTGCTGATAGTGGTGCAGGTGGCGGTGGCCACGGCGGAGATGCTGGCAGTGCTGGCCGTGGTGCAAGTGACTGTTGCAGTGGATAGAGACACCATACTGTCTCCGGCAGCCTTGGATGGCTGATCCTGGGGGAAGATTCACCAGACTGTTGTTGTGGCAGTGGCAGTGCAGGTCCGCCAACGGTAGTGGTGTTGCTGGCATTGACCATGTGTGTCCTCTGTCTTTCTCCCCCTTCTTGTTTTGTCACCCTGTCCTTGTGAGCATTAGCATCATCTGGCGGAGGAGCAGAGGGACCGGTGACGGAGGGAGCTGCAACCCACATGGCCCTGGAGGGTGAATCTATGGAGTCTGAAGGCACCAGTGGGACGGAGGGCGAGGGGAGCTCCACGACGGGGACAGGAGGGGACACCAGCGACAGCAACTCGTCCTCTGATGGAAGCTCCCTGGCGGTGGCTGACAACTCTGTGCCCACCCCAACAACAGGTACAGCTCTCATGTTAATGCCAAGTATCCTGGCTCTGTGCATGACGCTTACATTTTGAGGAATAGCAGTATCCCTTATGTGATGGGCCAAATCCAGAGGCACGGGGTGTGGCTAATAGGTGAGCCCAAGGTCCCCACACAGTATAAGTAGGTGTCTGGGTATGGGGTTGTCCCTAAGGGTTAGTGTGTGTCTAACAGATATCCCTCGACATTTGCAGGTGATCTGGTTACCCCATCCTCTCATGGCTACTGACCCCAGTGAGGAATGCCAGGAAAAGGGCAGAGGAATGCTACAATGAGGCATATGGGTGAACTAGGTGGATTATTGAGAGGACGTTCGGCCTCCTGAAGGCCAGATTCCGGTGCCTCCTTCTAACAGGTGGCTCTCTATACTACCCATCGAAGAAGGTGTGCCAGATAATTGTGGCATGCTGCATGTTGCACAACCTGGCATTGCGACGCCAGGTGCATTTTCTGCAGGAGGATGGGCCTGATGATGGTCTGGTGGCAGCAGTGGAGCCTGTGGTCAGTGAGGAAGAGGAGGCAGAGGAAGAAGGTATTGACAACCGAACGAACATCCTCATGCAGTACTTCCAGTGACACACAGGTAAGAGACTGGCACTGCTCCTCTCCGATCTAACTACTGTAGGACATTGTATAAGTCAGCCTCTTAACCTCTGTCTATGGACACTGACAATTCACTTTGGCTTTCCATTTCACAGATCTGGGTACCTCATTCTGCCTTCTGCTATATGTACTGCTGCCCAACAACTGTCATACATTGGTATGAGCAAATGAACACTTACATTGATTTTTGTTGGTGATGTTGTAATTATACATTTGTGAAAGAAAAGACTGAATCCAGATTGGTTTGTGATTCAAGGGTGTTTATTTAGGGGCTAATGTGTTTAGGAGTATGAGGAAGGGGCTGGGGTGATTGTGGAGGAAGGTCCATAGTAGAGTCCAGTCTCTTGGTATCACAGGTGCATTGTCCAAGGGGGCATGGGAAGGGGAGTAATGGCAGTTCAAGGTGGACAGGGTGACATAGTGGGACAGAAGGGTGACAATCAGGAGAGTCTTACTTCCTGGTGGGGGTCTTGGCAATGTTCTCTGTTTTCTGCCTGGATTGCAGGGATTGTTTGTGGGGTGGTTCTCCTTCTGCAGGGGGTGGGGTGCTGGTGGGCTGTTGTTACTGTGGCAGGGCCTCCTGTCCACTGTCCCTATAGTGGTGGAAACACTGCTGACTGACGTGTCCTGTGGACAGTGGCATGGGCCCACTGGGTGGGTGCTGTGCTGGTGTTTCCTGAGGGGGGAGGTTCTGTGGTGGCTTGGGACTGTGGCAGGGGAACCAACTGTCCAGAGGTCCCTGATGGGCCAGGCTGGCCATCCTGATCCAGGCGTGCAGAGCTGCTGTCATCACTGTGGGCCTCTTCTGGGGGGGGACTGGATATGGCTGGCACCTCCTGTCCGGTGATGTTGGGTAGGGGTCCTGTTGGGGGGTAAATGCATTGTTATTTTATCTGTGTGTGCCATCTTGTGCAATGGGTGTGTTTCCCTTTATTACTGTGCTTGCAATATCGTGTTGGCCCTTGTGTGAGTGGTGATTGTGTGCCCTGGGTGAGTCTCTCTTTTGGACATGCTTTAGAGATGGGTGCCCATGCATGTCTGTGATGGGTGTCCATGCATTGTTGTTGCATGTAGGGCTTGGTTGTGGGAGTGGTGGGGCGTGATGGTGGGGTGTGTGGGAGATGGTAGAGTAATGGGAGTGAGGATGAGGGTGAGGGTGGGAGTATGTGATGGCATGCAGGTAGGGTGGGGGGATATAGTCGTAAAGATTTGACTTACCAGAGTCCAGTCCTCCTGCTACTCCTGTGAGGCCCTCAGGATGCATTATTGCCAAGACTTGATCCTCCCATGTTGTTAGTTGTGGGGGAGGAGGTAGGGGTCCACTGCCAGTCCTCTCCACTGCTATCTGGCGTCTGGATACCACGGAACGCACCTTCCCCCGTAGGTCGTTCCACCTCTTCCTGATGTCATCCCTTGTTCTTGAATGCTGTCCCACTACGTTGACCCTGTTGACAATTCTCTGCCATAGCTCCATCTTCCTAGCAATGGAGGTCTGCTGCACTTGTGATCCGAATAGCTGTGGCTCTACCCAGATGATTTCCTCCACCATAACCCTGAGCTCCTCCTCTGAAAACCTGGGGTGTCTTTGAGGTGCCATGATGTGGTGTGAGTGATGTGTGAGGTGATGTTAGATGTGATGTGTGGGGTGATGTGTTGGGGTGTGTGGTGTGGTGTGTTGTGCGTGGATGGTGTATGAGTGATGGTGTTGTGTGCCTCTGGATGCTGTTGTGGTCTTTGCTTTACTCTCTCTCTGCTTCTTTTTTGTTGTAAGGGGTTGTGGGTAATGCGGATGTGTGTTTTATAGTGGTGTGAGTGTGTGGGTGTGGTGTGTATATGTGGGTCAGGTGTGTGTATTTTGAATTGTCCAATGTGGTTGTGTTTTGTAAGTGTTTGTGTATTTTGAGCGCAGCGGTGTGTAGCGCCAATGGTTTACTGAAGGTGGAATGACCGCTGCGTTGATTCGTGGGTTGTGATACTGTGGGCGTATTCCTGTTGGTGTGAAGGTCTGGGTTTTGCTATCGCCAGTTTATCACTGTCTTTTGGTGTGGCAGACTTGTGTGGGTGTCTGCATAGTGGCGAAATTCTCAGTGTGGGTCATAATACCCGTTGTGGATTTTCGCCACGGACACGGTATGTTGGCGGCCGTCGGCACAGCGGTCAGCAGGATTTACCACCAGGATTGTAATGAGGGCCATAGTGTTAGTAATCAATAGTGGGTCAGGACTTGCAGTACTGAGAAATTGCTCAACATACACCCCATGATATAGTTTATGAGGATTGGATTGGCCAGTCACAAGTTCTGTTTGTAGCCTTGATGCATTTTCAAAGTTTCCCCTTTTTGGGTGGTTACCTCTAGCTTTTTTGCATTTTTTACATTTTTTGGGTGTGACCTGCTGGTAATCTTCAACTTGAACGTTGCTATCCAGTTCCCAAGTGATGTGTTTTGGCCCCTAAAAACATGTTGATATTGGCTTAAAACATGATTGCCACATTTACTTTCCCTATAAGGCTGTTATATATGGTGCAGGAGTACACCCCGGGCACAGAAAGCTAAATTCCTCTTGCAGCCTGCAGCACCTATTGTGCCATCCACTACAGTGGGAGAGAAAACATGGCTTCAAGCCTAGTCTGTGTGGCCTGACAGCAACAGCTTGATCCCTGTGTACAGACCATACAATATCACCCTTTTGATAAGTAGGAAAACCTTTTTTAAATATTAAATAAGTCCCTCATAGGCACAACGTGCTGTCCATAAGGTAGATTGTATAATATTTAGGAATGGAAAATGTATGGCATTCGAAATGCCTTGTTCCCCTTTAAGTATGCGTAAAATGACATTGACACTGGTCAGGCTACATCAGTCAGACAGGAAAAGTCAAAGTATAGATTATACACTTTATAACATTTCAGCTGAACAAGCTATAGACCTAATTCAAAGACTAATTTCCATATTTAATGAAATAGCCAATCTAATGGTAAAGTCAGATTTCTATTAAATATATTTGAAAGGTAACTTTTTGAAAATTACCTTTACCCTGCCTAAAGCTGTTGTAGGCTAATGTACATTAGCTCTCCAAGAAATGCACAGTCTGTGCTTGGCTGGGATTAGGGTGTGAAAGAGATGTGAAAACTGCTCTCAGAGACAAGACAATGGTTTGGTAGTAGCAAGGAGTATTTTTCCCGGCAGGAAGATCAGCTACAAGGGGACCAGGAACTTAGCTTAAATGGGAGCTGCCCTGTCATAAGTAAAGGTCATATGACCTTCGAAAAGCTTCTTAGTCAGGTTAACGCCAACCCCACTGGGAGGATAGCTGCCTCTGAATCCAGTTTTGAGTGACCACAGAGGAAATGGCAGCAAATTACCCTGGCCACATCTCTGGGAGGGCACGCAGGCGCTGCACAAGTTGAGAAGGGTTCCCCCATCTTGAATTTTGAGAGTAAGGAGCACTATTGGATTGTTTGTAGTAGAGCGGACAAGAACATTAACTGCTAAAAAAAATGGCCAATGGGATGTTTATCCCAATGGTTAGGGAGGGTCTAGTGGTCTTCCCCATCCTCAGGTTGGTGAATCATACCAAATCATCTTAAGAACACTTTCTGGACCTGCAGAAGATCAGAACATAACGACCTGGTGTCTGTGACCTGAGAGGAGCCATGCAGTACTAGACATACACCATATTGTATCCAGGTCAAAGATGTGGACTTCAAGGGTCAGTTGGCTGACCTCTTGTGTGGCTTGATTCAGAAAAGAAGCTGCAAGTGGCTTTTTCCTAGAAATACCCAGCTGACCAGTGCCAACTGGATGTGGACTGGATTTTACTGTGACCCTCTGCCTGACAACCCGAAAGTCTATAGGTGCCCTCCCTTGAGGTTCTGTGGGCCTTAGCAGTGTACTATGTTGTTTGTTCAGGCACTAGAAGAAAGTTTGGAAAACCTGACTAGCTTTTCCTCCAAAGCTCTAAAGTATTGAATAAGCAGTTCAACGTCTTCCAATTGCATTTAAGTTTTGTCCTGGTCAAAGCTGCAAGTGGTTAAAAAATATCTGATGGCTACATCCCATTGTGTGTTAGAACTTAGAAACTTTTCAGAAAGAAATCTCCAGGAGATCCATAGCTTTAATGAACCAACCCGTTACAAGTATCTGGCTTTTGATTAGATGGCTGTGGCTGCAATTTCTGCATAAGTTGTATTTTCAAGTTAATTGTAATTTTTTTATAATTTCCCTTCATTTCTAAAGAAAATAAATGCAAATAAATGTATTAGCATGCTAGAAATACACCCATTCTATGCAAATCAACACCATAGAAACTAGAGCGGAACTGCAAGGTATAATCTCCACTGCCCTTAATACGTTTACACACACAAACACGTTTTAACAAGTAATGTACCGTCATGTACAGAAATTAAAAACTGCCGATAATCACAATCACAAAGTCATATCTGTTATCTTTAACGTTTCCATACAGAAATATTGTATGTCCTCAGGATAACTTTACAATTTGTCCGGTGGAGACTAGTCTGCTTTATCAATGGGAGGAGTTCAATACTTTTATCAACTCCAGCATGAACTAAACCACATAATAGACCATTTCCTTCAACAATAAAACAAAATATTCTGTCCATGTTTAAATATTATATTCACGAAATAAGTAAAATAAATACCACTTAAGTAGGAATGGAAAAGTACACAGCAAACTAAAATGAGTCAATGAAAACAATCCACACAGGCGAGCATCAAGGTTGTTCAGGTACTTGCCATTATAACTCAGTAGGTGAACTAGCTGAAAATTCATTTTCATTTAAGATATCATATGGTGGGGCGAAGCCTGGTGCCCAAGGAGGATGTGTAGTTCTTGTGAGTTATGTGTCAATCCGGAGCTTAAGTGGCCAAATCTTCATTTCTGAGGGCAAAACTATAACCACAGGACCAGCTGCAGACACTGAAAGTGAAAGTAGATGCAGCAATGAGCCATTAGGGTCGCACAGAGACCTGGGCTCCCCACGAATTAAAAATGGCAGCAGTGACCTCTTTCATGACTACTTGTAGCCTGTGACTCACCCAGCAGCACTGTAGTACTCCGGCCACCTAGACAACAGTGGCCATCTGGTCAAACCTGCCTGAAGTGCACAAGCAGGAGATGAAGCAGAGGGGAGTTGTCAGGTGTGCCAGTGTGAACTCTGGGGTCACCTGAAAAAGGCACCAACAGCAGGGGGTATAAACATAAAAAGAGAACAGGTAGATATGCCAACATCCTCATACCCATAGCATATGTGGCGAGCAAGAAAACTGTAAGTACGAACACCTATATAAGTAAAGACATTACAGCTAACAGCCTAACCATCCCCACCATGTAGAGGGCAGAGGCAAACAAACCATAGGGCCTGCACTGACAGAGCGTGAGTGAGGAACTACGCTCTCCCTCCATCGTTAACAGGCAGCAACTACCTGGATCACTGGTAGTGCTAGTAGTCAGAGTATTGGGGCACAGAAAAGAATAACCCAAAAATTCTGGTTGTGATCCAGCATAAAAGTGCAACGAAGAGGACACCCTGGCAAATGAGGGTGCGCTATCAAGTCAGATAGCAGCACAAAAACTCTTCATTAGCTTGCAGTGCAATAACAATCACTGCTTGCTCGGCAAAGAATTAATCTTCATTATTCAGTCCAGGCTTGCAGACCACCAGAACAGCACAGTACTCCACCTCTACCGAACAGTTGTGATGCTAGGGGTGTAGCTTAATCAGTAAGCTTGGGAGGTGTGAGCTTCAGATTTTCCTGACAACCAGACCGGCATATAATGTGAAAAAACATTACACGACAAGCAGAGTGTGCGGGAGGAGCCTAAGGGGCAGTTGAGAGAGAGGAGAATACGGACTGGTGGGGGTATTAAGAGAGAAAAAAAAACAATGTTTTGTAAAATTACCAATATTTTTGACGGCTTTAAAAACTAAGAGGGAGAGAGTGTGTGTACGTTTTTGTCTAAATGTATGTAAAAATTCCTAGTGAACTCTGGCAGACATCTCCCCATACCTGACAGAAAGCATCTGTACCCAATTATTTATCAGAAAATTAATTTATTAGTGGGGGTGTATCATACCAAACCCAGAAACTACACCCTGTGTTATGCACTGGCCATCAAAACACGGCGCTCCATGGGCTCCCAGAGGGTCAGTGCTGGAGACCTTTTCAGCTAACTGCCTTGTCCAATTTTCGAAGTCGACCAGAAATCATCTATATCAAAAATTGCAGAGAACACAACAAAGACTTCTTCGGAACGATCATCCTTAAAAACCGATATTGCAATGTTCAGCACCTGCCTGATAATGACTGATAAACGACTAGAAAAAGTATAGCACACACTTTCTGTTGTAGTGGACTGGGAACACTGGCGAATGCAAGCAAGGTTCACTGAGAACTTTGAAGAGATGGAGAAAGGCGATATGATGGCCCTCTTTTGGAGCTTCCTGGCAGAACTCACTGGCCTAACATTTGCCCCCACTGGAATTTCAGCATACTAACAGGGTTCCGAGCTTTCAAAGCCAACAAACATATAGTAAATATGCATTTTTTTTTTTTTTAAGTCCAAGTTGACGCCAATTCTCATCTAAGTACCACATACATTAATTCTTGCACCACAGAAAACTGTATTAGAAATCCCGGTGTTTCTATGTGGGTTATAATGAGGTAATTTCAACAATTTACTAACCTAGCATAAAAACGACCTAATTGATGTCACTTTTTCATATATTTAAATGACATGCTAAGAAAGAGGGATTTTTCTGCATCTTGAAAACTATAGTCTTGATGTGTTTTCTTTTATAGATCATATACGGATTTTTTGTGCCTTCACCTTCTGTTTGCTCCAATACATGTTTGCACTTTTAACAAAGGTTTTGCAAATTTCAGACCAAATTTGCAAAGATTTTGCATTAGGTTTGTGCCACTTTTCTGACACAGACTAGATGAAAATTCTGTTTTGGTGTTTACAAAGTAACTCAAATGTCAATTTGTGTTGCTTTGTAAAAAAAAAAAAAGTAAAGCAATATAGCGCGTTGCACTATTTTACATTACCTTGTGTTTGGGATAGGTGGTCAATGGGTGGCCCTGTGCATCCAACCATGGATTATGATGTAAACCCATATTTATAAAGAGTTGTAGAAATGGTGTGCTTGCCTGAGGTTGGTGTAACGAGGAAAAATATGTTTATATCTCCACATTATTTCCTGTTCGCTTTAGTGCTGCACTTTGCAGCAAAAGTACAAAGAAGAAAAAGCCTCCAAGGTTATTTTTTGTGGTGGAGAAAGGTACCCCTTCATGCACAAAAACTATCCTGACCATAATTCAAGCACTCTTGCACTATGGTGCACTAAGGTGCAATAGTGCCTACAGTGGCATTAGGTAGCCCAAAGCTAGCCACACAGGGAGAGAGTAAAAGCTGCTCCATGTCTTTGAAAATATGGTGTCGTTCGGCTACCTCTCTTTCACGCAATGCAGCATAGCGGCTTCACTCGGTGTACTGCGTTACATGAAATGTTTGTAAATCCAGGCCTTCATCTTGTTGTTTAATATTATATTCATGTTTTGTTAACAAAAAAGAGATACAAAAAGAAGTCCAAACATATCCTTTGCAAAATCAAGCTGATTTATTTTGTGATCTAAGGTGTGGCCCGAGCATTAAGAATACATACATATACATCCAGAGACTTTCAGTCAGCCCTTTTCATCCACTTGAATGCTGCAGTAAATTATATGTTACTTCTGCCAGCCAGACCATAAGGCAGAGAGCACTGGGTCAGTCCACTTCAGCCTCACTATAACTGACATCATTTTGCTCAGCTGCAATGTGCAAATCACCTTAAAGGTTAGCCCTCTTCTCTGCCTGAGATTCCTGGTTTAATGTGTACTTTCTTGTTAAAGCATTCATTTAGTATTTTGTGAACTTTTTGAATTACCTTTTCTGCCCCTCCCTATCTTTTTTCCAATTGAGGGCTTATATTCACTGGCACATTTAGGAACAATTCAACAGGTGTTGCCTTTTGGTTGAGCCAGGCAGACCTATTGGCTTTGGCAGTATTTTTTTACCTATGCTCTTTGACATAGGCAAATATAAAAAATAAGAATCTGTAAATGTAGTTGCTTAGGCTATTTGGGAAGTTGTATTTTTTAATTGTTTTTTACCTCTGTTCTCCTTTAATGCCTGGTTAATTACAGGAAAGATTAGAAATTTGGATTGCAGGACTGTATCGGCAAATCACTAATGTTTATTGATAGATTGATTATTGATTGATTGAGTACATCCTTGGAACTCTGAATCTATGTTTACCTTGATGAATCTTTGAATATGTGTGCAGAAAAATGCTTATGTAATATGTGAGCGAACAGATGAGGGTCTTTTTCTGATGAATGGTTTCTAAAACTGTTTCAAGGTTTAGGAGCACAATTACATACATGTATTGGAGCAAGAAGATCTTTAAGAGCTGCATATAATAACTTTACAACTTTTTCTTTTAAGAGGAAAATTACTCTGTAGATTTTGAAACATGTATATTATATTCAAATTAAGATCGTCAAAGTAGCACTTGCAAAATAGTAATAAAACATTGGTTGCTTGTTGCGTATTATTGTCCAGCATGTCTGTGTCCTTAGCATCTTTTTAAATCTGAAATATCAAAAGATAGCAGAATAAATCATGGGTCCAGGTGAGCATCAGAAACTCTTTATTCCAGTAGGAAATAACACAACCAGCAGGGTGACCCAGGGAGCGGCAACTGTCTCTCATTCAAAGTTATACATTCTACCCTCAACTTTCTACATTCCAGTCCACATCACAACTACCCAGAACTGCCTTCAACACATCTTACCCTTATTCAATATCAATAAACAAAATACTATACATAAAGAACTCCTACTAACGACAATTTATTTTTCTGTTATGTGAATTCTTGAAAACTTAAAATAGAACACTATTTGTCTGTACCCCACACTTGATGTGACTTCATCCAATGTATTAGTAAAACGTATCCGTACCACATTCTTGATGTGAATTCATAAAATGTATTCTTGCAACCACTCTGGTCTCCTCCTTTCCCTTTACGTTCTTGTGCACACCCACTCATCCACATTCTCCATTTCTAGTGTTGCCTCTACTCCTTTTTGTATAGCCAATCTTTCTGAATTCCACCATTTTCCACCATCCAGTCTAACTGCACACTTTTTCACAAACACCACTTTCATGGGATTAGTGAACTTAGAATTTTCTTTAATAATTATCTCTGCTACCCTGACTCGAACCGAATCTCCTTCCTTAATGTCCAGGCACCTTCCCCTTTTCACCACCACATATTTAGTTTGTGCACCCACTCACCTCTTTTCCAGAATCATTTCTTTTTCTTCTTACACACTTAAATCATGAATCCAAGGACTGACTAATTTGTTTGCCATCTCCCTTCCCTGAAGTAAACCAAACGGTCATATTCCTTTAACTGTATTTGGGGTAGTCCATAATGCCCACATCAATTCTTCCAATTCTTTTTACCACTCTAACCCATTCACTAATGAAAGTTGTACATTATCCTTAATCACTCTGTTGTGCCTTTCCACCAAGCAATTACTCCTTGGATGGTATAGAGAGATAGTTACATGCTTCACTCCCCAACTGTTCACAAATTCACTAAAGTCCTTTGACATGAATTGCACCCCATTATCTGTCACTATTTCAGATGGAGCTCTTTCCCGCATAAACAAACCACGCACAAATGTCATTACCTCTTTAGTGCTTGCAGTCCTGACAAATTTTACTGCTAGCCAATGTGAATAATAATCCACTTATACAATGCCAAATCTATAACCTTCGCTCAACATATTCATGAATCTGTTAATGTCAGTGCCTAACTTAATCCATGACTTCTTTGGCACTGGTACTGCTTCCATTGGACCAGGCACTGTTACTTGGGACTTGCCACTCAAGGCACATGATACACTTTCTCTCACCCAATGTTACGCCTCTCTGTCCACACCTGGCCACCAAAATGTTGCAATTATTCTCCTTTTCACTGCACTCATTCCCACATGCCCTTCATGAGCTAAACTCAACATGTCATTACGCATCCCTTGTTGCACCACTAGTAAATTTGCTTGTCTCAAAATACCTCCAGTCCAAATCAATTCCTCAAAAAGTTCCTTGTGTGCCTTTAAGATTCATCCACCTTTCCCTTAGTCCATTCTCTACTTAACCACCCAATCAATTCTTCTAAAACTCTTATCCTGTTTCACTGCTTCCTTCCACTCTTCTTCCTTTATGCATTCCTTTTCATCCACCATTGTACAAGCCATCACACTGAAATAATTTCATCTTCGGTACCTGCATTCATTGGAAAAAGTGACAAGCAGTCTGCAAAAATATTTTTCACTCCAGGAATATACTCCAACTTAAAGTGAAATTCTTGCAACCTATATTGCCATTTGGCAATCCTGGGAGTCACTTCAAAAGTGCCCTTCATAGACAACAGTTTGACCAACGATTTGTGGTCCATCTGTAAAATGAACTCTGGTGCCCACAAGTACTTCCTGAAATAATTCACTCCCTAGCAGCACACCAGAGCTTCCTGCTCTGTGACTGAATATGTATCTTCAACTCCCCTTGCGAAGTAAACACCACGACCTCGGCTTTGCCATCTGTGGATTGCATCAAAACTGCTCCTAATCCATATTGACTTGCATCTGTCACTACTACACTCTTGCTGAAGCAGATGTCTTAATTGGAAATTTTTAATGAATGTTTATGCATTTTGAAAAATGACTTATGTAGAAAAATGAATAACGTAGAAAAATAGTGTGTACATTAGAAAATGTGTCCTCGAAGAATGGCCGCCAATATTCACGAAATGTACTAGTTTATGATTAATACGTACGAAATATTGAAAATGTATTAGATCAATGTAGTAATATGTCAGATTAAGGGTTATGAATTATGTTCTTGCTTATTAATTGTAGGCCTTAACTTAGCGAGTGTCTTGGCCTAGTTTGCCAGGTCTCATGCAGAAGCTGTATTTCTTAGCGTTTAATATAAAATGCTGACAGTGTGAACTAACTGTGAAATGCTCATTGTTTTAATAAAATGCTAAGCAGAAACATTTCTATGGCAACCGATGGACAGGAGATGAGGTCTCTAGTAATGTATCCAAAAGTGTGTAATGTGCATGAGGTGTACTTTCCCAGGACGCAAACAATCAAGACACTGACTGGAGGCGAAGATGCAACAATTTGGACACCTGACGAGCCGGATGATGAGAACATCGTAAAGCAGACCAATCAATGGCATGTGAACAATGAAATATTAGAATTCATAGATTTGGTATATGGACACTATAGGACAGAGTAATAACGTACAATTAATTGACCAATTGGAAATTGGGGGATGGTTTGGAGACCTTTGTTATAACAATGTGACATAGGGAACTTCGACAGATTGAGATTGCCAGACTAGAGATTTTACCCGTTATGAAATGTGATATTTAGAAGAAAAGATTTGAGATTCTGTTGTTGGGCTCATACTCTCTGACTGAAAGCCTGATGTGCTGCTGATCAATTGATGACCTGAGGACTAAGACTGATTCTGCTGGCTGACCCATATCATGGATAGGTAGATATGACAATATGACTGAATTGCATTCTTATGCCTTTTCTTTCTAGGTACCAACTGCGCGGGCTTAAATACTTTCTTTAGGGAGATGTTTTCCAAATTTGTGTTCTCAATTGTTTTGCATGAAGCCCCACATGCTGATGCTAATCTATGATAGTTGAGGTTACTCACATGACGACTGACGAATTGCAGAGACAAATGCTTGACAGACTATTTTGCTGAACTTCATGGACATCTTAGCTTTGCTGAAATGGGTTTTATTAATATTTTATGCTGATGCATTGGAATGTCTTTTGATTCAAGCTTTGATTAGATCATGTTTTTTGTGACTTGTTGATTAACAAGCATTATTAAAATAGTTTGATTTGAGTTGATGATTAAGATTCATGACTTAGTACTGTTAATATAAGGGAAATAAAACTTACTAAACCTAAAATTAAAGGTCTGGTTATTCATGGCTGAAGAGTCATGGTGAGTGAAATTTACTAACTCCATTGATTATTGACTTGACAAATGGTTATTGATTATTGTGTGTTGATTATTGATTCTGTACTGAAACCATGGCAAGAACACCTTCAACTAATCAAAAGGTTGATCGACCTATACGTGTCCCCTTGTAAGTTTACTTATTAAGGACTTACGCGCTAACAGTTATGGTAGCAGATTGATGGTTAGTTTCTTTAGCGGCCTGCCATAGGTGCTTGGTATAGAGTGATAGGTGTTAACAGTTATAGTGGGGAGTCCGATGGATAGTCTCCCTAAGAGCTTGCTATAGGTATACAGAACTGAGTGACAGGTGTTAGCAGTTGTGCTAGGAAACTGATGGGCAGGTGCTGCTAGTTACGGTAATAGTTTAACCCGTTCTTTGCCCAGGACGTAACCATTACATCCTGTGCACAGAGCCCAGAGGGAGCGCTAGCGCTCCCTCTGCGGGGTTCCCCCCCACCCCCCCAAGTCAGGGATGGAAGGGGAAGCCCTTCCACCCCCGACCCCCCCAACCCCCCCTGTGACATCAGCGCGCGCTGATTAGTCACAGGGTCTCCCCCATCGCACTGGAAGCTCTGTTTGCAGCGCGATTGAAAGAAAAATGCAAAGCATTTCTCTTTCAATCCCATGGGGGAGGCCCGGAGGGGCTTCAAAGGGAAGGAAATGTATTTCCTTCCCTTTGAAACCCCACTAGACACCAGGGATTTTTTTATTTTACTGAAACTGTCAAAAGGGAGCGACCCCTTGGGCAAGGGTCGCTCCCAGGGGGGGCATTTTTTTGGGAAGGCCTTTTCTGCCCCCAGGGGGGGCAGAAACCTCTAGGCACCAGGGATCTTTTTTTTTTTTCTATTTGTAATGTTTTCTTTTTTTTTTAGGTGGGGAGCGACCCCTTAGGCAAGGGTCGCTCCCCTATGGGGCAAATTATATTTAGGCCATTTCTGCCCCCAGATTGGCCTATTTTGATGAGGCCAATCTGCCCCCAAGGGGGGCAGAAACCATTAGACACCAGGGAGTTATTTTTTTTGCGTGAATTTCACACAAGAGGAGTGACCCCTTGGGCAAGGGTCGCTCCCTGGGGGAAATTATTTTAGGCCATTTCTGCCCCCCTGGGGGGTAGATCAGCCTATTTTGATTAGGCTGATCTGCCCCCAAGGGGGGCAGAAACCACTAGGCACCAGGGATTTTTTTTGGTTTTTTGTTTTACAGATGGGGAGCGACCCCTTCGACAAGGATCGCTCCCCTGGATGGGCAAATTGTACTTAGGCCATTTCTGCCCGTTTTGGGGGCAGATTGGCCGATTGTAGGTCAATCTGCCCCCAAGGGGGGCAGAAACCACTAGGCACCAGGGATCTTTTTTTTGCGCCGTCACGCAAGGGGAGGAACCTTGTAGGCAAGGGTCGCTCCCCAGGGGGTTGGGGGGGCAAAATTATTTTTGGCCATTTCTGCCCCCCCGGGGGCAGATCTGCCTATTGGTATTAGGCAGATCTGCCCCCAGGGGGGGCAGAAACCTCTAGGCGCCAGGGCAAATAGTTTTTTTGTGTTTTTTTTTTGTTTGTTTGTTTTTTTAGAGATGGGGAGCGACACATAAGGCAAGGGTTGCTCCCCTGGGGGGGCAAATTGTATTTAGACCATTTCTGCCCCCATTGGGGGCAGATTGGCCAATTGTAGGTCAATCTGCCACCAAGGGGGGCAGAAACCACTAGGCACCAGGGATCTTTTTTTTGCGCCGTCACACAAGAGGAGCGACCTTGTAGGCAAGGGTCGCTCCCCGGGGGGGGGGGTGGGAGGAAAATTTATTTTAGGCCATTTCTGCTCCCCCTGGGGCAGATCGGCCTATTGGTATTAGGCCGATCTGCACCCGGGGGGGGCAGAAACCTCTAGGCGCCAGGGCAAATAGTTTTTTTGTGTTTTTTTTTTGTTTGTTTGTTTTTTTAGAGATGGGGAGCGACCCATCAGGCAAGGGTCGCTCCCCTGGGGGGCAAATTGTATTTAGACCATTTCTGCCCCCCTTGATTGGCCAAATGTAGGTCAATCTGCCCCCAAGGGGGGCAGAAACCACTAGGCACCAGGGATCTTTTTTTTGCGCCGTCATGCAAGGTGAGCGACCTTGTAGGCAAGGGTCGCCCCCGGAGGGGGTGGGGGGGCAAATTTATTTTAGTACATTTCTGACCCCCCTGGGGGCAGATCGGCCTATTTAGTAATAGGGTGATCTGCGCCCGGGGGGGGCAGAAACCTCTAGGCGCCAGGGCAAATAGTTTTTTTTGTGTATTTTTTTTTTTTCTTTTTTTTTTAGAGATGAGGAGCGACCCATCAGGCAAGGGTGTCTCCCCTGGGGGGCAAATTGTATTTAGACCATTTCTGCCCCCCTTGGGGGCAGATTGGCCGATTGTAGGTCAATCTGCCCCCAAGGGCGGCAGAAACCAGTAGGCACCAGGGATCTTTTTTTTGCGCCGTCACGCAAGGGGAGCGACCTTGTAGGCAAGGGTCGCCCCCGGGGAGTGTGGGGCAAATTTATTTTAGGCCATTTCTGCCCCTCCTGGGGACAGATCGGCCTATTGGTATTAGGCCGATCTGCACCCGGGGGGCACAAACCTCTAGGCGCCAGGGCAAATAGTTTTTTTGTGTTTTTTTTTTTTTTGTTTTTTTTTTTTTAGAGATGGGGAGCGACCCATCAGGCAAGGGTCGCTCCCCTGGGTGGCAAATTGTATTTAGACCATTTCTGCCCCCCTTGGGGTCAGATTGGCCGATTGTAGGTCAATCTGCCCCCAATGGGGGCAGAAACCACTAGGCACCAGGGATCTTTTTTTTTGCGCCGTCATGCAAGGGGAGCGACCTTGTAGGCAAGGGTCGCTCCCCAGGGGGAGGTGGGGGTCAAATTTATTTTAGGCCATTTCTGCCCCCCCGGGGGCAGATTGGCACATTGGTATTAGGCCGATCTGCCCCTAGGGGGGGCAGAAACCTCTAGGAGCCAGAGCAAATTGTATTTTTGTGTTTTTTTTTTTGTTTGTTTGTTTTTTTAGAGATGGGAAGCGACCCATCAGGCAAGGGTCGCTCCCCTGGGGGGCAAATTGTATTTAGACCATTTCTGCCCCCCTTGGGGGCAGAAACCACTAGGCAACAGGGATTTTTTTTGGCACCGTCACGCAAGGGGAGCGACCTTGTAGGCAAGGGTCGCTCCCCGGGGGTGGTGGGGGGGCAAATTTATTTTATGCCATTTCTGACCCCCCTGGGGGCAGATCGGCCTATTGGTATTAGGCCGATCTGCACCCAGGGGGGGGCAGAAACCTCTAGGCGCCAGGGCAAATAGTTTTTTGTGGTTTTTTTTTTTTTTTTTTTTGTTTTTTAGAGATGGGGAGCGACCCATAAGGCAAGGGTCGCTCCCCTGGGGGGGCAAATTGTATTTAGACCATTTCTGCCCCCCTTGGGGGCAGATTGGCCGATTGTAGGTCATTCTGCCCCCAAGGGGGGCAGAAACCACTAGGCACCAGGGATCTTTTTTTTGCGCCGTCACGCAAGGGGAGCGACCTTGTAGGCAAGGGTCGCTCCCCGGGGGGGTGGGAGGAAAATTTATTTTAGGCCATTTCTGCCCCCCCGGGGCAGATCGTCCTATTGGTATTAGGCCGATCTGCCCCCAGGGGGGGCAGAAACCTCTAGGCGCCAGGGCAAATAGTTTTTTTTTTTTTTTTGTTTTTGTTTTTTTAGAGATGGGGAGCGACCCATCAGGCAAGGGTCGCTCCCCTGGGGGGCAAATAGTATTTAGACCATTTCTGCCCCCCTTGGGGGCAGATTGGCCAAATGTAGGTCAATCTGCCCCCAAGGGGGGCAGAAACCACTAGGCACCAGGGATCTTTTTTTTGCGCCGTCACACAAGGTGAGCGACCTTGTAGGCAAGGGTCGCCCCCGGAAGGGGTGGGGGGGGCAAATTTATTTTAGGCCATTTTTGCCCCCCCTGGGGGCAGATCGGCCTATTTAGTATTAGGGCGGTCTGCGCCGGGGGGGGCAGAAACCTCTAGGCGCCAGGGAAAATAGTTTTTTTTTTTTTTTTTTTGTTTGTTTGTTTTTTTAGAGATGAGGAGCGACCCATCAGGCAAGGGTCGCTCCCCTGGGGGGCAAATTGTATTTAGACCATTTCTGCCCCCCTTGGGGGCAGATTGGCCGATTGTAGGTCAATCTGCCCCCAAGGGCGGCAGAAACCAGTAGGCACCAGGGATCTTTTTTTTGCGCCGTCACGAAAGGGGAGCGACCTTGTAGGCAAGGGTCGCCCCCGGGGAGTGTGGGGCTAATTTATTTTAGGCCATTTCTGCCCCTCCTGGGGACAGATCGGCCTATTGGTATTAGGCCGATCTGCACCCGGGGGGGCACAAACCTCTAGGCGCCAGGGCAAATAGTTTTTTTGTGTTTTTTTGTTTGTTTGTTTGTTTTTTTAGAGATGGGGAGTGACCCATCAGGCAAGGGTCGCTCCCCTGGGTGGCAAATTGTATTTAGACCATTTCTGCCCCCCTTGGGGGCAGATTGGCCGATTGTAGGTCAATCTGCCCCCAAGGGGGGCAGAAACCACTAGGCACCAGGGATCTTTTTTTTGCGCCATTACGCAAGGGGAGCGACCTTGTAGGCAAGGGTCGCTCCCCGGGGGTGGTGGGGGGCAAATTTATTTTAGGCCATTTCTGCCCCCCCCTGGGGGCAGATCGGCCTATTGGTATTAGGCCGATCTGCCCCGAGGGGGGGCAGAAACCTCTAGGCGCCAGGGCAAATGGTTTTTTTGTGTTTTTTTTTTTTTGTTTGTTTTTTTAGAGATGGGGAGCGACCCATCAGGCAAGGGTCGCTCCCATGGGGGGCAAATTGTATTTAGACCATTTCTGCCCCCCCTTGGGGGCAGATTGGCCGATTGTAGGTCAATCTGCCCCCAAGGGGGCCAGAAACCACTATGCACCAGGGTATTTTTTTTTTGCGCCGTCACGCAAGGGGAGCGACCTTGTAGGCAAGGGTCGCTCCTGGGGGGGTTGGGGTGTGGGGGACAAATTTATTTTAGGCCATTTCTGCCCCCCTGGGGACGGCTGATCTTGAGGCCAAAATCCACAGGTAGGCACTGTTTTCTATGAAAAAATGTGATGTGTCCACGTTGTGTTTTTGGCCATTTCCTGTCGGGGCGCTAGGCCTACCCACACAAGTGAGGTATGATTTTTATCGGGAGACTTGGGGGAACTCTAGGTGGAAGGACATTTGTGGCTCCTCTCAGATTCCAGAACTTTCTGTCACCGAAATGTGAGGAAAACGTGTTTTGTTATCCAAATTGTGAGGTTTGCAAAGGATTCTGGGTAACAGAACCTTGTCAGAGCCCCACAATTCACCCCATCTTGGATTCCCCTGGGTCTGTAGTTTTACAAAATGCACTGGTTTGCTAGGTTTCCCTAGGTGCCGGCTGAGCTAGAGGTCAAAATCCACAGGTAGGCACTGTTTTCCATGAAAAAATGTGATGTGTCCACGTTGTGTTTTGGGCCATTTCCTGTCGCGGGCGCTAGGCCTACCCACACAAGTAAGGTATCATTTTTATCGGGAGACTTGGGGGAACGCTGGGTGGAAGGAAATTTGTGGCTCCTCTCAGATTCCAGAACTTTCTGCCACAGAAATGTGAGGAACATGTGTTTTTTTAGCCACATTTTGAGGTTTGCAAAGGATTCTGGGTAATAGAACCTGGTCCGAGCCACACAAGTCACCCCATCTTGGATTTCCCTAGGTCTCTAGTTTTCAGAAATGCACAGGTTTGGTAGGTTTCCCTAGGTGCCGGCTGAGCTAGAGGCCAATATCTACAGGTAGGCACTTTGCAAAAAACACCTCTGTTTTCTTTCAAAAATTTGGATGTGTCCACGTTGCGCTTTGGGGCGTTTCCTGTCGCGGGCGCTAGGCCTTCCCACACAAGTGAGGTATCATTTGTATCGGGAGACTTGGGGGAACGCTGGGTGGAAGGAAATTTGTGGCTCCTCTCAGATTCCAGAACTTTCTGCCACAGAAATATGAGGAACATGTGTTTTTTTAGCCAAATTTTGAGGTTTGCAAAGGATTCTGGGTAACAGAACCTGGTCCGAGCCACACAAGTCAACCCATCTTGGATTCCCCTAGGTCTCTAGTTTTCAGAAATGCACAGGTTTGGTAGGTTTCCCTAGGTGCCGGCTGAGCTAGAGGCCAAAATCTACAGGTAGGCACTTTGCAAAAAACACCTCTGTTTTCTTTAAAAAAATTGGATGTGTCCACGTTGCGCTTTGGGGCGTTTTCTGTCGCGGGCGCTAAGCCTACCCACACAAGTGAGGTACCATTTTTATTGGGACCCTATTTAAACCCCTGACTACACAGAGAAATGTTAGGATGTTCCTGGGAATGGTGGGCTATTGTCGCCAATGGATTCCGAATTTTTCAGAAATTTCAAAGCCATTGCAGACATTGACCCATAAGGATGTCACAGACCCCATAGTGCTAGATCAGGATGAGATGAAAGCGTTCACTGAGTTAAGAGAGAGTTTGTGTGGAGCACAAGCGTTGGGTATGCCTTGCTACACGAAACCTTTCACATTGTTTTGTCATGAGCGTGATGCATATTCACTGTCTGTCTTGACCCAGGTCCATGGAGGCGCTCATCCCCCCAAGCATATTTTTCAGCTACTTTGGACCCAGTTGCAGCAGCCTTACCAGGTTGTTTGCGTGCAGTTGCTGCAGTTGGTCAGAGTCTGTCACAGTGTGAAGGAGTAGTGATGGGATATCCCCTGACTCTAATGGTCCCTCACTCGATTTAGATTTTCCTGACAAGGACGAAAACCCAATACTTGACTGGTGCTAGGCTGACTAGATATGAGACGAGCATCTTCGGTGCTCCAAACGTGACACTAAAAAGATGTACAGTGCTGAACTCAGCAACTTTACTTCCAAGTGATACTACTGAAATTGAGAAAAAGGAAGACGTTGAACATGACTGTCTCGAAGTAACAGAGTTGCGCACAAAACTGAGACCTGACATTAGAGATACCCGATTGGAAGAAAATGATCAAATTGTTTTCGTTGATGGTTCTTGTCTGATAGACAGCACAGGGACACTGAGAGCAGGATATGCAGTGTGCACAATTACAGGTACCTAAGAAGTTTCCTGGCTTCGAGGAGTGTATTCTGCTCAGGTAGAATTAGTGGCTCTTACTAGGGCGTGTCATGTTTCTGCTCAATTTAGAGTCACCATCTACACAGATAGCCAATATGAATTCGGAGTAGTTCATGATTTTGGTCAATTGTGTTTGTAGAGGGGTTTCCTGACCTCTACTGGATCACCAGTGAGAAATGGTGAAAGAATAAAGGAGTTGTTATATGCGATTCAACTGCCTGCAGAAATTGCAGTGGTGAAATGCAGTGCACATCTAAAGTCACAGGACTACGTGTCACTAGGGAATGGGTATGCGAATCAAGTTGCAAGGTTTTGCGCATTGAACTGTATATCGTTCAAGGACAAGTGGGAATTATTACCTGAAGAAGATACAACATATATGAGTTTTGCATTAAAGGTAGTTGATACTTTAGAAGAGTTGAAAACTTTGCAGAGTAATGTCGACAGGGAAGAGAAAAGGTCATGGAGCAAAATGAAATGTGTTCAAAGACAGGATGAGTTGTGCATATCTGAGGAGGGGCAGACAGTTTTATCAAATAGCCTGTTGTTTCAGATGGCAAGGAACTATCATGGTCAGGCACACATTGGGAGGGATGCCATGGTACGTTTGTTCAAAATTGATTGGTTTAACCCCATGCTTAGACAAGCAGCTGAAGCAGTCTGCCATCGGTGTGCCATTTGTTAGCAATTAAATGTGGGGAAAGGGACAGTGGTAAATGTAAGCCTCATTGGAAGAGCAGGAGGTCCATTCAGCAGAATGCAATTGGATTTCATTGAGATGCCTGCATGTGGAGGATTGAGATCTGTGTTTGTGATTGTGTGCATCATTAGTCATTGGATTGAAGAATACCCTTCATGGAGAAATGACAGCCTCACAGTAGCAAAATTTCTGCTTAGGGAATTGATACCACGTTTCGGATTTCCAATCTCTTTAGAATCAGATAGGGGAACGCACTTCAATAACGAGGTGATTAAACTGTTGTGTGCAGCATTGAACATCGAGCAGACGTTTCATTGTAGTTACCGCCCTGAAGCATTGAATTGCAAAGATGTGTGCAGCTACGAATATGAAATGGCCTAATGCATTTCCTTTGGTGTTGATGTCAATGAGAAACACACCTGATAGGAAAACAGGATTGTCGCCCCATGAAATTCTTATGGGCAGAGCAATGAGGTTGCCAGCAGTGCCAGCAAAAACACTTGTGAACATTACAGATGATTTAGTTTTGGATTACTGCAAGGGTCTGGCTGATGTAGTCCGCTCTTTCTCACAGCAGGTGGAGGCCACCACACTGCCACCGATCCATGATCCAGGGCACAACCTGAGAGCTAGTGACTGGGTTGTTGTCCAAAAACATGTGCACAAGACGTGCTTGGAGCCTCGTTGGAAGGGTCCATATGAAGTGATTTTAACAACTACAACTGCTGTGAAGTGTGCTGGGATCCCGAACTGGATTCGCGCGAGTCGCATGAAGAAAGTGACATGTCCACTAGATGATGAAGAAGCGTTGTTGAGAGTACCGACAACTGTGAAACAAATTACAGCACCCAAACAAGAAAAGGAGCAAGGAACAACTGAAGTTGAACCTGAGCTCATTGAAGATGGTTCTATCACTCCTGTGAGAGACAAAGGTGAAGATCTCCAGGAGGGTGCCGAGGAACCTATCGGAACTGAACAAGCAGGAGAGCCTAACACTGAGTGGGTTGTCCCAGAAGCAGAAGATTCCGAGAGACAAACAGAGCAAGTGCCAGACTGAGAAGGGGAAGGAGTTGAGCTGGATCAAATTCAAAGTGATCTGACTCCTCCTGAACCTGTTGCAAGTCCGTCAAGAGAAAACACCACAGATAAAGAAAAGTATTCAAGTTCAATCCTGAAGAGAATATTAACAGAAGGTACACGAAAAGGAGATAAGTGGTCGAGTTTGCATGTGAAGAAAAGGAAAGAGGTGATAGTTGAACCAACAATAGAGGAAAAAGTAGATACTACAAGAAAAGAGGAATTTAGCGAAGGAGAGTTGAATGGTGATCAAAAGTTGAAAAGAAAGAGAATAGCAAGTCAAAGATACGCAGGTCCTGAATAGGAGTATGCAACCACAAACGAATGGCAACAAGAGTTTATATCTTTTTGTTTTGATAGGGAAGTTCCAAGTCAATATTTTGAGGTAACTTGAAGAAGATCAATGAACTGAACTGTTGAAACAATTTGAAAATATTTTTTAGAAAGAGACTGATGAAAGTAACCAGAAAAGACATTGATAACCTGATTTGACTTTTGAAACCTGATTTTGACAAGCTACTAACCGATGATCTTGACAAGGAGAAGGGTTCCTCGAAGTGAAACTGATCTGCTGAAAGAATTGTCTATTTTTTATTTTTGCTGCACGTTTTCTAAGTTACTTCTGCTTTCTGATTCTTTATAGATCATGGCTGATGTAGATAAGCAAATTAGGGATGTTAGGCACTGTAAACATATAAGGAATGGTTTGGAAATTATTTGTGGAATTTTGTTTATAGTAGTGATTGTGGGTATGTCTGTTCTTGGTGTGAAAAGAGCCAACCATACTTCTGCTTTTGAGACTACTACATTAAGGGCCTTAGAAAGATTAAAGTTAGACAAAAAATATTTGCACGACTTTACTAATGTTCAAGGAGAACTTTCTTCTAATGTTTTCTGTCACTTGTTGAGTGAGTATGTTGAGACAATGGATTCAAAGGACTTTCTTGTGTGTACGCAGATTCCTTCATCAGTTGAGGAAGGAGTCACCTATCATCATCTTCCACTAACATATGGGATAAGTTGTAGTCTATTACTAACAAGGTTCCATAACCAGGAGTACATTAGGGCCCGTATTTATACTCCATTTGCGCCGAATTAGCGTCGTTTTTTTTGACGCAAATTCGGCGCAAAACTAATGCCATATTTATACTTTGGCGTTAGACGCGTCTAGCGCCAAAGTATGGGCAAATAGCGTCATTTTTTTGCGTGAACGCCTTCCTTGCGTTAATGAGATGCGTCGTATTTATACTCCCGGGCAAAAATCACGCCCGGGAGTGGGCGGGGCAAAAAACCCCGCATTTGCGCCACTTTTTAACGCCTGGGTCAGGGTAGGCGTTAAGGGGGCTGTGGGCTCAAAATGAGCCCACAGGTGCCCTCCCATGCCCCCAGGGACCCCCCCTGCCACCCTTGCCCACCCCAGGAGGACACCCAAGGATGGAGGGACCCATCCCAGGGACATTCAGGTAAGTTCAGGTAAGTATAATTTTTTATTTTTTTTAATTTTTTTTGGTGGCTTAGGGGGGCCTTATTTGTGCCCCCCTACATGCCACTATGCCCAATGACCATGCCCAGGGGACATAAGTCCCCTGGGCATGGCCATTGGGCAAGGGGGCATGACTCCTGTCTTTACTAAGACAGGAGTCATTTAAATGGCGTCTGGGCGTCGAAAAAAATGGCGCAAATCGGGTTGAGGCGATTTTTTTGCCTCAACCTGACTTGCCCCATTTTAAGACGCCCTAACGCCATTTTCCCCCTACGCCGGCGCTGCCTGGTCTACGTGGTTTTTTTCCACGCACACCAGGCAGCGCCGGTCTGCTAGCGCCGGCTAAGCCATTCCATAAATACGGCGCCCGCATGGCGCTTCAGAATGGCGTTAGACGGCTCTAAATTTTTTGACGCTAAACTGCGTTAGCGCAGTTTAGCGTCAAAAAGTATAAATATGGGCCTAAGTATTTCTACTCTAATCATGCCCTTGTATTTTCGTTCGTTACTGTAATTAGATACTTAAGCAGAGTAGCTAAGGATAATAACATAGAATTAGTTAGAGGATTCTTTGAACCTACACTACCTTTTGGAACAGCTTATGCTCACAAAAATAATCTTACATGCTTGCTTACACCTTTGGAGAAAAGCTTCTTAGATCATACTGATGACAGAAAGAAGGCATTGAAAGAGAAATTAGAAAAAGGCTTAGAGAAAAGGACTTACAAAAATGATTATGTTTACACTGCAATCAAGACGCAAGGGAAACTAGCTTTTGATGCATTACGTAGGAAAGCTTTGTATATGTAGGCCAAAATCACGCACTGACACTATATTTGTGGGTACGAGTGAATGTAGGCATGTGTTTTTATTTCAGAGTAAATGGACATTTATGTTGAATGGACCGTACCCTGCGATTCCAGGGATATATTATATTTCTGGATATAGGGGGTGATTCCGACGGGGTCCGCGGGAGCACCGCCAACAGGCTGGCGGTGCTCCTTTGGGCATTCTGACCGCGGCGGTACAGCCGCGGCCAGAAACGGAAAGTCGCGGTGTACCGCCGACTTTCCGCTGCCCAGGGGAATCCTCCATGGCGGCGCAGCTTGCTGCGCCGCCATGGGGATTCTGACCCCCTCACCGCCATCCTGTTCCTGGCGGTTTCGACAGCCAGGAACAGGATGGCGGTGAGGGGTGTCGTGGGGCCCCTGGGGGCCCCTGCAGTGCCCATGCCAATGGCATGGGCACTGCAGGGGCCCCCGTAAGAGGGCCCCACTTTGAATTTCAGTGTCTGCTTAGCAGACACTGAAATTTGCGACGGGTGCTACTGCACCCGTCGCACACCTTCCACTCCGCCGGCTCCATTCGGAGCCGGCTTCCTCGTGGAAGGGTGTATCCCACTGGGCTGGCGGGTGGCCTTTTGGTGGTCGCCCGCCAGCCCAGTGGGAAACCCAGAATGACCGCCGCGGTCGTACGGTCTTCTGGCGGTTCCCGCTTGGCGGGCGGCTCCCGCCGCCCGCCAAACTTGGAATCACCAACATAATGTTTATGACCGTCTTCAAAAAGGATAGTATGGGACATGTTATATGGGGATAGTATTTCCAAAGATTTACCAGATGAAGGATTTGAAAAAGTTTCCGAAAGTGACCGAATTACATCATAAGTGACAGAGGAGGGAATCCTCTTCTACGATAGTGGGAGATATCTTTGGTGTGGTGATTCCTTTAATGGGAGTCATTAGGGAAAAGGTTGGTAAGGGGTTTGCTTCATTGGGAAACTGGCTTAGTAGTATTTGGAATGGTGCATCATTGAAAATCATACAGGTAATATTAATTGTTATAGGGTGTCTATTAGGAATATGGGGATTATGCAAATTATGTAAAATAATAAAATTGAAAAGGTCTAAAAATAATCAGAGGAAGGAAGAAAAGAAAAGGGAAAGAATATATAGGGAAAATTCAAGGAGAAGACAAAATGTTGAAGAAATTGAACTGAAAATGTGTGGGTAGTAAATTTGGTGTGATGACATATTTAGTCATCAGAGGAGGGATTGCTGAAGCAGATATCTTAATTAGAAATGTTTAATAAATGTTTAAGTATTTTGAATAATGACTTATGTAGAAAAACGTATAACATAGAAAAATAATGTGCCCGTTTGAAATGTGACCTCGAAGAATGGCCACCAGTGTTCACGAAATGTACTAATTTATGATTAATACGTCCGAAATATTGAAAATGTATTAGATTAATATAGTAATATGTCATATTAAAGGTTATGAATTATGTTCTTGCTTATTAATTGTAGGCCTTAACTTAGCGAGTGTCTTGGCCTAGTTTGCCAGGTCTCATGCAGAAGCTGTATTTCTTAGCGTTTAATATAAAATGCTGACAGTGTGAACTAACTGTGAAATGCTCATTGTTTTAATAAAATGCTAAGCAGAAACATTTCTATGGCAACCGATGGACAGCAGATGAGGTCTCTAGTAATGTATCCAAATGTGTGTAATATGCATGAGATGTACTTTCCCAGGACGCAAACAATGAAGACACTGATTGGAGGCGAAGATGCAACAATTTTGATACCTGACGTGCCGGATTATGAGAACATTGTAAAGCAGACCAATTAACGACGTGAACTGTGAAATATTAGAATTCATAGATTTGGTATATGGACACTATTGGACAGAGTAATAACGTACAATTAATTGACCAATTGGAAATTGGGGGATGGTTTGGGGAACTTTGATATAACAATGTGACAGACGGAACTTAGACAGACTGAGATTGCGAGACTAGAGATTTTTCCCCCTTATGAGATGCGATATTGAGAAGAAAAGATTTGAGATTCTATTATTGGGCTCATACTCTCTGACGGAGAGTCTGATGTGCTGCTGATTGATTGGTGTCCTGAGGTAGAAGACTGATTCTGCTTGCTGACCCAAATCGTGGATAAGTAGATATGACAATATGACTAAATTGCAGTCTTATGCCTTTTCTTTCTAGGTACCAACTGTGCTGGCTTAAGTACTTTCTTCAGTTAGATGTTTTTCAACTTTGTGTTCTACATTGTTTTGAATGAAGCCCCACATGCTGATGCTAAGCTGTGATAGTTGAGGTTACTCACATGACAACTGACGAATTGCAGAGATAAATGGTTGACGGACTATTTTGCTGAACTTTATGGACATCTTAGCTTTGCTGAAATAGGTTTTATTAATGTTTTATGCTGATGCATTGGAATGTCTTTTGATTCAAGCTTTGATTAGATCATGTTTTTTGTGACTTGTTGATTAACAAGCATTATTAAAATAGTTTGTTTTGAGTTGATGATTAAGATTCATAACTTAGGGGGTCATTACAACATTGGCAGTAAAAGCCGCTTACCGCCGTGCAGAAGACCGCCAATACACCGCCGTGGAAATCCGCCACAGCTATTATGACCCACATCTCGGAATCCGCCGAAATTCAGACACCCACACAAGTCCGCCACACCAAAGGTCAGTGATAAACTGGCGAAAACAAAACCTCTACTGTCACGCCAACAGATACACGCCCATGCTATCATGACCCATGAATCCACGTGGCGGTCTTTCAACCGTGGTATTCCATTGGCGGTACACACCGCTGCGCTCAAAATACACACACATCTCCAAAACACTGCCACATTGGACAATTCGAATTACACACACCTGATACACATACAAACACCACTCCCACACACCCAACACAATATAAAACACACACCCACATCACCCACAAACCCCTATGACCAAAACTGATTGACGAAGGCCAGAGAGAGAGAGCACAGAATAGACAACCCCACCACACAGAGGCACACAACAACATAACCCACACAACATCCATGCACAAAACACCACACACCACTACACATCACCACACTCATCACCACATACACCACCCCACACATCACCTACACCACCCCATGGCACGGCAAAGACACCCCAGGTTCTCCGAGGAGGAGCTCAGGGTCATGGTGGAGGAAATCGTACGGGTAGAGCCACAGCTATTTGGATCACAGGTGCAGCACACCTCCATAGCTAGGAAGATGGAGCTATGGCGAAGAATAGTCGACAGGGTCAATGCAGTGGGAAAGCACCCAAGAAATCGAGACGACATCAGGAAGAGGTGGAACGACCTACGGGGGAAGGTGCGTTCCGTGGTCTCCAGGCACAACATCGCAGTACAGCTGACTGGCTGCGACCCCCACCTCCTCCCCCACAACTAACAACATGGGAGGAGCAGGTCTTGACCATTATGCATCCTGAGGGCTTCAGAGGAGTCGGTGGAGGAATGGACACTGGTAAGTCAAATCTTAACTATCATATCCCCCACCCTACCTGCATGCTATCACACACCCCTACCCTCACCCCCTCCCCTATCACTCCAACTCCCCACTAATGTACTAATAACACAAACCACCCCTCCCAACACCAAGCCCTGCATGACACAACAAAGCATGGATACCCCTCACTAACGCATGCCCACTGCACATACCCATAACACCCCCCCAACCATCATCACACAAGCCCCCACACAGGAATGCTAGCATTGGGGTACACGGTCACCCACCCATTGCACACCATGGCACACACAGATGCAATAATCATGCTTTTACACCCCTGCAGGACCACTACCTAACGTCACCGGACAGGAGGGTCCAGACTTCTCTACCCCACCCACAGAAGAGGCCCACAGTGAGGACTGCAGCTCTGCCCAACTGGATCCGGATGACCAGCCCGGACCATCGTGGGCCTCGGGACAGTCGGTTCCCCTCGCACAGGCACAGGCACAGCCCAACACAGACCTTCCACCCTCTGGTAACACCAGCACAGCACCCACCAAGCGGGCCCATACCTCCGTCCCCAGGACACGTCAATCAGCTATGTGTCCACCACTACAGGGAACCCAGGATAACCCACCACCTCAACAACAACAGGGACCTGGGGACAGTTGTAGTGGGCGCACGGTCCAGGGGACGGAGGCACAGGAACACAGGGGAACTGGGAGGGCTGCCGTGCGACAGGGGGTAGACAGGCCAAGGGAACCCACTCTCCACGAGGCCCTCTCCTCCATCATGGGAGCATACCACCACTCCCAGGAGACGATGGCTACGGTCCTGGCCAAGTTTCAGGAGACCCAGCGCCTGCAGGAGAAACAGTATTTGGGCTGCAGGGAGGAACTCAGAACCATCAGCTCCACCCTGAGCACCATCGTAGGGGTGCTGAAGGACATACAGAACACCATGAGGGACACGTGGCACTCCAAGGGGCCCCTGACACTAGCATGGATGATGAACTGCCCACCATCTCCGCCGGCGCTAGTGGACAGGACGCCCCGCCACAGGACCACCACACCAGCATCCCACCCCCTGCAGAGGGAGAACCACCCCGCAAGCGGTCCCTGAGATCCAGGAACAGGACAGAGCACGATGGCAAGACCCCCGCCAAGAAATGAGACCACCCTGATTGTCATCCCACTGTCCCACTTTGTAACCCTGTCCATATTGGAACTGCCCCAGCACCACTTCTTATGCCTATATGGGCAATGCGCCTGTGAGACTAATAGACTGGACTCTGCCATGGACATTCCTCCACCATCACCCCTCACCATTTTACCCCCCCTCCAATAATTAGCACTTCAATAAACACCCTTGAAGCACAAAACAATCTGGAGTCAGTCTGTGATTTAGAAAATGTGTATTAGCCATGACAGTGACAAAATCCGTTCTCAACAGTAATGTCAACATACCTATGTCACACATCACAGGTCCATGAAGGATGCAAGCAGATGACACACGTTGGTAACCACACCTGTGAAACCGTAATGGAAATGTGCAACTCAGTTACCACATACTGGTTGAAATTGACAGACAGGCTAGAGGTAGAAGTGTGAAAGTACTTTTAGTAGTCAAGAAAGTGTTCTCACCTGTGTGTCACTGGAAATATTGCTGTATGACTGAGTCCCTGTTGTCAATGTCTTCTTCCTCTGCTTCCTCCTCATCACTGTCCACAGGCTCCACAGCTGCCACAACACCGTCATCTGGACCATCCTCCTGCAGAAAAGGCACCTGGCGTCGCAAAGCAAGATTGTGAAGCATACAGCAGGCGATGATGATCTGGCACACCTTCCTTGGTGAGTAGAATAGGGAACCACCTGTCATATGGAGGCACCTGAATCTGGCCATCAGGAGGCCGAAGGTGCGTTCGATCACCCTCCTATTCCGCCCCTGGGCCTCATTGTAGCGTTCCTCTGCCCTTGACCTGGCATTCCTCACTGGGGTCAATAGCCATGACAGGTTGGGGTAACCAGAGTCCCCTAATAGCCGCACACGGTGCCTCTGGAGTTGACCCATCACATAAGGGATGCTGCTATTCCGCAGGATGTAGGCGTCATGCACTGAGCCAGGGAACATAGCATTTACCTGGGAGATGTACTGGTCTGCCAAACATACCATCTGTACATTCATCAAATGATAACTCTTCGGGTTCCTGTACACCTGCTCACTCCTGTGGGGTGGGACCAGAGCTACATGGGTCCCATCAATGGCACCTATGATGTTGGGGATATGTCCAAGGGCATAGAAGTCACCTTTAACTGTACCCAAATCCTCCACCTGAGGGAAAACGATGTAGCTCCTCATATGTTTCAGCAGAGCAGACAACACTCTGGACAACAGTTTGGAAAACATAGGCTGGGACATCCCTGATGCCATGGCCACTGTTGTTTAAAATGACCCACTTGCAAGGAAATGGAGCACTGATAGCACCTGCACTTGAGGGGGGAGTCCTGTGGGATGGCGGATTGCTGACATCAGGTCTGGCTCCAACTGGGTACACAGTTCCTGGATTGTGGCACGGTCAAACCTGTAGGTGATGATTAAATGTCGCTCCTCCATTGTCAACAGGTCCACCAGCGGTCGGTACACCGGAGGATTCTGCCATCTCCTCACATGTCCCAGCTGACGGTGCCTAGGAAGGACAAAAGCGACCACAGAGTCAAGCTACTCAGAGGTATGTACCCACAGCTACACAGAACACGAAACATAATCCAAGAAGTTGTCTGTAAGTGTGTTGAGTCCAGGCCTAGGTATGTGTGACGCAGTTGAAAATGAAGCCATGTGGGCCCCTGAAATGGCGGCTGCCTGACCTCTAAACTGGGACAATTGGATGTGAGGTAACTGCGCTGGCATTGTACACCGTCGCGGTAGGCGGTCGAAGACCGCAGCGCAATGCTGCATTGGTTAACATTGGACCCTATGGGTCCCAGGAGCCAATGACGAAGTGCGCCAGCGGTGATGATACGCACCACCGCGGACGTCACCGCCGTGGACGTGACCGCCATTTTCTATCTGTTGAATCACTCGATACCTGATCTTCAACAGGAGAGGACCTATACTGCAAGTGCTGCTGTGACCTCGGACTGGAAGAGACAATGGCATGTGCGCCTGGGGAAAGGGCCCCTGCCTTCACTGCACAGGAGTTGGAGAAGCTCGTGGACGGGGTCCTCCCCCAGTACACGCTACTCTACGGTCCTCCAGACCAACAGGTGAGTACATAGGATGCGTGTTGTATGGGCTGTGCCTGGGTGGAGAGGGCTGGTTGTAAGAATGAAGGGGGCAGAGTTCTGCGAGCATGAAGGACTGTGAATGCATGTGCCACATGGCAAGGGCAGGGATGTAGGCCACTCACTTCGACTGTGCAGTTGGTAATGACTTCTCTTCTTCCCCTGTACATGTCATGTAGGTCAGCGCCCACCAGAAGAAGGATATTTGGCGTGCCATCGCCAAGGACGTCCGGACCCTGGGGGTCCACCAGAGACAGAGCACCCACTGCCGTAAAAGATGGGAGGACATTCAACGCTGGAGCAAGAAGACGGCGGAGGCTCAGCTGCGGATGGCCTCCCAGCGTGGGAGGGGTGCCAGTCACACCATGACCCCCCTGATGCTCCAGATCCTGGCGGTGGCCTACCCTGAGTTGGATGGGCGCTTGAGGGCATCACAGCAGACACAAGGGGGTGAGTCAAACATCATTCTGCTGACTTTGCGTGCAGTGGAGGGGTCTGGGTGAGGGAGGAGGGCTGTGGGTTTCCCTAGGCCATGGCGAGTTCCGAAGGCTAGGCCCCTCCGTAATGCAGGCCATGTGCCACCCCACCCCACCTCTCTAGAGTGCCAAGTACAGGTATACATGCCCCTGTGTCATCTATGTGTGCAGATATCCACCATAGCTATGTAGGCCATATCCCAACTCAACCTGTCCTTGTTCTGTCGTCCCCCCCCCTTTTTGTGCTCTCCCAGTTCTTTTGTGCATCAGCATCATCAGGCGGAGGTACAGTGGCACCGGAGCACGAGGGGGCTGCCTCCCACATGGCCATGGAGGGCCACAGCACGGACTCTGAACACATCAGTGGGACAGAGGGTGAGGGGAGCTTCACGGCAGTCACCGGATCAGCAACCAGCGACACGGACTTGTCCTCCGATGGGAGCTCCCTTGTGTTGGTGGCAACATCTGTGCCCCCCACTTCTACAGGTACAGCCGCCACCCCCCCCTACCAGCACCGCCCTCCCAGCAGCCCCTCAGCCTTCGCCCCGTGCCCGCTCACCCAGGAGGGTGGGCATCACCTTTGCCCCAGGCACCTCAGCCCCTGCCCCTGTCACCTCTGCTGCACTCAGTGAGGAGGCCATTGACCTCCTCAGGTCACTCACTGTTGGGCAGTCTACCATTGTGAATGCCATCCAGGGTGTAGAAAGGGAGTTGCAACACACTAATGCATTCCTGGAGGGCATTCATTCTGGTCAGGCTGCCCATCATCGAACCCTGCAATCTCTGGCCTCAGCACTGATGGCAGCCATTGTCCCTGTCTCTAGCCTCCCCCCTCCAACTTCCTCCACCCAGACCCAATCCCCTGTACCTCTGCCTATCCCAAGCACACCATCAGAGAAGCCTGCACACACGTCAACACACAAGGGAAGCTCAGGCAAATATAGGCACCACACATCCCACAGGCACTCACACAAGCATCACCCACATACAGACACAGCAACATCCACTGCCTCCAATGTGTCCCCCTCCTCGTCGTCTCCCTCCTCCCTCCCAGTCTCGTCTACACTCTCACCTGCATGCACTACCACTACAGCCACTAGGACTCACACCAGAACACCCACCACCACACCCCGCTCACCTGCACTCACCACCCCCACTACCATTTACACATCCCCTGTGTCCTCTCCCAGTGTGTCTGTGATGCCCCCTCCCAAAGTACACAAATGCGGGCACACACACACCCGACATCCATCCACCTCACGACAGCCTCCAGAACATGCACCTGCACCCAAATCATCAAAAGTTACTCCTCCTACAACTACCTCCTATTCCTCCACTCCCAGACCCCCTCCAGCTACCGTCCCAGTGTTCGTCAGAAACTTTTCCTGAGCATTGTTGACCTCTTTCCCACCACCCCTCCTCCAATTCATAGGTCCTGTACTAGCACCTCAGCCAAAAAATCTCCGGTACCAGTGGTGCCTGTTAGAGGTATGTGGAGTGCACCGGGCACCAGGGCAGCCAGTGGGACACGGAGCCAAAGCACAGCCAGTCCCCCCCTGTGAAGCACCAGAAGGTGGACAGTGCCCGACGGGATAGGGGGAAGACTCCAGCCGGCAAAGCCGCTCACAAGGGTTACGGGGGGAGTGTCGACTCCTCCCAAGGTGGGGAAGGGGCAGAAGAAAGTGCCAAAGTCTGGGAAGAGCAGCACAGTGGAGAAAGCCGCCATCATCCCCCCTGCCCAGGAGGCCACCGCCAGCCCGATCGTCACTGGCCAGGACACCACCGCCAGAGTCAGTGCCCAGGAGGGCAGTCCCATCGTCACTGGTCAGGAGACCACCGCCAGAGTTAGTGGCCAGGAGGCCCCGGCAGCCACAGCCCCGCTGGGCAATGAGGGACCGCCATGGCAAACACCGCTGCACAGGTCAGAGACAGCAAATTCAAGCACCGCTGAACAGGGCAAGCACCGCTGAACAGGGCAAAGACCGCCATGGCAAGCACCGCCAAGTCAAGCACCAGTAGCCCATGTGCAGCAGGGGCAGTGATGGAACTGTCACGGGGAGAGTGATGCACTCCGGGCACCAGTCCCCCTCCAGAACCAGTGGAGTACAGCATCCACTACCTCAGTCCTTAACAGGATGAAGCACTCTTGGCACCAGTCCCCCTCCAGAACCAGTGGAGACTGTCATCCACTTGAGAGACTGTGGTTTGCACTCCCCAGGATGGTACAGTGGGCAAACCACCCACTGTAGAGACTTTTGAGACTGTGGCTTTGCTCTCCCCAGGATAAAGCAGTGGGCAAACCACCCACTGAAAAGACTTGTGAGACTGTGGCTTTGCACTCCCCAGGATAAAGCAGTGGGCAAACCACCCACTGAAAAGACTTGTGAGACTGTGGCTTTGCACTCCCCAGGATGGTACAGTGGGCAAGCCACCCACTGTAGAGACTTGAGAGACTGTGGCTTTGCACTCCCCAGGATGGTACAGTGGGCAAACCACCCACTGTAGACACTTGAGAGACTGTGGCTTTGCACTCCCCAGGATGGTACAGTGGGCAAACCACCCACTGTAGAGACTTGAGAGACTGTGGCTTTGCACTCCCCAGGATACATCAAAGGGCATGCAGCCCCTTCGTGGATCTGGCGTGGTGCTGTCATCCGGCTGAGGTGCTCCTCCTTCCCTTCCCCCTGAGGTGCCTGTTGTATTTCGATCTGATGCCCCAGCAGTGTTCTCTCCGTTTCTGGTCAGGCATCTGATGTGTGCCTCGCCTATGCATTTTGGGCCCAGTGGTCCACAGACATTGAATGGTGCATACCTGCACTACTAATCGTGATGTATATTTTGTTGAATGTGTATATATATCTGTATATATTAGCTTACTGTATTTTGATACATTACAATGGTTGCACTCATTTCCTTTTGTCTTTGCATACTTCCGGGGGGGTTGGGGGTTGTTACTGTGATGTTTGGATATGCATTGGTGTGTGTGTTGTAGTGGGTGAGGGTCGGGTGGGGGTGGGGGTGGGGGTGTTGCGTGTGTGTGTCCCTGACTTTTGCCTCCCCCTCCCCTATGTCGTAGGTGCAGTACTCACCGTTGTCTTTGACGCCGGTGTTGCTGATGATCGTAGAGGAGCAGGAAGACTATCGCAGGGAGTATTTGGAGTTCCGGCTCCATGGTGCCCTCCTTCCTCGTGGAGTGTGTTGAGGTGAGCGTTTTCCCTTTGAAATGGCTGTTTCCGCTGTGTTTTTATCCACGGTGAATCCGCCCCGGAAAAGCTGGCAGATTGGTAGGTTGTGATACTGAGGGCGGTACTTTGTCTTCCGCCTGTCTGTTGGCAGTGACCACTGCGCTGCTTGTCTGTACGGCCGTGGCGGTCGGAGTGTTAAAGTGGCTGTCTTTGTTGGCGGTTTCCGCCACGGTCAGAATTCCCTTTTCTTTCCACCAGCCTGTTTGCGGTCTTACTGCCGCTTAAACACCGTCCACCAGGGTTGTAATGATCCCCTTAGTATTGTTAATATAAGGGAAATAAAACTTACTAAACTTAGAATTAAAGGTGTGGTTATTCATGGCTGAAGAGTCATGGTGAGTGAAATTTACTGACTCCATTGATTAGACTAATTGTTATTAATTATTGTGTGTTTATTATTGATTCTGGACTGAAACTATGGCAAGAACACCTTGAACGAATCAAAAGGTTCATCGACCTATACGCGTCTCCTTGGACTGACCCGCTAACACTCTGATCCCGCATGTCAAATGGTTTCACAGGAATAGTATCTGCTACTTCACACTTGATATTATACTCTTTGTCTTTCTCTTTCGTTCACTCAAACTTGAAAACTTGACATTATTCTTTAGCAACATCTGCATCTCTTTCATCCGTTCTGCACACCTTAGTATAAAACGTGCATAGAATTCAAACATCCCAAAAAATTACACCAGTTGATCCTTATTCTTGGGTGCTGGAAATTCCTTGATGATCTTTCCTAAGCTCGCCTTTGGTTCCACACCTTTCTCAGACAACTTGCGTCCTAAGTAATCCACGCTTCTCACAAGAAAATGATTCCTGCTTGCTTCCAATGTGACTCCCTTTTTCTTCACAATCATCAAAACCACTGCTAAAGTTTTATCATTTTCCCTTTGATTATGTCCCCAAACCAGTATATCATCTTGGCAGCATCTTACTCTTTTAACACCTTTAAACTTGGCTTCCATCACTCTTTGGACACAGATGAGGCCGAAGTCAAACCAAATGGCATGCGTTTAAATCTGTATGTCCCATTTGATGTGACAAAGGGCGTTAGATGATGCAACTCTCTATGCAACACTATTTCATGGTAAGCTGATGACAAATTGAGCATTGTAAATAGCTGTGCTCCTTTGAACATGGTCAACATTTCTGTAATATTAGGTACAGGATGCTTATTGACCCATATCATTCATTCATATCTCTCAAGTCAATACACATCCTTAACGTTCCATTGGACTTTCTTACTAAAACCACAGGGGATAGCCACTCAGAACCTTCTATTGGCTCTATGATGTTTTGATCACACAACCTTTGCAGATCTTTTTTTAATTCTTCTCTCATTGCAATCGGTACTTGTCTGGGTTTATGAACAATATTTCCAACTCCTGATTTCAATTGTATACGATGACTGAAACCTTTTATTCTCCCCAAAGTAATGTTAAATACCACTGGAAAAGTTTTTGTCCAAGCACAATCCTTTGCAGACACTATGCCCACTACATCCTTACATAACATCACTTGTTGATGATTCTTCGAATCTAGAACAATTTCCAGCTTTCTCTGGTCCAAAGATCCCAATAAATTTGCCCCTGCATGTGCCACATACACCGTACCTTCTTTTTGGTTGCTTTTTAAACTTATCTTTGCATCAAACTCACCCACTACCCCAATAGGCTTGTTACCATATGCTACGGGTTTCACCTTAGACTTTCTTAGTTGAACATTCTGTATCTTACTCGATTCATCCACACTAACGAATAAAAACAGAGTACCAGAGTCTGCCACCATGTCATAGTTGACCCATTTATCCCAATTGAACACAAAGGTTTCTTAACAGAGACTTCAGTAAAGGTTGCTACCTCTTTTCCCTTAATGCAGTTACATTCTGCTTCCTTTCTTCAACCACGAATACCACACTGTCCTCATTGTGAGAGGAGGCCTCTTTGTGCATGGTTAGCTACAATTTCTGCCTGATGTTAATGTGTCCTAGAAGTTGATAGTGCCCAGGGCCCCTGCTAACCAGGTTCCCTGGGCCAGAGCTCTTTCCCTAGATCTGTTGTGATGCTTGCACAATTGGATATACTCTTACATATCTCCGTAAGAACCTAGTAAATGGGTAGCCCAGTACCCAGGGCATGGGATAGTATGAGTAGGCCCCTGAGGACAGCAGCACTGATTGCGCCACCCTCTAGGGTCCTGCACCCAGATGTACCCAGCACTGCCAGTGCAGGCTGAGTGTACTGGGGCAAACCTAAAAGCGCAAACGCGACATGACACACTCCCTGTGTGCCCTGTCCACCCTGCACTGCATATGATATGGGTAAGTCAACCCTCTGGTAGGTCTTACAGCCCTAAGGCAGGGTGCATCATACTCTATGTGAGGGTATAGTTGCATGAGCAATATGCCCCCACTATGTACTTGCCAAACCTGGTACATAGTGAGTGTACAGAGCAGCCATTTTAAATGTATGTTCTGGACACTGGTCAAATACGAGTTCATCAGCTACATGACAAACAACTCAGAATGATAAATCCAAACTGGTACCAGTATTGAATTTAACCCTAAAGATACTCAGGGGTCACCTTATAGGTGCCCCCTGCAAAAGCAGCTAACCTAACTGGCATAGTTGCTGACTTGTTCCATCCAGCCTGCCACTTTCAGAGAGCAAATATACAAACCTGGGGGAGAGCCATGGCTCTCAGGTTTGTAAAACAGTGCCCTTCCCAGTGGAGGAGCTAACACCCCCTCCTTCAGGAATGTGCAATACCCTGGCAGTGAGCTTCAAAGGGCTATTGCCCCTAAAACTCGAACTCCCAGGCCTGCTGCTAGAAGCAGATGGCTTCCCTCTTTGCAATCCCCCACTTTTGGTAGGAGCAAAGAAGGGAAACTAGACAAAGGGTAGGAGTGGCCTCACTGAGCATGCACCACCCCTAGGGGCTTACAGGCAAAGTGGACCCTCCATTTCATTTTCCTCCATGTTGGATGTCAGGAAAATAGCCGTTGAGGTTTAGGAAAGTGACCCTTCCTATAGGAAGTGGTCACTGTAGTGGGTGCAGCCACCCAAGAGTAGGTGTCCCATTAGGCACTAACAGGTTCCCCCTAAAATGCTCACTAAATTCAGTAATTAGTGGCTCCCTTAGAGCAAGAAATTGGATTCTTCTGAAAGAAAAGGACACAGCACCAAAGAACCCCCCAGGATGAGAAAAGAGAACGTGCTGCACTAGAAGAGGCTCCAAGACCCCTGCTTGCTGCACCCTGACCATTGCTGCTGCGAAGGAGCTGACCACTGGACTGACCTCAAAAGACCCCAAGGACCTCCTGGCCATGCAAATAGCCTGAGATCTCCCTCTTGAGTGGAGGCACCACTCAAGAAACCAAAGGAACCTGCAAACTGGTGAGGGACACTTCACTGACTGGATGATATCTCCACAAACAGAAGATGCAGCCAGACCTGATGACACACCAACGACAGCCAGGATAAAACCTGCAAGTGTGCCAACTTTGGTGGCTCAGAGCCCACCTGTGGCTAAGTTGTGGCAATACCCCAGCACTGGTAAGTGCACACTGGACAACCCTAAAACAGCTCACCCAGAGCTGCAACTTGACCAGGAGAAAGCCCCAGTCAAGGGACTTCAGTGACACCCTGGACCTTCCATTAGAGCACCCGCGATGTCCTGCAAGAACTTGCCTCCAGCTCCAATGGGTCCCTTTGCACACAGCATCCAAGACCTCAAAAACGCCCTGCATCTGGCTGCCCTGAGCCCTGCACCACGGGATCTGCTGTGTGCCCTGGGTCCCCAACCCCTTGTGACCTCAACAGCCCAAGGAGAGCCCCAGACACCATCTTTAAATCTGCAAACCAGCTGCTTTTTCAAGGGGCCCGTCTAGGTTGCCCTGTATCTGTGCCAAGAGACTTTCCAATGCTGCTCCCACAGGAACCAGGAGGCTCCCAAGGCTCTTCAGCTGGCACGAGGTGCCCACCAACTGCTGCAACCATCCTGCAAAAGAAGAGACTGGTAACTCAAATGTATGATTTTTAATGCATTTTTAAAAGTGACTGTGCATTGATTCCAATGGTGCGTAGTTACGCACAGAAAGACTAACTTTATAAAAACTTTGGAAAGTTATAACTCAAAAAGTAGTTAACGTATTCTAAAGATCTTGATCTTTTACATAAAAGGTGGAAGTATTTTTTATAAATTCTGGTCTTGAGTTATTCATTGACTGAGTGTGACTCATAATTGGATTTCTGAGTACAACAAATACTTAGCACATCTCCTGGATTAGACTAACTGCTTGACCAGCTACCATAAAAAGTGGAGCATTACGAGACCTAATTTCTACCTCTGGAAACCAATATGTGGTTGCCTGGACCCCCTGTATAGTGTGTCTAGTTTTGCACACTACATAAAGGGCCAGCCTCCTACACTCATCAAAGTCACTTTGATTTTTTTTTTTTTCTAGGCAGCCTTCCACAACATTAACTTCTCTAACACTTTTTGTTTCTTTAACCCAATTTTCCTCACACACCTACATAAAATGGCCTTTTTTCTTGCATTTACTGCACCACTTATCGACTGCTAAAAACATTTGAGAGTTTCCTAAATGTCTTTTACTACTGTAACCATAATATTCAACCTGGTTTTCTCTTATTTTCAGTTGCGGGTATTATCCTTCTTTACTTTTTCTTGGTACTATATTGAGATTGCAAACTCTGTACTTTACTCTTCACACTCATTTGCTCCATGAACTTTGTTGTCATTTCAATACCATTGGCGATTTCTATGACCTTTTCTAGAGTGAGATGCTCAATTGTTAATATTTTTTCTTGAATTTTTGTACTATTGGCTTTCTCTACTACTTGGTCTCCGATTACTTCATCTTCAAATGTTTTATAATCACATGTGGAAGCTAACATTCTAAGATCACTTACAAAGTTTTGTACAGTTTTTCCTGGCATTTGCTGTCTCATGTAAAACTTACATTGTCCATCAAGACATTTATTTTGTTCTTGAAATGTGCATCCAATGCATTCATGGACAACACATATTCATCTATTTCATTCCCTTCACCATCAACAGGTACACGTGGTAGATGCTTTAGTATTTTCCTACCCTCCACCCCCCAAGAATGTCTAAAAAAAAGCACATTTCTTCTTCTAAGTGAACACTTCACCCTCGATGGCATCTAAGTATGCTTCAAAACATTCTTTCCATTGATTCCATTCTACAGAAGGTAACCCTGGAGAAGCTAATAATGGCACTTGTGGCATAACTGATTGCAGCATTTATTTTGTATGATATCTGACAGAGTCCAAGGGTTCCCCTTAGAGGTTGATAGTGGCAAAATTAGATAATACTAATGCACTCTTTTGTGGTAGTTTGGTCGAGCAGTAGGCTTATCAGAGGGTAGTCTTAAGCATTGGTTGTACAAACACAGGCAATAAATGAGGAACACACACTCAAAGACTTAACTCCAGGCCAATAGGTTTTTAGATAGAAAAATATATTTTCTTCATTTATTTTTAGAACCACAAGATTCAAATTTGAGGTAAGTACATAAAATGCAAGGTACTTCACACAGGTAAGTATAGGACTTTGATTTAGTAGTACACACAGTTTTGGTTAAAATGGCAAATGCTGTTTTAAAAGCTGACACTGTGCAAAAATCAACTGTTCCTGGGAGAGGTAAGTTTTGGTTAGTTTCTCAGGTAAGTAAAGCACTTACACAGTCAATCTCCTTGGCATAGGGAGCCCACCATTGGGGGTTCAAGGCAACCCCACTGCCACAGCACCAACAACACAGGGCCGGTCAGGTGCAGAGGTCAAAGGAGAGCCCAAAACACAAAGGCGCCTATGGAGAACAGGGGGGCTCCGGTTCCAGTCTGCTAGCAGGTAAGTACCTGTGTCCTCGGGGAGCAGACCAGGGGGGTTTTGTAGAGCACTGGGGGGGGGGACACACAAGCACACAAAACACACCCTCAGTGGCAAATGGGCGGCCGGGTGCAGTGTCCAAGTAGACATCAGGTTTGCTATTGAAAGCAATGGAGGGACCAGGGGATCACTCTGGTGATGCAGGGAGGTCACAGGGGGGCTTCTCGGACCAGTCACTGACTGGGCTAGGATGAGGGCCACCTGCTGGTCACTCCTGCACTGGTAGGTGGTTCCCCTTGGTCCTGGGGGCTGCGGGTGCAGTGCTTGGTCCAGGTGTTGGTTCCTTTGCTTCCAAGCAGTCACGGTCAGGGGGAGCCGCTGGATCCTCTCTGCAGGTGTCGCTGTGTGAGTGCAGGGGGGTTGACTCAGAGTGTCCACATCGTTAGAGTCACTTGGGAGTCCTCTCTGCAGTGTTTGTTGTCCTGAACTCGAGCCAGGGGCGTCAGGTGCAGAGTGTGAAGAATCTTGCTTTTGGCGGGAAGTGAGAGTCTCTTTAAAGTTGCTTCTTTGTTGCAAGTTTGTTGCTGTTTCTGAACAGTGCCGCTGTACTCTGGAGGTTCTTTGTCCTTTGGGTGCAGGGCAGTCCTCTGAGTCCTCAGAGGTCGCTGGTCCCGCTGGATGCGTCGATGTGCAGGTTCTTTGAGTCTGGAGATAGGCCGGTAGGGCTGGGGCCAAGTCAGTTGTCGTCTCCGTCGTCTCTGCGGGGCTTTCAGGTCAGCAGTCCTTCTTGTTGTTGTAGGCTGCAGGAATCTGATTTCCTGGGTTCAGGGTCACCCCTAATTACTAAATTTAAGGGTGTGTTTAGGCCTGGGGGGCAGTAGCCAGTGGCTACTTCTCTGGAGGATGGCTACACCCTCTTTGTGCCTCCTCCCTGAGGGGAGGGGGGCACATCCCTATTCCTATTGGGGGAATCCTCCAAAATCAAGATGGAGAATTTCTAACGGCAGGGGTCACCTCAGGGCACCTTAGGGCCTGTCCTGACTGGTAGGTAAGTCCTCCTTGTTTTCCTCATTATCTCCTCCGGACTTGCTGCCAAAAGTGTGGGCTGTGTCTGGCAGGCATCTCCACTATCTGGTAACAACTGTAACAACAGACATGAGCCTTTGAGGCTCACTGCCAGGTGTTACAGTTTGTTCCTGGAGAGGAAGTGAGAAGCACCTCCACCCAGTACAGGCTTTGTTCCTGGCCACAGAGTGACAAAGGCACTCACCCCATGTGGTCAGAAACTTGTCTTGTTGTGGGAGGCTGGCAGGAACTGGTCAGCCTAACACCAGGAGTTGGACTGGCATGCAGGGGGCATCACTAAGATGCTCTCTGTGTGTGTTTTGCAATAAATCCCACACTGGCATCAGTGTGCATTTATTGTGCTGAGAAGTTTGATACCAAACTTCCCAGATTTCAGTGTAGCCATTATGGAACTGTGGAGTTCGTATTTGACAGACTCCCTGACCATATACTCTTTATGGCTACCCTGCACTTACAGTGTCTAAGGTTTGACTTAGACACTGTAGGGGCATAGTGCTCATGCAACTATGTCATCACCTGTGGTATAGTGCACTCTGCCTTAGGGCTGTAAGATCTGCTAGAGGGGTGACTTACCTATGCCACAGGCAGCGGGTAAAGGGCCTGGCACTCTGAGGGAAGTGCCATATCGACTTAGTCATTTTCTCACAACAGCACAACAAGCTTTGAGGCAGTGTACATGTGCTGAGTGCGGGGTCACCAGGGTGGCATAATACATGCTGCAGCCCTTAGATAACTTCCCTGGCCACAGGGACCTTGGTACCAGGGGTACAGGTTACAAGGGACTTATCTGTGTGCCAGGGCTGTGCCAATTGTGGGAACAAAGGTACAGTTTAGGGAAAAAACACTGGTGCTGGGGCCTGGTAGGCAGGGTCCCAGCACACTTTCAATCACAACTGGCATCAACAAAAGGCAAAATGTTAGGGGGTAACCATGCCAAGGGAGGCCTTTCCCTACAATATCTTATACTCTTATTAAACTATAACATGGAAAAAATATGAATTTTATTAAATACAGTTTATAACAGTGCCCCTAATGGATTATTGATGTATGTGACTCACCATTATTTACACTAATGCTAAATAAATGAGGTGTAGCACCACAATTAATTTTACTGGTGTGTGAATCACCGTAGTCCGCCCTGGAAAAGACTATCAAAGTGTGAGAATTCCCATTGTCCTAGCCACATGTAGAAAACCAAGAAGTCACTATGATGATTTTTGCTGGTCTACTAATCACTGTAGTTCCCACTGGACTGTATTGTCGAGGTGTGAAAATCACCGTTGTACGCAATCTTTAAATTGTGCCCCTTCATTATCTGACATGCAGGTGTGCGCATCACTGCCTGTACTTATCTTGTGTTAAAATGGTGTGTGCATCACTGAAATGTGCCTTAGCTCTTGAAGTACATTCTCAATATGTCAAGTGAGGGATGCCGAAATATTCCCCCCATATGGATGTGTAGCGTGAAGGATGCTCTTCGCTATTGTAATGGCGTTCGCTACACTCAATCCCTAGACATTGCTATGGTGATGACTCTAGACAGGTTTGTTTTATGTACAACTACTGCTTATGCCCTCGTGCCTGACTCTGCCTACGACACACACTGAACCATGCGCAAATACCTTACTGATCTGAGCAAGAGAGCTGTCAAATATCTTAACTTGCTCTCTTAGGAATGCCCACCTTTGAATGCCACTTCACTTTTCTACTGGATAAACAACTGCTGCTCTCCGACTAGCCTGCAGGATCCTCAGCTCCTGGGATCCTCTGCAATCAGGTTGAACAGCAGAAGAGGTGCCAATGATACAATGATTGCCACCCTGCTTGTTGGTCAGTGTGGTTTGCCATTCGTCGCAAAATGAAGGAAAGCAGAATAAATCACGGGTCCAAGTGAGCTTCATAAACTCTTTACTCCAGTAGGAAACAACAGTTTAAGTTTAATTTTATGCTTTATTGCGTAATTACTTAAAATCATTTCAACAGTACAAGAGACGTTAATAGCACCATAAAACAATTAATACATTCTTGCTTTCTTTGAGGTTTTTAGTCCAGTTAAGCCCTGTTCATGTATTAATCGTCTTGGGATGTATAGTCTTACTTACTGGAACACTGAGTTAATGACTGTTAAAATCAGACTTTTCTCAAAGTGGATCTAGGTGAATAAACATCAGAAAGCATTTTTTTTTTTTTTTTACTGTTAAAATATAAATAGTTCAGTCAACAGGTGGAGAATGTTGAGGGCCGTTCATGAGAATGCTGCGGCTATTACTCCTAAGCCTGGAGCTGACAGTGTTTATTTCCTATGTCAGTTGAGGGCTTGTATTCTCATCTTGTTTTTTTGTGGCATGTTTTAAGGAATGTTCAGTTTTTAAAATATATTTTACAAAACAGGCCATGTGTTGCGGAGTCAATCCTTTCAGAATAGACAGGATAACCTGCCGGTATGTTCTGATACCATTGGCGTTGAAAATGTTTTTCAGATACAGCTTTCTCCAGGGTAGTAGAGCAGGACAAATACAAAGGATGTTTATGAAGTCTTCCCGGTGATGTGTGCAAAGTCTGCATCGTCTATTGTTTGTGGGTCTAAGCCATTTTGGTTCGGCCTCCAATTCAGATAGTAGCCCGAGTCTGGCGGATAGCACCTTTATTTTTAGTTATGTTTTTAATATTTCTGCCATGTATGGTTGTGCTGTTGGAGCCTTATATTTGTTGTCATCCAAGAGTGTGATCGATTTGTGAACTTATCTTTGTCCTTGCTGCAGGAGAGCATCTTGATTTGTTTGTTTAGAAGTTGCTTGACATTTTTATGGGGCAAAGACTTTTGCCATAGCTCCTCTGCCTGCCGATGCTTTATGGCGAAAGCGATTCTCTTTAGCCACGGATTTGGGACTTCCGCCTGGTTTGTTTTGATTTCCTCTCAAATCATTGCTTTCTGTGTGTTTGGTTGGGCCTGTCCTAGCATGGATGCATATTTGAGCAATGCCCCATCTTGTACTAATGTTTGATCTTGTAATCTGAATTCCAACCAAATCTGACCTTGTGAGGAGCTGTGTGGAAGGCGGAAGAGAAGGCGAAAGACCTTGCTTTGTGCAATGTTTAAGAAGCTGTTCAGTTTTCTTGGATATATTTCCAAACCGTATGTTAGGGCTGGCAGGAATTTTACTTTTATCACTGTAAGGAGTGGATTGGGGTTTGTAGTTTTGAGGCCAGGGCAAGGATTGATGCAAGTAGAGATGTCAACCTCAATTTCAGGGTGTTTAGGTGCAGGTGACCTTGGTTTTCTCCATATTTACGAACAACTCATTAGTCGTGCAATATTGATTAAAGGTATTTAGCACTTTTTGGAATTCTGTACCTGATAGATTCAGTAAGATGATGTAATCTGCATATAGTAATGCTGCTAGGGGATTGTTATTCAGTTTGGGTGGATGGGAGCTTGTGGTGTTTGGTTGTGTGCACAGACCTGACAGGTAAAGTTTGAAAAGCATTGGAGGCACGACACAGCCCTGCTTAACACTTCTGTCTATCCGAATTCTGGACGACACTCTTCCATTATGTCCAAATTTCACCCTTGCCCAATTTTCTGGGGACAGAAGCTGTATTCCTTTTAGCAGCTCTGGCAGGATTTTAAGGTTTGCTAATTTCCCCCACAGCTTTTCCGGTCCACTGAATCAAAGGCTTTAGACAAATCCACGAAGCACGAGTAAAGGGCGATTTTTTTATTTGTATATTTTTCAGCAAGCATCACTAGCATTATCAGATTGTCAGAGGTGCTTGCCGAGGGTCAGAAGCCGGTTTGATTCAGAGGTATTAGACTGAATTTGCTAGCCCATTCTTTAAGATCCTTGAGCAGGAGACCCGCAGATATTTTTGCGTCAATGTCAAGCAGTGATATTAGTCGATAGCTGTCTGGGTTTCCGTACTGGCCATTCTTGTAGATTGGGTGGAAAATTGTCCCTTTCCAGGAATCCGGAATTTTGTTTTCCGTACTGCTGACATTGAAGAGGTTGCAGAGCAGGCCAGTCCAAAGGGCAGGGCCGTGTTTTAGTATTCCTACCATGAGACCATTTGGCCCAGGAACCCCACTCTGTCAGCAGCATCATAGTTGTTCCCTGACGTTTTGTATTTTGAATGATAATCCTGATTGTCTTGTGCTCCTTCTGATTGACAATAGACCACAGCGATCTACTGTTCTTTTCTTTAGTGGCTTCCACAATTCTGATCCATTCCTGATCTCTGTGTGCCTGCTTTACTTCCCATATTGCCTTCTTGTATTCCTTTCTTAGTTCATGAAAGGTGCTCTGGTAGCTGTTACCTGGTAGTTGATTCTTTAGTAATCTGGCGATTTTGTTAAGCTGTTGCCTTTGAACCAACCTTTTCTGCTTAGTAGTGCCTTGAATGGTTTATTAGGCTCTAGCTGGTTCCTTAATGTTGTTAATGTGGCCTCCCATTTTGAAATTGTGTCCACCTGTTCCGTGTGCTCCGACGTTAAGTTGGCTTTCCATACTTCATATTCCTCTATGCACTTGTTGGACCATCTTATGCAATGAAGGTGACTTCCTGGGTCTTGTTCACCTATCCTCTGTAGTGGAGCAGCAAGAACGTTATTGTTTGCTATTTTCATTTTTTTTGGGTGATGGTCACTTTCACATCTCATCTCTATCCTGAGGTCATGGAAGTACTTGAAGATGTCCATTGAGACAAAAGTGTAGTCTAGGGTAGAAGCGGACTTCTTGGCGGTGTGGCTCGGATTCATAGGGATGTCTTTAGGAAATCTGCTGTTTAGGGCCATTAGTCCTAGTGCCGCCAGGAGTCTGACCAGGGGGTGATCGCATTTGTCCTTGTCCTTAAAAAGGTGATTCTTAGGGTGGAATGCCCAGACACTGGTCCAGGGCATGTTCTCTGGAGCTTCTTTTGCCATGATTGGCCATGTTAAGATTGAAATCACCTGTGATGATCCAGGAGGCATTTCCGAATGCAGTTTTTAGAGATAGTAACTCTTTTTCGATTGTGTCTAGCAGGTGCTGATTATGGCCCTCATTCTGACCTTGGCGGGCGGCGGAGGCCGCCCGCCAAAGTCCCGCCGTCAGGTTACCGTTCCGCGGTCGAAAGACCGCGGCGGTAATTCTGACTTTCCCGCTGGGCTGGCGGGCGGTCGCCTTCAGACCGCCAGCCAGCCCAGCGGGAAAGGCTTCCACGATGAAGCCGGCTCGGAATCAAGCCGGCGGAGTGGAAGCTGTGCGACGGGTGCAGTTGCACCCGTCGCGTATTTCACTGTCTGTGCAGCAGACAGTGAAATACATGTAGGGGCCCTCTTACGGGGGCCCCTGCAATGCCCATGCCAGTGGCATGGGCACTGCAGGGGCCCCCAGGGGCCCCGCGACCCCCCCTACCGCCATCCGGATCTCGGCGGTCCGACCGCCGGGATCTGGATGGCGGTAGGGGGGGTCAGAATCCCCGCGGCGGTGCAGCAAGCTGCGCCGCCGCGGAGGATTCAATGGGGCCGCGGTACACTGGCGGGACCCCGCCAGTGGTGCCGGTCCGACCGCGGCTTTACCGCCGCGGTCGGAATCCCCATTGGAGCACCGCCGGCCTGTCGGCGGTGCTCCCGCGGTCCTCCGCCCTGGCGGTCAAAGACCGCCAGGGTCAGAATGACCACCTATGTGTCATGTTAGGGTTGATGTAAATAGTTATTATTAAGATGGACATGGGTATTTGCTCCAACATCCAGTTTTCGATAATGATAGCTAACATGTGAGCTGACTTCAGGTCTATGATCTTAGCGCTAAAAGATTTGCATGTGGTTATGTACCTTGAAAGGCCGCCTCTTGGGTGCCCTTTGGGTTTAGGTCTCACTGCCGGGCTTAGGAATTCTTCAAATCCGGCTAACGGGTTCACGGATATCTTCCAGGATTCCTGTAGGCAGATGATGTTGAAGTAGTTCAAGTAGGCTTTCAAATTTGGGTCTTCCATGATTTTGCCAGCCCCTGCAATATTCCAAGATATTATGTTTGTGACCCACAACTTGCTTTTGGACAGCTTTAGTCCTGTTGAGATTGTTTTGGCAGAGCAGCTTCCGGATCTGACATAGTGCTGCAAGATTCTGTCAGGATTGAGAAGTAGATCTGTACCAGTGCATCCCTCGTCTTGCAGCCCACCTTCCTGACAATGGCTTATATGTGAGATGCCCTGGGCGATGGATATAGTGATCTCTCCTGGGCTCTTGGTGAAGGTAGGGGATGCCTCTTTAGAGTGTTGCAAAAAGGATTGCTGCTTAGCTGCTTGGAGATAGTTGTCCAGAAGTTGTCCCTTTTATTGGTCTCTTCTTGCAGGATTAGAAAGGAGGGGTAATTTTCTTTTAGCTCTATACCCCATTTTCTAACGTCTCTGATTTGGACGGTACTCACTGTGCTATCTCTGTGCTGTTGAAGCACACTTCGGTACTTTCGCTCATGTCATCTTTTTTTGGTGTTACGAAGGCCACGTATTGCAGATCTTTACTAGTTATTGTTTCTAGTCCTTGGATTGTGCTGCAGATTCTCAGAAGATTGCCTCGATTGAGGATGTCCCAAGGGCCCTCAGATTTGTAGGAAGGGCAAAAAGTAAGGGTGTTAGCGCCCCCGACTTTTGGAGGTGTGAGCTTAATTGTTGATTTCATGTTGTTTGTGGTGTGCAGGGCTGATGTAACTGCGGTGTCTATGGTGGCCCTTTCTTCTGATTCGATGATCACTTGATTCATGATAATTGTATGATGCTTGTGATTTGGAGGGTTTGGGTAGGACATTGTTGCTTTTGGAGTCCAAAATTTAGACCCCCCATGGGTGGGAACACCGATCCACTTGCTGGTGCACTCTGAGTCCTTTCTAAGGAAGGATACCTGTGTGCACGCCTGGACTTGGTCTGAGTAGAGCTGGTTCTTGCTGTGTTCTTGTTCACTTGTTTTTTGCAGGTGTCATTGAGCTGGGGATGGGTCTATGATTTAATCCAGAATCGTCTGTCTTTTCCTTTGATGGAAGCTGAGTGGTTGCTTCTGGGGTTGCGAATTGTGTCTCGGTTTTGGGTCCTGAGTAGTTTGGTTGTAATTTGAGTCTCCTTTTGTGATTTTCAGGCCGAGTGCCCCCATAATCTTATGTCCGGGTTGTCCTGTTCTTCATTCTTCTTGCTGCATTGTAGGATTGTTCCTGGGCAGTAGGGACGGCCGCTGGTCTGATGTGGTCAGTGACTTTATGTCACCCGGTTGGGAGACTGTGGATTACTTTTGTTTTGCCCTGGGGTTTCCTCTTGGTGAGCTGTGATAGCCGTGGTTGGAGGGATGCGAGTATTTATTTTCCGACTCATCACTGTTTTGTTGTGCATTTTCTTGAGGTGTTTTTTGTTTTTCCTGGAAAGGACAGGAATGGAGGGGCCTTTCGTGGCTGTGTGTTCCTGGTTTGAGCATTCAAATGAGGATCCTAAAGACTGTGCTGGACTTGCATCCTGGCCAGGGTGGATTGATATTCTTTCTTGTGGGTTGTTTGCACTTTGTGGGCACTGTGGGAGCTGCTTACCATTTCCCTGCTCGAGCAATTTCTGTTTTAGACCTGTCACTACAATGGACATGACTGATGGCAGCTCTTGGAGTTTATCCACAATTGGGCTACAGTGACACAGGTACATCTGATTAACCTTGCCTTTGTCGGCCTCCATGTGGGACTGTGCTCTTCGAATGAGCGCGTTTAACTTGTCCAGCTTATTGTCTATTGCCACTGTGGTGGTTGCCAAACTTTTCAAAATTTCATTTTGGATGTCTAATTTGTCTGTGTTAAAGATCGTTGCATTAGTTATGGCTGTTAGTGTGCTGTTTAGGGCAACCGGTTAGCGGGGTGTCCTTTGTGTCCGTGAGCTGTGGTTTTGTGCTGTTTCAAGAGCCTGTTCTCCTATAGTTTGAGGATATTTGATGCTCTTTTCTATGTGTGAGAGGAGAGCGTCCTCCCCCTCTCCCTCTACACACTGCCCCTCTTCTTTGTTGAAGACCTCCTCTAATTCTTCCTGTGTAAGGGAGACCTCCCAGCAGAGGGAGGTTGAATATATTGCTAAGGCTGGTGCTGGTGATACTGGACCGGGTTTTTCCTGGCTTCCTTCTATGCTGTTTTTTTTGGTGTTGTGGTTTCTGAGTGTCCCACCACCCTGGCCTTTTATCACTATGATTGGAGATACAGGGGGTTCCCACTTTTGAGGCTGGATGGTGTGCTCGAGTGGTCTGTCATGAGTTATATGGTGGGGTTGCGTGCTTCACGCTCTTGGGATGGACAAGTCCGGCATAGATTCCTATGCCATTTTGCTTGGGGGAGCAGCTCCCCAGGAGGTTCTCAGTGTAATGGCACTGTCACTGAGGGATCTCCCATTTGGCTGTGGTCTTGAGAGTGTTCCTCCTGGGGAGGGTTTGCAGCAGACGTTTTTTCCCAGTGGTGTGAAGTACTTGTCTATTCCTTGGCCCCTGGTGCTTCGGCATCCCCCTTGTGCCTGCTTCTGTTCTCCGGGGGTGCACACCTTTAGCTCCTCGGCCTCGTTGGCCTTCTAGGGGTCTGCCTCTATTGTGTTTTGATGCCTCAAGGCCTGCATCATCTTTCCCCCACCATGCTTTTTGGGCACTGCTTTCTCTTTTTTTCATTAGGTTTTGGATCCTGTTGTGAGCACTAAGGAGGAGAGAGCTGCATGTTCTAATAGTCACTTGCTGTTCCCACCCACTCTAGGTGTCTGTTGGTTGTGGCTGATGATGTCGCTGCTGATTGGGGAAATGGAATTCGGTGGTGTGGTGGCGCATGTACCTTGATTCCTGGAAGCACCCCTTTCTGGTCTTGCTGTAGGCCTGCTGGGCTGCTGGGCTGCTGCTGGGAAGCTGATGGGGCTGTCTGGGACCTTCTGGATCCTGCTGAGCCTTATTGGTTTTCCTGTTGTCGTCCTGGTTGGTCCTGGTGGGGCCAGTTGGCTCCTGCTGGGTCTTGGCCTTACTGTGTGGCCTGAGGCAGAGGTGCCTTATGTGGTGCCCCCAAAAAAGTGCTGTTGGTGAGCGGGTCTCATCAGCCTCCCCATAAGCCGCACCCAGACCTTGCTAGGCCACTTCCATGGAGGGCCGGGGCTCTCTCTTGGCAGCAGCTGCCTATGGCGGCTGCGCTCACACTGTACACCTGCTTCACTTGCCTTCTCTCTCCCTCTTTCCTCGTGCCTCCTGCTGTCCACAGCTCTGCTCCAAGGGGAGAGGGGATGTTCGGGGAGGCTGGGGGAGGTTTTTGGGACTGTGGGGGCAGTGGGAGCCCTCCGTGGGGCTTTTCCATCAGATCGCGGCTGTCTGGCATTCTGCACGGTCTGGACCGAGTGCTGTGCTTTCCGGGTCACTGCGCCTTCGTGGAAATCTCTGGACTACTCTGTTGGTCCTGGATCCTTTGGTTGTTGATGTGTAGCTCCTATGTGATGAACATTGATGTCAAAGAGCCTTGGTTGCACTGCTCTTCTCAGAAGTGTAAAATGCCCATGTTTGATTCCAGCTCTTTTGGGCAGGGTTATCGAGCAGTCAAGGGTTAACCGTGCAAGCCAGAGAGGGGCCTTCCATCGTCAGACACGCATCTGACCTTTCCTTGGCCCTGCTGGTCTATTCAGAGGCACGGGCTGTTAGCAACAGGCCGGTTTCCCTCCCTGCCTCCCGGCCTCGGCACTGGTGCTGTGCAGCTCCCCTAGGCTCCGCAGCAGCCCGGAGCTGCTGTCTGCACTCCCTGACACTCCCTCCGGGGATATAGCACTTGCGGGGTCAGCCTAGACAGTGCCGACCAAGTGGTAGTGCCGGTACAGGCTGCGGGAGTTCAGCTCTGGGTTCCCGAGTTCCCCGTTTGCTGTCACCTGGGAGCAGCGTAGCCAACTAGTTCCACTAGTAAACGGTAAAACTGCCCAGCCTAGGATAGGGTTACAACCTGCTGTTTTTACCAGTCTGGGCTGTATTTTAAATCTAGGCTTGTACAAATAGTGGGAAAAGTCACGAACTCCAGTATTTCTTCCCTGATGAAACATAAACCCTGGGTATTCAGGGAAGGGCCCTGAGCACCAGTGAGTCTGCAGGGGGATGGAAGCAGGCGCCCTGCAGGGACTCGGGGACTGTCACTGCAGTGCCGGCCATCTGAGGACAGCTGACCAGAAGTAGGTGTCAATGCAGTTCTCCTTCTGCTTGATAGCCACGGGCTTCAGCGATGCATAACACAGCGAAACAACACAACCAGTAGGGGGACACAGGGCATGACAACTGTCTCTCACTCAAAGTTATACATTCTATCCCCCAACCTTCAACATTCCAGCCCATATCACAATTACTCAGAGCTGCCTTCCCACACATTCCACCCTAGACAAAAACCAAACGCAACAAATATATGTGTTTTCTAATATTTTTCAATGAAGTAGTAAATATTGTAACAGGAGATTTATAAGAAATTATGTGCAAACCACATGCAAGCATATCCAAACTTTTTTTCCTTCAAAAAACGAACTGCTGTGTTTTATTTTATTTATAAAACTTATTATATATGTACCTGTTACCCGTATGTCAAACTGTCAGTGAAAGGTCCATTGTAAAAAATAACATCACATGTACAAAACTGTGCCAGTGACAGCTTTTGTCACCACATGAAATACTGGAAATAGAAAGATTTCATTGGTGGATGGTGAGATTCTACCATATGATATGGAATTGGTACTATTGAATAGGTCTTTCTACACCTAATGAGATGCTTAGCCACTCGAGGAAGAGCCTTCTTGTATGGAGTGGAATACGGAAAAATAGAAAATATTTCTACGGCAGATCACAGATTTCCAACTGCTGTGAGAAGTCTTGCATTGGTGCTGCCTATATTGCTTCAAATAAGAGCACCTTATCTGCTAATATTAGAATTAAACTTGTCACCAGATGACAAAAAAGTAACCAAGATAATAATAAGATAAATGGTTAAAGATTGTGTAGGTATGGTTACAGTTCATATTAATGAGGTAACGAGAACTCTTTAAAAAGCATCAAACAGGCAATGCAAGAAGGAAACACAAGTTAAAAAAAATTAAGCATGGTTAAATATTCCTCCAGTTTCAAAAAGGTAGCCACAGCTGTGTGTTGTGTTGCCTGCATGATACATCGCTCTAAAAAGACAGAAGCACCAATATAGCAGTATGGGGGTAGGAAAGCAACATAATGCATCACAGTGCGGGTGTGAAGGAAGCAACGGCACACAAAGGAGATACTGAAAGAGCAAGAAAATACACTCACTCCCATAGAGTGCTGAAAGAAAAAGAAAAATGTAGTTTGATAAATGTAAGCAGTGGAAGACTAAAAGTAATCTAATCAAAAGAATGGCAACAGAACTGTGCTCCAGGGGATGGGCATACTCTACAAGATTAAGGAAAGGCTCGCCTGAAGCACACTGAAAGTATTGGTAATGCCCACAACAGGCCTTTGAGAAAAGACAGCAAAAAGATGTCACTAAGCGAGACCGAAAACGAACTTATAGACACAATATAAAGACATACTAATATGCACACTCATTTCTGCATACATGTACATACACAGAGACAAGCTTTCACCTGGAGACACCAAGAGACACATAAACTTACACACAATTGCAAAGTAAAACCATATGCATTTTTGCAGGCTTTCAAACGTTTAGAGACACAGAAATGTACAACCAGCATTGCACATGTATACACACTGGAATAAAAATGTATATACCCAGACAAACATGCACGCATCTGTACACAGAAAAACACTTGAACTTATATACAGACATACAAATCAACATATACACACAAACACAAACACACATAGACATTCAAACTTACAGGTTGGATACAGGCATGAAAAGGTAAGCATACAGAGAGAGAGACACACAATAATTACAGAACCAAACCTTCTCTGACACACATGCACATAAATACATACTTGAATATACCCGCTGAACAACGCGCTTTCAAAAATACACACTTGTCAAACACTCCTCAAAACATACACTCAACAATGGAAATACAAATATACACACATTTAGAGGCATGTATCGAAACCTGAACACAATGAAAGGCCCACATTCAAATTTGCACCTACCAACACGTATGTATGCATCCTCAAGCACACTGAAAAACATTGACACCTAAGCATGTACGCTTCAATCACTGATAGATTAACCTAAAACATTCTCGCATTGTCTCAAACGTAACCTGACAAGAGCCTGACACTTATCTTCTTACAAATTAAGCACTGCCTGATAGGCACAAAAAGTGCACATCTACTCAAAGCCACACATTCAGCACACAAAGACACTTTAACTCATATTTACAGTTGCACAAACAAACATAGATACATAAGCAATTGTAGATAATTGCACATGAAGCATTGCAAGGAGTTTTACACTTCAGGACATAATGCAGGGCCCTGCAGTGCAGGGATCGCAATGCTTCAGGGGTCTACAAGCCATCAGGGAGCCTCTACTCAGCCCTAGTTCAAAGCATATCTGTAAGATACGGTAAACACAGGGGGGCCCTCTTCACATGTTTCAGGATAGTGACATGACTTTGTGTTATGCCACTGTTCACACATGACACATACAATTACAGTGCCTTGTAAAGCATCACTATGGACACATATAAGTGACATGCCTCCACTGCACCATCTATGTGCAGGAAACAAAAAGACACACTTCTTTCTTAAATGGGCAAACATGACAACACAGCATATCTTAGGTGTGTACAAACACAGTACTGCATGTCGATAAAGCTGACACTCTCAAATGATATACATTTGAGGCCAGATTTACTAAGGTGTTACACAAGATGATGCAAGGCAATGCAAGCATTTAACTTGTATTTATTAAGCTATGCAAATCCAGCTTACTTGTCTCTACGTGGTTAAGTATGCAAGGTAACGCAAGACAGCACATTTCCCTGACTTGTGTTACCTTGTGGTAGGGAGGCATTCCTTGGCTTAAGTTTGGGTGTTTCCATGCATCTACCCATAGATTTTTGTGCATTTCCAGATTTACAAAGAGTCAAAACAGTATGCCTCCCAGGCATGATGGGGAGAAATATCTTTATTTAATCTCATTACTTTCTTTTCATATGTGTGATACAGTCTACATTACACAAGAACAAACATTAGCAAAGGGAACTAGTCTGGAGCTGGCTAGCTGCCAGCCATCTGGCAATTTTTGTTTTGTTTTATGATAGTTTTTGTAAAACATTATTGTTTAGTAATATGCTGACCCCTGCTCAATCTAAAAAGATGTAAAAAATTAAATCAGACTGGTGTTGGCTGATAGCCTCAAGAAAGAAAGAAAGAATGAATGAAAGAAAGAAGAGCAGGTAAAGAAGGCAGGTGATAAAGAAAGCAATAAAGGAAGAAGGCAGGAGCAAGAAAAACAAAGAAACAAAGAAATAAACAAAGAAACAAAGAAAGAAAGATAAGGGAGTAAGAAAGGAACAAAGAGAAAAGAAAAGAAAAGGAGTGGACAGAGGAAGCAAGAAAGAAAGAAGGATATAGATGAAAAGAAGGAATGATGGGATGCAAGAATGTAAGAAGCCAAAAGAAAGAAAGAGAAAACTAAAGACAGAACGAAAAAAGGGAAGAAAATAAGAAAAAAAAAGAAAGAAACAAAGAAAGAAACAAAGAAAAAGAAAGAAAGAAAAAGAAAGAAAGAAATGAAGAAAGAAAGAAAGAAAGAAAGAAATAGAGAAAGAAAGAAAGAAACAAAGAAAGAAAGAAGGAAAGAAAGAAAGAGATAAGGAAAGGAACAGATGGAGAAGGAAAGAGAAAGTGGACAGAGGTAGCAAGGAAGAAAGAGAGAAGGAAACATATGGAAAGAAGGAATGAAATGATGCAAGAATGAAAGAAGCCAAAAGAAAGAATGAGAGAAGGAAAGAGAGAATAAAACATGGTAAGAAAGCAGAAAGAAAAGAAGGAGGGAAAGAAAGACAAAAAGAGAGAAAAAAGGAAAGAAAGAAAGAAAGAAAGAAAGAAAGAAAGAAAGAAAGAAAGAAAGAAAGAAAGAAAGAAAGAAAGAAAGTTGAAGCGATAAAGTGAGAAAGAAAGAAAAGTAAAGAGAATGAAAGAATGCAATAATGAAAGAAAACAGGAATGAAAAAGGTAAGAAAGATAGAAAGAAAGGAGGAATGAAAGGAGGAAAAACGAAAGTAAAAAGAAGATAATTTGATACAGAACAGTTTAAAATGGACACAGTTTGGTATGCTGTGAAAAAACTGCAGCCAGAAAAGCAAAGCGCTCCAAAAGGTATTTACAACAGCATTGGCAAGAGATCAGCATCAGCTGCGTCTTGCTATCACATCAAGCTCTAAACACAGAGGCAACACTCAAGTAATTATAAAGTGAAAAACATAATCATTGACAGTGAAGGGGTCTAGCTTGTGTGGGAATGTGCTCCACGTGAGAGCAAAGTGACATTAACCAGTCACTTAAGTAGGCTGATCCACTGCATGTTATATGCTCTAGCGGGCGGAAGCAAAATGTGAATGGCATAACAAAACAATGGATGAGGAGAGGTGGATGAAAATCCCTATTGTATATTATACATATTTTAGTCAAATCAAAAGATTTTGGGGGTCATTCTTACTTTGGCGGGCGGCGGAGGCCGCCCGCCAAAGTAACCCCGTCAGAACACCGCACCGCGGTCGAAAGACCGCTGCGGTGATTCTGAGATTTGCCCTGGGCTGGCGGGCGGCCGCCAAAAGGCCGCCCGCCAGCCCAGGGCAAATCAACCTTCCCACGAGGACGCCGGCTCAGAATTGAGCCGGCATAGTGGGAAGGTGCAACGGGTGCAGTGGCACCCGTCGCGTATTTCAGTGTCTGCATAGCAGACACTGAAATACTTTGCGGGGCCCTCTTACGGGGGCCCCTGCAGTGCCCATGCCATTGGCATGGGCACTGCAGGGGCCCCCAGGGGCCCCGCAGCACCCCCTACCGCCATCCTGTTCATGGCGGGTTTCCCGCCATGAACAGGATGGCGGTAGGGGGTGTCTGAATCCCCATGGCGGCGGAGCGCGCTCCGCCGCCATGGAGGATTCAGAAGGGCAGCGGTAAACCGGCGGGTGACCGCCGGTTTACCCTTTCTGACCGCGGCTGAACCGCCGCGGTCAGAATGCCCTTCGGAGCACCGCCAGCCTGTCGGCGGTGCTCCCGTGGCCGGTGACCCTGGCGTTCACCGGCCGCCAGGGTCAGAATCAGGCCCTTTGTCTAATGCCAGAAATAAAATGCAGAAAATGCCTTTAAGGATTGTTTTTGTGCAGAAAGGTGTCCCTTCCTACACAAAAACAATCCTGCCTGTACTGCAAGCACCCTTGCACCACGCTGGAAGGCTTCCTGCAGTGGCACAAGGCAGCATCCAGTGTGCCAGAGCAAAGAGGCATCAGAAATGCACCATCTTTTTGTAAACATGGTGCATTTCGGATGTCTTCTTTTCACGCAGCACAGTGCCTTGCGTTGCGCTGCATGAAAAGTTAGTAAATCGGCCTCTACGTATGCAGGTGGCCGGTGACCCTGGCGGTCACCGGCCGCCAGGGTCAGAATCAGGCCCTTTGTCTAATGCCAGAAATAAAATGCAGAAAATGCCTTTAAGGATTGTTTTTGTGCAGAAAGGTGTCCCTTCCTACACAAAAACAATCCTGCCTGTACTGCAAGCACCCTTGCACCACGCTGGAAGGCTTCCTGCAGTGGCACAAGGCAGCATCCAGTGTGCCAGAGCAAAGAGGCATCAGAAATGCACCATCTTTTTGTAAACATGGTGCATTTCGGATGTCTTCTTTTCACGCAGCACAGTGCCTTGCGTTGCGCTGCATGAAAAGTTAGTAAATCGGCCTCTACGTATGCAGACAAAATGACATAAATGTCCTCCGCTTGTGCAGACATACTAATAGTTGTGTTTACAACTACCCCTAGTTCTACCCATGTCGTCATCAAATTTCATAGCCCATATAATAATTGAACACATGAGAAAACAGAGATATTAAATGCCTACAACCACCTATTCAAGCACACTTGCAAAGACATGCCGCAGATGCAAAAACATGTTGCATGCATGTGTACACATATGTAGCAGCCACACAATTATCTATAGTCTCATACACATCTACTACACACGTATGACCTGGACTCTATGACCAGTCAAATTTTGAAGGCTGGAATTGACATGTAAAGTAAACCCTTATCACGGTCCCATAAGAGTGCTCATTTATATCAACGTCATGATATGTACCATACAAGTTATGTGTGCAGCTGAATATGACCTGAAGTCATGGAGCTAGCCTCAGTAGTTAATTCAGAAAGACAATTAATTGAGATTGTTTAATAAGACCTCCAGTCGTCTAAAGGGATTTTGTGCTTCGAAATACAAATCTACAGCTCTAAAGTACTGACAGACCCAATCAAATGCTGAAAAACCAGAATTATAACCTCCTGACCCGCCTTTCAACTATTCCACAGGTCTATAAATGGACATTTTTCAGGTATGGATAGAGAAAGATTTAGCTGTCTTGAAGGTTCCATGTTATAATAGAGAATTAACAATTGAAAAATACATATATTCGAGTGAGCCCTCTTCATCTGTCTGTTTAACTGTGAACCAATTTTCGCTTCCACCCCTCCATGGACTCAATTCACCAAAATGCCAAGGGGAGCGGAAGTGACATCACACGCCATTTTACTTTCACTTGCGTGCTCTTTCTTACACATAGACAGATAGTCACACATACACTCTCACTCACAGTCATGCACACATCATACATGTAAAAGCGTTTTTAGCTTATCTCAGGACCCAGGAAGGGTCGTATTCCAGCAAATTGCACTCCATTTTTTATTACACTAATAATGAATAATATATAATTATTCACTATTAGTGTAATAAAAGAATGACAGAAAACAAGGCAAGTGGGGCTGAATTGCGTTTCTTAGAACGAGCTGTCCCCTGTGTTCCTGGCACTGATTTTGCCACCTCTGAGGTCAGGGGTCACAAAGATAGTGCAGGGGTCGCAAGGGGCAAGTCAGGGGTTACAGCTGCGACCCCTGGCGACCCCTAAATGACTTCGATGCACCCTGACAGAATTCAACAGAGGTAATGCTCAAGCGCACCTCAGCCATTAGTTCTATTGCAATGTCAAGGACAGTATTTTTCCTGCTCCTTGGCCTTATTCTCCTTAAAGGGAGTGCACTGCCCTGCTGTTGACACAATACTTTTATTTGCCAATGTTTTTTTTTTCTACTCTTTAGCTTTTTATTTTTAAGTCCTTCTTGTGCGTTTAAACTATGTCTTTAGGTTACAATAATTAATGACAAAGTACATTTTCTTTGGAACAATCATATTTTCTTGTGATGTTCATTGAAACAAAACAATATTTCTTTAACTCCCGTACCTGCACCTGCCTGCTAAGAAAGTCACCCACAGTTTACACAATTATACGTGATGGTTATTTTGTATCGATTTTTTTTTTTTTTTCCTTCTTTGTATATTTGTGGAAAGGGTTTGCAATATAAAAATAATAAAAACAATAATAATCATTGCAGGTGTTTGCAAAGGTCAGACCTAATGGCTCTGCTAGTTTTGTTAGTTTATATATCTGAACTGTGCTTACAAAAGAACTTCATTGGAATGCGAAGGCCGCGCGCCTGTTATGCAAGTCTCACATACAATTCTGCAGATGCGAGGACGCTGAAACCATTAGAGAAGTATAGGAAAGTAGAAAAGGAAGTATTGCACCAGTTTACCCATGACTTTTCTGACATCTAGTGGAGATAAGTGGAACAGTGCTTGTTCTGTTAAAACAGAACTAACCGGCAGTGATCCGCGACTTTTTTGGCCTTTTGAACCAAAAGCAGAGCATTACTTATTGTCAGCGCAGAAGTCAAGTGCTCAGGCGGGTTCCTTACGTGTAAATTGGGGATGTTACTGTTAACCATTTTGATACTGACATGCATGATTTACGTTTTTGAAACATTCAAATAGTGCACAGGGGCATAACTTCCAGGGGGTTAGTGGGGGTGTTTGCGGTGTTACACCCCCTAAATAAATGTATTTTCTAGTAAATAGTTGGGTGCAGGTACTTTCAGTTGCGTATGGTGAGGTGACTGTCGGATTACAACATGCTGGGGCATATTTGCAAGCCCCTAGTGCCTCCTTGTGCTGCCCTAGCATCATTTTTTATTTAACGCTAAGGTGGCATCATGGAGACCTTTTCACAGTGCCAAATTTACAAAGTGGCACAATGCAAGCATTGCACCACTTTGTAACCCCATGTGCCACATCATGCTTGCGCCAGGCATAATGTATGCAAGGGGGGCATTCCCCCATTAGGAGGCCCATAAAATTGGGCCGGGAAATTTAGAGATTTCACTGCACCATTTTTCTCGTCATTTTGAACACCTGCCCAAGGCGCGCGTTAAAGTGAGCCCCCATTGTTTCCAATGGGCCTCCCCACGCATTGCTGGACTAGCACCATAATTTTTTCCTCTAGTTGACCAATGTGCCACAATAAAGTCAAAAATGTTGATGCTATTGTGCTAACGTGCGCCATGGTGCACTGTATTGTAAATATGACGCTGAAGTGGTGAAGTTAGGGGGCTCAGGTGGAGCAAGAAAAGTGGGGCAACATAGCTGATGCACCACTTTCTTTTAAATATGCCCATTGTCTATTAAGTAACCCTAACAATCCACACTGCTATCCCTTTCATCTGCCCCTTAAGGACCCTGCTGCTCTGCTTCTCAAATATTGGTCGAAATTTAAGAAAAGTGGCGCAGCATTATATATAGCGCCACTTTTCTTGCGCCCCTTAGTGCCCCCTAGGGCCACTATGTGTGTGCCATATTCCACATACGGCGCACCATGGCGCAAGTTAGGGATAATAGCATCATCATTTTTGACACTATTGGGGTACATTGCAGGATAAGGGCCAAAAATGCTGGCACTAATCATGCAAGGTAAATAGGGGCCCCGTAAGAATAATGGTGTGCCCCCTTTAACACCTGTTCTGGTAAAAATAGCTGCTAAAATTGGTGCAGTGGAATCTTACAGATTCCACTGCTCAATTTTTGCAGTCCCCGTAACGGGGAAATGCCCCCTTACATACATTAAGCCTGGCATGCATTGCAGCACTCTGCAAATCAGGTGCCGCGAATTTGGCCTTGTTGAGCCACATTAGCGCCATAAAAAATGACAAATCAAATGTGCATCATTATATTATCCTGATTCTGCAATTTGAAATTCTTCTGAGAGACACCAGGATGTCTCTATTGCTCTTGATAACAAATCAAAAGTAAATGAAAAATAAATGTCCTCTATATTTACCAAAGACTATACTTTGAACCAAAAGTTCTAAAATCTTTTTCTTTAGCCTGCTATCAAAATTAAAATGAATATGAAAAAATTCTAGTAGTGCTACTGTAAAATCGAAACTTACTGTCCCTTTTCATTTTAGTTGACAGGACTTTTTTGTCATTGACAAAGTGATGAAAGAGGTAAACAAGTAGGTTTAAATAGGCTTCATTAAGAGTGAACCTAGGGGCAGATTTATGAAAAGTGGCGCTCCACTTAGTGCAGCGCCACTTTTCTTGTGCCCCTTAGCACCCTCCTAATGTCACTATGGTAGCACCGTATTTAAAATATGGTGCACCATCGCGGTTGTTAGGGGGTCTAACTACAGCTAGAAGGTAGTATCTAGTTTGCCTGCAGATTCGCAGTGCTGGTGCCTCATACACAGGTCTTATGCATAGAGGCGGAGTACCGACAAATGCAACTGTTTGATTTACTCACTCTATCTAATGCACAAGCTGTCCTACTTGCGGAGATCCAGCCAACGGCTGTAAAAGCTGGAATTCATTTTAGACTCTATAAATGTTTTGAGAATACAGATCTGCATTTGCTTGGGCAAACAATGTGGAATTGTGCACTCTCCAGACCCCTGCAAATAGGTGATCTTTTCATCTTGACTGTTTCCAATACAAAATGTAAATCTCAGAGTAACTGGAGATTCTGAAAAGGTTCTGTCAGCATGCTGTCAGGGAATGGAGGCATAAAGGATATTAGTCCCCAGGCCCCATGCTTTTTTCAGGTCCCCCCTCTCATGCTGTTTAATCTATTTATAGATTGAAGCAAGTCTGCCATGTTTAATCATGGGAGCTAACACAGCTAAAACCACTAGATGGCACTAAAGAACCTTGTTGCGTTGTTTCCTCTCTGCTGAGTGTTTTTTTTTTTTACTTAAAAACATGCACTTAAGATACGTGAGCCCATATTTATGAAAAAGTGGTGCATCAGAGATGATGCACCACTTTTTCTGAACTCCCTTACCGGCATATTTAAAATACTGTGCACCATGGCCGTCGTTAGTACAATAGCGTAAACCTTGTTGACACTATTGTGGCGCTTGCAACACTGGCGTTAAAAATGTTGGCGCTAGTGTAGCAAAGTGCAAGGAGGCCCATAGATTTCTATGGGTATGTCTTTTTAAGGTCCAGATTCAAGAGGGCCCAGCTCCTCCTTGGGCCACATTAGCGTCATTTTTTAAATGCTAATATGGCCCAACGAGGCCAAAATCGCTGCACAAGATTTACAAAGTGATGTAGTGCATGCAATGTGCCACTTTATAACCCCTTGCACCACATTATGCCTTTGCCAGGCATAATGTATGCGAGGGGGGCATTCCCCCATTAGGTGGGCCGAAAAAATGGTGCAAAGCAGGCATTAAAAGGAGGCAGAACATTGGCTACAATGGACCCCTATGTACTGTTCAGGGTTAGTGCCAAAATTTTAGTGCTAACCCTAAACAGTACATCAATAGCGTCACAACGAATGACTATGTTGCCATTGTGTGCCACATTTTAATTACGGCGCACACATAGTGGCGGTAGGGGGCGGTAAGTGGTGCAAGGAAAGTGTCACTGCACTGGGTGCAGCACCACTTTTCTTAAATCTGCCCCTAACTTCTGCTCTGAGCAGGAGTTAAAAATGACACCAAACGCGATAGAGTGAAATCTGTTAAATTTCACTACACCATTTTTGCAGGCCTCCTAGTGCCCGAACGCCCCTCTTGCATACATTATGCCTAGTGCAGGCATAATGTGGTTCAAGGGGTTACAAAGTGGCGCAATGCATGTATTGCTCCACTGTGGAAATATGGCAGGGGGAAAAGGTCACCTTAGTACGTGGGTACTCACAAACATTTTCCCAGGTGCCAAAATCTTTGGTCTGCGATGTGAGCGAGGGCCGCATTAACGCCAGCAGTGGGGGTTTGGGGAGTGGCATGGGAGGAAGAGGGGGGTTGCGGGTTAGGAGGGTGTAGGGGAAGCAAAGCATAAACATTTAGGCCCATATTTATACTTTTTGACGCACAACTGCGCCAACGCAGTTGTGCGTCAAAAATTTTAACGCCGGCTAACGCCATTCCAAAGCGCCATGCGGGTGCCTTATTTATTGGATGACGTTAGCCGGCGCTGCGGACTGGTGTGCGTAAAAAAAAATGACTCACACCAGGCAGCGCCGGCGTAGGGGAAAATGGAGCTTGGACGTCAAAAAATGGGGCAAGTCAGGTCTGAGGCAAAATTTTGGCCTCAACCCGATTTGCGCCATTTTTTTGGACGCCCAACCCCCATTTAAATGACTCCTGTCTCAGCAAAGACAGGAGTCATGCCTCCTTGCCCAATGGCCATGCCCAGGGGACTTATGTCCCCTGGGCATAGTGGCATGTAGGGGGGCACAAATCAGGCCCCCCTATGCCACAAAAAAAATCGAAAAAATATACTTACCTGAACTTACCTTAACTTCCCTGGGATGGGTCTCTCCATCCTTTGGTGTCCTCCTGGGGTGGGCAAGGGTGGCAGGGGGTGTTCCTGGGGGCATGGGAGGGCACCTCTGGGCTCCTTCTGAGCCCACAGGTCCCTTAAAGCCTGCCCTGACCCAGGCGTTAAAAAACTGCGCCAATCAGGCTGGGCGCTGTTTTTTAAGGCCTGCACCCTCCTGTGCGTCAAAATGACGTCACAGTATAAATATGGGGCACAGGCCTTAAAGTCATTTTTTAGAAGGGAACGCCTACCTTGCATATAATTAACGCAAGGCTGGTTCACCCTTCTAAAAAATGACGCACATGGTGGAACTTTGACGCCTGCGGGTCGGACGTCAAAGTATAAATATGGGGCAGTGTTTGCGCCGAATGTGCGTCAAAAATTTTGACGCACATTCGGCGCAAACAGAGTATATATATGCCCCTTAGTGGCTGAACTGCACAATGTGTAACAAGAAAACCTAGGATTAATTCCAACTTCCCCACTAAACCAAATTGTGTGATTCTAGTCAATTGTTTTATTTCTATAGCCCTCCCTTTTCTTCATTTTCACATATAAGAGGGCCTTAAAATACACGACTTCAGGATGTGCAAACATACAAAACGTTGTTTGGTTTAATAAACTATAATGGTGTTCATGTATAATAAGAACCCAGGCAACCCAAAGAGTGCACGTAACAACTGGCTTGCGTCTTAGTTCATTGGTCTCATTGTGGGGGGGGTGAATGCTCCTAAATCCATTTTTAAAACTATCACTTTAAAAAACATACTTCTGAATGCACATATATAATCCGATGTACTAAGGTGAAACGGTTCTGCTTGTAAATAAAAGGACCCGTTTTGAATTTTTAAGTGATTTTTGCTGCAAGATGTCTTTAAAATGAAGGTGTTCCTTTCTTTTACGTCGTTAACCTTTAAATAAATGATTGCCTGTTTATGTAACATCTTTGTATGCTATTGCTGAGTTAGGTAAATAGCAGCACATTGCTGCTATTGACCAGGGGCCACATGTAAAGGTCAGGAGGGCCGCACGCAAACTTTGAGTATCAGTGCCTTAGCATAAAAAAAATTAGGCTAAGGCGGCGCTAAAGCAGCACAAGGTGCTCTTAAGCATGCCCTGTGGAGTCCAGAATGATGTTTTTTTCCTCGTTTGTCAGAATGTGCATTTTTGAAAGTGATATTACTGGGTAGGGATTGAGGCCACCAAGTTATCTATGTGTCAGATGCAACTTTTGGCATTAGAATAAGTAACCAGGGTACCCATGTTTTATCATGTCTCCAGGTCCTAAACAACACAAAAAGATTCGCACTGAAAACAATATAAAATCCAAACACATACATGTGACATCATGTCAGAAAAATTTCTTGCACAATTTGACACGACCAGAGCCACAGGAGCCAGAAAACTTACAGGAAGAACCACTTGGAGTAGAAGAAGGCCACTTTACTTTCAATCATCTGCCCTATATGTTTCCAAGTATCTCAGAAGGCATCATGTGGATACTGATGCACCATAGAAAGAGGGCACAATCAATATAGGATTGTCGCTAAAGTGCCTCTCCTTGCAGCTAGAGACAGAGATTCATCAGGTAACTCACTCTGAGTCAACCTTGACTTTTCCTGATGTTTTCCATTCTGTCATTTACAGTAACATGATTGACTATTGCTGAACATTTGAGTCATCACTCTCATTCTTCATGCATTACAAGGAGAAGCTGTGTCGTAAGACTCCCATTGTTAGAACAAGACTGCTGGATTAGGAGCGGCAGCACCACCATTTATGAGTGACTGAGCCAAACCTTGGAGCATGATGGGGTAGACGGGTGTGGAGGAACACTTGCTTATCCTCCTTTGGAGGCTACATGCCAATGCAACGGTGAGGGTTTGGTATGCCCCAGGAGGGGAGTGTACAGACTCCCTGATTTCAACGGAAGGAGTACAACAAGGATGTATCTTGGCCCTTTCTTATTCCATGTCTACGTAAACAGCTTGAGGCTTTTTTGTTACAGAGGAAAATAGATTATCCAAGGGTTTGGAATCACTTCATTTTGATACTATCCTCCTGGCAAGGACAGCAAATGGCCTACAGTAAGTACTTGATGCCTTTGCAGAGTTTATGTCCTCGCTGGTCCTAATGGTGAATTAAAAAAAACATACATAAAGGTTTGTAGTCCCAAAACAGCTCAAACTAAAATGTTTTTTCTTCAAGGCAATCAGGTGGATAAAGTCACAGATTTTTGTTACTTAAGGTTCTGTTTAATAATCGCTGAATTGGGATGCCTTGTTATCTGCACAGGTGCAGCATGTTAACAGATCTGTTGAATCAGTATTTTGTTTTGTGGCTAAACTAGGACATAAGCCTGTAAATGAACTGATTACGTTACATAAAGCAAACTGTTTGTCCATAGCTGTCTACGGGTTGGGAGTGTGGAGTTCTAGTAAGTGCTCCAAGTTACAGGTAGCAGAGAATGCTTGTCTTAGGAGAGATTGCTGGTGGTTCCTAAGAGCTCTGCATCCACTTTTTCCATTCTGAAGTGGGTAAGAACTACCTGGAGAAAAGTGGGGGGGGTGATCTGTAAAAATATGGTCTACTCCTGAATTACATTTTTCTAGACATGTTCTTTCTGACTGTCAGTCTTTGTGTAATTCGGCTAAAATTTCATGGTTAAACTATGCTAAAGATACCCTTGGCGTGCTTGGGTTCTCTGAGTTTTTTGATAATCCAGCTTCCATTCCATTTTATGCTAAAATCCATCTAAAGGAAGAATATTCTGATAAGGCTTTGGTTATCCATGGGTGCTCACTGCATTGGCAATACCTTCAGAATATTTTTTGTTCGGCTAATTTATGTGTTCTAGGGCCTCCACCTTATTTGTTGTGCTAACCAAATCCACAGCATAGTTTTTATTTGACCAGATTTTGCCTCAGAATTTTGTACCTCCTTTTCCCATAGAGTGTGGTTGGTTTGAAAATCTCCCGCCATTTCCTTGTGATAATACGGCAAACCAATCTACTGCATACTTCCTACTTTTGTGTCCATTATATCACACTCTGAGAAGAACCTTTTTGCACCCCATATTGAGGTCATCCAGACCCAGTTCTTACCAGGAAGGCCTCAATCACCTGAACTCATTGGATACACAATAAATTTGTCATGCTCTCCTCAGTTTTATAAGGGGGGTCCTTTTGATTAGAAAGCGGTATGGGCAATGGTTGCCCCGTGATTATTAGGAGTTTTGATTAGTGTATTCATGTCAAGGTTTTCTTTTGTTAAAATTTATTTTTCTTTTATTTTTTTCTACAAACTGGAAAGTTTTTAAATGAGTAGATGTATTTCTGTACTTATATTATGCTATTATGATACTCTGAAATCGACTAAAGTTTTTATGACTGACTGAATAACTGACTGACTGAGTCAATCTCATATGATCTTGGCAGCTGTCAGCCCAATCCTTTCTGCTAGCTAGCAGCACTGCAGCAAACCCTGAGAGTGACTTCTCAGGGGAAGTTGTGGTCGACAAGTCCTGCCCCTTCCTTCCATTAGCAAAAAGGTATTATGCGCACACATAGGCAAAGAATGAGATGCTGGATGGTTTTCAATACAATTATTGTAAAGACTGCAATCAACAATAAAATAAATGAGCTGCAATTATTAGGGCAATGAGGCATAGCAGTACCAGAATGGTGGTGACCAGTGAGAAGAAAACGAACAGCCTCAGCACATTGGAATGACATATGTAAATGACTCCTACCTAACCCCTAACTCCAAAGTTAGAACAAGGTTATAGTAGCCGCCAATCCTGCATGGGCAGAAGCAACACCCTTGTGCACTGCTTTAATGAGATCTGGTCTCTGATCTTGGTTGGGGATCATACTATCACCCACTTCTGGAATTATTGCAAAAGCAATGTTTTGGGCCTTGAGGTAGGTAAATTTAACAGGGTATGCTTTTGGTAAGAGCTTGCCTTCAGCCGAAGCTTTCAAGTCAACCAATTTCTCACTGTCTAGTCTTGTGTGGGAATGAGTAATTGAAGGGTTCTATTACTCCCTACTACTCCAGTTGTGTGAGAATGTCCCTCAGGGGTGCTTTAGCTTCATGTTTTTTTTTATATTAAGGCTGGATTTCTGGAGTAGATCTAATGGGTATTATATGGTAGGGGGAATCTCTAACCCAACCTACATGGTTGTGGTACAGAGCAGGAGCCTGAGCCAAAGCCCAATCTGAAGCATAGGCTTCCTTTACTTCATCTGGAACTAAGACTGAGAAGGTAGGCAAAATTACATCTTCCCCTTGTAGGAGTATGTGGACAAATTCAGGTGGCCAATCTTTCTGTGTCAATAGGGTATCATGATTTAGTGGTAATCGTCTCCAGAGGATTACTTTAGTTGTGCGTTCAATGTCTCCCTCATTCTGAATATTCAATCTATAGACACTGTTGGGTGTGGAGATGCTCCTGTCTGCAGTTTCGACTTCAAGGAAGTCTTTAGCCGGAGTCACATCCAGAAGATCTATAAGATTTTTGTGACATAATGTGACCTTTCAGTACGAGTGGCATCTTTAATTAAAAATTCTGCCACCTTTTTCTTTTTAAATTGGGGCTTTTGATGTGTACATTTCACTTTTTGGAAAAATCTCTGAGGAGCACTGAGAGTCTTTATTTGGCTTCATGTAGTCGATTGAGTGTTCTGACCATCCTCCTCTTCACTCCATTTATCTGGTGTGTCCTTAAAGTAACGAGATGGGTGAATGTCAGTATATTGATATCTATCTGGTGTTTTTAAAATATCCCTATTTCTAAGGTTGTATCTTTTTTCAGAGGTTTTAGGTGGAGATTCTCCTCTTTGCTGTCTTTTATCTTTATTTAGTTTTTGTTTATCCCAGGCATTTTTAGAGCTCTCTTGTGGTTGGTTATCACCTTCCTTAGTGGAGGTTCTCTGTAGTTGTGATTTAGTTGGTCTGGCCCTAGACTATCCCAACCTATACTCGTATCAGTTTCAGAAACAATATTTGACAGCTCGTGCTCTTGGTGCCATTGAGGAACCTCCTGGAGCCCCTGGCATAATGTCAGTGCTGCTGCTTCCCTTTTGATATTACTTAAAATTATTGAGGAGACTTTGTCAAAATTGTGCATCAGCTTCATCCCCATGTCCAGGGCCGGGGCTGCCCTGTGTTCATTTTGAATTTGTTTTAACACTTTGGGAAATTTGGAAATGCCAGTGTACCATGTGGGGTGGTGTATATTGCGGCAAAGACTGCACCCCTAAAAGCACAGTCTTCAATTGAGGGGACCATTCCAAATGAGACGCACATTGTGAGAATTCTATGTTTATCTTGGGTCCCGTATGGGGAAACACTTCTTCCAGCTGATCTGGTTTTTGCGCAACTTAGAATGGAATCTTCTCCCATTCAGGAGGCACTTTGCCTATTACTGAATGGACAGTTTGCAGATTAATCCCTGTAACGGCCAATTGATTTACAGTTGGAGCAGGCCTCGCGAGGGTGGTGTTTAGAGTCAGCATCATAAATTGTATTAATTGTCTATATATCACTACCAGATCAGTGTATAGTCAGTGACAGCCACTGACAGAGCCTGCACATTGGAATGTGGTGTGTACGTGGACAATGTTGGTTATGGTTGTCCTTCACTGCTCAAAGGACCTAAAGTATTGGATTGTATTACATGTAGAAGGACACCATCACACCAATCTTGATGTTCGTGATAATTTAGAGGTATTTTTAAACATTGGTATGCTCTGCACTTTAAAGGTATATTTGCTACTCTATGTATGAAATATGTTGGAGTCAGCATTTATTTCTGGAAAGGTGACCCATGAATAGAATATTTCTGTTCTGTATGTGTCTTGAGCTTCAACCCCAAAAGTGACAGCCCTGTCCTCAGTTGTTAAGCCATTAGCTAAAAGAAACTATGTAACAGGTTCTCTATGGTAACCTCAAATGTTTACGGGTTGTGCCAATTTAAGGAATAGGTAACAGAGTTGGGAACACTTATGGGGAAATCGTTTTAAGGTTAAAGCTTGAACAACCTACAGCCTACATAGGTGCTCCCTAGTCAGCTGCAGAGGGTTTTCCCTAAGTCCAAGGATGTCTCCATAAAATGGTACTTAGGGTACCTTAGTGTGTGTAGGACAGAGTACTCAGGGGACCGGCATAATTAGTGCCTACCCATCCTTGGCAGCGCCATGTCATATGGCAATGGATCTGCAAGTGGTCTGTGGCATGAGATTTCAAAGTTTTGAAGCTTAATTTCTCAAAAGCTACTGAACAGATTTACACAAAGTCACATAAAGTACGCTTTCAGGACCAAGATCTAGCTTTCTGCCCAAAGTGGTGTAGTTCCATTCAGCTGTCTTTGCAGTATCTCTGTTCAGTATCCTATGGAAAAATGGGAAAACACATTTTGGAACTCCCCCCTTTTTCTCAGCCCTCACTTGACGGATCACCCTAAAACTTCCCATGAAGGATGAGACTGTTTTAGAATGTTTCATGAGGATTTGTCAAACAGTGGCAAAGTTATTAGGAAAACAGTTTTATGTGTATAACTATTACTATTAATTTTTTGTTATTTTTTATTTTTGGGGTTCACAAACCTGTACCTTGGTCTGCAACCCTAAGATGGGGAGCAATAAGGATATGAGATCTGCAGACCCAGGAAAAAGAGTCTGTTAACCTTTGAATTTTGCAAACCCTGACCCTCTCTCTATCAACCCCAACACAAGAACTTGCAGCCCAAGAGATGAACTCCTGGTCCTCTTATTGGCAATTGTAATATTTTTTTTACAAGGCACAGAAACCAAACTACCTGACCTCTAATGGGTTTACTACAGCATAGTTTCTGTTTCATGACTTTGCGGCCGCAGACCATGGTGTGAGCCAATTCTCCCTTGACTAATTATGTGTTTTATTTTTATTTATAGGTTTACAGACAGTCCATAAACTCAGATTCGAGAACTGTCCATGGCCTAATGGTCCAGCTATGTCCAAATTTTCAGTCTTTAGAGCTGACTCTATAGATTAGGGCCATATTTATATTTTTTTAGTGCTGCATTTTGACGCATAAACGGCGCAAACTTACAAAATACAATTGTATTTTGCAAGTTTGCGCCGCTTTTGTGTAAAAAAATTACGCAAATGAGGCACTAATAAAATGTATAAATATGTGCCTATGTTTTTCATAAAATGCTAAACAGTCATGCACAAAGTCAGGAAAACTTTCTTCCCAGAGCAATGTTCCTGTCTCATGCCAAGTTTAGTATAGTTCCATTCAGCATCTTGTTCTATAGTGGACAGCAGGGGTAAAAATGGAAACATTTTTTTCAGCCCCCTCCCTTGATAAATTTGCATGAAACTTGCTATTCCAAACCCAAACTAGATGAATGTTTTTTTTAAAGTTGCATACTGATTTGTCAAATAGTGTCAAAGTTAGCTTTTCAACAGAATCCCTGACCTACTCAGGTGGCAATAGCTTGTGAGTAGTTGTAGTGAGCTCAGACATTCTATAGAAAATGCATTTTTTGTTTTTTTAGTAACTTTGGTGCCATTTAATGAATCTGCTTAAAGCTTTCCCAAAAAGGTTTATCCTCTTTGGCTCCTTCAGGAAAAGCTTACACTGATCCAGTAAGCCAGGAAAAAGAACAAGAGGAGTCCTAAAACATTGATTTCCCATTTTAATTCCTACAGAGAAAATGCTCCATTTCAGAAAAAAACTGCTGAACTGAATTACCCCACATTTGGCAGAAAGTTAGAACTTTACCCAGAAAGCATGTTGGTGTTATCCATTTTATATGTTTAAACAAATTAGCGTTTAAAAGGGTATTTAGGAGTGGGATGAAGGGGTAAACCACCAAAAAAGGTTAGTGATATCTGGACCGATAATGCCCATAGATACTTTGAAAGTTCAATTTAAAGTGGATTGGACAATCCTAATTGGCTGACCACAACATGAATAGTAGGTTGTGACAGCCATGACAGGTCTCAGGGACATGGTCCCTGCATCTTAAAAATGAATTAAAGAAACATATAAGGGGACGGGTGAGCAGACCCTGACACTAAGCAGTATTTTAGGGAGATCCCAAGGCGTCCTCTTTTGATAGGCTTGCCACAGCAGTGACATGTTGTGGCAGCCATTACAGGACTTGGGAACTTAGTTAAAACCTTTTTTGGGGGGTCACAAAAGAGAAAACATAGAGATCTATCTTCCCAGTTGTCTATGTGGGTATATATTTGCATCGACTCTGTTAATCACCCTAATCTACAGTCTGCTTTTTCATACTTTGGTATCTTATCAATTCAAAACCCACTTTGCTGTTCCTTATTTGGATAACTTTTCATGGGATGACCAGTCTTACCTGTGTGCACATGGATGTGTAGATGTGTGTAGGCTGCACATGTGAGACTACAGTCATGGCAGCCCAGTAATTCTGCATAGGTAGCCTGGCACAGAAGGGACTCTGCAAGGACAGATGCTGACCTGGGGTAGGCCTTACAGTATTAGTGGGCATTCATAGGGAGGTCAATAGGGTTTACTGGATTTTATGTAGTGTCACTGTATTATATCACACTCTGAGAAGAACCTTTTTGCACCCCATATTAAGGTCATCCAGACGAGTTCTTACCAGGAAGGCCTTAATCTCCTGAACTCATTGGATACACAATAAATGTGATATGCTCTCCTCAGTTTTATGCTGTATGGGCAATGGTTGCCCCGTGATTATTATGAGTTTCGATTAGTGTGTTCATGTCAATATTTTCTTTTGTTAAAACGTATTTTTCTTTTATTTCTTTCTACAAACTGGCAAGGTTTTAAATGAGTAGATATATTTCTGTACTTATGCTATTATGATTCTTTGAAATTGAATAACGTGTTTAGGACTGACTGACGGACTGACTGAGTCAATCCCACATAGGTTCAATCTGCCTTAAATTGCAGTTTTGTCCAGTAGGGTTTCAAATTGAAGTACAATATGCACACCAGGTTTGAACATGCAGGTCTCTAGAACTACTTGTACATCTTATGGATCATCCAGAATTTTCATATTTCTCTGGCCCAGCTCACAATCAGATTCAAGGTCTTTTATCTTCCTGCTGGTCCAAATTAGTTACTGTGCTCTCTGACAGAGGGAGCAAAGACCTCTTCACAAAAAGGAGCAATTATCAGTACTTGAGAAGGGATTAGGAGAAAAGTCTGCATGTGGTAATTGGTTGTGTCGGGCCCCCACACACAACAAATTACTAGATGCAGATTTTCCTCCTAACCCCTTTCTTCCCAAAGTCCTACAAGGCCCAGTTCCCCATCTTCCAGACTGTTCCACATATATTGGGGCTCAGGACCATATCACTGTGCCCCAGGGACCAAGACTGAGTCCAAGGACGCCATCCCCATGACCCAGGAGAGCCACGATTGCTCCTGCCATGGGTGGGAGCCAGAAAGCAAGATTGCTCCCGCTTAGTGAAAGCACGAGAAGTTGATGTTGGCTTATGTGGCAACAATGGAAGACACCAAGTGAGTCTGCCAGGCAATACAGGAGTGGGCTTCCCGTGTTACCCCCACAATGTCCACTACCATGGGGACCCATCTCATAAGAGGGGGGAAAAGAATACACCGCACAGTCAAAGCTGCTATAGCAATATTAATTGGTCAACAGAGGGAATACTCCATAATGCCCTTCCTGACCTAATGTACACAGGATTGTCTTCCTTCTGGTGTCCCAAGAAGGGTCAGGGACACCACCAATGTAACATTTAATTGCTGCAGGACCTTCAGGGAGTACAGTAGCCCCCAAGAATACTTTTTTAAGTTAGCCCTATGTGTTCTAGGTCTGTGGATAGAAGAACCTGGAGGACTTTTTCACATTTCCTTTATTGCTTAGGAGTCCAGGGACCTCTAGAATTTGGTTATATTTTTGCATTGTATGTTGTGTAAAGGGGTAAAAGGAAAACTGTGCCACATGTTATGTTGATTTCTAAATTCTTCATTGAAAACCTGTTGCTGACAGTGAATTTTGATAAACATTGTGATGCTTTTATTGACAATAATAATTGCATTTGAAGTAAACATGAATACCGTTTCCAGTGATAAGATGGTCATTTTTAACATGTAGTTATTGGTCTTATAATGTGGAGACCCCTTTGACAAAGACAACAGGCATGCCTTATATATTGGTGTGATGATCCCCTGAAAAATGTAATAGGCCTATATAATTAAAAATGGCATCCTCTTATAATGTCCTATCTGGAATAATAATGGTATAGTGATTTTGTGGGGTATTACCCACTCTGGGTTACATGTGATTTCAGAATGTCACCAAAGATATTTCCACATACTATATATATATATATATATACATATATATATATATATATATATATATAAACACTTGAATACGGCAATTCCCTTGCCGCTCCTGACCGCCAATGGTGCCTGGATACGACGCGCGCCACCGCGTCTAACATAAACACAACACCTTATTCCTTAATAAGGCAACCGGCACTCCGTGAATGTGCTAAATAAGGTTTAATACAACCAAACAGGAACGCGTTTCGGCATCTCCGCCTTTCTCAACCTGTGGGGGCCGTCATTTTTTTCCCCTTTTATGTACAAGTGATTTTCTTAAAGCAACATGGTAACACAAAATAGTGATAATACGTTTGAACAAACATATATATACAATTATGCATGGAATTTCCTATATCACATTTTTTGTCTATTATCTGTATAAACCCAATCTTTGTAGAAAATAAATGTGAGAAAATATAAAGAAATATATAAATATCAAGTTTGTCATGAACTGTACAGCTTACAAAAATTAATTAAATGAATTAAACATTGATCTACAAAAAACAAAACTAAACTACATTACCATGGACAAGTCGTAAGACCTATTAGAGACTCATATGAATACTGCAACAACAATGCACTGCTGTGACCATGCTTTACAATCAAGTCGATGTTATGCTTGTTTTTATTTTTATTCGTGGAGAGGTGAGTTACAACTCCAGAGGAAAGACCATGCTGACAAGGAGAGAAAATGTGTGATCAAGTGAAAGTAAATACACAGTGGTGAGAACCAACATGCATTAACACAGATGAATATATAATTCTTCACTGGAATTTAACCCTGCTGGTTCTCTAGAGTCTAGTGACAAAATGTATCTGGATTCTAACTTTCTAACAATGTTCTCCCTGTCACCTCCACGGACATCTTTTCCTATGCCGTCAATTACACTGTATTTGATACTTTCCACTAGTCCTGCATGAAACTCATGTACATGTCTGGCAACAGGGTCTCTAATAGGTCTTACGACTTCAGTTCATTATCACTATTTTGTGTTACCATGTTGCTTTAAGAAAATAACTTGTATATAAAAGGGGGAAAAAATGGCGGCCCCCCACAGGTTGAGAAAGGCGGAGACGCCGAAACGCGTTCCTGTTTGGTTGTATTAAACCTTATTTAGCACATTCACGGAGTGCTGGTTGCCTTTTTAAGGAATAAGGTGTTGTGTTTATATATATATAATATATATATATATATATATATATATATATATATATATATATATATATAAATTAGTGTGTAGTAGCACAGGCTCGACAATCATTTATTGAGTGTTGGTGAGCGCCAGCAGACAGAAATGAGTATATTACACCACCTTTCCTGAGTAGACCTTGGACTGCTCCGCTTTGCTACTGCGAAAGAATCAAGTGATCTAATGGGTGCTTGGTTTCCAGTAAGGAGACCATTTTGGATCTATTACTTGTGCAGGTCTCACATCCTGCATAATTAATAGCCCAATTTCTTAAAGGCATCACATACATTCAATAATTAAGATGAAGGATGTTGCAATTTGCAATATTAAAATATTTATTTTGAATTGTTACTTTCAAAACACGAAACATTTCATGAAGTGAAGATATTCTACTTTTAAAGTCATATAAATTCAAGAGGAAAGGACCTCTTTCTGTAACCCACCCTTCATATCACAAAATCTTTCCAACTCCATCAATCTTTTCCTCTAACTCAACTCTCCTCCTAGCTCGCAATATTCATTAAAATAGTTCCCTTTCTATTTATATGTACCTGTCTCTCTTTCCATTCCTTCACCATCCTTTGCATTACTTAATCTTTGAGCTGTCTGTTGCTTACAGCCTTTATTTCCTTCCCTCACTCTTTTTGCGTGATCCTCCTTCATTCACTTTCATTCTCTTTTGTTTACCAAGTCATCATGTCCATCTCAATCTATCCGACTTAGTGAATGTTTTCTTTGTAAATGGTAGTCTTTTTATTTTCCTCACCTCTGTCTCTCCTATTCACTTTTGTGCACTGTCAACCTGCTCAATGATACCTGTCAATCACTAACCTGTTTATCCCACGGAGACACAATGGTGGTCCAAGTTGCTTATTCCCAACTCCACCTGGGCATTGTGTGCTGTCTGCAGATATCACGTGACTAGCACAGGAACATCCCATGGGGAAAGGGATGGAAGAGAGAAAGAGAGAGACAGAGAGAGATGGTGTTTCCACTGCATCAGAGAATGATGGCCTGTGACTGATCACAGGACCAATTCACGATAAGTGAATGTCTACTGTGGTGACTTAAAACACTGGTTATAATTCTCTTCTCTTTGAACATGTGCTACAACTTGGGGTACACCTGGCAATATCTTGATAACTGTGATTATCCCCTTTCCTGTTTTTGATGTCTCCTTCTCTCCTTAGACTCCAGAAGGATGTGATGGAATTCCTGTAATTAGATAGATTTGTTTACCTAACTATGGTTCTCCACACATGTCCCACCTATATTCCTAAGTCAATCCTTAACACTTACTTAAATGCCTATCCAAGATATTCCTGGTGTGTCCTTTTCTTCCTACTTCTTAGGTTTTGACAGTAGTCACCCAAACATACTAACTTAATAGGGACATACATTGAGAAAAGCAACAATAAGCACAACATTAGTCCAAGCAATTAACATCAACGTACTTCTGTGTTAATGCAAACATTAGTATACTGAAGAGAAGAACTGTGTTTAAAAGCACAATAAGAATGCGATTAGTGTACTAATACAGCAAAAGATATGTTATTCTATCACATACAGCCACTTCTGTGATTTAACACTGATCCTGCACGGTGTATCTCGGCAATCAGTTGCACAAATAAGCACACTTCCAATTAGTTCTCAAATTCACAAGTGTGCCAGGTGCAGGTACTATTAAGCAACTGAGGGCTTGTTTGGCATCAGTAAGTCGTCAGTTAGTTCGCGCCATTTAGATAACGGAGCATACGTCACAAAAATACACTACTACATGAACGGGTTAAGTTTAGTACATTTGGCACAATGAATTCAACACACATGCTTCATTCTACAGGGGCATCAACTGCACGGTGAACAGATGAGCAATATTATTCAACAGGTATTCTGGCAAGTCAAGCAACAGGTAAGTTGTCTTTTAAGCACACACTGCACGTTACCACCTTTCAGATGGAGTCACTACTCTTGTCTTCCTGCGTTTTCCTAGGAGCAGCTCCAGTGATGGAGGGTTTCTGGAAACACATGATTCAGGCCTGAGAGTGGAGCCGAGAAGATCTCTCTCTGCATCAGAAGACATCCAACAGTAAGTGGTCAATTTGAGAACGGATGTGGTTGAAGTACACGCTACACCAGGCCATGCCCCCTCTAGCTCACGAGGCAGGCCCACCCATTCCAACTCATGAGGATGGTACTCCTCATACAATAAGCATTGGCTAAGAGTAAAGAGAAGTCAAAACAACAAGCACTGCAGAATATAAACTCAACAGGCATTAGACAGTGTAAAATACAACAAGCATTGGTTAACCCCTCGGGTGCCCTTGACGTAACGGTGATGTCCAGACAGGGGCCCACGGGGGAAGCGTTAGCGCTCCCCCCGGGGGCCTGGCACCCCCCTACTCTGGGCAGGGATGGAAGGGGAATCACTTCCCCTTCCACCCCAGCCCTCTCTGGATCCCCGCAGGCATCTAATGACGTTAGTGCGCGATCGCGCGCTGACCTCATCAGAGGCTTCCCACACCGCCCTGGATCGGAGGAGAAATGCAAAAGCATTTCTCCTCCAATCACATGGAGGGGCGAGAAAGGCATGAAAGGAGAGGAAAGGCGATGCGATCGGGCAGCAGAAATGCCACTAGACACCAGGGATTTTTTTGTTTGTTTATATCATAAGGGGAGCTGCCCCTTGGGCAAGGGCCGCTCCCCAGGGGGGCAATTTATTTTTAGGCAATTCTGCCCCCCCAGAGCAGATCGGCCTATTATAATTAGGCCGATCTGCCCCCAGGGAGGGCAGGAACAGCTAGACACCAGGGATCTTTTTTTTTTGTCAGTTTCACGTGAGGGGAGTGACCCCTTAGGCAAGAGTCGCTCACCTGGGGGGGGCAAATTTGTTGTAGGCCATTTCTGCCCCCCTTGTGGCCAGATCGGCCTATTGTAATTAGGCTGATCTGCCCCCAGGGAGTGCAGCAACAGCTAGACCCCAGGGATCTTTTTTTTTGTCAGTTTCACGTGACGGGAGTGACACCTTAGGCAAGAGTCGCTCACCTGGGGGGGTGGAATTGTCTTTAGGCCATTTCTGTCCCCTTTGTGGCCAGATCAGGCTATTTTTGTTAGGCCAATCTGCCCCCAAGGAGGGCAGAAACGACTAGACACCAGGGATTTGTAATATTTTGCGTCAATTTCACGCAAGGGGGGGCGACCCCTTAGGCAAGGGTCGTTCCCCTGGGGGCAAATTTATTGTAGGTCATTTCTGTCCCCCTTGGGGGCAGATCGGCCTATTTTTATTAGGCTGATCTGCCCCGGGGGGTGAAGAAGTAACTTAGGCACCAGAGATTGGTGTGTGTGTTTTGTTTGGGGGGTAGCCCCTTGGGCAAGGGTCACTCCCAATGGGAGGCACATTACTGTTGGTCATATCTGTCCCCCGGGGGCAATTGGCCTATTTTTGGAAGGCCCTTCTGCCCACAAGGGGTGCAGAAAGCCCACCAGAGACCGGGGAAGATTTTTTTTCCCAAAACAAGAGGGTGGGGGTATGGCCATACCCCACCCCAAATAAATGGGGCCAAAGTTGCTCTGCCCACCGGTGCTCAGATGGGGCAATTACCCCAGATCCACTCCTGGGGGTGCAGAAAGCATACTAGATACCAGGTAATTAAAAAAAAAAAAAAGTAGTGGGGTGGTTGCTCCCAACCAGTATGGGCCTGGTTATGCCCCTACCCCAACTGAACGGGGTAACAGTCTTTCCGCTCTCCCCCCGCACACTAAAACTTCTTAGCCCACGGCAAGCAAGAGGACATTTGAGTATTTTGGGTTTTGGTTATACATTTGGGTCATGAGAGCTTGGCTAACTCTCAAAATCGTCCCACTTGGAATGGTGAGGGCTGCACTTTTTGGACTTTGGGACGCTGCCATGTAGAAAAACACACATGACCTAGACACATCTGAAAACTAAACATCTGGGTGATTCCAGGGTGGTGTGCTTCACATGCACCCAACACCATTTTCTTACCCACAATGCCCTTCAAACCTCTAATTTGCTGGAAATCACACATTTTTCCCACATTTTTGTGATGGAACCTTCCGGAATGTGCACGAATCCACAAAATTCCTACCACCCAGCATTGTCTCATCTATACTGATAAACATTCTTCCCCACTTGTCAGCCAACATTTTTTTTTTTTTCAAACTGCCCTTTTGGACCCGCTTTGGTTCCCCCTCAATTTCAACGTGTTTTTAACTCTTCCCTGTCACAGGCACTTGGCCCACCTACACAAGTGAGGTATCATTTTTACCGGGAGACTGAGGGTAACATTGGGTGGTAGGAAATTTATCCCAGTGCTGTGTTACCACACAGAAATGGGAGGAAAATTTGATTTTTTAGCTAAATTTGAGGTTTGCTGAGGATTCTAGTTATGAAAACATTGGGGGATTCAGGCAAGTCACACCTCCCTAGACTCCCTCGGGTGTCTAGTTATCAGAAATATCTGGGTTTGGTAGATTTCACTATATGGCTTCTCACCCCAGGGCCAAACACCCAGGTGCCCCCCACAAAAACAGGGAGTTTTGTATTTGATCATTTTGATGTGTCCAGTGTTTTGGGGCATTTCCTTTCACGGGCACTAGGCCTACCCACACAAGTGAGGTACCATTTTTATCGGGAGAATTGGGGGAATGTTAGGCAGAAGGAAATTTGTGGCTCCTCTCAGATTCCAGAACTTTGTGTCACGGAAATGTGAGGAAAAAGTGTTTTATTTGGCAAATTTTAAGGTTTGCAAAGGATTATGGGTAACAGAACCTGGTGAGAGCCCCACAAGTCACCACATCTTGGATTCCCCTAGGTGTCTAGTTTTAAAAAATGCACAGGTTTGGTAGGTTTCCCTAGGTGCCGGCTGAGTTAGAGGCCAAAATTCACAGCTAGGCACTTTCCAAAAAACAGCTCTGTTTTCTTTGGGAAAATGTGATGTGTCCATGTTGTGTTTTGGGGCATTTCCTTTAGCAGGCGCTAGGTCTACTCATACAAGTGAGGTACCATTTTTATCGGGAGACTTGGGGGAACGCTGGGTGGTAGGAAATTTGTGGCTCCTCTCAGATTCCAGAACTTTGTGTCACCGAAATGTTAGTAAAAAGTGCTTTTTTTAGCCAGATTTTGAGGTTTGCAAAGGGTTCTGAGTAACAGAACCTGGTGAGAGCCCCACAAGTCACCACATCTTGGATTTCCCTAGGTGTCTAGTTTTAAAAAATGTGCAGGTTTGGTAGGTTTCACTAGGTGCCGACTGAGATAGAGGCCAAAATTCACAGCTAGGCACTTTAAAAAAAACAGCTCTGTTTTCTTTGGGAGAATGTGATGTGTCCACTTTGTGTTTTGGGGCATTTCCTTTAGCAGGCGCTAGGTCTACCCATACAAGTGAGGTACCATTTTTATCGGGAGACTTGGGGGAACACTGGGTGGTAGGAAATTTGTGGCTCCTCTCAGATTCCAGAACTTTGTGTCACCAAAATTTGAGGAAACCTGGTGAGAGCCCCACAAGTCACCCCATCTTGGATTCCCCCCAGGTGTCTAGTTTTCAAAAATGTGCAGGTTTGGTAGGTTTCCTTAGGTGCCAGCTGAGTTAGAGGCCAAAATCCACAGCTAGGCACTTTCCAAAAAAACTGTTCTGTTTTCTTTGGGAGAATGCGATGTGTCCATGCTGTGTTTTGGGGCATTTCCTGTTGTGGGTGCTAGGCCCACCCACACAAGTGAGATACCATTTTTATCAGGAGACTTGGGGGAATGCTGGGTGGAAGGAAATTTGTGGCTCCTCTCAGATTCAAGAACTTTGTGTCAACAAAATGTGAGGAAAAAGTGTTTTTAGCCAGATTTTGAGGTTTGCAAAGGGTTATGGGTAACAGAACCTGGTGAGAGCCCCCAAGTCACCACATCTTGGATTCCCCTAGGTGTCTAGTTTTCAAAAATGTGCAGGTTTGGTAGGTTTCCCAAGGTGCCGGCTGAGTTAGAGGCCAAAATTCACAGCTAGGCACTTTCCAAAACACAGCTCTGTTTTCTTTGGGAGAATGTGATGTGTCCATGTTGCGTTTTGGGGCATTTCCTTTAGCAGGCACTAGGTCTACCCATACAAGTGAGGTACCATTTTTATCGGGAGACTTGGGGGAACACTGGGTGGTAGGAAATGTGTGGCTCCTCTCAGATTCCAGAACTTTGTGTCACCGAAATGTGAGGAAAAAGTGTTTTTTAGCCAGATTTTGAGGTTTGCAAAGGGTAAAAGAACCTGGTGAGAGCCCCACAAGTCACCCCATCTTGGATTCCCCTATATGTCTAGTTTTAAAAAAGGTGCAGGTTTGGTAGGTTTCACTAGGTGCCGGCTGAGCTAGAGGCCAAAATCTACAGCTAGGCAGTTTGCAAAAAATACGTCAGATTTCAATGTAAAAAAGTGATGTATACATGTAGTGTTTCCTGTTGCGAGCATTAGGCCTACCCACGCAAGTGAGGTACCATTTTTATTGGGAGACTTGAGGCAACACAGAATAGCAAAAACAATTGGTATTGCCCCTTGTCTTTCTCTACATTTTTTCCTCCAAATGTAGAACATTGTATAAAGAAGAATGCCCTGTAATTCACATGCTAGTATGGGCACCCCGGTATTCAGAGATGTGCAAATAACCACTGCTTCTCAACACCTTATCTTGTGAACATTTTGGAAATACAAAGGTTTTCTTGATACCTATTTTTCACTATTTATATTTCAGCAAATGAATTGCTGTATACCCGGTATAGAATGAAAACCCATTCCAGGTTTTGCTCATTTATTGTCTCTGCGTACCTAGGGTTCTTGATGAACCTGTAAGCACTATGGGGGTCATTCCGACCTCGGCAGTAAAAGTCGCTTACCGCCAGCCAGAAGGCCGCCATAACACCGCCGCGGCCGCGGTAAACCGCCACGGTCATTCTGACCTGCAACTGGCAAACCGCCAAAAACCCGACATCCACAAAAGTCCGCCACACCAAAGGTCAGCGGGAAACTGGCGATGACCAAACCTCCAATGTCACGCCAACAGAAATACGCCCATGCCATTCCAACCCGCAAATCCCCGCAGCGGTCTTTCAACCGCGGTATTCCATTGGCGGTACACACCGCCGCGGTCAAAATACACACACCTTTACAAAACACTACCACATTGGATAATTCAAAATACACACACCTGAGACACATACACACACCACTCCCACACACCCAATTAACTATAAAACACACACCCACATCACCCACAAACCCCTATGACCACAATTGCGAGTGAAGTACAGAGAGAGAGAGAGCACAGCATAGAGTACACCATCACACAGAGGCAAATCACAACATCACCCACACAATTTCCACGCACAAAACACCATACACCACCACACTCACCACACTCTACAACACATACACCACCCCTCACCTCATCCACACCACCCCATGGCACCCCAAAGACACCCCAGGTTCTCTGATGCAGAACTCAGGGTCATGGTGGAGGAAATAGTTTGTGTAGAGCCCCAGCTCTTCGGGGCACAGGTGCAGCACACCACCATTGCCAGGAAGATGGAGCTATGGAGCAGAATAGTGGACAGGGTCAACGCTGTGGGACAGCATCCACGCAATCGGGACGACATCAGGAAGCGGTGGAACGACCTACGGGGGAAGGTGCGTTCCATGGTATCAAGGCACAACATCGCGGTACAGCGGACTGGCGGCGGACCCCCACCTACTCCCCCAGAATTCACAGCATGGGAGGAGGAAGTCTTGCACATCCTGCATCCTGAGGGCCTTGCAGGAGTAGGCGGAGGAATGGACTCTGGTAAGTCAAATCTTCACTACTCCATTCCTCCCACCCCACCTGCATGCCAAATCATACCCCCACCCTCACCCCCACCCCCATCACACCAACTCCTTGCAAATGGCTCACCATCACATCCCACCCATCCCAAAACCTAGCCCTGCGTGCGTCCCCAAAGCATGGACACCCATCCCCAAAGCATGCCCACTGCACACACCCATCACCCCCACAAGCCACCGTCACAAAAGCCCCCACAAGGGAATGCCAGCACTGGGGGACACGGCCACCCACCCATTACACTAAATGCCACACACAGAAGCAATAACCATACTCTTACACCCCTGCAGGACCCGAACGCCACCACACCACCACGGAGGGTCCAGAGATGTCCATCCCACCCCCAGAAGAGGCCCCCAGTGATGACAGCAGCTCTGTCTCCCTGGACCCTGATGACCAGCCCGGCCCATCGGGGACCTCGGGATATTCGTTTCCCCATAGACAGCCACAGGCTACACCAGACCTAACCCCCTCTGGGAACACCAGCACAGCTCCCACCCAGCGGGCCCATGCCTCTGTCTCCAGGACCCGTCAATCAGCGGTGTGTCCACTACTACAGGGCACCCAGGTTGACCCACCACCCCAAAAACAACAGGGACCTGGGGGCAGTGGTAGTGGGCACACCGTCCAGGGGACAGAGGCCCAGGAAAACAGGGGAACTGGGAGGGCTGCTGTGCGACAGAGGGGGGACAGGCCCAGGGAACCGACTCTCCAAGAGGCCCTCTCCTCCATCATGGGAGCATACCACCACTCCCAGGAGACGATGGCTACGGTACTGGCCAGGTTCCAGGAGATCCAGGTCATGCAGGAGCAACAGTACATGGGGTTCAGAGAGGAACTGAGGAACATTAGTTCCGCAATGGGGACCATCGTCGTGGCCCTAACCCAGATAGTCACCACATTGCGGGACCATGAGGCACCACAAAGGGCCCCTGTCACTAGCCTGGACCAGGAACAGCCTACCACCTCCGCCGTCGCTAGTGGACAGGAGGCCCCCACACAACGACGGGCCACCAGAACCCCACCTCCTGCAGAAGAAGAACCACCCCGCAAGGGGAACCTGAGATCTCACAAGAAGACAGAGTAGGATTGCAAGACCCCCGCCAGCAAACGATACCCCCTGATGTCATCCCACTGTCCCACATTGTCACCCTGTCCAACCTTGAACTGCCCCTGCTCCATCCTTCCACAGGCATATGGACAATGCACCTGTGCGACTGAGAACTGGACTCTGCCATGGACATTACTCCACCATCACCCATCCCCGTTTTACAATCATGTCCCTTGAATTTAGCACTTGAATTAAATCACTTCTTGCACTAAAAAAATCTGGAGTCTGCTTGTATTTTGAACAAATGTATTAGACATAACGGTGCCAAAATGTTCAGTTACATTGTGATGACAACATACCACTGTCACACAGCTGTAGTCCATGGGCAAACAAAGCAGAGGTCACGCAGTGGGGCCCACAGCTCTGAAAACTGAAGAGAATGTCACAACTCAGTTAACAGGAACTGGGGGGGAACTCAGACAGTAGAGAGGCAGGAGACTTTAAGTAAATGTAAAATGGCGTGGTTGATTCGTACCTGTGTGCTACTGGAAATACTGTTGTATCACTGTGTCCCTGTTGTCTGTGTCGTCCCCGTCGTCCTCCTACTCTTCACTCTCCACAGGCTCCACAGCTGCTACAACACCACCAGCTGGACCATCCTCCTGCAGGAAAGGCACCTGGCGTCGCAAAGCCAGGTTGTGAAGCATACAGCAGGCCACGATGATATGGCACACCTTCTTTGGTGAGTACATTAGGGATCCCCCTGTCATATGCAGGCACCTAAACCTGGCCTTCGGGAGGCTGAAGGTTCTTTCTATAATCCTCCTTGTTCGCCCATGGGCCTCATTGTAACGTTCCTCTGCCCTTGTCCTGGGATTCCTCACTGGGGTCAGTAGCCACGACAGGTTGGGGTAACCAGAGTCACCTATTAGCCACACACGGTGTCTCTGTAGCTGTTCCATCACATAAGGGATGCTGCTATTTCGCATGATGTACGCGTCATGCACTGACCCAGGGAACTTGGCATTTACATGGGAGATGTACTGGTCAGCCAAACAGACCACCTGAAAATTCATAGAATGATAACTTTTTCTGTTCCTGTACACCTGCTCACTTCCACTGGGGGGAACCAAGGCCACATGGGTCCCATCAATGGCACCAATGATGTTGGGGATATGTCCAAGGGCATAGAAATCACCCTTCACTGTAGGCAAATCTCCCACCTCAGGGAAAACAATGTAGCTCCACATGTATTTCATCAGGGCAGACAACACTCTGGACAAAACCTTAGAAAACATAGGCTGAGACATCCCTGATGATATGGCCACTGTTGTTTGGAATGATCCACTTGCCAAAAAATGGAGTACTGACAGAACCTGCACCAGAGGGTGAATCCCTGTGGGTTGGCGAATGGGGGACATCAGATCTGGATCCAGCTGGGCACACAGTTCCTGTATAGTGGCTCGGTCAAGTCTGTATGTAAGTATGACATGTCGTTCTTCCATTGTCGACAGGTCCACCAGCGGTCTGTACACGGGAGGATTCCTCCATCTCCTCGCAAGTCCCAGCGGACGGTGCCTAGGAAGGACAACATGGAGCACAGAGTCAAGCAACCCACAGGTACCTAACCACAGCTTGCACATCACACGATTCGCTATGCATTGAATGGCTTGTATGAGTGGCAATGCAAGGCCTAGGCCTGTGTGATGCCGTAGACATTCAGCCATGTGGGCCCTTGAAATGGTGGCTGCCTGACCTGTGAAGTGTGACAATGGGATGTGAGGTCAATGCTCTGGCGTGGCACACCGTGGCGGTAGACGGTCGAAGACCGCGGCGCAAAGCAGCATTGGTTAACATTGAACCCGATGGGTCTCAGGAGCCAATGACGATGTGCGCCGGCGGTCGTGGTACGCACCGCCGCGGTACGCACCGCCGCGGGCGTGACCGCCATTTTCTACTTGCTTAATCACTCGAGACCTGATCATCCACAAGAGAGGACCTATACTGCAAGTGCTGCTGTGAACTCGGTCTGGAAGAGACAATGGCTGCTGCGACTGGGGAAAGGGCCCCTGCCTTCACATCTGAGGAATTGGATAAACTTGTTGATGGGGTCCTCCCCCAGTATGCGCTACTCTACGGTCCTCCAGACCAACAGGTAAGTGCACTGGGAGCACGTAGTATGGGCTATGCCTGTGTTGGGTGGGGTGGATATAAGATGGTGGGGAGGGGAGCGAATGAGGAGTGCAACGCACGACAGATGAGACCATGTGCCACATGGCAAGGTTGGGGAGGGGGGGGCCGCGCACATCGACCATGCAGAAAAGTGAAGAATTTTATTTTTCAACCCTGTACATGTCACATAGGTCAGCGCCCATCAGAAGATCGACATTTGGCGTGCCATCGCCAAGGACGTCCGGGCCCTGGGGGTCCACAACAGATGGGGCACCCACTGCCGCAAGAGGTGGGAGGACATCCGCCGCGGGAGCAGAAAGACCGCCGAGGCTCTGCTGGGGATGGCCTCCCATCGTAGGAGGGGTGCCAGTCGTCAATTGACCCCCCTGATGTCCCGGATCCTGGCGGTGGCCTACCCCGATTTAGATGGGCGAGTGAGGACATCACAGCAGACACAAGGGGGTGAGTATCAGCACATTCCACTATATTAGAGCACAGTGGAGGCGTCTGGGTGGGGGAGGAGGGCTGTGGCTATCTCTAGGCCAGGGCGGTTTCTGTAGGCTAGTCCCCTCCATTAGGCATGGCCCTGTGCCCTGCCCCCCACCTCTGTAGGGTGCCAAGTACAGCTATCCATGGCCCGGGCTCACCTATGTGTGCATTTGTCGTCCATAGACCTGTAGGCCTAGTCACAAGAACTGAGTAGTGTACCCCGATTGCGCAGCGTAGTGCAGGGGGCTTCTGTGTCTGTCCTCTCCGCCAACGGTGTTGCCAATGCATGCACTCAAACTGTCTTCATCTCTCCCCCCACCCATTTTCTTTTTCTTCCTGTGCATGTGTGCATTAGCATCATCAGGCGGAGGAGAAGTGGCATCGGCGCACGAGGGAGCTGCATCTCACATGGCCCCGGAGGGCCATGCAACCGACTCAGAGTTCACCAGTGAGACGGAGGGCGAGGGGAGCTCCACAACAGGGACCCGTGGAGATGTCAGCGACACCGACACTGCCTCGGAAGGGTGCTCCCCTGCGGTGGCGGCAACATCCGTGCCCACCGCCACAACAGGTACAGCCGCCACCCAGCGCACCAGCCCCGCCCTCCCTGCAGCCCCTCGGCCTTCGCTCCGTGCCCGCTCGCCCAGGAAGGCGGGCATCTCCTTCGCCCCAGGCACCTCAGGCCCTGCCCCAGTTACCCCTGCTGCCCTCAGTGAGGAGGTCATTGACCTCCTCAGGACACTCATTGTTGGGCAGTCTACCCTTTTGAATGCCATCCAGGGTGTAGAAAGGGAGGTGCATCGGAGCAATGCATACCTGGAGGGCATTCATCTGGGTCAGGCTGCCCATCAGCGATCATTCAACGCTCTGGCCTCAGCACTGACGGCAGCCATTGTCCCTGTCTCCAGCCTCCCTCTTCTAACTCCCTCCACCCAGTCCCAGTCTCCTGTTCCTCTGCCTATCCCATCCACACCATCAGACCAGCCTGCACACACCTCAACACCCAAGGGCAGCTCATCCAGACATAAGCACCACAGATCCCACAAGCATTCACACAAACAACATCCAGATGCAGACATGCCAACAGTCACTACTACCTCTGTGTCCCCCTCCTCCTCGTCTCCCTCCTCCCTCCCTGTGACGTCTCCACTCACACCTGCATGCACACCAGCATCAGCCAGTACTTCCATCACCAGCACACCTTCCATTACAGTCAGCACACGTGCAGTCACCACCCCCACTGCCATTTACACGTCCCCTGTGTCCTCTCCCACTGTGTCTGTCACCCCCTCTTCCAAAGCACACAAACGCAGGCAGCCACCCACCCAACAGCCATCCACCTCACGAAAGCCTCCAGCCCAAGCACCTGCACCCAAAGACAGCACACTTGACTCTCCTACAACCACATCCTCTTCCTCCACTCCCATACCCACTGCACCTACCCCTCCCATTGCTCCCAAGAAACTTTTCCTCTCCAAAATTAACCTCTTTGCATCACCTGACCCACCCCCTCCATCTGGTAAGAGTCCAAAGAGCACCTCAGCCACCACCAGCCCTGCATCTAGTATCACCATAGTGCAGGTCTATTGGAGTCCACCAGCTCCTAGGGAAGGAACATCGGCCAGCAGCAAGGGGACAGCTAGCCCACCCCCTGGGAAGAGGACAAGAAAAATTAAGGGCCGGCGCGAAAAGCCTGAGACGGCTGCCACCAAGGAGAGTGGCCTTGCCCTGTCACCTGCCACATCATCTAAGGGAGGCAAGGGCCAGAGAGCTGCAGCGAAGTAGGGCAAGGGCAGCAGGGCGGAGAAGACATGCAGCATGCGAGTGCACCAGGAGGGCCCCACCAGCCCCATACCGGGTGTGACGGACGACACCCACGGGCCCAAGACTCCATCACAGGAGGGCCCCGCTACCGCAAGGTCGGAGGGCGACTAAGCGGGGAGTCTTGGCCAGGTCTGGGTCCCTTGAAAGACAGGACAAGCACCGCTGAACAGGGGCCCGCCAAGACAGGCACTGCTGAACAGGGCCCCGCCGTGAAGAGCACCGCTGAACAGGACCCCGCCGTGAAGAGCACCGCTGAACAGGGCCCCGCCGGGACAAGCACCGCTGAACAGGGCCCCGCCAAGACAAGCACCGCTGAACAGGGCCCCGCCAAGACAGGCACCGCTGAACAGGGCCCCGCCGTGAAGAGCACCACTGAACAGGGCCCCGCCGTGAAGAGCACCGCTGAACAGGGCCCCACCAAGACAGGCACTGCTGAACAGGGCCCTGCCGTGAAGAGCACCGCTCCGCTGGGCCCCGCCGTCTCAAGCACCGCTCCGCTGGGCCCTTCCTGTCAAGCACCGCTCCGCTGGGCCCTTCATCTCAAGCACCGCTCCGCTGGGCCCCGCCGTCTCAAGCACCGCTCCGCTGGGCCCTTCCTGTCAAGCACCGCTCCGCTGGGCCCTGCCGTCTCAAGCACCGCTCCGCTGGGCCCTTCCTGTCAAGCACCGCTCCGCTGGGCCCTTCCTGTCAAGCACCGCTCCGCTGGGCCCTACCGTCTCAAGCACCGCTCCGCTGGGCCCTTCCTGTCAAGCACCGCTCCGCTGGGCCCCGCCGTCTCAAGCACCGCTCCGCTGGGCCCTTCCTGTCAAGCACCGCTCCGCTGGGCCCTTCCTGTCAAGCGCCGCTCCGCTGGGCCTTTCCTGTCAAGCACCGCTCCGCTGGGCCCTTCCTGTCAAGCACCGCTCCGCTGGGCCCCGCCGTCTCAAGCACCGCTCCGCTGGGCCCTTCCTGTCAAGCACCGCTCCGCTGGGCCCCGCCGTCTCAAGCACCGCTGGTCCATTGACAGTGCCGGTTCTGTGTCGAGCAGGTGTTCACGAAGCACTCTGGGCACCATGCCTCCTTCAATACCAGTGGAGTCGGTTATCCATCTGATGGACTGTGGCTTTGCACTCCCCAGGATGGTACAGTGGGCATGGAGGCCCCTCGTGGATCTGGCGTCGTGGACTCATGTGGCTGAGGTGCCCCCCTTTCCCTTCCCCCTGAGGTGCCTGTTGTTTTATCATCTGATGCCCCTGCAGTGTTCTCTCCAATGGTATCCGGTCTCCTGTGTGGGCTTTGCCCATGTCTTTGTACACATTGGCCCATGGACTATGGATATTTAATGGACTGTGCAGGACTTATTGAATATGTTTATACTTTGCACTATGTTCATTATTTCTTTTGTATATTTCATATGGCATATTTACCATGACTTCAATGAACCTATTTTATACATAAATTTGAAACTTCATTTTAATTATGTCTTTGCATTCTTCTGGGGGGTTTGGGGGGTGTCACTCTGACTTGTTGCTCTGCATTGGTGTGTAGGTATTGGGGGGGTGGGTTGGGGGGGTGGGTGTATGGCGTATGTGTGTGCACGTAACCTTTCCTCCTCCCCCCTCCCCTGTGTCGTAGGTGCAGTACTCACCGTTGTCGTCTGCGCCGGCGTTCGTACTCGTGGTAGATGAGCAGGTAGACAAGAGCTGGTAGTATGTTTAATTCGGGTTCCATGCTGTCCAGATTCCTCGTGGAGTGTGTGGAGGTGAGCGTTTTCCCGTTCGTGGTCTGTTTCCGCCGTGTTTTTATCGGCGGGGCTCCTGCCCCGGAAAAGGTGGCGGATTGGTGAGTTGTGAAAGGGTGGGCGGTACATTGTCTGCCGCCTGCCTGTTGGCGGTGACCGCCATGCTGTTTGTCGGACCCGCCGTGGCGGTCGGAGTGTTAAAGTGGCGGGCTGTGTTGGCGGTTCCCGCCAGGGTCAGAATTGCAATTTTTGGACCGCCTGCCTGTTGGCGGGTTGGCCGCCGCTTTATCACCGACCGCCAGGGTTGGAATCACCCCCTTAGTCTCTTTCAGGGGAACCCACAAAGTCTGGGTACCTCTATAATCCCTAGGATGTTGGAAAAAAAGATACAAATTTGGCGTGGGTAGCTTATGTGGACAAAAAGTTATGAGAGCCTAAGCGCGAACTGCCCCAAATAACAAAAAAAGGCCTGGCACCAGAGGGGAAAAGGCCTGGCAGCAAAGGGGTTAAAGTAATAACATATTGTGCACTTTTAGCAGAACTGTTTATCCAGCTGGGGCACTTCTTGAATGCCCGGTGTAGGTTCTGGCACAGGCCAGGGTCTGCAGGCCCGAAAATACCTCTATCTCTGTCTCTTTGAAGAAGCTGGCCACCTCAATAGGGATGTAAATCATTTTATTTTAGTCAGAGCAACAACCCCTTATATGTCCTCACAGAGTCCACTCTTCACCGCAACTATCTGCTTCCTCTGCTGGATTTCACAATTTAGAATCCAGAGGAGTCAGTATTGGTTGCTAGTATACAACACATCTCCCCTTTCTCAATTTTAATACGTTTAATATATACCGACTTACTCAAATATACATCATAAACATTGAAAGTAAATACATCTTCAATTGATAATACATTTAAGAACATACATAATGTTTGTGCCAAATTGGTTTCCTTCTGCATCACTCATCTCTTCTAGTTTCCACGTCAGATTTCACATTTAACTGTGTTGTAATTCCTCCCTCCTTATCCAAAAAACTTTGCATTCCAATACTTTGCACAAAGTGATTTTTCTCACATTCCACTTCGTACCATCGTCTCCGGTATTTCCAATTTCTTTTTTTAATTTCTTTGGGCTTAGACCATTTAGAATGGCTATGCTTTTGATTGCATATTACAGCAGTTTTCACCCAATCCCCCCCAGAAAACATATGGGTGCTCCTTTTCAACCTGTCGTTATGGGGGTCATTCTGACTCCCACGGGCGGCGGAAGCCGCCCGCCTGGCGGGAACCGCCAGAAGACCGTACCGCGGTCAAATGACCGCGGCGGTCATTCTGACTTTCCCGCTGGGCCGGCGGGCGACTGCCAGAAGGCCGCCCGCCGGCCCAGCGGGAAAGCCCCTTCAACAATGAAGCCGGCTCCGAATGGAGCCGGCGGATTTGCTGGGGTGCGACGGGTGCAGTTGCACCCGTCGCGATTTTCAGTGTCTGCCAAGCAGACACTGAAAATCTGAATGGGGCCCTGTTTGGGGGCCCCTGCACTGCCCATGCCGGTGGCATGGGCAGTGCAGGGGCCCCCAGGGGCCCCACGACACCCGTTCCCGCCAGCCTCTTCCTGGCGGTGTAAACCGCCAGGAACAGGCTGGCGGGAAGGGGGTCGGTATCCCCATGGCGGCGCTGCATGCAGTGCCGCCATGGAGGATTCCCCCAGCCGGGGGAAATCCGGCGGGAAACCGCCGGACCCGGCTGGGCGACCGCGGCTTCACAGCCACGGTCGTAATACCTAGGCCCATATTTATACTTTTTGACGCAAAACTGCGCCATCGCAGTTTTGCGTCAAAAAAAATTGCGCCGTCTAACGCCACTTGGATGCGCCATTCGGGCGTCAAATTTATACTTTGACGTACGGCGGCGCAACCAACAGGTGGGAGTCATTATTTCGTGACGCAAACAGCGTCGGTCTGTCGTAAGGCAAACCCACGTAAAAGTGACGCAAATCACTGTGGGTCGATTTACGACAGCGCTATCGTGAATACGCCGTTTTTTTTCACGCTATTGCGTGTCATTTTTGCGCGAAAACTGCACTGACAGGAGAGGAGACCCAAAATGGATCCCAGATGCCCCAACAGACCCCAGGAGGATGAGAGCAGACCAGGACCCAGCCAGGAGGAAGCATACAGGAACCAGGACATGTTAAAGAAAAAAAGAAAGTGTCGCTTCAGTGCAGAGGAGCAGGAAATCCTGGTGAAAGAGGTGACGGAACACCAGCACCAACTTTTCATATCCTCAAAATTGCCACTCAGTAGGAGAGAGGCCATCTGGAAAGAAATTGTGGACAAGATAAACAGTGTGGCTGAAGAACGCCGGACAGTCACCGAGTGTTAGAAACGCTGGCATGACTGTAAACGTAGGACCAAAGAGAAAATGGCCAGGAACAGGAAGGCAGCAATGCAGACTGGAGGGGGGAGTCCAGCACAACAGGAGGCTCTGGACCACATGGAGGAGATGGTCGCAGCCGTCATCCCAGAGGAGATCGTCACAGGGATACAAGGACTGGACAGCGCAGACTACCACGACACTACGCACATGCAGGGTAAGTCGCATGGGGAATTACAATGCAATAATGGGGACTGTAAGCAGGGGGGGGATACCTACTACATAATGCATGTAACTTAGCACATATATGAAGTGGCATGGGGAAAGGGGCACAGCAGGGGGGAATGCCCAGTACTGACCATAGCCGGGCCACGACAAAATACTGCCACCACTACAGTCCCATGGGGACATCCTGTAATTACAACAAGAGAGCCAAGGGAAACCAGTGACAGGTGGGAAGGACACTACCCTGAATCCACATCCAGGCACTTGTTTTGCACAAAATATTCCCCATCAACTAGGTCCCTACCTGTAATGCAGTAGCAAATACAACAACTGCAACTTAACTGCCACCACAGTTGACAATAACACCTCTCATCTCTGGGCAGCTATAGTACCAAATGGCAGGAACCCCACCCTGGAACATACATTCCTAAATTAGGGGGTGAGGATGACATCTGCAACTACTCCTAGAAATAAGACAAAGCTACCAGTACACTTAAATGCCGAATGTCCATAACTGACACATACATAAGCCTAAGTAAACAGCAATAGGAGCCACACAGCACTAACGACACACACATGCTGCATACATCAGGGTCCCTCACGTGCCTGCCTAACAATGCTACATCACAAATGTCATACTGCTCAGACAACAACATTGACGAGGGGACACAGGCAACTGGTCAATGAAACACATCTGCACAGTCTAACCAAAAAATAGGACATCCATACGATAAACAAGCCAATCCAGTAAGACACACGAGACCCCATCAGATACAAACATCAACAATGTTTACATCCATACCACATCCTAACATTGACATACATAGGTCATGCCACCTAACATGTACAGATCATGCAATGTGAATAAAAAGTGTATGGTGCAGGGCCTGTGAGGCAAGTGTGCTGGCAGGGCAGTCACAACACCCACAGTCAGTCAAAGTGTAGCGTGGCAAGTGAAACGTATACTTTGCGCAATAGCCTCAGGCTGGAGGCCTTTGTGCATCTTACCCTGAATGTACTTATACTCATTTGCTCACATCTAAGTGCCTCAGAGCACTTTGCACTAAATGAATCTCATTGCCCTTCCTATCAGTTAATGTAGCAAATAGTCAGTCCTGAGGTGTTGGCAATTAGTCAAATCACCCTGTTTTGCCTACTTCTGCACTGGAGTTTGCCAGAACATATTCACTCTGTGCCCCAGTCAAGGATACCGTCTGGTTCGTTGATGATAGATGTGGTAGGGGTTAAGGTTTGCCATTCCTGCGTAGGGAAACTTTGTCATCACCATGACATATGTCTTTTAAATTCACTTCCTCGTCCCAAGACACGCATGGGGGAGTTTACAAACAGAAAATCACATCTAGATGCTGCCTGCCTTGCTGCTGATGCACAACCAGATCCCAGCCCATTCCTCTGATATGAGGGATGATGTCTCCCCTGTGATTCAGACAGACAAGCTCCAAACTTAACATGCAGTGCTATATATAGAACAAGCAGAGGGAGAGTAGAAACTGTTAGGCACCATGATAGCTGTGTACCAATGTATTACTTTCATGCAGACTATTTCAGTTCTAACTGTGTGTATTGTTTTGGTTATTGGGGCTCACAACGAAATTCCTACAAGTCAGTTGTACACTGAAACTTCATATCCAACAAATACTGTCTGTGTCATTTGTGTATGGGAACATACCGGAAAAGATAGAAATGTGTAGGACCTGAGTGACCACCACTTCCCTGAGAAGTCCCAAAGATGTCATGGGCTTGGACTTCTAAACATTCCTCTGTTGTGGGAGACCAGAGGCACTGCTAGTCTGTCTGAGCTAAATACAATATCTGGGTGACAGAGTTATTTACAAGTGGGTCAAACTTAGTCCCCCACACCATTAGCTATCCTGCTGCCTAGAAAGCCAAGAATCACATGTAGGATAATGAGAGCCCACCCAAACAAATGTCCCTCCATAACAATAGTGAAACACCGAGAGAGGAGTAGGACAAAAAAATGCATATTCCAAAATAATTACAAATCAACACCTAGAGATGTCCTGGCAGGCATGTCTGATAGCTCCATATCATATATGTGACACACAGGTGGGCCATAGGCCTACAACAATGCCCTATGACAGACAGCAGATACCAAGACAAAATCAGAGTACAAAGTAAAGGCATCCAAAGGCTTGTATCTTAGTGCTAAATGATCTCAACACAGACCCACTAATTGTACCCTGTTTCTTTGCAGAGGAACACGGATCTCCTGCCGATATGCCTGTCCATGAGTTCCCTGATGACATGGATGACGAGAACATCAACCTCACACAAGAGACCATTGACATGGTCCTCGAAAGCCTCCAAACCCCCCCTTCAGTAACAAGGAGGAGCCAAGATGAAGCAGCCACCACAGTAGAACCACCCGCCACCCCAATTGTAAGACCTGCCAGCTCCAACACAGCTGAGGACTCTGACGACACTGGCACCAGCTTCGAAAGAACAGTCGTTGGGGTCCAGCGGGAGCTGGCCAAGGAGGTGCGGGTGGGGATGCAAACTATGGCAGCCAGCCTTGAGGGGGTGCGTTCGTGCATGCTGTCAACTGCTGATCAGGCAGCTGCAATGCAAGCCAGAACATCGCTGTTGGAGGAACTTTTAGTAACACAGAAGGCAATCTGCACAGCTGTCCTCCAGTTGACCAAACAACTCCAACAGCAAGCCAGTCAGCGTGTGCACGAATGCAACATCGAACCCCTCAGGGCAGACCTGGCTGCCTACCATCGGGATGTGGCTGCCATTCTGAAAAACCAGCACGCTCTCCTTGCTGCAGTACTGCCCTTCATAACTGGACAGGGATCAGCCCCCGGGATGTCTGCCTCCATGTCTTCTGACACTGAGGTGTGTGTTGCCCCTTCAAAACCAACAACAACAAGGACACACCAGGCAACACACACATCAGAAGAAGAAGACATGGAACAGATAACATTCACACGCAAGAGTACCCGGAAGCCCTAGTCCCTGCACCATGCCCCACTCTGACCAAGGTCCTACGTTTTGACACATGCCAGCCTCACTCCAACTACCCTCAATGAGTGTTCGGCAATCTACTGTTTAACTTGTCCACATTGGCTGTAAATGTTTCTCTCCTACCATTTGGCAATTCCTGTTCCTCTGCACCGTCTGTGACATCACCCCAGCATGTCAGGAGCATCATCCACACCCTGTAAATAGGATCACCATTTAAGAATGCACCAGAACGGACTCACCTAACATTGTTAATGGACTTTTTGCACTACTCCACCTAAAAATAAATATCACTTGCACAACAATTGTGTCTCTGTGTCATTTCACACTTCAACTGTGCAGTACATAACTCCAAAGTGGCTGTGTGGCAACCATGTTGATTCTCTAGACTACTGTCCTGATTTCATGTCTACTGAAACATCTGTGCAGTGGCCAGGATTGCATCATAGCTTTACTAGACTGAGGAAAATAACTGATGTAGGGACTAAGCACACACAATCATGCTGTGTTGGACAGAATGAGGCCCCATCCATAGCTATTCTAGACAACTAATGGTGGATGAGAAATGTAGGCACCTTGCGATACTAACACAATACATTATGCTGTAAAATGAAAGGAATGTTAACCAAATTACACTGCATCAATCACCCTTACAGCGTATACTACCATGAAGGAAAGTCATGCTCAAGCAGTACACACATGATGTAGGTCAGCAATGACAGCAACAAGACAAGAGTGTGAACAAATACTCATCTACAAAGCTCTCCCTGAACTTCACAATGCTGTCCGACCTATCTATTTACCTACAAAATCAACTCTGGAAGCACTCTTTGTGAAGTAGGATACATACCAACCCCAAATCTTGATGATCTATGCAGACTACCAATGGTGGCTCTCCCACACGGTGGATACTTACCAAGTTAGCACACCGGTAGCTGGCATGTTAAACCTCAATAGCCTGGGGATAGCGAGCATAGGACACAAATGTCATACTAAAACTTTCTGCTACACTGATGTCAAAGCCATGAAAAGGTAGCACCTAACGCATCTGGTAAAGGGTTAACAAATTTTTTATTTCAAATAAGTAAGAAAAGAGGCAACTAAGGGAAAGATAAACCTACACTAATCTAACCTGACTACTACTAACCCACAACTGTCCCTAACTAACCTAAGCTAAACTTACTCTACACATGTAACGAAACGATCTAAACATCAACCCCCCACCCACCATTATGAGACAAGACACATGCAGGACAACACTTACTAACCTACACACATACAATACTATCCTAAACAAACATATATTTTTTTGTATTTTTTTTTTTTTATATATTTTTTTTTTTTTTTTTTTTAATCAAACAGGAATCCCAACATTGCCCCCGACCCACCCACCCACACAAAAATATTAGATAGAAAGTATAAGGACCCCCCACCCTCTTACCTAACACTAACTAAGCTAATTACCTATACTTATCCTACAACTAACCCCCCAAACCCAACTAACAGTATGAAAAGAGGAAAGAGGGGAGAGGGGAGGGGTAAAAGTTCAGGAGGGCAAAATAACTAAGGATTTGCCCTCTGAAGTGTGCGCCGGATGGAGCGCACCTTCTTTTTGACCTCTGCCATGTCCTCCGTCAGGTTGTCAACCTTTTGAATTAACCTGTCCAGTTTCCTAGACAATGCGTTGAAGGCTGCAGGGTCAATTGGAGGGTCACTGCTGGTCTGCGTGCCGGTGGAGGTGGAGATTGTTGCTGGAGTGGAGTGGCCACGGGACAGCCCTGCTCCCAACACACGGCTGGGTCCAGGTCGGGAGGAAGATGGCTGGTCCGTCGCTGGGTCCCCTTGGGCAGACCTGGTGGTTGTAGGTGGCACCGTTGGTGGAGCCTGTGGTGTGGCATACCACGCCCCGGAGGCCCGTTCCGAATTGTATCTGCGGGCCATCCTCCGATACCCACACTGCACCTGCAGGATGTGCCTGTACCTCATTGCACGGCGCTCAAACTGGTTTCGAGCTGCGGCACTCAGGTTTGCAGCTGTGAAGGGAAAAGGCAAATATTGAGCATAGAATTTACAGTGGGTTGAATACCACAATGGGTAATTTGACCATTACTAGCAATGTATTGGTTGCAGCAATTGTTACAACATATGTCACGGGAAGGCTCAGAGGAAGTACATGTGAATCATGCATACTGAAGGGCATATCACATATAGCAGATCCATGTCTCTACATGATGGATGACATCACCCTAAACTACTCCTACAATTCATACCTAAGCCATTATACATTATGGCACCAGCTCGTCCGCATACTGACTTCACTACATATGTCATTCTATGTGATAAGAATCACACTCCTCACTCAATGGCATTTCGAAATAGTTGTGTGCTAAGATTGAACCCCTGGCCATGAATCATATGTCGACACTATGGGCCAGATGTAGGAATTGATGGGAAATCAACTAGCAAATTGCAAAGCTGAACGGTGTCTCTGACACCGTCTGCGAGTCACTATGGGGTCCCTAAATCCCACCTCATGAACATCAATGATGTGGGTTCCAACTTGCACCACCTTAGCAACTATGGGCACTCACGGGGATGGAGGCCTGCTGGGAACAGCAGAACTCCATAGACGTGACTGCTTTTAAATGAAGCAAGTTATTTTTCACCAAGTGTAGGCCCTTTATCTGAAAGGAAAATGAGCTGCGATTTGTTTAAATTCACAACAATTGATTGTTCGTAATTTACACAATAATGATTGCTCCCCTAGACCACTGGCTGTTTTGTGCAGGAGTATTTTGGTCCACTCACAAAGGTGAAGGTTCACAATGAGGACCCCTTCCAGTCAGCAAGTTGGTTAGCAGCCACTTCAAGTGGATGATAACAGCTACTCACTTTGCAACCACGTACTCGTTAGCAAATGGGATTGCCTAACACTGTGATTTGCAAGTAGGGCTGGTAAACTCCTTTATTTTTTTACTTTAGAAAACCAATTTGCGAATATGTACATGACCACCAATAACATTTCGGATTAGGAAACAGACGTTTGCAACTCACTAACATCAAATTATGCTATTTGCAATGTGGAGACATTTTGCTACATCTGGACCTAGGTACAAACTCAAGTCACAAAAGGTGTTAAGTACGTGTAACATACTGGTTGCTACAGTCCTAGGTACCCTGTTTCACAGTAACATCCCAGTCTTTGTGGGTGGTGTGGGAAGAACAAACAACAATCCCATGATCAATGCACAACCAGGAGTGTACAGAAAGTGCAACAAGCATGTGCCTTCACACACAACACCTATGAAGGGCTAGCAACACGTTGGAGTCAGCCCAACCTTGTCACATCCCAGGTCCACACATGTCAAAATGATATGACTTAGCCAAACATAACATACTATTAGTGAGGCATGTTTTACAACACACACAGAGGAGGTAGAACACCCATTCACATGATTCAACAGAACACCTAGGCCATTGCACTCAAGTCACACACACTTCGAGGTCACCTTGTGGAAGTACATGCCCCCGGAAGATCCGACCTACAGTGTACACAGTCCATCCTCAACTAGGAAGAAGCACTTGTCATCGAAGCCATGTGCCTAAGCTATCTGGGAGACTGTCAGTCTGATATGCTGACTCAGTTAATGGCAAGTTCCTGACCAAGTCTAACATTGACCAGTGTGTTCAAAATGAGTCATGCTATTCCCAATAGTCGCACTAATTGAATGACCTACTGCCCCTCAATCTGAGAGATGACTAGGGATTGCTTTACCGAAACATTATTCCAATTTGATATCACACCAAAACAACAAAGCCAATGAACGGCCAGCACATCATATCATGAATTGTCCTGAACACACAGTAATCCATCATGCTTCATTTCCAAACAATGTAAATAGCACTTAGGCAACACTCACTGTAGGTATCGGGGTCGTCAAAATGGGCTACCTCACCAACGGTGTACGGGGCTGGTCCACCTGTACAGTAAAGCATGAAAGGAAGATTATACTCAGACTGGGTGAACAGACAAATAATTTCTGTTACAATGACAGTGTGTGAATATTACATGGTAATGATACACTTTCACACATGCTCATCCTGCCTGGCTGACTTTGTATTCTAGATTATCATTGGATGAGTCTCCTGCTCCATTGACACACCCTACTACACTCATGCAGTGGCCAGGACAGTCATGTGTCGTCCAAGTTACTCCTCCATTAGTAGGCCCGAACAATCATGTGATCCATACATCTCAGCATGTGCATCACAGAGAGAAACATTTCACAACTGGTTCCATGAGGACTGCATGACCACTCACCATCAAACAGGCTATGGGGACAGGTTCAACACACAGCAACCAGACACACATGTGACATATGTGTGGACAACATGACTAACTTCATGTGACGTGAAGGCAACACACAGGTGTTGCATCATCATGTGTTTGCAATTTTCGGTCTAGCTATGGCGTCTACATATGTAGGTATGTTGTTTCTACATGACGTACTCACTGGCCATTATGACCAGTAGAGTACAAATTGAGCAGTTCACGTGTTGCTTTTCAGACACAAATGCAACACTACATTCCATGCAGCTACAGCCATCTGGTATGTGTTGCAAAGATAAGGCATCGGCCTGGTAGCATAGGTCTTCATACACACCCGGCAACAAATACACATTTGGACACATATGTATACCTTTGTAGCGCAGCATTTGCATCATTTTGTGACGCAGAGAGGGGGCTACTTAGCAAAATACTAATAGATGTTGCATTTTACTGCTGTTATTGGGTGTACATGTGTAGCAAAAATGGGGATTTATGTGTATGCCCATGGGCCTAGGTTTCCCTAGTATAACACGCAGTCAGCTACTTATTTTGCAGATTGGCTACCAATCATCACATGTTCACGCACACATTCCTATTATTCCCATGTAATTGATTATTACTCACCAACATAGCCACCAATCCGGAGTCCCAGGTGGTCCAGCAGGTCCTGTTCCCTGGTGATCAGATCTGCCCAGCGGTGCTTGAGTTGATGGACATTCCTCATACTCCCGTAGACCCGGACCAGGTGATGGCGCACCTTCTCCCAACGTATTTTCCTCGCCTCCGTGTGATACCCCTGTATCACACGGCCCCCAGCCTCCAGCATCAGTGGGAGGAAATGGCTTACGAGCCAGATGAAGCCCCCCAATTCGTCCTCACCCATCCTGGACAGGCGAGGCCTACCTGACATGATGCGAGGTTGAAAAAAGTAACAAAGAAAAATGAAAGAAAAAGTGGGAAATGGGGAAAGGTAGAGGTGTGAAAGAAAAAGAAGAAGGAGAAAAATAGCCCAACTAACACCCCAAACTATGCTACCCACAACAGACTCCCACAGACAATACAAACTATCACAGGTATAGACCAAACAACACTAAACAGACTGAGACAATGTTTGACAACAATAAAAGATTGACACAAAGACAAAATACAAGGCACACAGGACACTAAAGCAGTAAAACACAGGACAACACCTTTCACACAACCACACAGTCTAGATAACTCTGAGACTGCAAAGTGAAAGTGAAAGTCAACTCCCAGTACAGATTTGGTAAACAGGATATCCTATTACATCACTTCCTGCATAAAATGGCCGCCGTTTTTATTTTCGCGTAATGCGTCATATTTTCACGCATACACAGATGTGCGTCATATTTTTTTGACGCATTACAGTGTACATGATGCGGAGTGTAAAAATATGCTATGAATATTAATATTTCCAATTGTACATGAGATGACCAACATATTGTGCATGTAGCATCAATTACACCACGCATACATCATGGGCGTCGTTTTTTTTTCACGTACAGTGGTGCACATGATGCGGAGTCAAAAAATATGATATGAATATTAATAATTGATAATGTACATGAGATGACCAACATATTGTGCATATAGCGTCATTTTGACCACGCATACATCATGTGCGTGGTTTTTATTACACGTACAGTGGTGCACATGATGCGGAGTCAAAAAATATGATATGAATATTAATATTGATAATGTACATGAGATGACCAACATATTGTGCATATAGCGTCATTGTGACCACGCATACATCATGTGCGTGGTTTTTATTACACGTACAGTGGTGCACAAGATGCAGAGTCAAAAAATATGATATGAATATTAATATTGATAATGTACATGAGATGACCAACATATTGTGCATATAGCGTCATTTTGACCACGCATACATCATGTGCGTGGTTTTTATTACACGTACAGTGGTGCACATGATGCGGAGTCAAAAAATATGATATGAATATTAATATTGATAATGTACATGAGATGACCAACATATTGTGCATATAGCGTCATTTTGACCACGCATACATCATGTGCGTGGTTTTTATTACACGTACAGTAGTGCACACGATGCAGAGTCAAAAATATTGTGGATGTAAATCATAATTTGAAGGTGAAACATCAAGACACTTTTGGATACATTTGTATCTGACTCTGCATTGTGTGCACTCATGTACATGAACAAATTATGACGGCCATGCTGTATGCGTAGAATATGGAGCAAATTGATCCAAATGTCTTCATGTGTTTAGCTTTGGAAAGGTGATTTGTCATGGTAAAACGGTGCGATGTGAGACACATTTGTGTTTGTATCTGACAAATGTCCGTACTTTTATGTATAGACGGCCTTCACACTGTGATGTTTGGGATACGTTAACTAATGTATTGACCATATTTGACAACATATTTGGTGTAATTGCTGATGGCTATTTTGAAATGAGATTTTTGATACCATTATGTATTCCGTCTCCAAAATGTCCCCACCTTTATGATGGGGATGCTTTTATCTGTAGTCCTAACAGGGAGTGGGAGAGTCACTTTCAGTTTTTAGGGGGCTGACCATGTCCCATTATGATTCTGTGTTTCATATTTGTGTAGGACTTGTGACATTGAGGCCACATATGTGCCTTATGCATGTGTTTAGTTCACAAGTACATGATTCCAGTATGTTTTGGGGGTGGTAGAGGTGGAGTTAGTCCCCCAGCACAATAGGATTTGACCATCCAGAATAGCTACTGTATCCATGGAGTATTTTTATCATATCCTGGCAAACCTGCAGCAGCGGGCGAATGTAAGGCCATATGGTATGAATGACTGTTGACCATTCATTCATATCATTAGCCCATTTGACGTTTGCAGTATTGATGATTTGGAGCTAAGTTGCATACCATTTTCATATGACTAAGGGGGTCATTCTGACCGCGGCGGGCGGCGGTCGCCGCCCGCAAAGCGGTTCCCGCCGAAAGACCGCGGCGGTCATTCTGGCTTTCCCACTGGGCTGGCGGGCAACTGCCAAAAGTCCGCCCGCCAGCCCAGCGGGAAACACCCTTCCCACGAGGACGCTGGCTCAGAATGGAGCCAGCCGAGTGGGAAGGTGCGACGGGTGCAGTTGCACCCGTGGCGAATTTCTGTGTCTGCAAAGCAGACACTGAAATTCTTTGTGGGTCCCTCTTACGGGGGCCCCTGCAGTGCCCATGCCATTGGCATGGGCACTGCAGGGGCCCCCAGGGGCCCCGCGGCAGCCCCTACCGCCATCCTGTTCCTGGCGGAAGACCCGCCAGGAACAGGATGGCGGTAGGGGGTGTCAGAATCCCCATGGCGGCGGAGCGCGCTCCGCCGCCATGGTGGATTCTCAAGGGCAGAGGGAAGTCCGTTTCTGGCCGCGGCTGAACCGCCGCGGTCAGAATGCCCATCGGTGCACCGCCAGCCTGTTGGCGGTGCTACCGCCGACCTCCGCCAGGGCGGTAATTACCACCAGGGTCCGAATGACCCCCTAAGTTTGCAAGACTCTCAGCGTTCACGATGTGATAATGCGAAGATTGGTTTGCTTGTCTGTGTCCCTTTCTGCATAAACTGGTTTAGTGTCATGTTACAATCGTCCTGCTAGGTTCAAACTGGGACACAACTGTGATGGTCTACTTTCAAATATTAGGTTGGTTGTATGACATATGTGTACATGTGTGTGGGAATGTGGATCCAGTATGACCTGTCTGTGTGTATGTTGTCACTGTAACTTCAAGGTCTCCTCCTGAGTTAGTGGCAGCTGATGTTGTTGCAATTGTGTATTGCTCATATCATACACTTGAGAGAAGCCATTGATGACATGTTCACGTACACATGGATGGTCCCACCCTGTCTCTGAACCCGTGTGATGTGACTTTCAAATGATCTCCAATTTTGGGCTGGATGAGAGACTGTTTCAGTTGTTTGGATCCGGCATGTCTAATTGTCACATTTGTACTCTTGTTGGGCTCTGTGTATGGTAATGTAACATGTCACATCCTACCCTCTGTGGATACAGTTGTGATGTTTATTTTTGGTGTGATGATTTTTAATGGCATTCTTGATCAATGAGACGACATTCATCTTCAGCTATTTCAAACTAAAGGTGGTCAGAAATGAATAGGCCAAAGCATAATGTGGTGTTTGTGATCAGTGTTTATTTACAAGTGTGGAATACAAGTGATGATAATGACTTAAGTAAAAAAATTGTTCACAAGCTGTTGGCGCCTACGCACTCCTGCTGCGGTGTTAGGTTGTTCCCCCTCCTGTTGCAGGCCAGCATCCTCCTCATCATCATCCTCAGGCATGTCTGGGTCCGGTTCAAGGAGGGGAATGTTCCTTTGTACACAAATATTGTGTAATATGGCACAAGTGAGTATAATTTTGCATACCATCTCTGGGGAGTATAGTAGGCTTCCGCCAGTGATGTCAAGGCAGCGGAACCTTGACTTTAGGATCCCAAAGGTCCTCTCCACAATGCTGCGTGTCCTCTTGTGGGCATCATTGTATGCCCGCTCAGCAGCAGTATTTGGGTTCCCATATGGTGTCATTATCCAAGGCTGGATGCCATACCCCTGATCAGCTGAAAGAGAAACACAGAATGGTATCAATTAGATGTAGGAGGCACTGTTGTACGTATCTTTGATGGCAGTAGTTGTGTTGTGTTGTCTGTGACTATTTTGTGTACTAATGTGACAACCTATGGTTGTTGGTGGAAACTTTGGCATTGTTTATTTTCCTTGGCTGAGCAAGTGTTTGTTGTCTAACTGTTTGTCAGCAGGATGTATTGGTTTCTCAAGTACAGTGTGCCCTCCCTTGCATTGTGACTTGTGACACAGGTGTCCGTGTGTCCTCACTGGGGGTGTGATGATAGTTCCATGCAGAGTTGAAACATGAAAGGGTATTAGAAACGTCCATATGAACATAGCCAGGCCATCCCATCCCTTAAAAGTTATGCATTGTATTAGTGTACAGGTTATTGTGAGACTTCCAATTTGCAAGGTGACATTTAGGCAACCACAGTCATGAATGTCTTCACACTAAGCTGTGGAGTAAATTCAAATGTGTGAGAGGTTCAATGGTGACTTGTGACACATGGCTAGTGATGTGAGTACCTCAGTGTGTTCCTGTCTAGGTGTTGCTATTGTGGTGTATGTGTTGTTCATCCTAGAGGGTTTCTGTGCAGTGAGTATATAAGAAGATTTTTGTCCTTACCAACAAGTAGTCCATTGCCATACCGTCCATCCTGGAAGTGTTGGTTGATGGTGCAGTGACGGAAGATGAATGCATCATGTACACTCCCAGGATATTTAGCCACGATGTTGCTGATCAGTCCTTGGTGATCGACTATGGCCTGCACGTTGATGGAATGTGTGTGCTTCCTGTTGCGGTAGAGGTGTTCACTCGCAGCAGGTGGCACAAGGCGTACGTGTGTGCAGTTGATTGCACCAAGGACGTGCGGGAAGCCACTGATGGCGTAGAACCCCTGTTTTGTTTCCTGCTGCTTCTGCAGTGTGTTAGGGAAGCAGATGTGGCGGGGTGTCAGTCCAATGATGGCATCCAGTACTTTAGGCAGGAATGCAGAGAAAGATGGTTGTGAGATTCCACCAACCAGGGCACCAGTTGTCTGAAAGGAGCCACTTGCCAGCATGTGAAGTACGGCAAGCAGCTTTGTTTCTGTTGGGATAGTGCATGGAGTCACTAAAGTGGGGGCCAATTGCTGTTCAATATTTGTCAGCAGCTGCTGAATGGCCTGCCAGTTCAACCGGTACCTCTGGATGATGTCTCGTTCCCTGAGGCCATGCAGGGTTGTTCTTGGGCGGAATATCCTCTCCTGCCTTCTGCGCTGTCTTTGGGGTCCCTGCTGTTGTTGTTGTGGCTGCTGTTGTTGCTGCAGGGCTCTGCGTCTACGTGCACGTTGAAGAAAAAGCACCTCCATGTCTCCCTGTTGCTGCTCTGCTGCTCTGTTGTTTGTTCTGTGTGTTCTGATTAAGTACAGGTGTGTTTGCCCCATTTTAACGCCTGCCCTGACCCAGGCGTTAAAATGTCACGCTATTCATGCTTTGCACCATTTTTTTGCGCCGCCTGCCGCGCAGGAGTGATTTTTGCCCTGGAGCATAAATACCACGCACCGCTATGTGCGTCTGTTTTTAGACGGGAACGCCTTCCTTGCATCTCATTAACGCAAGGAAGGCGTTCACGAAAAAAAATGACGCTATTTGCCAATACTTTGGCGCTAGACGCGTCTAACGCCAAAGTATAAATATGGCGTTAATTTTGCGCCGAATTTGCGTCGAAAAAAACGACGCAAATTCGGCGCAAACGGAGTATAAATACGGGCCCTAATGTAGCACCGCCAGCCTGTTGGCGGTGCTACCTAATGAGGCCCTATGTCTCTGTACATACTTCTCTTGATACTTGGTTACTCTCTACTCCAATCTCATTCTGTCAATCTCTCTCTTGGATGATTTACACATCCATGCAGGTGTTGCCAAGGTGCATGCCAGCCTTCCTTTCAACAAAGAAAAAGTAGTCTCAGGAGTAGCTGCATGCAGCATATTGAGGCAACTCCACAGCATCTTTTTGACAGCTTCTTTACTATCATTTCCACATTCCTCTGCCAATTGCACACACTATTTTACTACATGATTAAATCGTTCCACAGACCATTTTCTTTTGGGTGGTACACTGTTGCCTTGTGATGTGTCAAATCTGTTTTTTTAGTTCATTAAATTCTTCAGCAATGACTGTGGTCCATTATCACTGATTATGCATTCTGAACATCCCTCACTCCTAAATGCTTCTTCACAGAAGTTTATTATGGAGCTTGCTCTTGTCTCCCTTACAAATGCTACGTTGGTCCATATAGAAAACTAATCCACTAAAAGTATGGCCCACTTTCCTTCTATTCCCTTACTACTGAATGATTCACAAATGTCAATGGTAACTTTTTTCGAAGGTTTATCAGGAAACTCAGTTGGTGTAATGGGCGTTTCTGTGAGATTTGTCACTGCACATGCACGCTGAGCACTGACATACAAATCTTTCTATCTCTTTATCCATATTCAAACACCAAAAATCATCTTGTGCCCTTCTTTTCATGCTGGACCTTCAAGTAATAGCTTCAGCATTCTGTTTTGCAATCCAACTGGCATCACTAATCTCTCATTTCTCCTTAAAATACCATCCAACACAGACAATTCCTATCATATAGTCACCATACTCCTTCTCCACATTTTCCACTTGACTAGGAGGGCTCGATAAACATGCTGAGCTGTCTCAAAACATCATCATCTACGGTAGCTTGTTTCCATTCCGATTCTGTTATGGCTCCACCACACAATTCACTCACACTAGCAAGTAACCATTCCTCACTGTTGTCATCTCTTTCATCCACCTCTTCCTTTTCCAATGGTAGTCTAGACAAACAATCTGCATTGCAATTTTTGTTATCTGGAACATACTACAATTTGAATCATACTCTTGTTGTCAATATACCACTTAGCAATCCTAGCTGTCGCCTTTCCTGGCCCTTTTGTGGTTAACTATGGGTTTATTGACGGTTCTTAACTCAAATGTGGTTCCCCATATATAGGTCTTGAAATGGTTCACACCCCAGTAGCATGCTAGTGCATCCCTTTCTGTTACCAAATATGTTGCCTTGGCACCTTTAGGGGTGTGTGAGCAAAGGCAATAACGTTTTCTAGTCCATGTTTCCTTTGCATCAGTACCGCCACCAATCTGTAAGCACTAGCAACCACCACCAGTATAGATTCATCCTGGAAATCACATGGCGTTAGTGCTACAGCTTTTACAATGTCCGATTTGATCCTTTCAAATGCTTGTTAACATTCTTGCGTCCACATATACTGCACACCTTTCTTCATTAACCCTCTCAATACATGTATTTTGTCTGCAAAATGTTGCACAAATCTTGAATAATACTCGGCTAATCCAAGAAATGAAGGAAGTTGTTCTTTGTTTGTCTGCAAATGTGCACATTCATTTGCTTCTAGAAGTTTCATTTTGGGTTTCACCCCCTCCGCTGATAGAGTATGTCCTAAATAATAAACTTGTAATATACCAAACGTGCACTTATCCATGCTGTTAAACCCGCATCTTGTAATGTGGAAAATATTTCATCCAGTCTGTGATCGTGACCCTCCATACTCACACCCCACACCAAAATATCATCTTGGAAAACCAGAACATTTGAAATCTTCTTCAGTATACTACTCATGAGTCTCTGGAAGCCCACAGAAACTGAAGCCAGTCTGAATGGCATCCATTTACATATAAATGCACCTTTTGGAGTTATAAATGATGTAAGGTGTTTTGAGTCAGAATCCAACCAGATCTGATGACATGCACTCAACAGATGTATGTAGGAGAAGTGCTTAGCATCTTTGATATAATCTGATTTACATGTGGAAGCAGGTAACGATCTATGCATATGGTTTGGTTAAGATCCCTCAAATGAACACACATGCACACTTCTCCGTTGGCTTTGAATGCTAAAACTATGGGACTGAGCCATTCTGAAAACTCTATTTACTTTATTACCCCTGCCACAAATAAACGATCAAGCTTCTATTTGAGGTGAGTTCCTAAAACAAGAGGAACATTCCTCACTTTGAGCAAGTAACCTAATTCATTGGCAAGCAATTTTGGGTACTTCATATGCCATTCGTTTCTTTGCACCTTTTCAGTTAGTGACACTTGTTCAGGGTGATTAGGATCTAGAACTATGTTAAGTGCCTTTTGCTCTCTCCACCCCAAAAGTGCTCTGTATTTTTCCACAACATATACCCTTCCTTTGGCACACCTATCCTTCTATGATATTTTGCAATTAAAACATTCAATCATGGGTAATTTTAAGCCACAATAACTTTCTGGTTCAACATCATTAATTTGCATTCTTCCAAACTTTTCCAAACATGTTTGTCACTTATAGTGTAAGTAGAGCATGAGTCTGCCCATAATGCGACTTTGTTTCCCTCAATTTCCTTGTGCATTTGGGAAGATGTTATCCTTTCTTTATTTCCCCCTCTGTATCCTTTTCATGCATTGTATCTTCACATATTACTAATACTTCAACTCTATTTTCATCTTCATCAGCTTCTAAAATATCACAATTGTACTTCACCACATTTACTCTGCTTTTGAGCTCAACATGACTCTGCTTTACACATGCAAGAACAATGTCCCAACCTTTTTCATTTGAAGCATTTTGCTTTTCTAGCAGGACATGTTTTTGCTTCCGCCATGTGTTTTATACTACTGCCTCTCTAGCACATTAGTTTTTCCTTCACTACAGGACTCTCATGTATTACTTCAAGAAGTTTCCTTCCCTTGTATACAACATTCAATCTGCTATTATCATTTTTTTCTTTGTATTGATCATCATTATGCTCCTTTACATATCTAAGTGTATTTTCTATGCGCCTTGCTATATTTATTGTTTTCTGTAAGTAAGGATGCTTCAATTCTAACAATTTATCTTGAATCTTAGTGATATTCGTTAAGTTTATAAATTGATCACATGTGATTTCTTCGTGTAAATCTTTACATTTACAGGTCACAGTTAAGGTTCTCAAAGTGGATACATATTGTTCCACAGACTCTCCTGGCAATTGAGGTCTTGAAAATAATTTGTGCCTCTCTACAACTATGCTGGTTTTATTTCTCTAATTATCTTCTAGGGCCTTCATTGCACACATATACTCATCTGAAGAAGTATCTTCAGCTTCGGATATCTCTTCTTCATCGCCCTCATGGTTGTTCACTAATGTACCCATTGGCTTGGGCAATGTTTTTAAAACATTTCTCCCTTCAATTCCTAAACAATGTTTTAATACGGCTAACTTGCATGATGCTGCAAATGTTACTCCTCCAACTGTCTCTAAATATTTATCAGAAGACTCACACCAGTCTTCCCATACCATTAACTGGGACTCTTGGTTTTGTAAGAATTTTGGAGGAGCTACAATTGATGCAGCCATAATATACTTCAAGTGTCACCGTAACCTTATGTTCTTTTGCGGTTCTTTTTCTGTAGCATTTTAAATTTCACTTGCCTTAGTATGCTCCTTTGCATTCAGTTTCAATCAACACATTTACACTTATACAAGTCCATGTAGCAGCGTTTATCCCAGGACCTACATTTATAAAATTAGAAACCAAGTAAATAATGTGCTGTAAGTTGTTGAAATGATAAATATTGTCACCGCTTCGCTCCCAAACAGTTCTGCTTCAATGCAATGGGGAAATGTTTTTACCAATACCTTCAAGGGTGAATTCTGCGAAGACGCCGCACTCCCCTCTGAATTGGTTGCCAGGCAAATTAACATCATGTGCACTGCACGTCAAGTGTGATACAGGAAACTCTTGTTCGTGTCTTGCGTGCTGATGCAGCTCCCCAGTCCAGGCAGGCAGAGCATGAACCAAGCAAATTCTATGGCAGCTGTATCTGTGACACGCAGCGGAAGGCTCCACAGTGTAGGGTCTCTTCTCCAAGAAAGAACTCGGTTACTGCAACGTGTGGTGAGTTTTCAAACATCCACAGAGGGTCACATGCAGGGCTGGGGCACACAAACTTGCAGGACCGCTAGCGCCAATCTTTCTCAATAAAATGCCTGAGATAACTCACCCGTGATCCCACAGTCTTGAAATACACCTTCTGAGCACTTCCTTCAGAAGGTCTCATAGACGAGGACCAGGGGTTTTCATCTGGAATCAAAAGTTCTCCTTATTGTAGAATATGCTTGTAGCCGGGAGACGGACCCCTCGGCTACACAACGGTCCGAGCCTGACCCGGACCGACACACAACAACTCCCGAAATGAACACTTACCGTGTGACCGGGAAACCAGACGGACGAGTCCCCTTCGACTCCCCAGAGGGAGGAGGGGACAGCAGCAGCCGAGTGGAAGAGGAAGGACGCGTCGGAACGGGGAACCCGGACATCCGGGTTCCCGAAATGGTAAAAAGGGTAGAAGGACTCTGTGCGCGGGGCGCAAGGAAGGAGGAGGAAGACGCCGAGAGAGTGGACCGCAGAGGAGAAAGAACTGAAAACGCGAATAGAGAAGGAGACGGAGAGAACAGTGGACGACCCTTTGGAAGGGCAACCTCAAGAAACACCTGAGAGGCTCCTGCAGAGGGACAGGAAAGCCCAGAGAAGCCCGAACTCCGCCACATCCCTGGAGGGATGTGGCTAAAGCAGGTACGGTCCTGCCTAAAGAATAAAATATTATCTGCGATTAGAGGAGGAGGGTGGTGAGGTGCAGATAGAGGGAGGAGGGGGGGAAAAGGGTAGGGTCTGTAGAAAAAAGAATGCCCGCAACAGGAGTACTAACCTATCTACAGGGGAGATAGAAGTTTTAGTAATCCTCCTGGGATAATATTTACAGAGGTGTAGGGTTGAGGTTCTGTCTTCCTTCCCATTCCCTCTCACCAAAACCTCCTATTTCTTTACCCTCTCTTGAGAGAGGGTATTTCTACCACACCTCACTCACACCCCATCTCTCTCTCTCTCTCTCTCTCTCTCTCTATCCCACCACATTCACACCCTCCGTGCACGGTGACAAAACTACAACCATCCTTACAGAGACATTACTTACCTGCTTTCCGTTCCTCTCTTTCCGGTTCTCCTGATCACACCAACATCAGGAATTACATCTACAACTACTGGAGCCCCGAGGGAGAAGAAAAGAGGAGGTCACCCACGTTAAAATCTGCAGATAGAGATTGTTGGAAAAACATTTTTTGAATATAATACAGTCCCTTATATGCACCACCTTCACCTGAGTGTCGTCTTGCTCCCTATCGTTATACCCACGGCCACAATGCTTCTAGACCACTCCTGGTAGGTTGTATCCCATCTTCCTTGTCACCATTTTTAAGAAGCAGAACACCTCACTAAAGATGTGAATCAGTTTATGTTATTCCAGAGCCACAACCCCTTACACAAACTCTCTGAGTCTATCCTTCACCACAACTGTCTGCTTGCTCTACTGGAATCCACAATTTAGTATCCAGCAGATCTAGCATCGGTTGCTAGAATACAACAGTCTGAACCTTGCTTATTCTTTAACTTAAACTTTGGCTCTGTGTGAGCCGTCATTTCTCCAAAATCCTCTGCCATTCTTTCACCCTTCTTCACTATCTGACAGAAAATGTAGATATTTAACCAATGATTGCTCCAGGATTGCCAAGTATACCTAAATGTAGTCCTGTGTCATTAGAAATGTTGTGAAAGAATATACAACTAGACGGATGAAACTGAAAAATTAAAATTGCAAATGTTCGACTCTTGCCAAGTAGAAAAACTAAGTAAATTGCAGGGGCATCATTCACTAGAAATGTGGCAGTTCATTCCATAGTATCCAAAAGATTCTGTCCATCACACACATAGACACACACACGCATGCATACACACACACACACTAACACACACACATACTCACGTGGAAGCTGTTGCATAGACTGTACCATAAAAATAATCCATCTGTTTTTCTTGAGCATCTCAATGAAGCTCTCTCAGATGGATGTGTCACTGATGCTGAATGTATTTTAATTTGCCACAAGCCAAAGAGAATACAGAGGAGGACCCTATACGTGATGAGCCACAAAATTTAAATTTACATTGAACTGAGCTGAGAATCCAAAAGCACATTAGTAAGTTTCAAATAAAAAGTACATAAATGCCTATACATGTTTGTGTGTGTTGTTGTTGCACTGTTACAGGGAACAAAACAAAATAAATTGACAGGAAAGTCTGTTGTTTAAGCTACTCTTTCACCTGGTGGATAAGGATAGTTTTGACATAAAGGACTTGCAAGTACTAGTGAAATACTGCTTGTACAAATTAAATACCAACACCATCCCAAGATGAATAGTATGGACATTGGCCTCTTGCTAAGAGAGCTCAGAAAACTCAATGTCTATGAAACTATATTAAAATAGAGAATGAACCCCTTTGAAGCTATTATTCATATACAGCCAAGGACCTTAACACTATCCCCAAATGAATTATTGAAGAGGCTCAAAGGAAATGTGATCTATTTTCCAGTAGATTTAAAAAAAAAAAACATTCAGCATGACTGTTAGGTAACAGAACCAATTGTTGTTTTTGTGAATGGTGTGCCAACAAAATATCAAGAACTAGTTAGTCTGGAGAAAACATAAACAGCACTCTAATATCTAAAGGCAAAATAAATATATATAATTCAGATAGATATATAGAAAGCATCATGCCAGCAGTTGGAATGGAGGACACTCGGGGACAGTTTGAAAGAGTAGGAGATGACAGACAAGAAGAATTATATGGATGATGCAATTAAAATGTACCAGATGTGACATACTGTGGCTAAAAATAAAAATACATACTCCCTGTACTGGGACTAAGGCTCAAATGCAGTAATGACTACAACACACTTTGAGCATGTGCAATGCTAATATTGATGTGCAGTTTGTTGCAGATAACTCCACAGCAGTTGCATGATGGGTTACGTATATCCCAAAGACAGCCAAAACAGAAATAAAGGATCTCTCGGATGTGATGTCATCTGACAAGACTCTGACTAAGAAAGTTTACAACTACAGAGTATTATCACAGTGGGAATGTTGTGCATATGAGGGATGCAACCAGAAAAGTGGGTGCATATTTTAAAGGAAATGTAAAACAATTATTTGGCTGACCTAACTGTGGGATGGGTTCCAGATGCAAATGTGTTTAGAAATCTTCCAGAGAAATCGAAGTAATAGTGATTATGGATCCTGACAATACAGGCATTGTAAAGAAAAAAAAGAAGATATATATTTACTATACACAAAAGGTTCAATATTAGGAAATGTCTGTTTATATGAATTAGTACACATCTACTCATATCAGACAAGATTGGAACTCAGTGGAGACACTCAGACCCATATTTATACTTTTTTAGTGCCGCATTTGCGTCATTTTTTTATGCAAAAGCGGCACAAACGTACAAAATATAATGGTATTTTGTAAGTTTGCGCGGCTTTTGTGTCGAAAAAATGACTAAAATGTGGCACAAAAAAGTAGACATATGGTCCTGGGACTTTCCTGTTTCAAGCTGTGAATAAAGTTTGTTGAAACAAAAAAATTCAAGCATAATAAATCATTGATGCCTAACCTGTGAAATAACAAAAACAAGATTTTACTACATAAGGGCAAAGCCCTAATATTGAAATGAGTGATCCACTAGATATAACAATCATCTAGAATATAGCACAGATGACAAATAATAAAATAGAGTAGCCTTAGAACAAGCAACTGAATAAATAGTTCACTTGCAAGCCATTGTTGATAACGGAACATAGAATAAAAAACTGTGAATGAAAGAGTGATTCAAGAGGTTGACCATGGATTTCCCCATGAAACATCAAGCATCAATTTCTCAAAATGTACCACTCTACTTCAACATGTGATTGAACACGTAAAGGCACGGACATATTTTGTTAGTCGGGCCATATTGGGCTATGTGCATCAGAAGACAAAATCAAATCAACAATGTCATAAATTGTTACAGCACCAACAGGACTGGCTGACTACAACATCAAAGACTTAACAATGGATCAGTACTAGACATTGACTGTAGAACATAATAATATACTGGACTTCAAAACTTCAGTCCAGAGATGTTACAGGAACTTAACTGAGCCAGAATAAAAATGAATTTGTGGTTCACAGACGATGTAAACTTGTTATCCAATTTAATGCTTGATAACATACAGTGTAGAATGAAAAATGTTTTACAAACAGGATATGATGAGTTATTTGAGATTCGCTGGAAATAACACCAATGAAAGGGTAGCAAGTGTTCAAAAAATATACTTACAAGCAAACAAAAAGCAGCATTGACAGAATAGGAAATCAGAACATTTTAACACTTTTCAAGTACGATAAATAAACAAAAAACGTGACGGTTAGCAGACACAAAGTTTGGTGAAATGTTAAAAAAATAAGAGCTGGCAAAATCAGTGAAGCTGGGAAGCAGAAACGTACAATAAGGTTCACAAAGAAACCGTATGGTAAAAAATAACAGGGCCAGAAGTCATACAACAAAACTAATTGGACAACAGAAAGAAACAGTGGCCCATATTTAGGAATAAGTGGCACATCAGTTATGATGCACCAATGCGCCACTTTTCTTGCGCCCCACTACTGGCACCTAACAACACCATGGTTGTGCTGTATTTATGATTTAGCGCACCATGGCGGTCGTTAGCACAAAAACGTCAACTTTTTTTATGCTATTGTGGTGCTCTGCTACACTAGTGTCAAAGATTTTGACGCTAGTGCAGCAAAGTGCAAGGAGGCCCATAGGTTACTATGGGAGCGTCATTTTAACACCTGCTGTGAGCAGACATTAAAAATTATGCAAAAAGTGGTGCAATTAGATCTTTTAAATTTCACTGTGCCATTTTTGCAGGTCTCCTAGTGACGGAATTCTCTTCTTTCATACATTATGACTGGCACAGGCATAATGTGTCGCAAGGGGCTACAAAGTGGTACAATGCATGCATTGCACCACTTTGTAAATATGGCACGGGGGTAAAGCCACCACTTTAGCGCCACCTTAGCATCAAAAGAATGATGCTAAGACGTCACTAAGATGGTGCTAGGGGCTCTGAAATGTGCCCCAGTGTGTCTACGCAAACCTTAGAGAAATGTCCAAAGTGTAGTTTTGTCATGCTAGAGTCAGAAAGGAAACAAATTGTAGAACTAACAGCCATTAATCAGCTGGCAAAACAAACTATAAACTTCTTAGTAGGCCAAACAGCAGCCAAGAGAGTGGATGAACTTGAAAATGCATCACACATGGAAAGAGGAATTAATGAGGAGAAATAAAGATATTTCTACTCATTACTCCAGACTCAGGGGGTCATTCCAACCCTGGCGGCAGGCGGTTTGCTGGCGGGAAAACAGCCAACAGGCTGGCGGTGTCCCGCCAGCAAGTATGACCGTGGCGCAAAAGCCACGGCCATACCGCCGGCCCCTCCATTTTCCCGCCAGGTTTCCGCCTGGAGGTCATAATCCCCAGGGCAGCGGTGCAAGCACCGCTGCCCTGGGGATTATGAGTCCCCGACCGCCAGCCTGTCCGTGGCGGTAGACACCGCCATGGAAAGGCTGGCGGTAAGGGGACGCACGGGCCCCTGGGGGCCCCTGCACTGCCCATGCACTTGGCATGGGCAGTGCAGGGGCCCCCAGGCGTAGCACCCGTCGCTCATTTCACTGCCCGAATTTTGTGAAATGCGCAACAGGTGCTACTGCACCCGCTGCACATCAACATTGCCGCCGGCTCTATTATGAGCCGGCGGCAATGTTGATGTGCCATTTCCGCTGGGCCAGCGGAAATGTCGGAATAGGGAGGCATGAATACCGCCGGCACTGGCGGTATTCTGTCTCCCCCGGCCTCGGCGGTCTGGAAAAAAGACCGCTGAGGTCGGAATGACCACCTCAGTTAGGTGCACTATTTTGCTGGAAACCCATGTTTAGAAGTCTTTAGTAAATATGGGTTTGCTTCAGAATATGGATGGATGCACAGGAATACCCATGCTTCACCAATGTAATGTGATGATGGTAACGCAAGGCAGTGCCTTCCGCTGCCTTGCAACATTTAAAAAAAACTCCATGCAATCCCAGTACAAAAGTTAATCTGTGCCAGCATGTGTGCTATGTGGAGCCATTTTGTAAAATCTGGAAGAATATTGCACTGAGGAACAAAATCCAGTACCATCCTCTCTCTACAAAAGCTAATTAGCCAGAAGTACCACCTCATAACACCACCATGTCCTCAGCAAGGCTCAAGAAGATTAATGTTTCAGGGTGTGAGTGGCAGGTTCTACCTCAAAAAGTAGTCAGGGAGAAGCCATGCATCACTGGACACCTTTTGGACAAGGTTAGTGGAAAGGTATGGGCCAGACTGTGGCAAATAATCACAGACAGTGTTAATGTGTTGTTCTTTAATCACAGAACAGTGGAGGGTTAAGAAAAAATCAATGACCTGAATTGCAGGGCTGGGATTTCTTTTCAAATATCACTGTGAATCCTTTGCCCCAGGTGACCTCACCAGCCGTTGACTTGTAACTGGAGATTTTGGAAGATAGAATCAGAAGTATCATCAATTCTCTCAGCTTTGAGAGATTAGTAGGTGAATGGTGGAGGGCACATTGATTCTGACAAGTACCTGGCACCATTCACCAGCCTAGTAGGTAAACTGGTTTCTAATGACATTGAAAAGATGGCCCATATGAAGCTGAACTCAATTATAGCATGTCTACATTATGCATATGGTGATGCAAAATGTGCAGCCACATTTTGACATGTTAGGCACAGGTTAGACCATGAGTGGCACATATCCACAAATTGCAAGCTTTGTGTGTGGATCAGAGCACAATTACTGTTACCTTCCTAGAATCTGTTGTGAGGGTCAACAAAGCAACATAGGTCTACACACATATATTTGAAAAGGAAGAAAGCCTGGATGGTGACGATGACACCCAACATGTGTCCCTTCTGGATGTCTCAGCAGAATATAAGGCATGGCTGAGTCTGTCCATTCAATTGAGCATGGAAAGGGAATTACAATGTATTGTGGGGAGCTTGGGAGCCCTATTGGTGGGACATAGTACTTTACAGGATAATTTGGGGTCCAATGCAGTTGCACAGAGAACACAATCAGAAATTCATGGAATCATTGTTGACGTGTCAAAGACATAGAATTGAGAGGCTTGATCAGTGCAAAATACAACAGAGGATGGACATAAGGACTGCACAACATCACAGGGTCTAGTTGACAGAGACAGGCCTCACTGTCATGTGATGAGATACATTGCAGTAGCAGTCAGTGGAACTACAGTCAATAAATAGCCCAGAGAGGGGTGGTCATTCAAGACCTCATTACTCACATTGCACAAGTAGAGCTTGCCATACTATCTGCTCTTTACGTACACACACATGTGTTGGAGAGGCTTGTGGTGCAGATGATGCCTGGAGTTCAGGCAGCCGAGACCTAAGCCAGAGCAGCAGAATACCTCCAGACTCCATCTCCTTGCCTTCACATGGCTTCCTTCAAGTCTCATCAATCAGGCCTTGCAGGAATTTCAGAGCTTTTAGCAAATGGCCACACCCCAGCCAAGAAGGTCACAAAGTAATCATAATTTTCCTCTTGGGGTGAGAGATAGCCGGGGTTAGGGTGAGAGTTTGGAATGTGCTAGTGAAGGGTGTAGATTGTGTTTCTATGTGTGTTTTTCCTTGAATTGGTTGGGGTGTAGGTGGAAGTAGAGTGATGCTGTCTTGAGACTTGTATTGGGCCTTTTAAACTGGATACAGCATTATTTGTAATTTTGTAAAGTGGTATTGCCATATGAAACCATGTGGTAACACTGTTCCATTAAGATTGTAGTGAGGGCTATTGTCTGTCTCTTCCTTTGTGCTCCAAACACCAAGTACTGCATGCCCTTGTACCACAATCTCCTCTTGTGTCATGCCTATGTGTTGCATTGTAAAATGATTTATTTGCTCTTCAGTGCTTGCTGTATTCATTTCAGGGCATGCCATATCAATTTTATTACCTGCAATATAAATTTCAGCATTTATGTACTTGCTATATTCCTTTCAGTGAGGTCCATATTCATGTCAGTATGATAGACATATATTTTAGTATATGTTTTAGTCAATTTAGCATATATGTTAATCATATAATTCACTAAGCATTCCTTATGCTGTGCATCTTATTTGCTTAGCTCCATGGTATATTGATTCTGCCATGTATCATATTCATTTTGATCTAAGCTTTATTCTTTCTGGCATGTGCTATCTTTTTTTTGCTATATGAAATGTATTTCAAGATGTTTCATAGTTGAAGAATTGTCATTTTGACATGAACGGCTTCCCATATTCATGTAAAACCAACACCTAGTGTAGCTAGTTTGTACTTGTTGTGTCCCAGAATGGTTTGAATTAACAGAGCACTTACAGGTCTCATATGAGTTTTAAGACCCATATACATCCATTTATCTCTCAGGTAGCAGCAATTACAAACAAAGCATAAGAATGAAGGGGCTGGACTGAGGTATGGGGTGTCAAAGAAGACAGCAGGAAAGAAGGAGGAGAAAGATCATTAGTTAAATGGAAAATGGAAAAAGTTGAAATGTAGCAGAGGAAGCTTTAGATGAGGATGGATGGAGGGACTAGACAGCAAAAGATGAAAGAGCAGGGAAGATGTGCATTTTGACAATGGCGATGTAGGAAGAGGAGAGTGAGAGAAGACATAACCGTTAGTGAGAAGAAAGGTCATATACTCAAATTCTCCTTCTGATGAGCAAAGCTTCCATCTCGGAGCTGAAAACACTGATGTTCCTCAACATTCGTTTACATTTCTCTCTCCTAAATATCTCACAGTAAAATGTAGAAACCACTACTGATCAATATGCTATAAAACCTATGTACTGAAGGAATTTTGGTGGGTTGAATGTGAGTACATGAGTTCAAGGGAAGAAGCAAAAGGAAACAAAAGAAGAATCATGAAGGTAGAAACACTGGGAAGGGCTTAGAAAGACAGAGGCATAAAGTGAGACACTAGTGCAGGAGAAGGAGCATCTTTGGGGAGGAGAGATGTAGGAGAGAAAAAGCATAAGATGAGAAGGGGGTTCACCAGGGAGATTGGAGACTTAAGAGGGAAGTCACATCAATGCTGCAGGGACGTGAAGGAGAAGAGAGGCTTCAGTGTACAATGGAATTTGTGGAGCAAAGCTACGTGAAGACAGGATGAGAAAAAAGAGATGAGAGGCATCAAGGGAGAAAAGAGGGAAAAGGGGAAGAGGAAGAAAAGCTAGAGGAATGAGAGAAGTTCTGGAGTAGAGCAGCAATATGGAAGAATGAAAGTGAAGGAAAGAAACATCAGTGAAGAAAGGAAGCCCAGGAACAGACTGATGTTAGGCGATTAGTGAAGTGCAGTGGATAAATTACAGCTGAGTATTAGAGAGGCGCAGTAAGAAGGTGCAGCAGTGGGAAACATGAGGGACATAGGGGCGTGTAGAAGTGTATAAGCATTAGGAGAGAAAGAAAGTTCAAGAGGTGAGAATCACTGAAAAAGAATACAAGTGCAGCAGGAGAAGTTAGAGAGGGAGTAGGCAGGTACAAAGCTGCATGGAAGTGGACAATTAGAGTGCAACAAAAAGTAGGAAACTCATAGAGAGCTCTATCAGGGTGCAGTTGGAGTCATAATGTGACCAGAGCCCTATGTCCCTGTGGAGGTACAAGGATTCCAGACAGGGTCTTTGCGCCACTGACCAGCAACACTCTTTGTAGGAAATGGTTTTTCAGTGCAAACACGGAGGTCCTGTACAAGTATTTTTCCTCTGAGGCACAATCTGAGGAGGCAGAGGTTGAGTGAACTAGAAGACAAAGACCCAATAGCCTGTGCCAAAACAGGGCATTCTGGTCCCTCAGCACCTCTTCCTCAGTGTCAATTCCCAACTGACATCCACATCATGTCACTACTGATTATTGCATTACTTCTGTAAACATGATGGTAAGAGGCAATCAGATTCCACTTCTGCACCATCACAAGCTTTGAGTTCCTCTGTAACACAGGGAGTCACTTGCAGGGCCAGGCGTTGGACAGAGACTCTTTTAATGGACCCTGGGGCGGCTCAGGATTTATCAGCTATTTTACTCTTCTTCTTGACATTTGTCCACACCCTGAGCCATTTTCCATTTTGGGTGGTGTTAGACCTGACAGCCTTAGGGTGGTCACCCTTACCTTTTTGCTTGCCTCCCTCCACTTTTTGGACACTGTTTTTGCTGGTTTTAGGACTCTGTGCACTTTACCACTGCTAACCAGTTCTAAAGTGCATATGCTCTCTCCCTTAAAACATGGTGACATTGGTTCATACCCAATTGGCTTGTAAGACCCCAGTAAAGTGCACTACATGTGCCCAGGGCCTGTAGATTAAATGTTACTAGTGGGCCTGCAGCACTGATTGTGCCACCGACATAAGTAGCCCCTTAACCATGCCTCGAGTCTCCCATTGCAAGGCCTGTGTGTGCAGTTTGACTGCCATTTAGACTTAGCATTTAAAAGTACTTGCCAAGCCTTAAACTCCCCTTTTTCTACAAATAAGTTACCCTTAAGGTATGCCCTAGTTAACCAATAGGGCAGGGTGCTACGTAGGTAAACGGCAGGACATGTACATGTGTAGTTTATATGTCCTGGTAGTGTAAAACTCCTAAATTTGTTTTCCGCTACTGTGAGACCTGCTCCTTTCATAGGCTAACATTGGGGCTACCCTCATATACTTTTTGAGTGGTGGAATATTGCTAGAAATGGGGTCTTTGGTTGACAGTAAGGTTACCCCCTGTTCAAGCAAGGACCCTCACTCTAGTCAGGGTAAAAGAGAATCACCCTCAGCTAACCCCTGCTTACCCCCTTGGTAGCTTGGCAGAGCAGTAGGCTTAACTTCAGCGTGCTAGGTGTAAAGAATTTGTACCAACACACACAGTAACTTAATGAAAACACTACAAAATGACACAATACCAGTTTAGAAAAATAGGAAATATTTATCTAAACAAAACAAGACCAAAACGACAAAAATCCGACACACACAAGTCATGAATTTTTAAAGATTAAACTCAAAAATAGCGCTTAGAAACACAAAATGATTCGATGAGGTGTTAACACGCCGTCGTGATGGAGTCTTTCCCAACAAGCCGACACCAGCGGCGCCGGACACGGAGTCGCATAGACCCCCCCAAGTACAGTACCTTTGATGAAGAGTGAAAACAAGTCGATGCGTGAAGTCGGGGATCGCGGCGTCTGTGCGAAACGTTGAATCCGCGCACTTCGAGCGGCGTCGGTCACGACGTGGTGCGGCAACTTCCACGGAGTTGCGGACTTCAGTGGGGCTGCAGCGGCATTGGGCCTGCGAAGGTCGTCGCGTTCCAGCGAAGATCACGGAGTCGGTTGCAGGCGGCGTCACTGGATTCAGCAGCAGCGTCGGTCCGAAGTCGCCCGAAGTAGATTTCCTTGGATTTCCACCAGCTTTCCTTTCAAGGGCCAAGGGACTGGATAGGGCACCACTTGTCAGAGCAGGAGTCTCTCCAGAGACTCCAGGTGCTGGCAGAGAGAAGTCTTTGCTGTCCCTGAGACTTCAAACAACAGGAGGTAAGCTCTAAATCAAGCCCTTGGAGATTTCTTCACAAGACACACAAAGTCCAGTCTTTGCCCTCTTACTCTGGCAGAAGCAGCAACTGCAGGATAGCTCCACAAAGTACAGTCTCAGGCAGGGCAGCACTTCTCCTTAGCTCTTCAACTCTTCTCCAGGCAGAGGTTCCTCTTGTTTCCAGAAGTGTTCTAAAGTCTGTGGTTTTTGGTGCCCTTCTTATACCCAATTTCTCCTTTGAAGTAGGCCTACTTCAAAGTAAAGTCTCTTTTGAATTTGAAATCCTGCCTTTCCCAGGCCAGGTCCCAGACACCCACCAGGGGGTTGGAGACGGCATTGTGTGAGGACAGGCACAGTCCTTTCAGGTGTAAGTGACCACTCCTCCCCTCCCTCCTAGCACAGATGGCTCATCAGGAAATGCAGACTACACCCCAGCTCCCTTTGTGTCACTGTATAGTGTGAGGTGCAACCAGCCCAACTGTCAAACTGACCCAGACAGGGAATCCACAAACAGGCAGAGTCATAGAAATGGTATAAGCAAGAAAATGCTCACTTTCTAAAAGTGGCATTTTCAAACACACAATCTTACAATCAACTTTACTAAAAGATGTATTTTTAAATTGTGAGCTCAGAAACCCCAAACTCCACATGTCCACCCGCTCCCAAAGGGAATCTACACTTTAATTAGATTGAAAGGTAGCCCCCATGTTAACCTATGAGAGGGACAGGCCTTGCAACAGTGAAAAACTAATTTAGCAGTATTTCACTGTCAGGACATATAAAACACATTACTATGGCGGTCATTCGGTCACCGTCAAAAGACCGCGGAGGCCATTCTGGCTTTCCTGCTGGGCCGGCGGGCGCCCGCCAAAGGAACGCCCGCCGGCCCAGCGGGAAAGGCCCTGCAACACAGAGGCCGGCTCCGAATGGAGCCGGCGGTGTTGCAGGGGTGCTACGGGTGCAGTTGCACCCGTCGCGATTTTCACTGTCTGCTATGCAGACAGTGAAAATCATGCAGGGGCCCCCAGGGGCCCCACGACACCCGTTCCCGCCATCCTGTTCCTGGCGGTCAAAACCGCCCGAAACAGGCTGGCGGGAAGGGGGTCGGAATCCCCATGGCGGCGCTGCTTGCAGCGCCGCCATGGAGGTTCAGCCCTGCCAGGGGTATTCCGGCGGGAAACCGCCGGATCCCCTTTTCTGACCGTGGCTTTACCGCCACGGTCAGAATGGGCAATGAAGCACCGCCAGCCTGTTGGCGGTGCTTCCGTTGCCCGCAGCCCTGGCGGTTTAGGACCGCCAGGGTCAGAATGAGGGCCTATGTGTCCTACCTTAACCATACACTGCACCCTGCCCTTGGGGCTACCTAGGGCCTACCTTAGGGGTGCCTTACATGTATGAAAAGGGAAGGTTTAGGCCTGGCAAGTGGGTACACTTGCCAAGTCGAATTTACAGTTAAAACTGCACACACAGACATTGCAGTGGCAGGTCTGAGACATGATTACAGAGCTACTTATGTGGGTGGCACAACCAGTGCTGCAGGCCCACTAGCAGCATTTGATTTACAGGCCCAGGCACCTCTAGTGCACTTTACTAGGGACTTACTAGTAAATCAAATATGCCAATCATGGATAAACCAATTACATACAATTTTACACAGAGAGCATATGCACTTTAGCACTGGTTAGCAGTGGTAAAGTGCTTAGAGTTCAAAAGCCAACAGCAACAGGTAAAAATAAATAGGAGGTAGGAGGCAAAAAGACTGGGCATGACCCTGCGAAAAGGGCCATTTCCAACACATATGATCTGAAAGGAGTAAGCAGGTCATATTTAGGGGCATATTTATACTCTGTTTGCGCCGGATTTGCGTCGTTTTTTTTTACGCAAATCCGACGCAAAGCTAACTCCATATTTATACTTTGGCGTTAGACCCGTCTAGCGCCAAAGATCTTGGAGTTTGCGTCATTTTTTAGCGTGGACACCTACCTTGCGTTAATGATATGCAAGGTAGGCGTTCCCTTCTAAAAAATTACTCTAAGGCATGTGCGCCTTATTTAAACTCCCATGCAAAAATGACGCACAGGAGTGAGCGGGCCTTAAAAAATGACGTCCAGCCACTTTTGGGTAATTTTTTAACGCCTGGTCAGGGCAGGCGTTAAGGGACCTGTGGGCTCGGAAGGAGCCCAGAGGTGCCCTCCCATGCCCCCAGGGACACCGCCTGCCACCCCTGCCCACCCCAGGAGGACGCCCAAGGATGGAGAGACCCGTTCCCAGGGAACTTAAGGTAAGTTCAGGTAAGTATTTTTTTTTTTTGTGGCATAGGGGGGGCCTGATTTGTGCCCCCCTACATGCCACTATGCCCAATGGCCATGCCCAGAGGACATAAGTCCCCTGGGCATGGCCATTGGGCAAGGGGGCATGACTCCTGTCTGTGCTAAGACAGGAGTCATTTCAATGGGGGTTGGGCGTCAAAAAAAATGGCGCAAATCGGGTTGAGGCCAAAATTTTGCCTCAGTCCTGACTTGCCCCATTTTACGCCGGCGCTGCCTGGTCTGAGTCATTTTTTTTTACGCACACCAGTCAGCTGCGCCAGCTAACGTCATTCAATAAATAAGGCGCCCGCATGGCACTTTGAAATGGCGTTAGCCGGCGTTAAAATTTTTGACGCACAACTGCGTTGGCGCAGTTGTGCGTCAAAAAGTATAAATATGGCCCTTAGTATGCTCAGATGGGAATACAAAATCCTGCTGACTGGTGAAGAGGGATTTAATATTACTGTTTAAGAAATGCCATTTTTAGGAAGTGAGCATTTCTCTGCACTTAAATCCTTCTGTGCATTACAATCCACGTCTGGCTGGGTTAGTTGACAGCTCCCTTGTGCATTCCACTTAGACAACCCCAAGCACAGGCTGCTCAGTCACACCTGCATACATCTGCATACTGAATGGGTCTTCCTGGGCTGGGAGGGTGGACGGCCTGACACTTACATGTCAAAGGACAGTGGCCTGCCCTCACACAATGGACTGCCACACCCCCTACTTGGACCCTGGAGGACATGATGGAACTAAAAGGGGACCTTGGGCACTTCTAAGACACTCTTTGAAGTCTCCCCCACTTCAAAGGCACATTTGGGCATTTAAACAGGGCCTCTCACCCCACCAACTCAGACAATTCTTGAGAAGAGTTACTGGGAAAGGAACTCTGAACCAGAACCTGCAACCTACTAAGAGAAGCTGCCTGGCTGCACAAAGGACTCATCTGACTGCTTTGATGAAAAGTACTGCTGCCTTGCTGTTTCCCTGCTGCCTTGCTGCTCTCTGGCTTTGCTGAGAAGTGCTCCCCAAGGGCCTGGATTGAACTTGCCTCCTGTTTTCTGAAGTCTCAGGGCCAAAAAGACTTCATCTCTGCAAAGAACTCCTTGTGTGGTGAAAAAAAGATGCACAGCCTGCCAGAATCGACACACAGCCTGCACCGCGGTGAGAAAATCACCACACGCTGACCTGGAACAACGCAGCCCAGCTCCTCGAGTGGAGAGGCGTCAGCATTGCGACTGGAACTTCGATGCACGGCCCACTGGATCGATGAATTGCCGAAGCTGGAACGATGCAGCCCGACTTCCTGCGAAGAGGAATCGACGCAGTGCCTGCCGTGGGAAACAAAATTCACTGCATCGCCCACGGATCGATGCAGCTCCTGTGACTTCGTCCCACACACCCAGGATTTCTCCGCATCGTCTCTGGGGCGTCCAAATACCCTGCAACCTGAAGAGGATCCAAGTCTGTGCGCCGGATAATGACGCAAAGCCCTTGTTGCTTGAAAAAGAGTTGATGCATCACCTGTGTGCGCCCGGAGAAACCAACACACACCTTCCAGTTTTCCATGCATCTCCTCCTCTACGGTCCCTTGCAGATAATTTAGATGCAAACCAGGTACTTTGTGTTTGCAGGAGACACTTATTGCTTTTAAGAACTTAAGACTCTTTTTATCATTTTCAACATGTACTTATCAAACCTTGATCGTTTTGACCTTCATATTATCAGATCGATATTCTATATTTTCTGAAACCTGTGTGGTGTATTCTTGTGGTGCTTATATTGTGTTATTGCATGATTTATTGCACAAATACTTTACACATTGCCTTCTAAGTTAAGCCTGACTGCTCAGTACCAACCTACCAGAGAGTGGGCACAGGATAATTTGGATTGTGCGTGACTTACCCCTACTAGAGAGAGGGTCCTTGGTGGACAAAGGGTAACCTGACTGCCAACCAAAGACACCATTTCTAACAGGTGGTTAGCGCCAGTTCAAAAGGGGGGAGGTATTACTGTGACCACTGTTAACGCGTCCAGCCCTTATAAATTACCTGTACCTGGACACGTTGGAGGTCGGTGAATCTTTTAATCGAGTCGGGCTCTCCTCATTCTAAAATAGTCGAGTCACTCAGATCAATAATCAATAACTACTGTAATCAGTAATCAATACTCAATTAATAGGTCAATATAACACATCAGAAATCAATAACAGTTGGTATTTCGGCGTACCATGACCTTTCAGTCATGAATAACCACACCAGTTTATTAAAAGTTAGTGAATTTATTTCCCTATATTAACAAAGCTAGCACGATATATATATGTCTCAAAACCAATTGATATATGTATATGAACATTACTAGCTGTCCATGACGGCGGAAGAAACGCAATCTACGTAAAATCTGAATAATGATACACTCTGTTATCGCAATGCAAATCACCAATGTGACTAACTGTATTTGACTAATTGCATACATTCGGTCAGCATAACAAGATTTCAATTTAGCATGGTACATTGAATGAATACCTCGACTAACCTCCAATTAGCATCGGCATGTGGGGCTTCATGCAAAACAAATTTAGTCAACACAAATTTGTAAAAAAACTTCTAATTAGGACCCTATCAAAATTAGCAGTTGGTACCTAAAAGGAAAAACACAATGCATAATACATTTATCCTTTCATATTTACCAAATACAATCAGCATTCAAGAAAAGTCTTCGTCCTTCAGGTACCGGTTGATCAGCATGGGGCAAATTTCAAAGGGGCAAAGTTAAGGGCAAGCTTCCTTGCAGCGGCAAGGAGAATGGGGCAAAGTTACTGCATAGGCAAGACGGGGGCAAATCAAAGTTAAAGTCTCTAGGGTGAGAATTCTTAAAGTCTCTTTCTCTCAGATAGAGAAAAGGGCATCAGGGTGTCGTCCAAAATGGAGTCTGGCATCAGGCTTCAAACTGGCATTGAGGAAAAAAATGGCTGACTTCTCTTTGTCCGGTGGGTTTAAGTAAGAAACATTCCAAATTCTGCAGGGTCTTCCATTGGAGGGTTCATAGGTTGGCTTTAAATTGTCCAATCAAAAATTGTCTTTTACCAGCGCTCATTTATGCATACACTGTCCTTGGAGCCTTGGAACACAAATTGTATCATGGTTTGCCAATTATTTTACTATCTGTACCTTCATTGTCCGCACCTGCAGAGACTGGCCTTGTATCAAAGGGGATGAAACCGGCCTAGCACGAAACCTTGGAGATAAGTGTACCAGTCAGCTCTACTGGAAAAATACAACTTCAAGCAAGAATATATGTTTCATTAGTTCAAGGAAAAATCATGCAGTTAGAATTTGAAACCAAGCAACTAGGCCAAAGCCTATACTAAATTTAAGCTAAGCAAAACAGTTTTTAAACAAGAAACATGGCATACATTTGCGATTTATGACGGATTACTACATTTCCAATACTTCATGATTAATAAAGCTCGTTTACAAATGATGGCGAACTACCCCGAGGGCACAATTTCCCTCGTACATTATTTTCTTTACTAAAATCACACTTTATTATATGTATTGATTACACGGTATGTATGAATATATGTCGGACCTTCTTTTTCTGCGTCATCAATCCCTCCTCTGATGACTAATTATGTCATCACATCAAATCTACCCACCATATTTATTCCATTAAAATTCTGTATAGTAATTTGGCACTTCAGTCAATTCCCTTTTTCTTTTAGTCCCTTTTGACTTTTCTCGATATATTTCCACCATTTTGTTCTCTATTTTCTCTTCTCTTTTTCTTTTGTTCCTTGCTTTTAACATTTTGAAAGCTTTCCATATTCCCCAAGGGCCTAATAAACAAATTAATACTATTAATATTCCCTTTACTATTTTTAATAACAATCCGTTCCAAACGTTGCTGAGCCAATTTCCCACAGAAGCAAATCCTTTTCCAACTTTCTCCCAAACTCCAGGTTCTTTCAATTCCTTTAAATCTACACTTTCTTTAGTTAAATTTGTAAGCATCGTTCTAATTTTTCCACTGCTGTCTGGTATATATGTACAACAGTGACGTGTACCAAGCATTTTTCAAACGCCGCCATCCTTTGCTAAAAGAATGTCTAAGGCAAGCCGATTTTGAAGAGTCATAGCTCTTTCTGCAGCAAGTTCAGCATCCATCAGGATTATAGCTCCTGAAAATTTTGTCAACATGTTATCCACAATAGTAGACAACTTTCGTATTTTGATGGAATTCAATATGACTCCTACTGAAGGAATCAATGCTCCAAATATATCTCCTACCACACCAGAAGCTGTCTCCCTTTTCTGAACATGATGTGATTCAGACAGCCTTGGAAATGTCTTTAAGTCGTCTAGTTGGTAAACCTTTGGGAACACTATTCCCAAATAACACCTCCCATACCATCCTTTAGGAAGACGATAATAGGCGTTGAGTCTACAAATATAATATACTCCAGGAATAACTGGGTCTTGTCCATTCAGCATGAACGTCCACTTAGATTAAAATGCATACGTATGTTTGCATTCACTCGTTCCCACAAAAACTGTGTCATAATATGATTGAAATCTATGTATACAGAATCTTCCCACATGCAATGTATCTAAAGCTATTTTCCCTTGTGTCTTTATTGCAGCAAAAGCATAATTATCCACAGACGTTCTTTCGTGTAATTCCCTCTCTAATTTCTCCTTCATTTCATTCTTCCTATCATCAGTGCGGTCTAAAAATTATATTTCTACTGGTGAAAGCAAACATGTAAGGTTCTCTCTATGTGCGTGAGCTGTGTGAAAAGGTGACATCGGTTCGAAGAATTCCCTCATTAATTTGGCATAATAATCTCGAGCTATCTTACTTAGGTGCCCTATTATGGGGACATATGCAAAAGTAACATCGTAATTAGTATAGAAATAATGAATGTCCTTTTGAGCATAAAATCTGGAAGCTATTATACTACATGTAATTCCATACATAAGAGGCATGCTGTGATACGTTACCCCTTCCACTACTGAGGTAGGTATTTGTGTACACACATAACAATCTTTCGCATCCATGGTCTCAACATACTCACTCAGCAAGCGATAGAAAATGTTAGATGAAAGTTCCTTCTTATCATGCAAGTGTCTCTCATCTTGCTCGAGTCTCTTCAGAGCTGTTAGTTCAGTAACAATAATAGGTTTAGAAGTAGAAGCATCATTCGTCTCACTCTCATTTTTACCATGCATTCCAAGAACTATTGCTACGATGATTAGTACGTATGCGGTTATTAGACTGATACACATGTATTTACAACACTTCATCTTACGTCCCTGTGTAGTGAAGCTAGTCATGATCTGTATAGAATCAGAAAGCTGAAGGCACTTTATCAAAGCGTATTTGCAGGTATTTACAAAGCTGAACGAGTTCAATGTTCACACAGTTTTCTTCAGCAGCTTAGTCTCTTATCGGTTAGCAGCGTTGTCTCAAAATCGGTTTCAAAGTCAATCAAGTTAGCAATGTCTTAGCCGGTTGAAAAGTCAATCAGGTGATCAATGTCTTCAATCAACAGAGTCCATAAAGTTTTTATTTCCAAAATGAAGTTCTGCCTCTTCGTTCTCAAGACTGAGGGATACGAATTTGTCTGACCAATCGTTATTGGCTACGTATGCCCACTCCGGACCGGAATACCTTCTGCTTGGTATCCTTTTTCTTTTCAATTTTGCATCTCTCTTTGATTCTTTCTCACTGGTACTTTCCTCTTTGGCCAAGTCCTTTTCTTCACTTGGCGTTGGTACTACAACAGACACTTCCTTTCTCTTCTCTTTCACTCTTGGTCCTTCGCTGTCGTTCAATGTTTCTCTAGTTCTCAGTTTTATTGGCGATATGCTTTGTCTACGTTTTGCACTGGGTCCATTCGACGGACCTGCAACCTCTTCCAAAGGAGTTTGAACAGTTTCACTCTGTCTTGTTTCGTCTTCTTCTTCTGGGAAGTCAATCAGGTTTTCCTGTTCCTTTCCTGTATCATCTGCTTCTGGGAAAGCCCTCCTCTGACCAGGCTCTCCTGCTTCTTCACCTGTTTCGAGCCCTTTGTCACCGTTACTTTCTTCAGGCTCTTTGTCACTTTCAGCTGCTTCAGGTTCTTTGTTACCTTCAGCCGCTTCGTCCCTTTCTGAGGCTCCTTCTTGGTCTTCCCCAAGTGAATCAGTTGCTTCGTCCTCAGAGAATATTTCTCCCTCCTCTATTTCTGCCTGTTCGCTTCTAGTTCTTTTTCGCTCTGTCTCAGCGCTTGGCACTTTGTTATCAGGTACTGGTAACTTCAGCACTTCAACTTCCTCGTCTGTGGGACACAATACCCTCTTTGTGTGACTGGCGTGAATCCAGTTGGGAACTCCCGCACACTTCACAGCGGTGGTAGTCGTCAGAATCACTTGAAAAGGTCCTTTCCAACGGGGTTCCAAACACGACTTCCTCACGTGCTTCTTTATCACGACCAAGTCACCTGCTTTCAGGGCGTGTCCTGGACCCTGGATCGGTGGCAAGGTGGTTGCCTCCACCTGGTGAGAGAAAGAGCGAACCACATCAGCTAGACCTTTGCAGTAGTCTAACACCATATCATCCGTAATATTCAAAAGCGCATTTGCAGGAACTGCTGGAAGTCTCATAGCTCTGCCCATGAGAATCTCGTGTGGGGACAGCCCAGTCTTTCTGTCAGGGGTGTTTCTCATTGACATTAGTACCAAAGGCAATGCGTCAGGCCATTTCAAGTTTGTTGATGCGCATATTTTCGCCATTCTTGATTTCAATGTGCCATTCATTTGCTCCACTAGACCTGATGCTTCAGGGCGGTAACTACAATGCAGCTTTTGCTCAATGTTCCGTGCTGCACAAAGCAATTTTATTACTTAATTATTGAAGTGACTTCCCCTATCTGATTCTAAAGAGATCGGGAATCCAAAACGTGGTATTAGCTCTCTCAAGAGTAGTTTTGCAACTGTAAGACTGTCATTTCTGCGTGTAGGGTATGCTTCAATCCAGTGACTAAAAATGCACACAATCACCAACACATACTTCAAGCCTCCATGCACAGGCATCTCAATGAAGTCCATTTGCATCCTGCTGAATGGACCCCCTGCTCTTCCAATGTGGCTCAAATTTACTACGGTTCCCTTCCCTGCGTTCATCTGTTGGCAAATGACGCAACGGTGGCAAACTGCTTCAGCAACTTGACGGAATTTGGGGTTAAACCAATCAGTTTTAAACAATCTAATCATGGCATCCCTCCCAAGAGGAGCTTGTCCATGGTAAAATCTGGCTATCTGTGTCAAAAGGCTGTTTGGAAGAACAAATTTCCCTTCACTTGAAACCCATAAATCATCTAGCCTCTTTACACATTGCGATTTGGTCCATGAGAGTTTCTCATCCTCACTGACATCATTCTGTAAGGATTTCAATTCATCCATTGTATCTATAACCTTTAGAGCAAAGATTTCGCTTTGTTCAAGTTCTGGTTCACTTATCAAATTCCATTCATCCCTGAGCAATATACAGTTCAATGCGCAAAACCTTGCAACTTGATCCGCATATCCATTTCCCAGGGAAATGTAGTCTTGTCCCTTCGAGTGTGCACTGCATTTTACCACTGCTACCTCTCCTGGTAATTGGATGGCATGTAACAATTCTCTTATTCTTTCACCATTTTTCACTGGTGATCCTGAAGAGGTCATGAAGCCTCTCTGTGACCACAATTGACCGAAATCATGCACTATTCCTAACCCGTACTGACTGTCAGTGTAAATGGTAACTTTCATTAATGCAGAGAGTTGGCACGCTCTGGTAAGGGCTACCAATTCTGCTACCTGTGCAGAGTAAACTCCTTGAAGCCAAGATGCTTCCAGAACACCTGTTACAGTACATACAGCATATCCTGCTTTCAATACACCCAGTGCATCTCTTAAACATGAACCATCAACAAAAATAACTTGATCATTTTCTTCCAATCGGGTATCTTTGATATCAGGTCTTGGTTTGGTGCAAAATTCAGTCACCTGAAGACAGTCGTGCTCGATGTCTTCAGCATTCTAAATTTCAGCATTTTCACTGGGAAACAAGGTTGCTGGATTCAACGTAGTGCACCTTTTCAGCTGCACATTAGGTTATCCCAGAATTATTGTTTCGTACCTTGTTAGTCTAGCACCAGTCATGTGCTGTGTTCGGGAACGTGTCAAAAGTATCTCGACTGAGTGAGGGACCATGACTGTTAAAGGGTGTCCCATCACTATTCCTTCACTTTGAGTGAGGCTGATCCCAACTGCGGCTACGGCGCGCAAACACCCTGACAGTGCTGCTGCGACCGGATCCAAAGTCGCTGAAAAATATGCTACTGGTCTGTTTACACCACCATGGGATTGGGTCAAGACAGACAAGGAACATGCATCACGTTCATGACAAAACAATGTGAAAGGCTTTGTGTAATCAGGCATACCTAAAGCTGGAGCCCTGCACATGCATTCTTTCAATTCAATAAAAGCATCCATCTCATCTCCTTTCAGCTCAATTTCATCTAATGCATCCTTTTGGGTCAGTCTCAGTAAAGGTTTTGCTAAAGTTGAGAAGTTGGGAATCTATTGGCGACAGTAGCTCACCATTCCCAAAAACTTCCTCACCTCCCTCCTCGTCTTTGGGGGACTCATTTGGAGTACACTTGTTATTCTTTCCTTCATTATCCTACGTGACCCCTTCTCTATTTGGTGACGCAAATATTTCACTTTCTTTTGACAGAATTGTAACTTCGAAGGGGACACCTTATGTCCATTTCTTCCCAAATGGTTCAGTAGGGCAATGGTGTCAGCTGTGCAGTCACTTTCTGTCTTGGACGCGATCAGTAAGTCGTCAATGTACTGTACTAGGGTTGACTCAAATGGCAACTCCAGTGCTTCCAGATCTTTCTTAAGAATCTGATTGAAGATTGACGGCGACTCTGAAAACCCTTGAGGAATTCGACACCAACTGTAAACTCTATCTAGGAATTTGAAACAAAAGAGAAACTGGCTGTCCTCATGAAGAGGCACAGAAAAGAATGCTTGCGATAAGTCGATAACTGAGAACCATTCAGCATCACAGGGAACTTGAAACATTATCACAGCTGGATTCGGTACTACGGGACAACATTTTACTATTATGTCATTTATTTTCCTCAAATCCTGAACAATTCGGACCTTTCCACTGGGTTTTATTAGTCCCATTATTGGCGAATTACATGGACTGCTCAACACTTCTTTCAGTACTCCCTGTTTCACAAACTCATCAATGAGTTGGGCAACTTTCATGAGAGTGTCTTGTGCCATGTGGCACTGTGGGGTCTGGGGAAAGGTTACATTGGGTTTTATAGTCACTTTCACTGGTTCTACTCCTTTCACCAGTCCCACCTCTTTCCCTGTCATGTCCCACACTTCCTTTCCGACTTTTTCTTGTAACTCAGCAGGAATGTCTGCCTCAGTGACCATTGGATAAAGAGTAATCAGGGGATACTCTTCATCAACGGTTTCCACTTCATCTCCTCCTACACTGTCCTCTTCTTCCCCATCGCTACTCGTCTGAATTTTAATTCCATCATTTGAACACATAATTGAACATCCCAATTTGCACAATAGGTCTCTCCCTAACAGTGATATTGGGCTTGAGTCACACACCACGAATTTATGTGACCCTCGGTAGTTGCCAATTCTGACTTGTACTGGGTCTGTGATTGGGTTCGTCAGGTACCTATTTGCTACTCCCACTACCTGTACTGTTCTCCCTGAAAGTGGCAAATTTGGTACTTCAATGCTCCTAACAGTGGAACGTGTAGCTCCTGTGTCGACCAAGAATGAAACGCGATGACCCATAACTCTTCCCTCCACATACGGACCCCTTTGATCAACTTCCAAAGATGCTGCAAGCACACAATTTCCCTCCTCATCTGAACTTTCGCTCTCCCATACATCGTTTATTCCATTCTCGCTGTGTAATGGGAATTGGTGTACTGTGTCATTTTGACTCATTCCCTGACCCGTGACCTGTTGAGGAAGCATTGCTTGCTGCTGATTCATTGGTGGTAAGGGTATTTGCATTTGCTGATTAGGTACCATAGGAAACTGCTGTTGCATTGGCTGCAATTGTGTCATTTGCACACGAGGCATCGGCACCTGTTGCGGTTGCATGGGTTGTAAACCCTGCATCAGGTTTATATTGTTTTGAAAATTTGGGTTCGGACCTCTCAACTTTTGTCCTCTCATAGTCTGGAATGCATTGACATCATTGTTTTGCTGACCTACACCTTCCTACACCATCATTGGGCACTCCCGTTTCCAATGCCCGACAATTCCGCACGTGTGACATGGCATCACCTTCTTCATTGCCTGTATACCATTTGGAATCATAACGGTATTCAAATCAGGACCATTATTCACAAAACCTCCTCGGCCTCTGCCTCTCATCTGCGGCTGAAACATAGCATTTCCCTGCTGCTGCTGCGGCATCTGTTGCTGAAAACCTTGCAAGCCTTGCAAACCTGTCTGGGCTGCTCTGAGCTGCATCACCATCACCTTTTCTTTTAATCTTTTCTGTTTGGTCTCAATCTCATCACTGCAGTATTTCGCATAATTCAACACTTCATCAATCGACTTTGACTGCCAACAAATCAAATGTGACTTAATCATCTGGCTAATTTCGGGTCTCAGCCCTTCCACAAACCTGAACACAAAATGGAGCATGTCCTTTGGCTCAATCGTTTCCGTGCCACTGTAATTTTTAAACGCTTTCAACAACCTCTCATAATACGCGTGTATAGATTCGACGCAACCTTGGTTTTCAAGTGCTCGATCACCTTGTGGTACAAACTCATTACCGTAGGTGATGGCGCACCTGTGTCCCTATCTCTCTCTGGTTCACTCGTCGGCCAACCTACAGCCCTTTTACAATCTTCCCACAAATCTGCCGGAACCACAATTTCAAATAAAGTATTCAGGTCTTCCCAGAGACACTTCGCTAGTTTCACAAATCTATCTGTTTGTTGATACCACTCAATCGGCTTCTCTCTCAATTTGGGAAAGTCATCCGTAAAGGACTGAATATCGCACCTGTGCCACGGTACATGTACAAGTTTTCCCCCTGCTGTCTCTCTCATTGGTAACATAGTTATCAGATCGTCATTCTGTTGTTTTTTCTCATTCCGCTCTAGAGTATTTTCTTTCTTTTTATCCTTTTTCTTAACCCATCTGCTTTCCCATTTGTCTAAACATCTCCATACCTGTGCACTCTGCAGTATCTCTTTAAGGTGAGTTTTCAATCCTGCGGATCTCATGTGTTCAAAATCTTTTGTGTCGAAATCTAGCCTGTAACTTCTACTCAGGTGTTTAGTCTTACTTATATCAATCTTGTGTCTGTCTGCAATTTCCTGTAATTTCTTATGTATGCTGCTTACTTCTCTTGTAATCCTAGGGCACATGTATCTTAGTTCTTCCTCTGTGTATGATTCTAATCTGTTCAAACCCATTGTTCCCTCAACTAGCTCATCTGCCTCCATACCCAACCTTATTTTATTCAGGTATTCTTCTCCCTTCCCGCTGGATGCACTCTGTGGGGAGTTCAGGCTGTTGAACCATTGCGTTAACTGTTGTGCGTTCAGTCCCATCAGTGTAGCAGTTACATCAACCGCCACTGACGGTTTCTGCAATGTTTCAGTCTGTGAGGTTAACGGTACTAATAGTGGTGGATGTGACCTTACCACGGTTGACGGAGCACAAATTGGAATTGGACTAAATTCCGACAAGGACCCAGATCCATTTGGCAGTGTCGCTATCAGAGTTGTCTCTGGAGTGGTTTCTATGCACCTTCTTCCTGTCCCATTCTGTATCATTAACCCTTGGTCGCTTGTGCTTGAATTTGCCTGTATGTACAGTGGTACTGGTGGACCTACAGTGATAGGTAGAGATATTGCATCTGGATTCTGTCTGTTCCCCCGAATTCTGTGGCATGTTAATCCCCACATTGTGGTTCATCATTGCTGGCATACCTAACTGGCTTTCTACTACTCGCACTTCTTGTGTCTGCTTTTGAGGCATCGAGAACTGTGTTGATTCAGCTTGAATCAATGTCGGTCTCTGATAGTTTTGTCCTCCCTGTGCCATTGAATCGGAAGTCATTCCCATATTATGCTCATCGCAACAGTGCCTTTGAACCTGTGGCTGATAGTCATCAGCAGGTTTCAATGTAGGCACGTCTGGGTACATTCTCTAAACCCGTGGTATTCATGGTGAGAAAGGCATGTCGGAGCTTCTCGGCCTCTGAGATATTCTCAAATTTGGTGTTACATTACCCTGTATTGGTTCTGGAGGGGCAGTACTAATGCTTGAGCCTTTTTCGCTTTCCACGTATGGTGGTGGGCGATCATTCAGCAATTGTATAATGAACTCCTCATCATCTGACTCGTCTCCCCTTTTCGAGTTTCTATTGCTCTCTCTCTCTCTGGACTGACTCCTGTTTGTCTTATAGGTGGCTTTCCTTCCTTCCATCTCCGCTTCATCAGTAATCGCTGGAAACAGTTTAATCCCCTGCAATACGTCTGATCTCCAAACCTTTTGTGTGCTGTCCCATGTAGCATCCACTAGTGTCTTTTCTACTTTTCTTATTCTTGTCTCAAATTTCTTTTGTTGTTGGTTTCTAGCTATTAGCTCCCAAATTGCTAGTGCCTCAAACTGTGCTGGTCTTGGAGGTACTTTCATATCGTATAGCACAAATCTCAGATTTTCTAAAACTCTTAGATTAAACGACCCGTGGATAGGGAACGCTACCATGTTTTTCTGTTAATTTGCACCATTGTTTTAACCAAAGACATGGCGCTACACCCTTTTCTTCAATGACGATGTAAGCTGGTGTACCCTCAGGCGGTGTTTCTTCTCCTACATTTGCTTTAATATAAACATCTCCCCTCATGGCACTCTTAAATGCTTTGAAAAATGTCATCTTTCCGTCTTTTGTTTTTCTAAAATATGTAATCGATAAGTGACTTTAATTCCTGGAATACTCTTCGCTTGCCTTTCCCCTTCCAATTGCGCTTCACGGACTGCGTCCAATCCGTGCGCGACCCTTCTCACCAACCGACCTATCCCAGCGCGGCTCCTAGTGACATCACACTCACACACTGCGGCTGACAAAGTCCCGCGGCTTGTCCTCTTTTCATTCGGCTTCACTCATAAACTAATTTCTGCAATATAACGCGAGCACTTAACCAAAAGAATAAAACAGATCTGTCGGTTTACTACAGGAAAGGTAATACAATCGCTTCAGAAACCTTAGGGATTTTTCACTAGCCTCGGCAGTTATTCCATCTTTCTCGGTTTCCCACTTTCGCAAGCAAAATTTGACCCGCAAACTTTACTCTCAACTGATCAATGAACTATTCTAGTGCACTTTAGAATTCGTCAAATCTCAAAGTCGAAGTTTTCTTTCACTCCGCAACATTCATACCGACTTGTTGACCACGCCCGATCAACCTATTAAACCTGACCAGATCACAACATCAAACAAGTGTCACATACACTTTTCAACATACTCCGGAGTCTCTTGACCTCACAGGGCCCGTCTCAACATCAACAACCACGTGGACAATTTTTTCTGCTCAAAGCGCTACACACACGTGAAGTTCAACGACTTCCCTACTCTCACACCTTTGAAGTAACACTCATCTAATATCTTTTAACCCCCCTAAAGTCCTCACAAACTTCTCAATTAATCTGCGGCGATAAGCTCTGCAAGCGCAAAACCCTAACTTCACTCATACCATCACTAGAAACGCTGAGACCATCATCATACCTCCATGTTCCTCATTCGCAAGCTCCGAGATTCCGGGAAAGTCATTGGGGACTTAGGGCATCATCATCTCTCCAACTTGTTTTATCACAGAAAATTCTAACTTGACTCTGTCTATTGTTCGGATGGGGTCCCAAAGGGCTAAACCATCAATCTCTGCTACCATCTACTGTTAACGCGTCCAGCCCTTATAAATTACCTGTACCTGGACACGTTGGAGGTCGGTGAATCTTTTAACCGAGTCGGGCTCTCCTCATCCTAAAATTGTCGAGTCACTCAGATCAATAATCAATAACTACTGTAATCGGTAATCAATACTCAATTAATAGGTCAATATAACACATCAGAAATCAATAACAGTTGGTATTTCGGCGCACCATGACCTTTCAGTCATGAATAACCACACCAGTTTATTAAAAGTTAGTGAATTTATTTCCCTATATTAACAAAGCTAGCACGATATATATATGTCTCAAAACCAATTGATATATGTATATGAATATTACTAGCTGTCCATGACGGCGGAAGAAACGCAATCTACGTAAAATCTGAATAATGATACACTCTGTTATCGCAATGCAAATCACCAATGTGACTAACTGTATTTGACTAATTGCATACATTCGGTCAGCATAACAAGATTTCAATTTAGCATGGTACATTGAATGAATACTTCGACTAACCTCCAATTAGCATCGGCATGTGGGGCTTCATGCAAAACAAATTTAGTCAACACAAATTTGTAAAAAAACTTCTAATTAGGACCCTATCAAAATTAGCAGTTGGTACCTAAAAGGAAAAACACAATGCATAATACATTTATCCTTTCATATTTACCAAATACAATCAGCATTCAAGAAAAGTCTTCGTCGTTCAGGTACCGGTTTATCAGCATGGGGCAAATTTCAAAGGGGCAAAGTTAAGGGCAAGCTTCCTTGCAGCGGCAAGGAGAATGGGGCAAAGTTACTGCATAGGCAAGACGGGGGCAAATCAAAGTTAAAGTCTCTAGGGTGAGAATTCTTAAAGTCTCTTTCTCTCAGATAGAGAAAAGGGCATCAGGGTGTCGTCCAAAATGGAGTCTGGCATCAGGCTTCAAACTGGCATCGAGGAAAAAAATGGCTGACTTCTCTTTGTCCGGTGGGTTTAAGTAGGAAACATTCCAAATTCTGCAGGGTCTTCCATTGGAGGGTTCATAGGTTGGCTTCAAATTGTCCAATCAAAAATTGTCTTTTACTAGCGCTCATTTATGCATACACTGTCCTTGGAGCCTTGGAACACAAATTGTATCATGGCTTGCCAATTATTTTACTATCTGTACCTTCATTGTCCGCACCTGCAGAGACTGGCCTTGTATCAAAGGGGATGAAACCGGCCTAGCACGAAACCCTGGAGATAAGTGTACCAGTCAGCTCTACTGGAAAAATACAACTTCAAGCAAGAATATATGTTTCATTAGTTCAAGGAAAAATCATGCAGTTAGAATTTGAAACCAAGCAACTAGGCCAAAGCCTATACTAAATTTAAGCTAAGCAAAACAGTTTTTAAACAAGAAACATGGCATACATTTGCGATTTATGACGGATTACTACATTTCCAATACTTCATGATTAATAAAGCTTGTTTACAAATGATGGCGAACTACCCAGAGGGCACAATTTCCCTCGTACATTATTTTCTTTACTAAAATCACACTTTATTATATGTATTGATTACACGGTATGTATGAATATATGTCGGACCTTCTTTTTCTGCGTCATCACCACCAGCATTAGTCATGAATTTCAGGATAAAGATGTGCAATCGTTGCAGGCCCAGTAATAAAAAAAAGAAATCATGTGCACACATGAACAATACAAATATTTAAAAAAACTATGGGCCTCATTTACAATGCCATAGTGGCACACTGCTCCACCGAAGCGTCATTTTTTCAACGCTCCGGTGGCCCAGTGTGCTGGCCCATATTTACAAGGCCACGCAAAGCACCTTGTGTGGCTTTTAATGGCCTTGTTAATATCTCCACTTTCACGCATAACTCTGCGTGAAAGGGGCGATCCATGGGTGTTGCTTTGGGTGTTCCCGCGTAACACCCATGGAACCTGACGGAATCTGATGCATTCCCAGATATACAAGGTTGGGAATGCTTCAGATTCCTACACCACCTCAGGGGTGGTGTTATATGTGGCAATAGGGACAATTTACATTATTTCTCTCTATTTTTTCTCTTTCTAGAAAGAGCAAAATGCCAATAATGATTGTTTATGTGAAGGAAGGTGTCCCTTCCCGCATACAAACAATCATCTCTGCAACCCAGGCATTCTTGCACCATGGAGCAAGGGTACCTGCGTTGGGGCTAGGCAGACGTTTGTGCACCAGCTCAGAGGAAAGTACAGGTATGCATTGTATTTCTGTAAATATGATGCATCCCTGAACTTCTGAAATGATGCAGCGTGGTGCAGCAAGCTGGCTTGCAGTGTCACGCTGTGTCATTTCCTAGTAAATGAGGCTCTAGGTGTGCATAATGCTAGGCACAGTTTGCTTGCCTCCACTGTGGTCACTAACAGAGCTGCCCATATCACCTGCACAACTTCTTCTTCCCCCACTTCAGTCCCAAGAGCCCTACTTTTAGGACATCTTCTTGGGGTCATTGTCTGCCTTAAAGTTCTGCTCTTGGAGAGCCTTAAGTGTGATCTTCTCTCCCATGACTGTTCTCAGAAGTGTCTTCACTTTTTAATCTCTGTCTCGGAGCTGCATGCATTGATAGCCAGTGTCTCTTGTGTGCAACTGTCGTTGTAACTCACTCTGGTTTCCTGAGACAGCTTTAAGTAAATTAGACACATAAAGGAAGTAACAATAACAGAGGACCGGCAGCATGCCCCCCACAGCTCCATAATAGGGGCATTGCTGCACTCACTCTTAAACTGGAGCAGTGGAGAGTGAGTTCTTGCTTCAGTAGAGGTGCCAGAGCATCTTGTCCATTGCACCTTTTCAGTGGAGCCCCACAGCACAGTCGCCTGTTGCTGCAGGGGCATAGAAGCATGCACTATCCAGGTCGAGTGAAAGGGAAAGATTGATGGTGCCTTAGGTCGTGTTTCTTTGTTCGGCTTTACTGTTTTCTGGGCATTTTCGCAGGGCTTATTTTTTGACAGTTGTGCCCTCTCCTCCTTTTTTCCATACTAATAACATTGCACCACACCGCTAAAAATATTGTGCATAGCTCTTTATTCAGACTTTTGCAATTATTGCTTCAATGGAACGTCATGAAGGTTACTTCAAGCATAAACTGGCTATAGAATGGGCCGGTCCAGAATGTGAGTGACCCTATCAACAGGCAGTGGCTAAATGAGGTGGACTCACTGCTTCTCTCTCCGAATGTGTGTTGATGGCATTTTTTCTGGCTAAGGCTAAATATGCCTTTAGCCAGATCTACAATGGTCACTACAAAATTACTGGTCTGGTCACTACAACATTTCTCTAGGGGCACTCTGAAATTACTTCAAAAGAGGTTATAGCATATAATTGAAGAGCCTCCACGCGGTCAATAGATTTTCACTTAGTTAAAATCAGAAGGTATGTTTCTTACTTTGCAATGAATTAGTTGGAAAGGGCAATCTTGTGTTTCTGTGCAGTGGATATGTGCAAATGCGTGTTTCTTTCCAGTTCTACAATGTGCTTGGGCCGAAGTTTGCGATTTAATAGATTTTTGAGATACGATCACAGCCTGCAGCTTTAGAATAAATTTCTTAGGCATCACTGTAGTCAATATTTATTCAGCATGAAAAGCTCCATGTACTGCAGAACAATAAATACAGCAAAGACTCATGACTGCTGGCGCTGTGGTAGTGTCCCAGTGGGATTGAGGTTGCAGTGATGATTACTGGTTCAGGTCACTGCCCAATATGCTTCTCTTCCCACTCAGAGAAGAAACCCATATTGTGGTAGGGCGAGCAGCCAAAGCGTAGTCAGTCCAGTCCAACGAAAAGAAAGCAACCCTACTTCTTACCATAATGGTCTATATTTAGCCAAGAGCAAAGAAGCAACAGAAGTGAAGTTTTGAGGCCTGTTTTAATCACTGTTACGAATTAGGTGCTCGTCTTAAAGACATAATTGTCTTGCCTTTAAGCAGCCATTGATACTATCTACAACGTCATGGAGTATTAGCATGGCACACATCTACAGGCTTTAATGTCCAAATTAGTACGCTTGTGTTAGCACTAACTCTGATGTGTCTGTTTATGTTCAAATGTAACTCTGAAAAGTTATTCATTCTGAAGGTATTTGAGGAGATTCGCAGAATCTTTGGATAGTAGCCCAGTGGTTACTGAGAAAAGGCATGGTGTTACTCATCTGTAAAAGACCCACACTGCTCCCTGATAGAAATGAGGTGCTCCCCTAATAGGCCAATTAACCCAATCTGAATAGGTCAAAACAAAATTCAGAGAGAATATCTGCTTGACACTGTGTAGCTATTACACAAGCAGCAAACCATTCCCAGAGAAGTGTGTGCTAAGTTCAAACAGGACCAAAAATTAAAGAATAGAACATGAAACAATAAAATTCTCAAACTAATGCAGAGAAAAATGTAGTGACACCAGGATCATCAAAATTGTTTAAGGGAAACTAGGCATAGGGATTTGTAAAGCTTGAAGTCAAAAGTGCCTCGAAAAAGTAAAGAACTATAAAAACAACTAACCGTTTTTAGTGGATTGGTACCTTGGTGCAATTTCAGTCTGACTGTGATAGAGTGGAGGTTGGATACACCAAGCAAGTTGTTCTGGTCAAAGGTTATACCTTTGGACTTGAGGCCTGGTCTAGAGTTTGGCACAAAGGATAATGTCTGTCAGTTGTGCATTACTGTCGCATTGACAGACATCTCAAGTGCCAAATTTAGAGATGCTTTCTGGTCCCATGGACATGTCTCTACAGTGACGTGAAGTACCGTCCTGGCGTTCCTGTCAATGTTGTGAAAGTTTGATGGACGGTAACACCAGGAATGATGGCTGGTCATAAAACATTTCAAATATTTTTGTTTTTGTAATAACAAAATCCCAAAGTGTGAGTTTGTATTTGAAAAACAAAATACTAATGACGCCTAAACCCTGGGAGTTTTCTCTGAGGGTGTGAGGATAATTTAAAATCTTTTCGCTGTCTCTCAGTGCCAGGTTTTTCCTGGCAGTGATGGAGATGAAAAAAGGCAGTTCACATTCACTCTCCTTTGGGCCATCAGGCAAAGTATTCCATCAACAGAGCCAAAAGGGGCTCTGTTGATAGAATACTTAAGGTCTGTCTGTCTCCTAATAAGTCTAGAGGACATAGGATTTGGCAGGGGGAGTACTAAGTCACGTTTGCAATGGAGTACCCTGTCCACCAATCTCTGCATCATGCCCAAGTATCCAACTACTGAAAACGTTTCTTCTGCTCAGTCCTGAAGCCCCCTAGCTCCTCGGAGAATGCAGCTGGGCACCAGGTCTCTCCCTGGCCAAATCTCCTGCAGAGCTGCATCCTCTTCAGTCAGCAGAGCCCCCTTGCAGTCAAGAGTCCTTCTGCTTTTTGTGCCACTGAAGCAGGTAAACAGGAGGCCAACCACTTGACCCATGGTGAGCAGTTCCAGTCCCTAGGTACCAGCAGGATTTAGGGGTCCTTGTGCGAGTCCTCTCCTCCCAGCAGGAGCCAGGAGTGATGATTTGTCATCCTGCACGGCCTTCTTCTTCAGATAGAGTATTTTCAGATCTAGGAATGTTCTGGAGACGTGGTGGTGGAAGTGTCAAATCTATCCTTTCGCCTAGTCAGGGACTGGATGAATTCTACTGCCCAATCCTTGCAATTTTCTAGCAGACCCCTCGCATCCTTTTGCAGAACGTCTGCTTTGCCTTACTGTAATATTTTCCAGGCAACCCTATTTCAAGATGGTGGGACAAAGCTGCCAGGAAACAGGCCTGTCTTCACCTTCTTGGTCACTGACAGGCCCAAAAAAGTTTTATCCCACTTACTGCGGCTTGCGCCTAACTGTCAAAAAGCATCCTGGGGATGAATATGGGAAGTCTTTCTAAGTGGTCAGCTGATAACATCCAATGGTGCTGCTGGGCACAGAGGCAATCCATTGTCCTCTGAATTAGAACTGCCAGCATAGGTTCATGTTAACTCGCTGATGGCTGGACACATTTCATCGACGTGTTAGCTTTCCTAATCCGATACTGGTCAGAATATTTGATCAACTGCCCCTGTAATGTTTCCAGACAAGGAACTTTTCACATTACTTTTTTTTGTACCTTTTATGATGTATCTCAAAGTTATTTTATGTTGCCAATTCTTCGTGAAATGAATAATATTCAATTTTGTCCTGCACTTTTGTTCTTACATCAACTTGCTGCAGGATGTCAAAGTTTTTATGGTCAGTGATATGCATCAGGAAACTAAGGACCGGCTAGCAACCATGTACCACCTCTCGCTTCTTAATGACCCACTTAGTATCAAGTGTCGATTTACTTTGATTTTGAAATATGCCTTGCACTTTATAGTTTTTTACGCACTTTATACTCTACTGTATGCTTTTATGGTTTCCATACATGAAAATCGAATAAAGCTGATTTTGACTTTTAATTGTCAATTCCCCCAGGCAAGGATTAGGCCTGGATAGAAATTTAAATTATGCTGGCATAATTGTCATAATGGCATAATTCCAGGAATTTTGTGATATGGGTGTCACACAAAATTCATGAAATTATTCCATTGCATCACTTCAAGTAATTATACACCATTTATACCAACTATTATAGAAAATAAACAGCTTTCAACAACTATTTGCTGCAAATGCACAGGAACAAAAGAACACTAGTGGCTGTTGTGTTTTGGACTAGCATTTTAGTGAGAAATGTGTTTTTGCACCAAACATTGACACTAGGATGCATTTCACACTAAAATGTAACACAAAATAATGAAGTTCGATTTTGCATACTTATGCATAATTTTGCCAACATTTCATGTAATTATGCAAAAGCAAATCACACAAATTTTTGACACCCCTAACAAGAATGTGTATTTCAGCTCTGGAGGTATGATGAGTCTCAGAACGAAGGCAGCCTAAAATACCGTTTTACAAAGTTAATTTTCTGCTTACGTTCTCAAAAATCTGATTTCACTATTAAATCAGGTTTTAAACTAAGCAGGAAGTAACTTTGAAGCAGTTTTCTAGACATTTCCTACGTGGAGGTGGAAAAATAAAGATTTTTATCCCACTTAGGCCACTTAGAGTAAATTCTGTCCGGGCCTATGAAGTGAAATAGCTTTTTACCTTTTATTTCACCATGAGGGCAGACTAATCCAGATGTGTAGTGTGCCTTATTGGTATAATTTAGCACCCTGCTCTGCGAGCTCACTAGACACATTTTATGGGTGATATAACTGAATAGAAATATTAATTCTCTAAATGTAAAACAAAGCTTTTCCTGTCGTATGTCACTACAATGCATTCAAAGTGCAGCCTTCCCACAGCACAGTATTGTTCCTGGCAGAAATAAGTTTTTGTCAAAAATGTGGCAAACATCGTTTTTAAATCTTTGAAGGAGCGTAAAGATCGTTTGAGAAATGGTATAACAGAGGGCTGCAAAAAATCATAAAATAGTGGTAAAAATAGACAGGTATGCAGATATGTGCAAGAGAAATGCAAGAAAAGTATATCAAGGTTCAAGCAAGGCTTACACCTTCCAAGACTAGATGCAAATGTTTTCAATTTATTACATTAACTTGCATTCCAACACTGTGCCTATACAATCGCTATTGGTTGACTTGTAATACCTCTAGCTCAATGGGAAGAGTTTATGTTTTAGCTAGATGACATACTTTAATATCAATTGAAAATGGTGAAGGAAGGAAGGGCAAGGGAAGTGGTAGGAGAAGGGCAGATAGATAGAGGCTATTTAGATAAAATGTTATACTATTTGATCAAAATTATTCACAGATACAATTTTCCAAAATTCACTTTATGATCTTGCAATAGGAGCTCTATCCAGTGTGGGATAATCAACAGCCCATTTGGAAGTGGACTGCATTGGACCCTATATGCAGTCGAGAAGCATTCCTAAGGATCTGGGATTAATGAAAGATACCAGGGTTGACTTTCACAACATTAACGAGAATTGAGATGTTTTTATTTAATATCTTGTATTGATGTTAACAATAATGACACTGGACATATGACAATTTGTAAAAGACATGTTCTAGGTCAGTGTTTATAAAACATTTTGACATACAGAATCGTGGTTGGTGCCCCTTAACCTGCCATCACATTGATTCACACAGTATCAAGCCTCATAGCTGCTACATATTCTTCGACATGTTCCTCTGCTTCCTTTTGAAAATAGCATGTCACTCCAGCAGTACAAAAGCACTCTTCAGAGAACTATTTACTCATTATTTCTTTCATCTCCCACATTACTAATTGTTCTTTAGGACCTTCCCCCTCTGGAAGATTGTCAGCATGGGCAAGATAAATGAATGGTAGAGCAGGTTTACATTGAGAGTCATAGTTTACTGCATCCATTCCAAGCAAATAGTTCTAAAGATACTATTTCCACCAAACAAAACAATTGAATAAATATCCATTTGTCTCTTTTAAGAGAAGCTTGTGAGCAAACTGATGCTGTATTAAGTGAAAGCCAAATACTGCCTATTTGAGGCTAAACATAAAATTGCCTCACAATAGGCAGCTATAAGTATCTGTGTTTTAAGCAGTTTCTTCCTTTTTTTCTTTTTCTTACTATCTACAGTTTAAATTGCTGTGTATTAAGACAACCAGTTGATTGTATCATTTCTTGTCGGAGTGTCTCGCCATAGAAATGCTGGTCCAAAACCAATTAAAAACGGCTGTGACTTGTGACATAATAAAACAAGTAGGATGATGGGTGTGCTGTGATGCAGCAGGAGTTTAAGGAAGCACAGTTAAAGCAATAGCACAAGGTAACTGAAATTAAACTGTCATTAATTGTGATATTGATGATTTCTTCCAAATATCTTCCTTCAAGTGAAGAAGTGATAAACACGATTTCATATGGCACAAAGAAGTCAGTCAGAGTTCATCATATTATTTTCTTCTTCAGTTCAACAGAATGAAATTATGATCACAAGAAACCAAAAATTACCAACATGTGTTTCACGACTATAAAAGGATAATGTTTTTCATCACCAGGGCCTATATCATTAACATGTCCAGAACACATTCCAGTCAGATCAGAAAAAGTGTTTAAATACAGAAATGCTCTTCACTAAATGCAAAAAGGAGTTGCAGTTACCCTTGAGTATATTTGTGGGATGAACATAATTCAGTTTTTAACTTGGCATGACAACCGGTCCTACAGCTATATGTGCCAATTCCAAAATGTATGCAACTGTAGGAAATAGCATATATTTCCATAAACATATATGAAAAGTATTTTAAGACGATATGATTTTAGAAAGCACTAAAATCTAAAACAAAACACAAAATTAACATTAACAAAATTATACACAAAATTAAAAGAAAAATGTATTTCAATTAAAAGGGTTTTAATAAAAGGTTTAAAACGCTTTTCACCCTATTAACTAAAATTACAACCACAAAACCAAATGAATTAATAATAGAAAAATAACTACACATTATAACAGTATAAATGTATTTTTTTTCTTCATCAGTGTTCATCCTTTGTGCATATTAACTGACTATTTTCTTCATCGGTGTTAATCCTTTGTGCATATTTTGACATCAGAATGGCTTTTTGGTATTTCTAAAACCACTTGCCAAGACCCCTGCCAGGAAATGAGACTCTCCTGATTGTCACCCTTGTGTCCCACTCAGTCACCCTGCCCACCTTGAACTGCCATTGCTCCCCTTCCCATGTCCCCTTGGACAATGCACCTGTGCTACAAACAGATTGGAACAATACCCTGGATTTTCCTCCATCATCAACCCATCCCATTGCACTTGCCCCTCACTAAACACCCTTTGAAAAAAAAACATTTTGGAGTATGTCATGTATATTAAATATGTATTCAGTGTAACAGGTACAAACATTGCAAACCAAATATACAGAGAATGAGCATAGACTAATGACCTGTAGCTGGCTGTAGTGATCACACCAGGAGTATATGTCAGGTCACCAACATCTGCTAAATGAATTGCCACAGGGAACAGTAAGTGGGCCTAGAAGTTGAAAGTATCAGCATGCCATTGCCACACAAATTAATAAAAAAGTAATTGAAATGTGAAGTAACACTGTCCTACCTGTGTGTCCTTGGAAGTATTGTCGGATCACATATGTTCTGTTGTCCTCATCCTCATCCTCCCTGTCCACAGGGTCTACTGCTGCCACACGGGCATCTCCAGCCTCCTCCTTCTGCAGGAATGGGACATGGCGTCTGAGGGCCAGGTTATTCAACATGAAGCATGCTATCTGGCAGACCTTCTTTGGTGAGTAGCAGAGTAGCACCTGCTAGATGGAGGTACCAGAACCTGGCCTTTAGGAGGCCAAAGGTCCTTTCAATGATCCTTCTGGTTCGTCCATATGTCTCATTATAACGTTCTTCTGCCCTTGTCCTGGCATTCCTCACAGGGGTCAGTAGCCATGATAGGTTTGGGTAACCAGAGTCACCTGCAAATATTGAGGGACAACATTTAGCCACACACTATCCTATATGACCCACACCATAACCATACACCAACATATAATGGGTGGGAACCAGGGCTCACCTATTAGCCACACCCTGTGCCTTTGTAGTTGGCCCATCACATTTGGGATGCTGCTATTCCTTTGAACAAAGGCATTATGCACCGACTCTAGATACATAGCATTCACAGTGGGAAGTGTCCTGTCTGCCAAGCACACCATCTGAACTTTCAGAGAGTGAAAACTCTTACGATTCATGAACACCTGTTCATTCTGCCGAGGGGGAACAAATGCAATATGTGTTCCATCAATCACCCCAATTATATTGGGGCTATGTCCCATTGCATAAAACTCGGCCTTCACTGTGGCCAAATCTTCAACCTGGGGGAAAACAATGTAGCTGCACAAGTGTTTTATCAGTGCAGACAACACACTTGTCAGCACTATTGAGAACATTGGCTGTGACATGCCTGCTGCCAAGCCCACTGTCACTTGGAAAGAATCAGTTGCCAGGAAATGGAGTACTGATAGCACTTGCACAAGAGGGGGGATCCCAGTGGGGTGACGGATAGCAGAAATCCGGTCAGGCTGCACCCTGTCAAGTCCATAGGTGAGGATAATGTGCCTGTCCTCCAGTGTCGCCAAGTCCACCAGGGGTCTGTACACAGGGGTATGTCTCCATCTCCTATTCATCCGCAGTGGTAGGAATCCAAGGGACAAAAGAGTGACAATCGGTCTCAAACTGAACAATGGAGCTGCAACAGTACTTTGCATCCTGTAAACATGTTATGGGTCATTGTGATTTGTACAGTATGTGCTAATATTTCCTGTGATGCAGCATTATTCCAGGGCCAGCCCCCACCCCCTTAAATGTCGTCCACCTCTCCTGTGTGGAGGGACAGGTGGAGGTGAAGTGAGGTAATTCGTTGATGTTGTGTGCCGTTGCGGGAGGCGGTCAGGAACCAATGTGCAACTCCTCATTGGCTAACATTGGGCCCTATGGGGTACAGTGGCCACTAGTGATCTATGCCGGCTGAGATGGTATGCACTGCTGCGGATGTGACTGCCATTTTCTATCATATTCCTCACTTGCTACCAGGATAGGACTTACACTGCATGTGCTGCTGTGACCTGTGTCTGGAACCTACTATGGCCTGTGTGACCCAGGAAAAGGCCCCAGCCTTCACTTCGGAGGAGTTGGAGAGACTGGTGGATGGGGTCCTACCCCAGTGAGGACTGCTGTATGGACCTCCAGGCCAACAGGTGAGTACATTGTGAGCACGATGCATGTGGCATGAATGCATGGAGTTGTGTGTGTGAAGACCTCGTGTAAGGGGGGTGGGTGGATGTCTTCTTGGTGGTGTACAGGTTGTGTGCTGGGCCATGTGTGTGTAAATGGTGATGAGAAGGGGTATGGTGGGCCATATGTGTAACAGGCAGGACTAATTCTATTTTCCTGTGTGTATTGCCACTGTAGGTCAGTGCCCATCAAAAGAAGGGTATATGGCATGCCATCGACAAGGAGGTGTGGACCCGGGGGGTCTTTGGCTGGTGGAGCACCCACTGTTGCAAACAGTGGGAGGACCTGAGACTCCCGGCATGGAAGACGGTGGAGTCCCAGCTGGGGATGGCCTCCCAATGAGGAAGGGGTGCCCGTCGAACCCTGACCCCCCTGATGGCCTGCATACTGGCGGTGGCCTATCCAAAGCTTGATGGCTGCTTGAGGGCATCACAGCAGCCACAAGGGGGTGGCTAAAGTGCCCATCATTACAACTTACGCATGGTAGGGTGGTATTCGGGTGGGGGATGTGTGTCAGTCGGTGCCCCTAGGCCAGGCCTTACATTGCAGCGTGGGTCCCCTGGTGGCTAGGGTTCTAAAGGGATAATCCTGCTACCCAGCTCGTAGGCATCCACTACTGTTCAGGGCTGCGTGGGTCCCAGGTGTGTTGCATTTGGCAGTGTGTGCCACTCCTCATGCCTTGGTGGCAAGCTATTTCTCTGGTAGTGCAATGCATGTTGCATAGGCCTGTTCCCTGTGTGTGAGGGTGCTGTGTACGCCAGTGGTAGTGTTGGTGCAGCCATTGACCCAGTGTATCCTTTGTCTCTTCTCCCCCTTTCTTGTTTTGTCATTCTGTCCTTATGTGCATTAGCATCATCTGGCGAAGGAGCAGAGGCACCGGCGATGGAGGGAGCTGCATCCTATAGGACCCAGGAGGCAGAGTCCACCGACGGTGGGGGCACCAATAGGATGGAGGGCGAGGGGAGCACCACGGCGGAGACTGGAGGGGACAGTTCAGACACAGATACCTCCTCCGATGGAAGCTACCTGGTGGTGGAAGACACTTCTGTGACTACCCCAGCTACAGGTACAGCTGCCACCCTCCATACCAGCACTGCCCTCCCGGCAGCCCCTCATCGAGTTGCCCTTGCCCGCTCACTCAGGAGGATGGGCATCTCCTTCTCCCCAGGCACCTCAGGCCCTGTCCCAGTTAGCCCTGCTGCCCTGAGTGAGGTGGCTATTGACCTCCTGAGATGCAGTCAACCATTGTGAATGCCATCCAGGGGCTGGCAGCCAAGATGCAACAATCTAATACATTCATGGAGGGCATTCACACTGGATTGGTGGCCCAGGCTCTGGCCTCCTCTCTGATGGCAGCCACTGTCCCTGTTTCTACAGTTCCCCCTCCAACTTCCACTGCCCAGTCCCATTCCCCTCAACTCCAACCTATCCCAGGCACACATACAGATGAGCATGCACACATGACAACACCCAAGAGTGTCACAGGCAAACATAAGCACCACACTCCATCCCACAGGCACTCACACAAACACCATCCAGTTGCAGAAACAGCAACATTCACTATTTCCACTGTCTCCCCCTCCTCCTCCTCCCCCTCCTCCCTCCCAGCCAGGTCTACACTCACACCTGCGTGCACTACATCATCAGCCACTACCAGCATCATCACCACACCAAGCAGAACTCACACCTCACTGGCAGACACCTCCACAACATCCATGCACACATCCCCTGTGTCCTCTCCCACTGTGTCTGTCCCCCTCCTAAAGTACACAAACACAAGCACTCAGACACCCAACAGCCATCCACCTCACAACAGCATACAGCCCATGCACCTGCACCCAAAAGCAGCAGACAGACACCTCCAACAACCACTCCCTCATCTTCCACTACCATTCCTTCACCCTCTTCCCACCCCAATGTCCCTAAAAAACTGTTCCTATCCACCATTGACCTCTTCCCAACCCCACCCCCTGTCCTGCACGTATAGCCAGGGTATCACAAACCCAACAAAGCACCTCAGCCACACAGTCCACTGGCCCAGTCCTAACCGCACCCACTCTAGTGGCAAGGGATCCAGGCCACATGTACTGAAGGGGAAGGAGCCTGCACCAGCCAGCCTAAAGGGAAAGAAGCCTGCCCCAGCAGGCAAGAAGGGCAAGGAGCCTGCACCGGAAGACAGGAAGGGCAAGGAGCCTGCACCAGCAAGCAGGAAGAGCAAGGAGCCTGCACCAGCAGGCAGGAAGAGCAAGGAGCCTGCACCAGTAGGCAGGAAGGGCAAGGAGCCTGGACCAGCAACTGTGACGGAGCCCCAACCACCAACCATGGTTGTGCATCTGTCCGAGGGTGCAGGGGATGTGCAGGAGCCTCCTCCCTCAGGCAGCACCACCACAGTGCATCAGTCCAAGGGTGCAGGGGATGTGCTGGAGCCTTCCTCCATCAGCAGCACTACCACTGTGCATCTGTCCGAGGGTGCAGGGGATGAGCAGGAGCCTCCACCCACTAGCAGCACCACCACTGTGCAGCTGTCATTGCCGGCAGACACTATTTAATCCTGCCATCATGGACTGCTGTGCAGCCTACCCCCTCCAGAACCAGTGGAAAAGACACCCACATGAGAGACTGTGGCCCATCACTCCCCAGGATCAAGCACAGGGCATGTTGTGCCATCCAGAACCAGTGGGCAAGACACCCACCTTAGAGACTGTGGCCCATCACTCCCCAGGATCAAGCACAGGGCATATTGAGCCCTCCAGAACCAGTGGGCAAGACACCCTCATGAGAGACTGTGGCCCATCACTCCCCAGGATCAAGCACAGGGTAGGTTGTCCCCTCCAGAACCAGTGGTCTTGTTTCATCTCCTGGCTGAGGTACCCCCCACGTCCCTCTGAGGTGCCTCCCTATTTACCAACTGATGCCCCTGCAATGTTCTCTCTGTGTTGAAGCAGGTGACAAGCGGGGCCTTGGACTTTGGCCTGTGGCTATGTGGCCCACGCAAATTGAGGACTGGGCTGTATCATTTTTTCTGTAAATATGTATATATCTATTATCTTGCCTAACCTATTATTTCTACTGTGTTGATCCTATTACAAACACTTTGGCGAAATTGTTTTGTCCTTGCATTATTCAACTGAGTTACGGGGTCAAATTGTTTTTGTAGTGCATCTGGTTGTGTGTATGGTGTGTGTGTGGGGGGGGTGTATGGTGCATGTGTGTGTCACTGTCGTTTTCCTCTCCCCCTCCCTTGTGTGCTAGGAAAAACATGCAGTTCTGGTTCCATGGCAGCGTCGTTCTTCCCTGTGTCTCCAATGGTGAGTCCTTTCACTTCTGAGCTCAGTTTCGGCCAGGCTTATGATGTTGTTGGTACCACCCCGGGAAAGGTGGCGGTTTGTAGGGTCTTAATATGGTGGGTGGAACATTGACTTCTGCCTGGCTGTAGGCGGCTATCGCCGTGGGGGCTGTTGTTTCGGCCCTGGTGGTCGGTGTGGTACATTGGCTGTCTTTCGGAGATCTTTCCACCATGGTCATAATTTGGTGGTAGTTACTGCCAGCCTGTTGGCGGTATTACCGCCACTTTATCACCGACCGCCAGGGTCGTTATGAGGGCCTCTGTGTCAGAAGATACCATTAAATGTTTCATCAGGCAGGATTTTAATATAAGAGTTGATCTATCAGTGCTTTTGATATCTCAACATTGTAGCAACTAACCCATTGATGCACTTCTGCAAATTTATTGAGTCTGACATTACTATCGGTAAGAAGGCGAGGTTTCTTTTTTGTGAATCCCAATTATGATTTCTGTAATTTGGTGAGTTGCTTTGTCATGTCCACTCTTTTCTTCAGGTTGTGTGAGTCATCTGTGCACGTGCTATAATAGTGTCCTACTAAATAGTAATACACTGTAGTTTTTAGATCCCTCCAACAGACATCTTTAGCTGTCTCTTGTCGAAGATTTTTTTGTCTCCAATACAATAAAATAACATAAAGAGTGGATTTTGGATGAGACCCTTACTTATGATTGGATAGCTTTTCCAACTATCTCAATTAAATGCTCTTGATTTGTTGGCCTATTCCCTATTATTGTGTTTGTCATGCTCCTTGAACACTTCTTTACCCTCTCATTAATTGCATAAGTTGTATCTTTCTGCTGCCAACATTAGGGGCGTATATGCTTTATTTTAACACTTGGGCCAGGATTTAAGGGGGCCTAGCGCCTCCTTGGGCCACATTAGCATATTTTGTTCATGCTTATGTGGCCCAACAAGGCCAAAATCGCAGCACCAGATTTAAAAAGTGTCGCAATGCATGCAATGCGCCACTTTGTAACCACTTGTGCCACATTATGCCTGCGCCAGACATAATGTATGCATTAGAGGAACTGAAAAAATGGCACAGTAAATGTAAAAGATTTATTTGCGCCATTTTTTGCAGCTTTTCTAAAGCCTGCACAAAGCAGGCATTAAAAGAAGGCACGCCATTATTTATAATTGGCCTCAATGAGCTTTGCAGAATTTGCATCAAAAGTTTTGATGCTAATCCTGCAAAGCACCAAAATAGCGTAAAAACTGTTGATGGTAGTTCCCTAACTACCACCATGGTGCATTGTATCTTAAATATGGCACACGTATTGTGGCATTAGGGGGGCACTAAGGGGCACAAGAAAAGTGGCGCTGCATTGGAAAGTCAGTATATTGTTATGATCTCTCAGTCTGTTTCCTCCAATTGTACATTCAGCATCAACCCCACTCATAGACTATCCCCTTGTCCTTCCTGGCTTGGTATCTGCACAAAGATATTGGGCTACTCACGTCCCAGCTCCTTATTTCATTCTGCCCATTTCCTTCCTTTTTGCTTTATTTGTGTTTTTTATTATTTCGGAGAAGGCCCTGCAGGAGCACATTGCTGCTAGGATTCTGGTTCAAATTTCCACTGTATTGTACATACCTTTTTTTATAATACATGGGACTCTGTAATCATTGTATAACCGCCAGTAACTAATTTCTTTATAGTCAGCGAATTGGGATGCACCCAGTTGCCAATCATAAAGAAAAGATGTCAAAACGCCTGCTGCCAGCAGGGGAAGAGAAAGGCAGGTCAGCTAACAGAGCGTAACTGAAGCAGATGTTTAAAGCAACAAAAACAGAATGTTGCTCTTCTTTCTCCTGCACTATTTTTTACCTTACAATGACAAGCAGAAAGAACATGTTTATTTTTTGCACTGCTTAGATAGTTATTTCAAAAGGTTGTTTCAAGCCACCACTGAGTTCCACAACCTTATAAAGGAACTTGGCCTTCGGTCTCATCCCTCTATATGATTATGGAACTCCTTGGTGACATGCCATGCCCTTATAATGTACATCAGGGGGTACTCTATCTCTGACATATTGACTCTTCCAGCATGGTCATTGGCTGCCTTCGAATGGTAAATAAAAGTTTGAAATAACATGCCACGTGTGTCCCAACCAAGGCACAGATACAGGTTGCCATCTTGCAAGATTTATTCTTTATAAGTAAAAAAAATCCAAGATGGCCATTCATGTATGCACGTACCTATGCCTATGTCGTCATGACCTTGGAGGTAATCAGTTGAGGCTTGCGGGAGGGAGAAGGGGCGGTCTGGCGGAGTGGGTAGTCAGGAGGAGAGGGGAGAGCGACCAAAACAAAAAGTACAACAATTTTAAAAAGTACCTGTTTCGTCACACTACCTATGAACCGCTCCTCATCTGCAGGCACAGGCTCCCAGCCTGCCCTGCATCCATCTGCCTCCATGAAAGCAGCAGTAGGATTGGACGGAGCAACCAGGCTGCCATAACGTAGGAGTCGCCCCTGCATCAAAGAATGCTTCTCTTTTTTCCTAATTCCAATGCAAAAAACCGTTATCAAAACTAATAACTCAGGCTTGTAAAGGCGAGACGTCTTCGCTCAGCAAATGATTTTTAAAATAGAAAATGATGCCAGGCGAGTGTTAGAGTAAATTGCCAACTGTTGTCAAGGTGGGAAGGGATGGGATTGAAGACTGATTGACCATAAATATAGCGTTTATGGGTGTTTCCAAACAGCCAAGGAATCCACGCCTTGGAATCCCCACTTCCTCAGACATGAGGGATTTACAGCTACAGAGGCCTCCACATTAGTGGCAGAATTCTTCACACCTATAAATGGGTTCACACCAGTCAGAAATCTCTTTGTGATTTCTTGGTTGGTATATCAAAAGTAAAGTCAGTTATAAAAGGACGTTTACGGCTAACTTAACTTATGACAAAGCTTCTTTGAGTATTCCAGTCTGTCTTTGTACAGTCTTTGTGAAAGAAATGGTGTTTCTTTAAGGAAATATATATGTTTATATCAGCAACAAACGCTAAGTGGCACTGCAGGGCAAAAGATCCATGCACTGCACATGCATGGATCCTCCAAAGGCTCTTAGACGAGTTCTAAATTCAAATAGCTATCTAAAGTTATGCATTTCACCCAAAACATCAAAGCAAGTAAAGTAGCACATATTGACTGTAACACTAACATATTGCTTAAAGCGCAAATCAGTTTCTTTCAGTTAAATATGGATCAGCCAATAACCTCAATGTGGTGAAGAGAAAAGATTTAAGCGGCTACAATAAATGGCAAAATTAGTCACGAAATACAGCAAAGTATGAAACACATATTTACTGAATTGTACAAAGTAAGCAGGAAATTCAGAAACAAAAGTAAACGGATAGTTGTGAAATCGGGGAAATGCGAAAAGATTGTACAAACAAAATGATTAGTTAAAAGTCCAAGACTTAAAATAGAGTATAAGCCACAACGTGACTAGTTAATTGCTGAATAAATGTTCCTAACAGTACACGCATGCACGTGTATATATATATATATATGTGTGTGTATATAAACATACAAAACCTTAGAAATTCGCCAGTTATAACTAGAGTAATCTCAAGTAACTATAACTCGTGCCTTAAGGTAACTATGACTCTCGTCCTCGCCACCCACTGATATTTACCCACAAATTATGGCACTTATGACATCTTTGATAACATCATTGATAATATCAATGTCCTATTTGCAGTAAACTTTTTGATGCACCTTTGGTTTTTCAGCAAATTTCTATGTGTTTTTAAAATTCTATTACCTAACTATGACGTCCCTGTAACCTTTGGTTTTGTCAGTGAATTTCTATGGCTTTTTTAACGTATAGTCATTTTCTTTACTATATGTCAATCCTACCACAGCCACGCACGGCCACAGGCCTGGCCCTGTGGCAAACCCCCCATAGCCACCCAACCTTACAATGTGTACGGCCTTCACCTATGTGCAGCAGAGGTTGCCCACAAGACCTGGCCTGCAGCCATAACCTGCAGCCAACTTCCCTCACCACCCAACCTCATTTTGCACATTGCCCTTTGGCTGTACGCGACAGGAGTTGTCTGCAGCCTCTCTGAGTGTGAGAATAGGTGTGAGAGGGTGTATCTGGGGGTGAGAGTGGCTGTCAGATTGTCGGTGTGTGAGAGTCCGTATATCAGTTTTTAGGTGTATGCATCAGTGTGTGTGTGTGTGTGTGTGTGGGTCTGTGAGTGGGTGCATGAGCGTGTCACTGGGTCTGTGAGTGGGTATGTGACAGTCTGGGTGTGTGAGTATGTATGTGATCGTGTTTGTGGGTGGGTGCGTGAGGTTCAGACTGTATCTGTGAGTGAGTGCTTGAGGGTCTGAGTGGGTCTCTGAGTGGGTGAGTAAGTGTCTGAATGGGTGTTTGAGAAGGAGAAAATGATTGAAATCGAGACTGAAAGAGAGAAAGAAAGTAAGGGGGAGAGAGATAGAATTTTTTAAGGTTTGATGTCTGATATTCGTAGAATGAGATATTTGTGTAAAATTTAACCTCAAAAATCTATTTGTTATATTTAAAAAAAAAAGAATAATTTGTTTAAAAAAAAAAAAAAAAGAGTGCAGCTGGACTCGGACCCCCCATACTCGGTGTGACGGTCTGTGGCCTTCACACTGAGGTATGGGTTTTCAATTTTTTTTTAGGCCTTTATGGGCTATCTGGGACCGTGAGGACCTAGTGGTTAAGGTCTCAGACATGCACA